>NW_026775574.1:26851428-27495000 GCF_030987335.1 Cornus florida
AGATGCTTTTTGTAATTGTGTTTAGTGATTACTATGCATAGTTTTTATTGGATACAGTTGTTAATTAATTTAATGGATTATGCTTAGACTTGATGAATTACACTACACCATTAGTTTAATTGTAGTTAGGTAAAGAATTTATACTTGAATTTGATAGTCCATGCTTAATATTACAATTTATATTATCCTCTTGATTGATGTGTGGTTGTAGCCACATTGTGACGGCACGGGTTTTTAGGCCAGTGCGTCTTAAGATAAACCTAACGTAAATCCAATGATGAATCCATAATGCAGAAGAAAAAGGTGTAACAATGGTCTCTAGGAATACTACACATTTATAAAACACCAATGTCGTCCTCAATGAGGTCACGAAACCTAATGAAAACGAATGCGGAAACGACATCTCAACAACGGACAAGAATGAACCTAGGGGCAAAATGGCCATCTCTGAAAATATAGATTTAGATACTACTGAGCACACCACTGGAGAGACAGTAAAAAAAAACCAATCAAGATGGACTCAAGAATCGCATGATTCAGAATCCGGACAAAGGAGAAACGGCAAAACAACGAAAAACGGACATACAAAGCAAAATGGGTAAACTGGTAATTATCTAGGAAGATCCAAGTGTAACCAAGCACATCATTGGAAATACAGCAAAAAAATAGTCAAGTTCAAAAAAAAATTCACTCGATTTGGAGTCCGGACGAGGGAGAAAGGTCAAAAACAAGAAGAGATCACGATAGCTATAGTGCTGCCGACCCACTGCTGTTGCAACTTAGAGTAAAAACGGGCATCTAAACGGACTTTTTTGGAAAAACTCAAAGAAGAAACCCCCTCCAAAATCAAGTTTTATACCCAGATGCATGGACAAAAACAAAAAAATTGCATTAAAAAATGACCAAAATGCCCCCAAGAAAATCAGGTCAAAAGGGTGAAAATCAGTCCTAGCTACTGCCCAAGAAAAGGAAATGAGGCTTTGGAAGGTTTTTAAATTGCCTAAATTGAGAATGCAATATTAAAATACACCCATAAGACCCCCGGAAGTTTCGGATTGGTCATCACACTTTTAAAAAATAAGTCGATGAATAGTACCAAGTACACTTGTATTAAAAATCAACAAAAACCTGGCAGCAAGGATTTTTCCGAAAAAAAAATGGGTTTTTGAGGGCCAAGATGATGTTTCTGGAAAAATACAAAGAAGAAACCCCCTCCGAAATCGAGTTTTCTACCCGACAACGCGGGCGAAAATGAAAAAAACACATTTTGAAATACCTGAAATGCCCCTGAAACAGAATAGGGTAAAAACTCAAAAAAATGCAACCTTAAATTTTTGTTTCATCAAGAAGGGTATTGTGTGCCACAGTGAACATGTAAGCATACGTAATATGATAAAGTAGACGTACTACAATGGCCTACGCCCTCATGGCATGTTGTATGTAAAATATGACCTTTCAATGCATGAAATCTCCTAACTTCCATAAGTAACAATGAAGTTAAAAATTTGCATACATATCACATAAGTGTCTTTGGCCCTTGGCCTTATTACATACAAGTCAAATACATTGCATAGAGTGTACTTATGTACACACTACATAAATGGAATCAAATATACACATTTTGACAAATAAGACTACAAGTGGCATTTCAAGCTAACCTTTACAAAATTAAAATCTTCAAGTCTACAATCATCCAAGCAATAATGAACATCACGAACAAAGTCTTCGTACCTGAACAAAACCCCCAGTAACTTCGAGGTGAGTAAACAAGTTTACTCGTAGGGAATGAGCATGCATAGACTCGGTTTCTTTATAGATTTTTACATTAACTTGAACAATACAAAAGGGTCATGCCACCTAACGTCTATGTCGAAGTGAGATTCAGGGAGCATCCTAAGCTACCTTAGAGTATTTCTAGCATAAATAACATCCTTCATGCAATTCCAAACAACATAAGAACATGCTATTCAAAGTAACAAAATATAGATTCTTAAAGCCATCAACTTGAAATCTAAAATACGAATCAACTAAGATGGTTCATGCCACTTAGCATCTATGTTCCAAATGAGTCTAAGGAATCGTCCTAGGCTACATTAGAACTACAAAACATAAATCACAATACTGATGCAATTTAACCAACATTAGAACTTCTAATACAACGCATAAAGCATAAATTCTCAAAATTAACATCTTGTAACTTAAAATAGGAAATCATATAAGGAACAACAAGTTACAACATCATCTAGTTATCAACTTGAAAAGAATTATGAAATCAACAAGGTGGATATTTGGACATCACGCCGGATCAGACCGACACCAAAGTTATTTTAGGGTTACTAGCCCACGGGTAACCGCCCTATGTGCGCACTAGACTATAGGAGGACATTCCCTCGTACTAGAACCATGTCTTAGCCGTAGTCAAACAACGGCATCCCCAAGTTTCCAAAATCAATAAGTTGTGCAACAACATATATAGCAACATGTAAATACAGGATAATCAACTATCTACCATGTACAACCAAATTTGGAAACACATACAATACATGTTCTAAGTCCACAACTACTATGGCATGAAAGATGTCAAATGCAAGGTGTGCAACTCATTACACAAGGCAACAATATATCCCATAAAGAAAACATGCTACCATGAATATTGATGGGCGTTGAAAAGTGCGTATTTAAATCCCTTAAGCTTAGGCATTCTAGTACCCTTATCTATCTTACTTTACCGATTTAGATTGATTTTGTGTTATTTCCATTTTCAGGCACTTATCCCAAAAATAAGCTAACTCAGCCAAATAAGACCAGAAATGAAGCAATTATGGGATGAATCAAAGAAATGAGCCAAGTGGAAGCAAAAGGAAGAAAAATGTGGAATTCAACATCTTCGATCGATCTCAGATCAAGGTTCGATCGATCCAATATGATCGATCTCAGCACTTCAAGATGGATCAGAGCCATGATGACATTTTCAAAGATCTCAAAAGTTCGATCGATCATTCTTCGATCGATCGAACTACCTTGTCCTTATCCAAATGATTGATCTTATCTAGTTGTTCCACCCTACCAACCACTTTTGTCCTTTTCCCAAAAATATCTTCGAAATATCTCAGATTTGTTTTTATCCAAAAAGCGCCGCCATTGAGGATCGATCCAAATTCAGTTCGATAGATCTCAACCATGTTCGATCGATCCAAGTCCAAGGTTCGATCGATCGAACTTCCTCCGGTGCAAAAAAGTTAAATTTTCAGCTCATTGAAAGCTTTCCTTATCCAATCATTGGGGAATATTTTGTGCACGACCCCAGCTCATTTTGTGTGTCACTTGACCTACCTATATATAGAATATGATACACATTTTGAGGAGGGGATGCTATGAGACACTTAGATTGATTTATCATAATAGAGGCTATTCTTAGGGAGGAAGAAAGGAGGAGAAGGCTAGAGACACAAGCTTGGGAGCTCTTCATTAACCAATGAGTAGATTACTTCCATGGAGTTTGCCCTTAAGGGTTGGAAAAACACTACCATAAGTGGCTATACATCCTCTTAGGGCCAGAGTTAGCCCCAAACATGCTTTCTACATCTTGATTTTGTGTATTATTGAGGGATTATTGTTGTAATATATGTTTTGGCACTTTTATATATATAGATCTTGTTTATTCAATGATTCATGTGTGTTGGCCTAAGGATTTTATCTAAAGGTCAATCTTATGTTTTGATGATTACAAACCATTAATGATGTTTATATACTAATATTTTCATTGAATGATGTATAGTTGATCAATCATTCAATCCTCAACGATGAGTTAGAAGTTTCATTTCAAGCATTCCAAACACTCAAGCAATGAATTCAAAGAAGCATCAAAGTGCAAGAAATTAAAGAAGAACTCGGACTTCAAAGATCATTCAAGCTTTTCAGCAAATCTTCATCAAGCCTAAACAATTATGGTCAAGAAATGAAGAAAAGGGTAGACAAGATGGTGAGAGCTTAAGGTTTAAATGTCAAAGTTTAGTTGAATATATTTTGAAGCTCAAAATTACAATTCATGCATATTATTCTCATTTCATCTTTCAAAGAACATAAAATTAGCTCATTAGGTTTTTGAACACATTCACACATGAGCCTCACATCATACTGGAATTCATTTTAAGTCTCCTACTGAAAGTAGAGAAGGCTCTACAAAAATTAGAGAAGGCTCAGGAAAGTAGAGAAGGCTCTACAAAAGTAGAGAAGGCTCAGAAAATTAGAGCATGCTCTATTTCAAATAGAGAAAGCTCCACAAAAATAGAGACGGCTCTCAACACTCCTGTAAGCAATTTTTTCAATGAAAAATGAAGTTTCCATCCAAAGAGCAGTCTCCCAAAATGGAGAGCTGGCTCTCAAGGCTAGGGAGCCGCCTCCTCTTGTTTATAAGAGCCGGCTCCTTCTAGGGTTTTGATTTACAACGGAAACTTTTTCATTTAGTATTTTCCAACCACCTGCAACAACTATATTGACTATTGTTTATCTATAAATACAGAGGTTGGTCTGCATCATAATAAACACCATTACAGAGAGCATTCTACCATTCTTGAAAAGCATTAAAGAAGCATTCGTTGAGCTTTCATTTCCTCAGCTTTCATTTCCTCTCTTACATTTCATTCTACTGTAGCAATTCTGAGCTTCATATATATTCATCTTTACTATAGTCGTGAGCAGAACTGTGTACTTCTATCTTTGAAAGATTTATTGTATAATTCATTTTTATTCCAAGTTATTGTAAAAGGGTTGGTGTGACCCAAAAGGAACCCTAGGAGAAGGGTGTTCTCCTAGCAAGGAAGAGAAGCAGGGTTTTGCTTCAATTGAAGGTTTGCTCTCCACCATTAAAGAGAAGCTCTAGTGAATATAGGAAGTCTCAAGGGGGACCTTGAGCTGAGGAGTAGGAGTTTCCGAACCTCGCTAAATCGCCGAGTCATAGTTTGCAATCTCTCATCTCTATCTCTCTTATACTTGTGCCATATACTGCTTGAATGTTTCAATTCCTCTGTGCTTAACAGTTTGTTAGATTTAATATTTTATAAATTGCAAAAATTGACCATTAACTCTATTCACCCCCCCTCTAGAGTCAATTAGTGACTAACAATTGGTATCAGAGCCTAATCTTTAGAAAAAGATTTAACCATCTTAGAGAACGATCATGGCCATTACAAATTTTCGTCAAGAAGGTCAATCTAATAATAGACCTCCTTGGTTTGATGGAAATGACTACAACTATTGGAAGATTAAAATGAGAGCATTCCTAAGAGGTGGAGATATAGATGTCTGGAAAGCAACAGAAAAAGGAGACCATGTTCCAACCAAAATAGTAAATGGTGAAACTGTTCCAACACCTGATATTGAATGGACCCTCAATGACCATAGGCTTGTACAATGTAATGTCAAGGCTATCACTAATCTCTATTGTGCCTTAAGCAAAGACGAATTAAATAGAATTTTGGATTGCGAAACGGCCAAAGAAATTTGGGATAAACTTGAAGTTACCTATATAGGGACTAGTCATGTTAAGGAATCCAAAATGAATATGTTTGTCCATAAATATGAACTTTTCACCATGAGCAACAGAGAAACTATTAGTGAAATGTATTCTCGTTTTACTAATATTGTGAATCCTTTGAAGGTTCTTGGAAAATCATATACAACATCCGACAATGTGAGAAAAGTTCTTAGGTCTTTGCCTAAAAATTGGGAAGCCAAGAAGACTGCCATCCAAGAGGCCAAAGATCTCAATACACTCCCAATAGATAAACTCATTGGTTCATTAATGGCCTATGAGTTAGAGATGAATGATAGAAATGAAGACAAAGAAGCTCAAAAGAAGGATATAACTCTTCAAGCTACTACCAAAGAAGTCACAATTGATGAAGCTTCTAATGATGAAGAAGAAGAAGAAGTTGCTCTCATTACCAAGACCGTGAGAAGAGTCCTTCAAATGAAAAAGTTCCAAAAGAGTAACAACTTCAAAATAAATGGTTCATCAAGTGAGCAAGGAAAAAGAGAAGCACCTACATGTTTTCATTGTGGAAAACCGGGGCATTTCAAATCCGATTGCTATGCCTACAAAAATGAAAAGGAAAGGAAAAAGAAAGTCAAATCCATGTGAGCTACATGGGAAGATGATAATTCAAATGGATCCGAAAGTGACGATGAACTCAATGAATTGGTCAATCTTTGTCTCATGGCCAATGAAGATGAGGTAAATTCTAATCGTGACTCATTTGATTTAGAAACTTCATATGATGAATTAGTTGATGCACATAACTATTTGCTAGATGCTTTTAAAGAATTACATGATGAATTAGGCAAAATGGTTCAAAAGTGTGCTAGCCTTAGAAGAGAAAAGCTTCTCATCTCTCAAAACCTTGAAAAATCTCAACTTGAAAATGAAACTTTGAAAAAGGAAAAAGAATTAGCTAAAGAAGCGGCCTCAATTGAGTTAATTTCTGAAAATGAATCATTGAAAGTCATTATTGAGGATCAAGTTGAAACCTTAGCCAAATTTACAAAAGGTAGAGATAATTTACGCATCATTCTTGGAAAGCAACGAAATGCTTATGCTAAGGATGGGCTTGGATTTGATCCTCATAACAAAGACTCTTGTTTATTGAAAAGGAGAAAATCCTTGAACAATTACTTTGTTAAAAATTCCTCCTTTAGTCCAACATGCAATTATTGTAAAAAGGTAGGACATAAGATCAATCATTATCCTATTAGGCCATGTAGGATAAAAGAAGTTTGGGTTGTTAAAGGGACTTATGTGCTTCTTCCTAACTCTCATGGACCCAAAAGAATGTGGGTACCAAAAGAAGATTACTCAAATTCATTTTGTAGGTTTGGGTGAAGTCTTCATATTCATCCAAGGACAAATGGTTCCTTGATAGTGGATGCTCAAGACATATGACGGGAGATCAATCAAAATTTCGCTCCATCAAACCTCACAAAGGAGGAAATGTTACATTCGGCAATAATTCAAAAGGCAAGGTCATTGGCATTGGAACTCTTGGAATCTCCTCTTCCTTATCTATTGATGACGTTTTACTTGTTAAAGGCTTGAAACATAACTTATTTAGTATTAGCCAACTATGCGATAAAGGATATGATGTTTTGTTTAAATCGGATAAATGCATTGTCAAAAAGGATAATAATGAAGTTTTTCATGCTCTAAGAAATGGTAATGTGTACACTTTGCTTTTGTGTGAATTACATGATCAAGATGTCAAGTGCCTTGTATCCTCAAATGAAAATTGTTGGTTGTGGCATAGAAGGTTAGGTCATGCTAGTATAGATTTGATTTCAAAACTATCTAGAAATGAATTAGTCAAAGGCCTCCCAAAGACTAATTTTTCTAAAGATAAAACTTGTAGCGCATGCCAAATAGGCAAGCAAATCAAGACATCATTTAAAAGGAAAAAGGATATAACAACTACAAGACTTCTTGAATTAATTCATATGGACTTATTCGGTCCGGAGAGAATTGCTAGTCTTGGTGGAAAACTCTATACATTTGTCATTATTGATGATTACTCTAGATTCTCTTGGGTATTTTTCCTTACACACAAAAATGAGGCTCATGCAATCTTTGATAAATTTTGTAAGAGAGTCGAGAACGAGAACGAGTGTAAGATTAAGTCCATTAGAAGTGATAGAGGAAGAGAGTTCGATAACTAAGATGTAGAAAGATTTTGCGATGAAAATGGATACAATCATAATCTTTCGGCTCCTAGAACTCCTCAACGAAAAGGAGTTGTTGAAAGGAAAAATAGGTCTCTCTAAGAAATGGCTAGGACTATGTTAAATGAACATAAATCTCGTAGAGCTCTATCGGCCGAAGCTGTTAGTACCTCATGCTATGTCATAAATAGAGTCATCATTAGAAAACTTCTTAATAAGACTCCTTATAAAATTTGGAACAAAAGGAAGGCAAATATTGGATACTTTAAAGTTTTTGGGTGTAAATGCTTCTTGTTGAATGACAAAGATAGTCTAGGAAAATTTGAACCTAAATCGGATGAAGGTATTTTTCTAGGATATTCATCTCGTAGCAAAGCATTTAGAGTGTTCAACAAAAGAACACTAGTGGCTGTGGAATCTATACACGTTGTATTTGATGAATCACTATTACCCCCTCTTAGGTGCTCATTGGATGATAATGAAGATGTGATTGAGATTGAAAAGAACATTGAAATCTTGATTTAAATGGTTCGTCTATTGAAGATCACTCCAAAGATGTTCCAAAAGATAGTCACTCTCATGAAGATACTCTTCCTAAGGCTTGGAAGCAAGTGTCTAATCATCCAATAAATCCAATTATTGGCGATCCATCTAAAAGAGTAAGCACTAGATCTCAAATAAGTAATGTTTGCAACTATGTATCTTTTGTTTCCCAACTTGAACCAAAAAATATTCTTGAAGCCGAAAATGATGAATCTTGGCTCTTGGCCATGCAAGAAGAACTTAATCGATTTGAAAGAAATGAAGTTTGCCATTTGGTTCCAAGACCTAAAGATAAAACTGTCATTGGCACAAAGTGGGTGTTTAGAAATAAAAAGGATGAATCGGGAACAATTGTGAGAAATAAGGCAAGACTTGTTGCTCAAGGTTATAATCAAGAAGAAGGAATTGATTATGAGGAAACCTTTGCCCCCGTAGCTCGACTTGAAGCTATAAGAATGCTCCTTGCATTTGCATCTCGTAAAAACTTTAAGTTATATCAAATGGATGTAAATAGTGCTTTCTTAAATGGCTTCATTGAAGAAGAAGTCTATGTTGAACAACCACCTGGCTTTGAAAGCTATAATTGTCCAAACCATGTTTTCAAATTGATAAAAGCATTGTATGGTTTGAAACAAGCTCTAAGAGCTTGCTATGAAAGACTTAGTGGTTTTCTACTTGCTAAAGGGCTCATTCGAGGAAAAATTGACAATACTCTTTTCACTAAAACCATTGATTGCAACTTGTTGGTCATTCAAATTTACGTTGATGATATTATCTTTGGATCAACCAATAGTGTACTATGTGAAAAGTTTGCCTCTAGTATGCAAAATGAATTTGAAATGAGCATGATGGATGAACTAACCTTCTTCTTAGGGTTGCAAATCAAACAAACACTTGATGGTATTTTTGTTTGCCAATCTAAGTATGTTAAGGATTTGCTAAAGAAATTTGGCTTGGAGGAAGTCAAACATGCCAATACTCCAATGAGCTCATCTTTGAAACTTAACAAACATGAAAAGGGCATTAATGTGGATATTAAAAAATATAGTGGTATGATTGGTAGTCTCTTATATTTAACCGCAAGTAGACCGGACACCATGTTTAGTGTATGCTTATGTGCTCGTTTTCAATCTTGCCCTAAAGAATCTCATCTATGTGCCGTTAAACGCATCTTTCGATATTTAAGCTATACTACATTCTTAGGTCTTTGGTATCCTAGACATACATCATTTGAACTTGTTGGTTACTCGGATGCTGACTTTAGAGGATGCAAAGTTGATAGAAGAAGCATTAGTGGGACTTGTCACTTCATTGGACAATCACTGGTATCTTGGTCCTTTAAGAAACAAAACTCTATAGCTCTATCAACGACGGAAGCCGAGTATATTGCAGCCGGTAGTTGTTGTGCTCAAACGCTTTACATTAAGCAACAACTTGAGGACTTTGGAATTCATTTTGATCATGTTCCTATAATGTGTGATAATACAAGTGCAATTTGTATTTCAAAAAATCTGATTCAGCATTCTAGGACAAAGTATATAGAAATTAGGTACCACTTTCTTAGGGATCATGTCTCTAAGGGCGACATTGAACTTATGTTTGTCAATACAGAAAAACAATTAGCCGATATTTTTACAAAACCACTCCAAGAAGATAGATTTTGTTTGCTTAGAAGGGAAATTGGAATGTGCTCAGAAGAAGAATTATAACAGTAAAGCAAAGCAGCAGCAGAGTCAGCTCCATTTAGAAAAAGAGTCGTCTCTTTGAAGAAAAAGAGCCGTCTCTACACAAGGCAGAGCAGTCTCCACAGATGATATCAAATTGCTTGCTCTCGGGATCTTAAAATTTTTAAGAAAGAGCCTACTCTATAAAAATAAGAGCCGGCTCCCCAACCTGCATACAAAATTGGAACAGGAAGAGCCGTCTCTAGAAAAAGGTAGAACCGGCTCATTCAGTGCTTTTTTCTTCCAACTCTCGGGATCTCCTCTGCAGACAATTGAGCCTGCTCAGCAAAAAGGAAGAGCCAGCTCCTAAAATGCTTCCAAACAATCCACTCTCGGTATCTCTCAAAAGCCCAAAAGAGCCGGCTCCAAAAATACTTGAGCCGTTTCTAAAAATGCTTAAGAGCCGTCTCCAAAATAAAACAAGAGCCGGCTGTCATCAAACATTGGCAAAGATCCGGCTTTAAATTTCTAAGAGCCGACTCCATAAAATTTCATTGAGCCGGCTCTATAAACATGTGAGCCGGCTCTCAAATTGCTGTCATTCCCCTACTCTCGACATCTCTTCAGCAGCATACTCGAGCCAGCTCTATACACTTATGAGTCGGCTCCATCTCTAATACTAGAAATTGCTTTGTCTCGGCATTTCCTCTCTGTTCTTAAGATTGCATCATTTCATAAACTCTCCAGAGAGCATCTCAGCAAGAGGCCTCCCTTCATCCTACTTGGGCTTTTTCACAAGTAAGTGTCCCTCATCAAATCAACTCTAAATTTACTGTGTTCATGCCTTTTAACTGAATCTTCAGTCTTTAATTTCTATTTTCATTCCCTCTAATATATCATTCATTCACTAAATTTATCTAATCTCTCTCTCTCTCTTACGAATGATAAGTTCATCCCTTAAGATAAGAATTATGAATTTATCCTCTTTTATTCATGCCTTTTGATGTTCCTAGTCGATATTATTTGAGCATAATTATCTCTTTGCCTCTTTATCCAACTCATCTTTGCAAACCCTCAAAACCCTAGAAATGTCATGTAGTAATTTGAACACATTTTGGGTTTGCTCTGTGAATCTATGCTTTAAATTGTCAGTTTACTATGAATGTATTTCTAGAAGTGATTTTATCATCTCAAAATTCTAGTCTTTTGCTCAAAAATAATATTGGGAGTTTTTCAAGCATAAATTTGTCCTTGCACTCAATATTCTGACTGAATGTGCAATTTTAACTAGGCCTTTTCATTGGTTCAATTTGTTTTATTAATTCTTATATTAATGTTCAGTCTAAACTAATTTGAGACTTGAAATTTTCATTGTCTTTTAAATTGGATTTTTATTCAGAGAATTCCTTCTGTAATTTCAATTTAATTTCTAGAAATGTCCACTGCTTCATCCTCACGTAGAAAGAATCCTTCTCGTGGACAAAAACGGTCTACTCAATATAATGATGAATCAATCCCTAGTGAACCAAATCCTCATCCACTTCAAATCTCAGCCACCATGCTATATAAAAACCCCACATACAAAAGCATATATGACAAATTCTTTCAACATTGAAAAGTGGCCACAACAATGGTGTTGTCTGACACAATTTGCAATGATCTTCATCTCAACACCTATAGATTGTTTGATGCAATTGGCCTTGGATCATTTGTTGGAATGAATGAAGGATACTATCCAAAATTAATAAAGTTATTCTACACTCATCTTGAAGAAATGCCTGGAGAAGAAAAACTTAACTGCTATGTGGCTGGAATATATTTTCACCTTGATACAAACAGCATTGCTCGAATCCTTTACCTTCCCCCTATGGATGGAATTCAATTCTATTCTCATTTCAACTGGTTTAAAGGACAAGGTTTTGACAAACTCATGACTATTCGACAAATGAGTTATGATTCCAATGTAACCAATACCAAAGAGGTCAACACCAAGCAATTAACTAATGAAGCCCGGTTGATTCACAAGATCATCATGTACTCTATTCTTCCCAAATCCGGCAGTCGATCCAAAGTTTCCCACATGGACGTCTTTCTTATTTGGTATGTCTTAAATAGCAAGCACTTTGATCTTGTATACATCATATTTTATCACCTTCTTACATGCAAAAGAAAGAAAAAGGTCTCTCTATATTATGCCATGCTTCTCACTCACATATTTATGGCTAAGAAGGTTTTGCTTGATAGTGGTGAAGCAGTCAAACCAGGGCCAAGACACATTCTCACTGCCTCAAATCTTGCGTCAATAGGGCTAAAAAGGGATTCTAATGGAGTGTGGTTTTATCCTAGGCAATGAAGGTTCGAAGAGGCTAGAGGCAGAAGAGAAGAGGTTGAGGATGTTGATGATGGGGATGAAAACGAACATGAAAGTGATGACGATGATGAAAATGAGGAAGTTCTAGTTGAAAATCGTACCAATCATGCCCTCTTGTTAGAAATTCTCAAAGGCACTCGTCAAAACCAAGCCACTCTTGAAAAACAACAAACTCAACTTGACAAAATGGACATGGCAATCGCTCATCTTAATAAGGATTTTGCAAAATTTCAAAACCAATATGGACCTTCCTCTCCTTAGAACAGTATCCCTCCGTTACAAACCTATTTTTGTGCCTTATTTGCCTGATCTGCTTTTGAGAAGCATCTTTTTAGCTGTGTTTTACCAACTATGCTTATGTATTGAATTCTGCTATGTTATAAAATGTAATATTTGCTCTTCATTTGCTCTTTAATTTATTTTTTCTCTGTTATTTCATGCGATGGCAAGTAACTTTTTTTTATTCCCCCCGCCTTTTTGAGATGACAAAGGGGGAGAAAGATGTGTTCTTATGCTTATGTGTCTTGGCTTTTTAAATTATATATTTTAAGAGATGCATATTGATAGAGGGAGACTTCTAAAAATAATTGTTGTAAGATCAAGCATGATATTCTTTTCAAGATATGCTTATTAATAGGGGGAACATTCTTTCAAAATGCAACTCCATTTTGACAATAAACACATCAATGTTTTGTCATCATCAAAAAGGGGGAGATTGTTGGCGTAAGGATTTTATCTAAAGGTCAATCTTATGTTTTGATGATTACAAACCATTAATGATGTTTATGTACTAATATTTTCATTGAGTGATGTATAGTTGATCAATCATTCAATCCTCAATGATGAGCTAGAAGTTTCATTTCAAGCATTCCAAACACTCAAGCAATGAATTCAGGGTCGCATCAAAGTGCAAGAAATTAAAGAAGAACTCGGACTTCAAAGATCATTCAAGCTTTTCAGTAAATCTTCATCAAGCCTAAACGATCATGGTCAAGAAATGAAGAAAATGGAAGATAGGATGGTGAGAGTTTAAGGTTTAAATGTCAAAGTTTAGTTGACTATATTTTGAAGCTCAAAATTACAATTCATGCATATTATTCTCATTTCATCTTTCAAAGAACATAAAATTAACTCATTAGGTTTTTGAACACATTCACACATGAGCCTCACATCATACTGGAATTCATTTTAAGTCTCCTACTGAAAGTAAAGAAGGCTCTACAAAAATTAGAGAAGGCTCAGGAAAATAAAGAAGGCTCTACAAAAGTAGAGAAGGCTCAGAAAATTAGAGCAGGCTCTATTTCAAATAGAGAAAGCTCCACAAAAATAGAGACGGCTCTCAACACTCCTATAAGCTATTTTTTCAATGAAAAATGAAGTTTCCATCCAAAGAGCAGGCTCCCAAAATGGAGAGCCGACTCAAAAGGCTAAGGAGCCGCCTCCTCTTATTTATAAGAGCCGGCTCCTTCTAGGGTTTTGATCTACAACGGAAACTTTTTCATTTATTATTTTCTAACCACCTGCAACAGCTGTATTGACCATTGTTTATCTATAAATACAGAGGTTGGTCTGCATCATAATAAACACCATTACAGAGAGCATTCTACCATTCTTGAAAAGCATTAAAGAAGCATTCGTTGAGCTTTCATTTCCTCAGTTTTCATTTTCTCTCTTAGATTTCATTCTACTGTAGCAATTCTGAGCTTCATATATATTCATCTTTACTATAGTCATGAGCAGAACTGTGTACTTCTATCTTTGAGAGATTTATTGTTCAATTCATTTCTATTCCAAGTTATTGTAAAAGGGTTGGTGTGACCCAAAAGGAACCCTAGGAGAAGGGTGTTCTCCTAGCAAGGAAGAGAAGCAGGGTCTTGCTTTAATTGAAGGTTGCTCTCCACCATTAAGGAGAAGCTCTAGTGAATTTGGGAAGTCTCAAGAGGGACCTTGAGCCGAGGAGTAGGAGTTTCTGAACCTCGCTAAATCGCCGAGTCATAGTTTGCAATCTCTCATCTCTATCTCTTTTATACTTGTGCCATATACTGCTTGAATGTTTCAATTCCTCTGTGCTTAACAGTTTGTTAGATTTAATATTTTATAAATTGTAAAAATTGGCCATTGACTCTATTCACCCCCCTCTAGAGTCAATTAGTGACTAACAATGTGGTTTAATGCTTCCAATTGATCATTTCATTATATCCATATGTCTATGTATGCTAGAATAGATGTTCATGTGTTTGTCTCTATTTTTTGTATTATTGATGCATGTCTATGTGTATTAAATGGCATAGATCTAGAGATTGTCAAAACATTGTGCTTAATGGAATGCTCTTATAATTTTCTTGATGGTTCATGCTCATTTTTGGATGGATTGTGCTTCTCCCTTAGCTTAATTAGTTTAATTTCATGTCATTAGCTTAATTGTAGTGTAGTGGTAGCATAGTTGTTAGATGGGAGGACAATCCATGCTTGTTGTTTGATATTCCATACTTTTGAATGCAAGTAACATATGTCTCTAACCTTGTGGTGTATTTGGCTTGTGAGCTTAATGAAAGGATTAATGACTTGCTAGATATATTGTTCTTTTCACATGCTATTTAGACAATATATACTTAATTGTTAGATATATTGTGCTTTCCACATGTTGCTTAGACAATATATACTTAATTGGTCATCCTTGCTAGTTGAATCAACCAAACACACACACACATCAATATTTCAACACACATTTCCCTCATTAGTCACTTGTTAAGGGTGTCGAAAAGTATTGTTTGGTGGTGACCTCTAAACCCCAAGATCTCTCTCTCTTACTTACTCTTTATTGCATTCAATTATTTAGTTTAATTTGCTCTCTAGTTTAATCAACCAACCAACTATTTGTTTGATCACTCGACCTACTAACCCTAATAGTGATTCCACAACCAAATTTGACTCCAATCCCTTGGGACGATCCCTACTCACCCTAACTATATTTTTAGTGAAGGTTGTAGTGGCTTTTAAAAATGTAAAACTTGTCCCTCGCCTTAATGCACACTCTCTAAGCTTGTGGTGCAGCGACGACGAATAACGCACCACCAAGTTTTTGGCGCCGTTGCCGGGGATTAGGCAACGTCGTATTTGTGGAATCAATTAGGAATTAGTACTCTTTTGATCATGTCTTTACTTTGTTTTTATTTTTCTTTTGATTACTTATTGTGTTTGTTCATCTTTGATAAGGAGCATTGAGCTAAGAAGTAAGCAAAGGAGCATTCAAGCAAAGGAGCTAAGCAAGCAAGGAAAAATGCTAAAAATTTTAAAAAAATTGCTAAGCTAAGCTATAAATTTGGAGTTGAAGTGCTAAAGGACCTTTATGAGACTTTCTTTACTCAATCCCTTAGTTAAATCGTCGGCCCGCGTGGAGGCATTCTTAATTGTTCTTTGCATCATTGTTGTTAAAGCATAGGAGTATAGGTTAAGTGTTTGTGGAGGAAGATTCATTGAATTGTTGTGAAGTCGAAGTGTTTGTTCATTCATTATGTTTGTGTGTTTTTACATTGTACATGCATGGTCGTAGATCACTAAGACCAACTCTTGTCCCTCTTGATTTGCATCTTGAATCCGTAGTTAGAAATCCTAGGGGAAGAGGAAGTTCTAGTTCTACCCAATCCGTTACATCAATGGAAGGCCATAATGAAGAGCATGTAGAGGACCTTGGTCACATAGACCAACAAGGTATCCTCCATCTAAATGTGCATCATGAGAACATTCAAACACCATTAGACATGCCTAGGCCATTCATTCACCAACCACAACAACAACAAGGCCAAGTTCCATTTGGAATGCCAAGGCCAATGTATGCTCCATAACCTCCCATCATTCAAGGAAATCAAAATCAAAGTGCCCATGTTGCATTTCAAATTACTAATCCTCCATTTGCTTTAAGAGATCACTATGTGCCTAATGAATACAATGCACCCACATGCATTCAATTGCCACCATTTAGAGCACATCAATATGAAATTAAGCCACAAACCATTCAAATGCTTCCTAACTATCATGGACTTCCAAGTGAAGAACCTTATAAGCATTTTGATGAGTTTCTAGAAGTATGTTCCACCGTAAAATATACGGACATGCCGGAAGAGGTCTTAAGACTCAAACTTTTTCCATTCACCTTAAAAGACAAGGCAAAGTATTGGTTTAACAATCTTAGGCTTTTTTCAATCACTTCTTGGGCAGAAATGTAACAAGAGTTCTCGAAGAAGTACTATCCGGTTTCTAAGACCAATGCCATGAGAACCTCAATTCGGGAATTTTCACATGGGGATGGAGAAACGTTTCATGAGGCATGGGAACGCTTTAATGAATTGCTTAGGAAGTGTCCACATCATGACATGCCCAAATGGCAATTAGTTCAATATTTCTTTGAGAGCTTATCGGACAATTACAAAGGCATGGTTAATGCTTCCATGGGTGGCTCATACATTGATAGGCATGAGGATGACGTGTGGCGTCTTTATGAGAGCATGAATGAAAATTCTTTGCATAGAACATTATCATCCAAGAATAGTAGAAATTCATAAGGTAAGAAGAGTGTTGGCTTATATTAAGTCGACCATTCAAATGAAATAGCCGCCGAAATGAAGTCTTTATCTCAAAGGTTTGATCAATTTTTAATTAACCAAAACTAAGCTAACCAAGTATCTTCCTTCCCTAACCATTCTCATCGTGCATCAAATGAAACATGTATAACTTGTTCTAGTGTTCTTCATTCTACTCCTCATTGTCCTCACGGACAAATGCATAATGAACCTAATGAACAAGTCAATGCAGCTTTTGTGAACCAAGGGAACAATCCTTATGGTACTCATTATAATCCAAGTTGGAGAAATCATCCGAATTTCTCTTTGAAAAACCAAGGAGAGGGCTCAAACCCTTTCCAAGGCGATTTTCAAGGGAAGTACATTCCACCTCCACTTCAAAACCAAGGATCTCAAGGTTATAGACCTTATCAATCACAAAGGAATCAATTTGTTAACTCTTATTTTCCCAACCAATCTTATTCCCAAGGAAATGCTAGAAGTCCCACATTTAAAGAAAAAGTTTTGAATACTTTGGGCACTCTTGAGGCAAACACACAATTGCTTCATTCCCACTCTCAATCTATTGCGAAGCTAGAAACCCAATTAGGGCAAATAACAAACACTTTTAATGCAAGAGAGAAGGGAAAGATGCCTATGAATGCCCCACCTAAGTAACAATGTGTTGTGGAAACCCATTCCTCATCAGAAGGCCAGTCGAAAAGTTCAATGAAGAGAGTGAACCGGTGCAACCTCAAGTTATCACCCGTCCCGTTTCACATCATATTCCTCCTTCATTGCATATACATGATCTTGTGAATGAGAAAGCTTTAAAATATGATTTGAAGAATGATTTTGAAAATGATTCGAATAAAGATTTGCTGAAAAATGAATTTGAAAAGGTTTTGTTGAAAAATGATTTGAAACAAAGTGATTTGAAAAATTCTTGTGTTAAAGAGTTTTCAAAAGAAAATGCAGAAAAAGTGTTTGAGCCAAAAGCTCCATTTCCGGATGCCTTAAAATGATCCATTCAAAAGACAAGCAAAAGGCAAAAACCAATGAAATCATGGAAATGTTTAGGCAAGTGAAAGTTAATCTTCCACTTTTAGATGCAATCAAGCAAATTCCAGCTTATGCCAAATTCTTAAAAGACTTGTGCACCCAAAAGCGGAAGAACAAGAGCCAAGCACCAAGAAAAGTGGTTTTAACCGAGCAAGTGAACTCAATTTTGCAACATAACACTTTACCAAAGTTTAAGGACCCCGGTTCACCTACTACTTCATTCATTATTGGTGATCATATCATTAATCGGCCGCTTCTTGACTTGGGAGCAAGTGTTAACCTTCTTCCATACTCAGTTTATGTCCAATTGGGCCTAGGTGAATTGAAACCGACGTCGGTAGTTTTACAACTTAACGACCGATCCATTAAGAAGCCTAGGGGTATAATTGAGGATGTTTTGATAAAGATTGACAAATTTTTCTTCCTCGTTGATTTTGTTGTCATTGACACAGAACCGGTCCCCAATCCTAAAAGCCAAATTCCCGTTATCCTTGGCCATCCTTTTTTGGCAACCGCTAATGCCAACATCAATTGTAGGACGGGGATAATGAAGATCTTATTTGGCCACATGAAAGTGAAGTTGAATATCTTCAATCCCACACCCAACTCATTTGACAAATATGAAGGGGAGATTAATGTTGTAGATAAATGCTATGATCTTCAATGTCAAGGAAATGAGCTTTTGTGTAAGACCAAAACTTCAAAGGACTCATCTTCAACCTTGCATTTTCAAAGTCTTATTTCAAATTCTTGCCTTGAAAGGGCATGGAGGCCCAAAGATTGTGATTGCATTGACAAGGGATCAAAAGTTTCTTTTGAGCTTAATCCAACAAGTTCTTCAAAGAACCATTTGTTGGGTGGAGTTCAAAGCATCTATCACCCCAACAAGGAGGGGATGCATTACAAGATCTTTGATCCGGGCTAAAAGAGCCCAATGTCTTGCTAGAGACGTTAAAGACTAGCACGACATTTCGTAGGGTGTCAAAACCCTATTCCTCCCTCATGTCTATCTTAAATTTCATTTCTTGCGAAGTCTAGACACTTGTTTTTGGTTCATATGCATTGCTAGGAACTGTGATTAGGATTGCATGAACTTTTATGTTATGATTGAGCATTTTGCATAAGTTCGATCGATCTCAAATGAGAGTTCGATCGATCGAACTTCCACCTGCATCCAACACTTAGAAAAATTTTTGACCTGCATCCATCTGCATCTAAATCACCTATTTGTCTCATCAATTGAACTTATTCTTAAATCGATCAGAAGACCTTAGATCAATCCAACTTCAAAGTTCGATCGATCTTGAGTGCCAACACTTAACCAAATTCTTGAACCAAAAACCTGCATATTTTTGCTCTCTATCTGATCGATCGAACATTTTGTTCAGATCGATCTCAGTTCTTCATCTCACTATCTTTGACTTTGTTTGACTTTTTAATTTTAAAAATCCAAAAATATTTTTATTTTATTTTCCGTTTCAAAAATCCCAAAAGGATTTTATTTTATTCTTTTTTTTTAAAAAAAAAAAAAAGAAGAGGATTTTACTTTATTTATTTCAAAAATCCAAAAAGATTTTTTTTTATTATTTTTACCCTTATTTTTCAAAAATCCAAAAATATCTTCTATATTTCAATTTTAATTTTAATTTTTTAATTTTTCAAAAATTTCAAAAATTCCAAAAATACTTTGAAGAGAGATCATCATAGTTCGATCGATCTAAAATCTCAGTTCGATCGATCGAACTGAACGGGAAAATTTTTTAAAAATAGAACTGAGGGTCTCAAGATCGATTCATTAGATCGATCCAACCCTTCAATCCCTTGTCCCTCATTCCCGTCAGCACTTGCACCCATCTTCATCATCTTCTCCGGTGAATCTCCGGCGAAATCCGGTGAGCGTTGACTTCTCTCTTCTCTCAGATTCCATCACCCCCTTTGCATCTCATCCACTTCTCTTATATTTTAGGTGAGATCCGAGATCCACTTTGTGATTTAAGCTTCTATTTTATGTATTTGTACTTTACATGCTAGATCCATGATATTTTGATGATGAAATCCACCATTGATAAAGCTTGAAACATTGTGTATATATGTGCATATATGTGTTTGTATATATTTGAGTTTTAAGTTGTTTTATGGGAGTATGGGCTTTGTAAAGTGAGTAGGATCGAGGAATTGTTGTGTTGATGGGCCCACAACACTGTTTATGAAGGCCCCGTGCCATCCACGTCACAGATCTGTGACCTTTCGATTTTCATCTTTGCACAGTTCGATCGATTGAACTTCTATCTCAGATCAATCTTGAGAGATCGATCGAACTCATCTTTTTCAGTTTCTCAAATCGATTGAAGTTTTGAGATCGATCTCATATTATTTGTGATCGATTGAATTCACATATTTCATACATACATTCCATGCATCTTATCTTGTGTCCATGCTATCTCATTCATGTCTAATGCCTGTGATATTCCACATTGGATGCATTTCATACTCATATTGTTGAGCATGTTCACCTCCTGTCACTTGTATAGATTCATGTCATATATGTTTTGTCTATCTTTTTTGACATGCTTGTTTCTATTTTGTGCTTTCAATTCTTTATTCTGGCACTGACTCCCCTTGCAAGTTTTAAATTATTTTTCAGGCCATGACTAAGTGCAAGACTGTTGCCAAGAGGCAACATGGGCCTCAGAGACGTATCAGACTTAGGATAGAGGAGCCAGCAGAGCCCTCTCATATACAGGAGGAGCCATTAGAGCCTACTCCACCTCAGTCACCTTCTCATGAGGCTGAGGCTGATCATATTCCATCTACTTCTGAGGCTCAGCCTGCGTTTACACCATCTCCATCTCCATCACAGGCTAAGGCTGAGCATTCACCATTACCATCTCCACCACACCAGCCAGCTCGAGAGCGTGACAGGCCCGCGCCTAGATATGCACATATGACAGTGGACCATGAGTTAGTTTTCGACACAGATTTCTTCTCCAGATCGGTGCTGACCCGTTCAGCTTATGATGATATTATCCAGAGGGGCCTTGCAGCTATTCTTGCCCCAGTTACTGAGCCAGTCTACCTGCGGCTAGTACGGATGTTCTTCCAGAACCTCCGACAGTCCCCGCGTACCATGGCAGAGCTGGTCACTACCATAGATGGCCATCAGATTTCTATTACTGTGGACACACTAGCCAAATCATGTCATTGTTCACACCGATGCCCTCCGGAGCTACAAGAGCTTTAGCCTAGGCTATACAAGCCTTTTTATGCCGACATGGTAGTATTTCTGACAGGTCACCATGCTAATGGCGAGACTTTCGCCACCCGCACTTGTTTTCCAGATAACCTATGGTTCTTTGATTCAGTTCTCTTTCGGAACATATATATGGCCGGGCACAAGATTCAGCGGCGAGGAGACTATCTGACAGCCCTCTACGAATTTTATACAGGCCACTGGGTATCTATCCCCGCGCTCATCTGGAGCGTGATGAGGAAGCTCTTCGATGAGTATATCAGCAAGGAGAAGCCCAGAAGGGCTAAGTCTCTCCCATTTGGCCACCTCATCACCTAGATACTGATTGATCAGCGCTATCCTTTCCATCCTTAGGAGCACCCTAAGAGAGGTTCCTGTCACTTCTTGAAGAAGGACTAAGATAAGAGCTACAATGTTATTATCACCAGACTGCAGGACCACGCAATATTGGCTGCAGAGGAGCTCGAGGCTGAAGAGGCAGAGGCAGTAACAGCAAACCCTGTAGCGGACGATGTACAAGTAAGTCCAGCTGCCGAGCACATAGACATTGATTTAGAGAGACCTGTAGATGACGCAGAGCATCACTCTCCAGCTGGGTCGCCAGTACACGAGGAAGAGCAGACTCAGGATCTTTCTTCTGATTTATCCGTACCTGAGACTCCCAGTGGTTGCTATCAGAGCTGATACTGCTGCCATTCGAGCTGATGCTGTAGCCTACTAAGCTGATTTTACTACATTCCGTACAGATGTCATGACTGTACTCCGAGACTTATCTCACGATATCCGCGGAGCTCGCCCTGCCCGTCCTGCCTCGTCCACCTGAGATTCCCGGTTTCTTCTATCTTTTAATACTACACCTCTATGATCTACACTTCATTTTTGTCACTGTATATTATTTGCAGCCGGATATGTCGGCTTTGCTCTTTTGCTGCACTCTATACTTTATTTTCTTTATATATGTTTTTACTATGGATGACATCTATTATGTTCTCATATCTATCTGTTTAACTCCATCAGGTGCATCATAGTGACTACAGTGAGAGAGAATGCTACATAATTTTCAGGACCACCCTTACACCTCTCTCACTGTTTTATTTCATTTATACTTGCATGTCCACTGTGCACTGATTATCCCTTTTTGTTATCTGACGAGTTTATCCGAGTGCCAAATTTCAAGACCACAGTTAATCCCAAGTTTGGGGGGGCCATGCCACCCACTTTGGATACTTCAGTCCCAGCCATTCTTTGCCTTAATTGCACCGGTATACTCTTTCCTTTTGTTCTCTTTGCACATTGAGGACATTGTGGCGTTTAAGTTTGGGGGTAATGGTGTATGTTACAGTGTTTATTTTTAAATTAAAAATTTTGAGCATAACTTGTGTATTTGAGAGATTTTCTATGATTAGTCCATATTAGCGATGATTTTGATCTTTTGAGGACTATATTGCTTAGAATTTAAAAATTGCTTGACTTGAGAATCCAATACTCCTTGTATGCCTTGTGGATGCCATTTATGAGTAAATTTTTCGAAAGATTGATATCTTGCTTGCACTTGTGGTCTACATCATCTTGATTTTGTGCTTGTTTTGAGATTCATTCTAGGATTCTACACTAGCACCGGCGCACACTAGCATTCATTTGTGGGGTACATGCTTTGTTGATTATTGAATTGGTTATATCCCAATTAAGCTAGTAGTGCATTGAAAGCTTTCATTCTTGATAAATGTGGATAACAACCCTTTTTCACTAAGTAGCTGGGATTCTAGCCTCATCAAGCACTGAACTTCTCGTGCTGAAAGGTGGAGCGCCCAAACTCTAGGTTAATAATTGAACTTGTTTATTGAAAAAAAAAAAAAGTAATAAAAAAGTGATGACTTCTCCCAAAAGGTAAGAAGTGGGAAATGATTAGATGGAGGTTGTCTTGATTTGTAGCCTAGTTGATTTGAGCTTGTAAGTCCGTAGGGGAGTTTGAACGCCTAATACCCTAAAACCGTCTGGTTTGGAAGTCATTGATCTAACGCTCGATCTCATGGATCACTAGTGAAAAGAATAAGCGCACCTAGAACAATAAAGCTTTAATAAAAAGGTCCACTTTTTGTCTTGATGATCGGTACTAGATTTGTGTGCTAGTTTGAGGGTAAGGATGTGATCATTTATTTAGTTGGCTAAGATAGCAACACATTTGATGTCGGTCCACTCAAAAAGGATTCTAGAGTTATTTTGATTTGCATGATCATTTTCTTAATGTGTGGAGGACCATATTTGCTTGCTTGATGTTGAGATTTTGGGAGATTGCTTAGAAATGTTTAAAAAATTGCATACTTGAGGTAGTTTTCTCCCAATGCTTGCTTTGCAATATTGGTGTCTCTTTTGAAATAATAAGCTTAATGTTTGTAGGTATCATTTCTGGAAACCCTCAAAAGACTTCACTCGTCCACTAGGAGTAACCTAGGGGTTTAAAAGGCTTGTTGCATACGCTAAGTGCAATCGTGTTCCCTACGAAAGTGGCATTATCCATTCATTGCTTTCTAGTTCATAGTTGTTTAGTTATTCATTTTATTCCTTTACTTTCTAGTTCATTGCTAGCGACTAGCAATATTTAAGTTTGGGGGTGTGATGGGCACTGAAAAATGCGAATTTAAACCCCTTAAACTTAGGCATTCTAGTACCCTTATCTATCTTACTTTACCGTCTTAGATTGATTTCGTGTTATTTCCATTTTCAGGCACTTATCCCGAAAATAAGCTAACTCAGCCAAATAAGAGCAAAAATGAAGCAATTTTGGGATGAATCAAAGAAAGGAGCCAAGTGGAAACAAAAGGAAGAAAAATGTGGAATTCAACATCTTCGATCGATCTCAGATCAAGGTTCAATCGATCTAATATGATCGATCTCAACACTTCAAGATGGATCAGAGCCATGATAACATTTTCAGAGATCTCAAAAGTTCGTTCAATCCAACATCATTCTTCGATCGATCGAACTACCTTATCCTTATCCAAATGATTGATCTTATCTAGTTGTACCACCCTACCAACCACTTTTGTCCTTTTCCTAAAAATATCTTCGAACTATCTCAGATTTGTTTTTTTCCAAAAAACGCCGCCATTGAGGATCGATCCAACTTCAGTTCGATAGATCTTAGCCATGTTCGATCGATCTCAGCCATGTTCAATCGATCCAAGTCTAAGGTTTGATTGATCGAACTTCTTCCAGTGCGAAAAAGTTAAATTTCCAGCTCATTGAAAGCTGTCCTTATCCAATCATTGGGGAATATTTTGTGCACGACCCCAGCTCATTTTGTGTGTCACTTGACCTACCTATATATAGAATATGATACACTTTTTAAGGAGGGGATGCTAGAAGACACTTAGATTGATTTATCACAATAGAGGCTATTCTTAGGGAGGAAGAAAGGAGGAGAAGGCTAGAGACACAAGCTTGGGAGCTCTTCATCAACCAAGGAGTAGATTACTTCCATGGAGTTTGCCCTTGAGGGTTGGAGAAGCACTACCATGAGTGGCTAGACATTCTCTTGGGGCTAGAGTTAGCCCCAAGCATGCTTTCTACATCTTGATTTTGTGTATTATTGAGGGATTAGTGTTAT
The DNA here is from genome assembly GCF_030987335.1 of Cornus florida. Lineage (NCBI taxonomy): Eukaryota > Viridiplantae > Streptophyta > Magnoliopsida > Cornales > Cornaceae > Cornus > Cornus florida. Next base: position 26,876,195 of record NW_026775574.1, read on the forward strand.
AATACATGTTTTGGCACTTATATATATACAAATCTTGTTTATTCAATGGTTCATGTGGTTTAATGCTTCCAATTGATCATTTAATTCTATTCATATGTCTTTGTATGCTAGAATAGATGTTCATGTGTTTGTCTCTATTTCTTGTGTTATTGATACATGTCTATGTGTATTAATGGCATAGATCTAGAGACTGTCAAAACATTGTTCTTAATGGAATGCTCTTGTAATTTTCTTAATGGTTCATGCTCATTTCTTGATGGATTGTGCCTCTCCCTTAGCTTAATTAGTTTAATTCCATGTCATTAGTTTAATTGTAGTGTAGTGGTAGCATAGTTGTTAGATGGGAGGACAATCCATACTTGTTGTTTGATGTTCCATACTTTTGAATGCAAGTAGCATATATCTCTAACCTTGTGGTGTATTTGGCTTATGAGCTTAATGAAATGATTAATGACTTGCTAGATATATTATGCTTTTCACATGCTATTTAGACAATATATACTTAATTGTTAGATATATTGTGCTTTTCACATGTTGCTTAGACAATATATACTTAATTGGTCATCCTTGCTAGTTGAATCAATGAAACACACACACACATATCAATATTGCAACACACATTTCCCTCATTAGTCACTTGTTAAGGGTGTAGAAAAGTATTGTTTGGTGGTGACCTCTAAACCCCAAGATCTCTCTCTCTTACTTACTCTTTATTGCATTCAATTATTTAGTTTAATTTGCTCTCTAGTTTAATCAACCAACCAATTATTTGTTTGATCACTCGACCTACTAACCCTAATAGTGATTCCACAACCAAATTCGACTCCATTCCCTTAGGACGATCCCTACTCACCCTGACTATATTTTTAGTGAAAGTAGTAGTGGCTTTTATAAATGTAAAACTTGGCACTCGCCTTAATGCACACTCTCTAAGCTTGTGGTGTAGCGACGACGAATAACGCACTACCAAATATAAATATAACAACAATGTTATCCTATGCTTAAAACATAACCAAGTGAATATACAACAAGTCCAAATCCATGATTTAAACATACAAACAATTTCTAAAAAATAATTAAATAGAATTCCATGGAGCTATTAGATAGAATTTAATTAAACAAAAATAATTAAATTCTCTAGATTTCAAATCAATTTCAAATAATCTCAAATTAATATATGTTAAACAACATAGCATGCTCATTACATAAATCAATTCAAAAGAGCAAAATGAGCAAGATATCATCATATATAATTTAAATAATTTAAATTAATTAAATCTCTAATTTTCAAATGTTGTTCAAATGATCCCAAATTAATATATATCAAACACTAAGTCATGGTCATACCATATATCAGGTCTAAAATGGAATACAAGTAAAACACAATTTACTAGAATTTAAATCAAATTAAATCCATTTAATCTCTAGATTTGAAAACTCATTTAAATCATCTCAATTTAATATATATCAAAGATCAAGTCATGGCAATGCCATATACCAAGTCTAAAATGAGTTATATGCAAGCTATAATACATCATTAATTTCTTAAATTTACAAAAGATATGCATACAACTTATATCTCATACAAAAGCAAGTAAAGCCACTTAGAAAAATAAATTATAACACCCCTACCTCACAAGAGGATTGTTCCTCTTGAATCCAAGGCTAGCAAGCACAAAATGGTAAACCCTTCTGGGGTTATGAAGTGGAAGATGAGGGGAACAAAAAGTATTCCCAAGGTCAAGCTTGGAAATCAATGGAAGGCCCTCAAAATCAAGGTCAAAGCTTAAGGCTTCAAGTTTCATCCATGGAGGCTAAGGTTTTCTTTACAAGAGAGGGAGGAGATAGAAATTAAGTGTGATAGAATGTAAGTGGAGGAAATAGAAATTCTCCACTCACTATGTGGTCTTACACCAAGGTCAACACACACAAGTCTTGGTCAATTGCACAAAAACCCCTCTTTAAAAATTATAATCCCAAAGTGGCCCAAAATTAATTGCAAGACTTAATTTGGAGCATACACTTGTCACTCATCCAAGCATCCATTGTAGGCTTAATCCTAAGTCTACACTTGTCAACCATCTAAGCCAACAAGTGCACCTATCCTAGGTCAACAAGTGGTTCAATCTCTACCCTCCACATGTCATGATCCAAGGCATCAAAATGTCCCCACACAAATGTCAACAAGTGGACCAATGAGAGTGTGACACTTGTCATACTTTTCAAAAATTGCAAAAAGGTCCTTTCCAAAATATCTTCTAAATTAAATTGCAAAATGGTCCCCAAGACGAAAAATAATTACTTTAGTTAATTACACTAAAACCCTACAAGTTAAGAATATTAAAAAAAAATTATGCATTTATACCCTTTACAAGAATAGTAAACACTTAGCATACTTTTCTACAAAAGTGAGAATATAGATATTATGCTAAATACTATGGGTGCATGCAAAGCCGAAATCAAATCCGAGTACAAAAAGTGAGGTTGTGCAAAGAAAAACAATAAACGGGAAAAAGACGAAATGTTAATAGTGTCATAAAAGTGAAAATGTGAAAATGACTCGGTCCTCAAAGGAATTTATCAATATCAAGAAAAGAGTCTCAGAAACTATTTTCGAGTACTCGATATGACACTAAGTAATGGGAAACCAAATACAGAAGAGAAAAGACAACGGAAAAAATTTATCCGCAAAATTTGAACAAAAAAAAAAGGGAATGAAAATGACCGGGTCATTACACACATTTTAATTACAATATATATATTTCCCTAAATAGTTGAAGGCAAATGGCTTAATGCATGAGCTTAGTAATGATTCATATACCCTAAGACTCCTCTCCTATCTTTTAAACTCTATTTCGTTTTAGCATTCAATTTCATTGCATGTTATTAATTGAACTCTAGTTTAATCACCAAACCAAACTTCCTTTCAATCTTGTGATTCACTAAGTCAAGTTAGATTCCAATTACGTGTTTAATCCCTGAGGATGATCCCTTCTCATTATACTTAATGTATACATGTTAAATGGCTTTTATAAATGTAAAAGTTGATGCCCATTTAACATTCTAAATATAACACATTTTTGTGGTACACACTAAGGTCGCATCAGAGAAATTGAATCCATTATGCAAAATCATACTTGGGAGCTGGAGGATCTTCCTTTTGGTACTCAACCTTTAGAGTATAAGTGGATTTTCAAGAGGAAAATGAAGCCTGATGATTCAATTGCTAAATATAAACCCAAACTTGTTACTAAGGGATACAAGCAAAAAGAAGGCTTAGATTATTTTGATACATATTCATTAGAAATATAAATAACATCGGTAAGTCTCGATATACCAGTACGTCTCAATATATACGTCGAATACATAATATTGTTAAACAGTTGCTCTCAAGTGGGATAATCTTAATAGATTATATCAAGTCTAAAGATAATTTAGCGGATCCGTTTACAAAAGGTTTGACAAGAGAGCAAGTGTATAGTTCATCGAGGGGAATGTGATTAAAGCCAAAAGTAAATCAGTTATCTTAATGGAAACCCAACCTAGTTGACTGGAGATTCCAAGATCTAGGTTCAAAGGGATAACAGAAATTCTAAATGACTCACCAAAAGCACTGGGAAGATTTAATCTTCTACCCATTTCTATGATGAGACGGTGCTACCTACAACAAGAATTAGGATAAGCTACACTTTTAATGACTCTTATATCTTGAAAATTCAAAAGGGGTATTATAGAATACTCTTAATAAAAAGTCACCTATATGAGTGTGAAGTGGGGCAGCTTCTATAAGAACTTCAAAGGCTAAGTATATTAGAGCACTTATGAAATATCAGGAGTTGTTCAGGGCCATATGAACACAATCGTGAAAACCGACATTGTACGGAAGGGAACTGTGTGTTTGTTATTGTCTTGATTTATATCAACGGATGAACAATTGAAGACATCATGTTCACTGGTTAACCAGTAAATCTAATAGTAATACACTAGGGAAGGTTCAAGGCCAAAAACTACCTATCCTGATGCAATAACTTTCTAATAGTACTATACGCTAGCGTCTGCATTTTCATCATTTGCAATTGATGCTAATATCCATTCATGTAAGGGATTGTTGGAAATGAAACATACAAAACATAAACTTTGGGTAAAATTTTGAGTAGGTCCCACTAAGAATTTCTTGTGATTCTATAGAAAAACACATTCCTCTCTGCAAGGAGATGAACGTGCTATATTTACTTTCTTAAATCCGTTTCCAGGTGAATGAGAAATTAGCTCCAAAGTAAGGTGTTTTGTAATAATTCTCATTTTTTCTAATTTCCATTTTTTCGGGAATTTTTTTGTTCTTTAGAATTTATTTATTTCCTCATTTTACGTGCCGAGCACAGTGGGGTGTGCCGGGTGAGTTCCGAGAGTTGGTTGAGGCATTTCTTCGATTTCGGACTCTTAGAAATGCATTGTTAGCTATTTTGGCATTTTTCTAGTTTTTCGGGCCGGGAGGTCCGAGCGAGACCCGCAACCAATTTTGTCGTGCACAGGGATTATTTTTTGGGGACATTTCATTTCATACGTATTTATTTGATGCATATTTATGTGGCTATATGCTTAGATGTGTGGTTGTGATATATTTAATGTATGTATATATATAATAAAGACAAAAAAAAAAGATTTTTTGAGCTCGTAAGACCCACCTTTGATTTTAGTCATTACAAATGACCAAGTGGTCATATGCTTGACCATTATTTCTTCTCATTTCCTTTGTAACTTTCTTTTTCCTTTTTTTCTTTCACCAAATTAAGCTTAGATCTCTCATCTTTCGTTTAGAATTTGACTTTGCCACTGAAGGCAAAGTTAAGGAGTACGACAAGAGATTCTATTTGATCGCAGCAAACTCCCGTTTGGAGCACCCTTGAATTTTCAAATTTTGAAAAATTTTGGGGCTTTTCTTCAATTGCTGAGGTAGGGATTTTCTAAGCCATATTTCTTTGATTTTGGTGAATTATTCCTTTTTAATTTGATAAAAAAAAATGACTAATTTGAATATCTTGTCTATGGTAGTGAGGGTTTATGTGATAGTTATGGTTTATGTGATTATTTGGTTAAAATACATGTCTACTTGAGTTGAAGTGAAGACGTATGTTGATTTGAATTATAGCATGCTTTATATGTTCTAATTTCCATAAATGATGAATTTGTTTTATGTGGAGTTATTGTATCAATTACCTCAAAGCATGCAAATGTAATTGCGGTTAAATGTATGAAATTTTAATATTGTGATGGCATTAAAAAAACATGAAGCATTTATGCATGGCATTGGGCATGAATGGGGAAATGATCTTGAAAAGAAAAGAAATTTGATTTGAGAAAAAGTTTTGAAAAGTGGTTTGCGAAAACCCGGGCGCCTAGGAACTGCCTAGTGGTCCATGGCATTAATGTGATCTAGAGAGAATTAGGGAGGGACCCTAGAGCAGTTGAGCTACCTAGGCACCAAATGACGCCCTAGAGTTGCTTTGTGGCTAGGGATAGTTAGCCAACCCTTCTTTCGTGGCGTCATTGAGTTGCAATGATCCGGGTTGCAGTAACGATTTGGAATGGAAAAACAAAAAAGTTTTGGCAATGGGGAGCGACATTGGCATATCATTGGCGTGGCATGACTTTATTGTGGTTTAGTTGATCTTATTATTGTTGTACTTTCAAAAAAATAGCATGATCCCGTAATTCTCTATTCTATGCTTCATTTGGATTCACGAGGTCATTAAGAGGTGTATCTTAGGCACCTCCTATTGAGCCATTGTGCTCACTCCTTCATTAATATTTTCAGATCACGGGAAGGAAGTGGTGGATGATGTTCCACCACAGGCTTAGATAGGATTAGAAGATTATTTTGTTAGCATTTGTAACCAAAGTTCCATTTTGTTAAGCCTCAGTATGATATATATAACCCTAAATTAAACTCACGGCCTTTTAATTGTAACTATATTCATTTTTGTAGCATTTTGATGTAATCTAATGTAATGACCCTTAAAGTATGTAAATGAACTATCTTATTATTCTTGGATGAATGGGATGAATGAGACTCTTTTAGTATGAATATGGATGATGATGATTATAGGACATTTCATCTTATTTTCCGTGAGTTGGGATAGGTTTTACATCAAGTTTTGGCTCATAAGTGAGCCCGTTGGGTGCAAGACCCCTACGACCAGGTTCTGCAGAAAATGTAGTTTCCAAGGCCTATCAGCTGGCTAGCAAGGCTTGCAAGCCGACCGACAGTATATCTCAAGGCCAGGCAGAAAGTTGGGTTCTTAGAACCATCATTTTGGCCGGTTGACTAACTCAGTCAACCGACCGACCCTGTAGTTTCAACTGACCGACATAAAGTTGTCAGCTGGCCGACACTACTTTACCCATCTGCACTTGTGACCCTTTTGGGATGTTTGTGATTTGTAGTACTATGAACCTTGGGATGGTATTTAAATCTCGTATTAACATTGAATAGGATCTTGGTGCCTTTAGACGACCTCGGGTTTGGGTAAGGACGCCGGCAATAGCGCCAAAATTATGATGCAACCGAGCGTGTGCACAAAATAATGCACATCACTTTGAGTTTAGAAATAATGTCAAGTGGACATCATATTTTATAATTTATAAAACCACTAAATACATATACTATGGAGTATGAAGCGAGTAGGGATTGTCCCAATAGATCTAAAATATGTTGGTTTTTAGAATGTATGATTCTTATCCCATTTGATATTTGATGTAAGTTGCTAGTGTGGCTTTTCAGTAGGTTTTTAAATCCAAGTTTGGGGGCGACCTCTTTCATAATGGATCATTGCCGGGTTTCGTCGACTTCTGCCATCACGGTATACTTTTTCCATCATTTTTCATTGTTCTCTTTGTACATTGAGGACAATGTACAGTTTAAGTTTGGAGTAAGGTAGCCTTGTACATTTTACTTTAAGTTGAGCTTTAAATGCATGATAGATATTTGAGATATATTTGGCAATGATTTCAAACTTTTGAAGCATAGCGCCTTTGAAAAGCAAGTTGTTAGAGTCTAATACTTCCTGTATGCTTTAGAATGCCATTTAGGGGTAAATTTTAATTTTTGATATCATGTTTACTATAATGGTACACATCATCTTGTTGGTTAAAATTGTTTTAATAGTTGATTATAGAATTCTACACTTGCTTGTGCACACTAGCATTCAATTTGTGGGGTACATGCTTAGTTGATTATTGTTTTGATTTATCCCAATTAAGCTAGTATGCTTTGAAAGCTTTCATTCTTGATAAAATGACCATGCAAAGAAAAGAAGCAAAAGCACTCACCAAAAGTGAGAAAAGAAAATAAATAAATAAAGAAAAATCAATTAAAAATAAAAATAAAATAATGTGTGATTGAATAACAAGGTTCATTCAATGTCAACACATTTTGATGTCAGTTCACTCAAAAAGGATGATAGAATTGATTCAATTTGCATAATTAACTTGCTTGATGTATGGAGGACCATTTTTTATTACATGATGTTGAAATGTTGAGAATAGCTTAGAAATGGTTGAAATTTGCATACTTGAAGTAGTATACTTTCAACACTTGTTTGATATGTGTCGTTACTTCTCAAGTAAGAAAGAGCTGTTGATGTTTGTGGGTACTATTTCTGGAAACCCGCACGAGACTTCACTCGTCCACTAGGGGTTTAAAAGGCTTATTGCATATGCTAAATGTAACCGTAATCCCTACGAAAGTGGTGTTATCTTTATTTGCTTCATTAGTTTATAGTTGTATATATGTTTGCTTCATTTTCATACTGTAGTTCATTGCTAGGGACTAGCAATATCTAAATTTGGGAGCATGATAAGTGCTTAAATGTTGCACATTTCAGCACCTAAGTTATGGTATTTCAGTCCTTACATCTATCTTATTTTCATGTTTTAATCCTAATTTATGTTTATGTATATTTCAGGGCAAGAAAGTTAAAATGAGCTAAGAACAATCCATTATGGCCTTTTTGAGTTAAGCTAGAGCATCAAGACAAAATTCAGAAGGAAGCAAGGATGCAGCAAGAATACATTGCGTCCGGACGCCAAAAGCTGCGTCTGGACGCCATGCTTGTTGGCAGCAATTTAAGTTACAGGTTTGACCTGTTTTGATGGTTATGGGATTTTGTCTTTTGGGCTTATTTTTGTAACATATTTGCTCTAATAGGGTTTGTTACTTAAGGGAAAGAAAGACCCATTAGTTTGGGAGATTTTTATTACTTTTTATGAAGTTTTATTTTTTTGTAATCGTTATATCACGTTCTCTCCGGGAAACGCGAAAAAGAAAAAAACCTAGGGTTTTGAGAAAAAGTATAGAGAAGAAGAAGAAGCGCAAAGATGATGAAAAAATTGCTGGAGATTGTTCTGTCTTCGAATCCATCAACCATGAATGGCTGATTCTTCAACTTAGGGTTGGATGAACCCTAAGCATGTAACCTAATCTTTCTTTCTTTCTTACTTTTTGGGGATTTATTTGTGTAATTGATATATAGTCTTGAATAATATGATTTAATTCTTTCATTTGATTATCTATGTCAATATCATGTTGTCTTATGTGTATTTGATTGGTAATCAAGTTCTACACTTGAATTCTTTGTTAATTGATTCTTGTGATGGCTATGCATGATGTTAATTAGTTGTATTTGTGGTTAAATTTGATGGATATTGCTTCTATTATATGGATTACACTACACAATTAGGTTAATTTCTTGTCTAGTTAGTTTAATTTCATGCTTAGTTAGTTTAATTAAAACTTAATTAGTTTAATTGCACTTTAATTATTAGTTAAGTAGACAATTTATACTACTGTTTGAAATTCATGCTTATTGCCACAATTGTATTACTCTCTTGATTGATGCATGTTAAAATTGTAACTTGAATTAATGAGTCATTCTTTGAATTAGTGAATTGCACTACACTTAGTTTAATTGTCATTAAGTAGGCAATTCAAGCTTGAAATTGATGATTTATACTTTTCTTTGCAAGTGTTAGTTACATTAGAATTACACAGTCTTATTTCCCCAATTAGTTAAAAGTTAGTGAGTTAGGAAATGTGCTTAGTGGTGAATCCTAAACCCTAAGTCTCTTCCCAATCTTTTAAACTCTAATATTTTATTGTAATTATTAAAATTAGTTCTAATCACAAAACAAACCTTTTATTAGCAATCACATAAGTACTAAAGTAGAATTCAATTCCAAAAATCAACATATTTTAGATCTCTTGGGACGATCCCTACTTGCTTCATACTCCATAGTATAAGTGTTTAGTGGTTTTATAAATTATAAAATATGATGCCCACTTGACATTATATCTAAACTCAAAGTGATATGCATTATTTTATGGACACGCTCGGTCGCATCATAGTTTTGGCGCCGTTGCTTTCTACAAGAAGGTATGCTTGAACTTAAAATAAAACAATTCAATAAGCCTCCACTTGGACTATCCAAAGCATGCAATATAATAGACAATTAAATTCAAGAATTCAAAGAAAAATTCACTAATGGTCCTTAAACAACTTCAATTTATTTTATTATTATTATTTTTTTTATTGCTTCAAGGTCCAACGTTTTACTCCTCTTTGTTTTAAGTACCTAATTGACAAATATCAAGTGAGAAAATAAAAATAAAATGAATTTAAAGTAAACAATCAATAAAGAACTAATGTCTAATTTAATTCTTTAAACCGTTAGATCCCCGGAAATGGCGCAAAACTATGATGCGACCGAGCGTGTGCACAAAATAATGCACATCACTTTGAGTTTAGAAATAATGTCAAGTGGGCATCATATTTTATAATTTATAAAACCACTAAACACTTATATTATTAAGTAAGAAGCGAGTAGGGATCGTCCAAAGAGATCTAAAATATGTTGGTTTTTGGAATGTATGATTCTTATCCCATTTGATATTTAATGTGAGTTGCTAGTGTGGCTTTTCGGTAGGTTTTTGAATCCAAGTTTGAGGGCGACCGCTTTCATAATGGATCATTGCCAGGCTTTGTCGACTTCTGTCATCACGGTATACTCTTTCTATCACTTTTCATTGTTCTCTCTGTACATTGAGGACAATGTGCAGTTTAAGTTTGGGGGTAAGGTAGTTTTGTACATTTTACTTTAAGTTGAATTTTAAATGCATGATGGAGATTTGAGATATATTTGGCAATAATTTCAAACTTTTGAAGCACAGTGCCTTTGAAAAGCAAGTTGTTAGAGTCTAATACTTCCTGTATGCTCTAGGATGCCATTTAGGGGTAAATTTTAGTTTTTGATATCATGTTTGCTCTTGTGGTACACATCATCTTGTTGGTTGAAATTACTTTGAGAGTTGATTCTAGAATTCTACACTTGCACTTGTGCACACTAGCATTTAATTTGTGGGGTACATGTTTAGTTGATTATTGTCTTGGTTTATCCCAATTGAGCTGGTATGCTTTGAAAGCTTTCATTCTTAATAAAATGACCTTGCAAAGAAAAGAAGCAAAAGCACTCACCAAAGGTGAGAAAAGAAGAAAATAAATAAATAAATAAAAAGAAAAAAAAATCAATTAAAAAAATTGAAAAAAATTAATGTGTGATTGAATAACGAGGTTCATTCAATGTCTTGAGAATTGATACTATACCTGTATGCTAATTTGAGGGTAAGGCTATGCCATGATTTTGATTTGTTAGGATAACAACATATTTTGATGCCGATTCACTCAAAAAGAATGATAGAATTGATTCAATTTGCATAATTAACTTGCTTGATGTATGAAGGACCATTTTTACTTACATGATGTTGAAATGTTGAGAATAGCTTAGAAATGGCAGAAATTTGCATACTTGAAGTAGTCTACTTTTAATACTTGTTTGATATGTGTCGTTACTTCCCAAGTAAGAAAGAGCTGTTGATGTTTGTGGGTACCATTTCTGGAAGCCCTTAAGAGACTTCACTCGTCCACTAGGGGTTTAAAAGGCTTGTTGCATATGCTAAATGCAACCATAATCCCTACAAAAGTGGTGTTATCTTTATTTACTTTATAAGTTCATAGTTGTATATATGTTTGTTTCATTTTCATACTGTAGTTAATTACTAGGTACTAGCAATATCTAAGTTTGAGGGCATGATAAGTGCTTAAGTGTTGCACATTTCAGCACCTAAGTTAGGGTATTTTAGTCCTTACATCTATTTTATTTTCATGTTTTAGTCATAGTTTATGTTTATGTGTATTTCAGGGCCTTTTGGCCTTTTGGAGTCAAGCCAGAGCATCGGGACAAAATTCAGAAGGAAGTAGGGATGCAACAAGAATGTATTACATCCGGATGCCAACATCATGCATCCGGACGCAAGTCTTCAATTCATGGCGTCCAGATGCCAAAAGCTGGGTCCAGACGCCATGCTTACTAACAACAATTTAAGTTACTGGTTTGACCTATTTTGATGGTTACGGGATTTTGTCTTTTGGGCTTATTTTTGTAATCTATTTGCTCTAATAAGGTTTATTACTTAAGGGAAAGAAGGACCCATTAGTTTGGGAGATTTTTTTTATTTTTTATGAAGTTTTTATTTTTCTATAATCGTTGTATCATGCTCTCTCTAGAAAACACGAAAAAGAAAAAAAGCTAGGGTTTTGAGAAAAAGTACAGAGAAGAAGAAGAAGCGCAAAGATGATGAAGAATATGATGAGGATTGTTTTGTCTTCGAATCCATCAACCATGAGTGGCTAATTCTTCAACTTAGAGTCAGATACCCTAAGTATGTAACCTAATCTCTCTTTCTTACTTACTTTTTGGGGATTTATTTGTGTAATTGATGTATAGTCTGGAATAATATGATTTAATTCTTTCATTTGATTATCTATGTCAATATCATGTTGTCTTATATGTGTTTGATTGGTAATCAAGTTCTACACTTAAAATCTTTGTTAATTGATTCTTGTGATGGCTATGTATAATGTTAAGTAGTTGTATTTGTGGTTAAATTTGATGGATATTGCTTCTATTAGATGGATTGCACTACACAATTAGGTTAATTTCTTATCTAATTAGTTTAATTTCATGCTTAGTTAGTTTAATTAAAACATAATTAGTTTAATTACACTTTAATAATTAGGTAAGTAGACAATCCATACTAGTGTTTGAAATTCATGCTTATTGCCACAATTGCATTACTCTCTTGATTGATGTATGTTAAAATTGTAACTTGAATTGATGAGTCATTCTTTGAATTGTACTTTACTTAGTTTAATTGTCATTAATTAGGCAATTCAAGTTTGAAATTGATGACTCATACTTTTCTTTACAAGTGTTAGCTACATTAGAACTACACAGTATTATTCCCCAATTAGTTGAAAGTAAGTGAGTTAGGAAATGTGCTTAGTGGTGAATCCTAAACCCTAAGTCTCTTCCTAATCTTTTTCCTGACTGTCTCTTCCCAATCTTTTAAACTCTAATCTTTTATTGCAATTATTTAGATTAATATTAGTTCTAATCACAAAACAAGCCTTTTCTTAGCAATCACATAAGTACTAAAGTAGAATTCAATTCCAAAAATCAATATATTTTAGATTTCTTGGGACAATCCCTACTCGCTTCATACTCCATAATATAAGTGTTTAGTGGTTTTATAAATTATAAAATATGATGCCCACTTGACATTATTTCTAAACTCAAAGTGATGTGCATTATTTTGTGCACATGCTTGGTCGCATCGCACAACTTGTTTTTGTTGCAATTTTGGAGGAGGCACTAGAGAGTAGAGTATAGCATATTAAGGCTGCAACTCGAGTGGAGTAGAGGTATAGCTCGAACCCAACCCGATATATGTAATGTTCAACCTTAATATAATCCTAACCCTACCTTCAACCCTAACTACTTAATCCAAATCTTATCCATCCTTTTAATTTACTTGTTTCGTTTTATTCTAATTTATACTTATTTTCCTTTTAAGACCAATCATAAGGTTTGGTGCATAATTATTTTGCTTTTAAAACTAACCATAAGGCTTGGTGCATAAGTAGCAATTTTTGCCAATATAAATAAAATGCAAGTGGGGATGTAAAATTACTCTTTAGTTCGAGGAATCTTTTAAAAAAATTTACTAATGCTCGACATTGGATAGTAACCCCCTTTTCACCTGGTTTGTTTACACATTTTACATTTATCATTTGTTTTTTTTTTAATATTTTCTTGATATTATGTCAATGGCTAATGAAAGAGAATTATTATTATTATCTTTTTAATTTTTAGACAGCCCATTTATATATATAGCTCAATAAACCACCTCAACTGGTTTAGGTTCATACTCCTTGATTTATACTAATTTTACCTCAAATTGTTTACCACAGTTCATTTTAAGGTTTTATAAAAATTTATATTTTTAATATATATCATAACTAATGTATAATATAACTAAATTACCAAACATGGGTCTAATACTGCAAGCCAAGATCAAGGCTCTTGCTCTCAAGGCAGAAATATAATGTTTTAGTCTAGTCACATTAGTCGTTCCCTGTAGAAACTTTGGAAACACATCATTTCGAGGTAAAAGCTGGTCTAATGCAATGTAATGTTACTCCTAATTTTTTTATATATTATTTACTGCTCCTAGTCTCGAAATGGAAAACGAGAAAGGAAACACTTTTTTTACTTGGCTTAAGTAAAATGTGAATAAAATATTCTATACCTAGATTGGTAGTTATTGGATCAAATATAATATGATTCAATGGCTATTATCAAAAACCTATCATTATAGGTCATCAGGAATTCCATCTCTGAGATTCAAGAGAAACCAACAATGGCGATGAGAGCCATATTGTCTGTGTGTAGATTCCGAAACCTACCCATTCCCTCCTCCATGTTGAGATCTTCCCATTCTCTCATTTCTTCCTTCCATACCACAACACCATTTCTGGGCAAATGGAATCCTTTGCATCCCATTCCACCTAAGGATTCAATGCTATTGATTCTGTATGTGCATTTTTTATGGATTAGTGATGAACCACTGAAAAATGAAAAGGATTCCTCAAAGAAGAATGAACCAGGATCCGATGACAAAGAGAAACCTGCATAAGATGTCAGGTAGTCTCTTCACTTCTCCCATGCATTGTTTTTACACAGTTTTTTAGCCTGTTTGGTTTGTAATTCTGAGAACAATTTTCTATTTTTATAAATTTGAAAACAGAAAACTATATAAAAAATTCTGATTAGTTCAGTTTTTTAAATACTGTTTTCTGAAAACTTATTTATAAAAAGGCATGTTTTGAGAGATTGTCTTTTATAATTATTTGAAAATAGTTTTTTTGTTCTCTGAATTCTTAAGAACTGTATTCAAAGTTACAAACCAATAAGGTCCTAAACTTGTAAATAATTGTTTAATGCAACAAAACTTCCCCCGGAAATTTGGTTGACTCCATACTAGAGGACTTGCATTCTTCATAAACGACTGGACAAGTTGATCCAGGTAGTCTCCTCACTTATCCTATAAAGATTCAGTTGACTCCAAGAGAGCAAACCGCAAAACCCTTACTCACTCTGTACATTTATTATTGTTGTCCAAAATATGGTCTAAGTATACCATACACTGTAGTATTACTATTTAAATATTATGCATAAATATAATGTGTGTGTGTATATAATTATTATTATAATATATATATATATATATATATATATATATAATATCATATAAAATAAAATAAAACAACATAAAAGAACCTGGAAATAAGTCGATGCTAGAATTTGGTTCTATTTCCTTAAGACAGATTCGTCCCGCTATGGCGCTAACGGACTCAGTGGCGTCTATCTCCCAGGATACAACAACTTTTACTTTCTTCGGTAATAGCATTACAAACCAAAGGAATAGGCGAACCAGCTCGGTATAGTACTCTCTGACTTGAACTCGAACTTGGAGTGACCGACTAAACTTAGACTAGGAGCGACTGACTAAGGCTCGAACCCAAAGACAAGGGTTCGTACCCACAGACACTTATAGAAGAAGAGAAGTGATAGAATTCAGAATTAGAGAAAAAAATTCTGAATTGGAGTATTTTGGAATGAACCCAATAGGGGGTTTATATAGGCCTCATGGTGCCTTTAGGTTTTAATATTTTTCCGATATGGAACAAACATTTCCCATATTTTGCAAATTTAGGCTTATCAAACACCTTACTTGGGAACTAATTTCTTATTCACCCAAAAACGGATTTGAGAAAGTAAATATACCACGTTTATCTCCTTGCGGAGAGGAACGCGCTCGTCTATAGATCTGCAAACAATTCTTAGCAGAATCTTATTCAAAATCTCATCCAAAGTTTATATTTTTAATGCCTTCGTTTCTAACAATCCCCCACATGAATGAAAATTTGCATAAATTGTAAATGAAGAAGATACAGACACTAGAGAGAGTACTATTGGAAAGTAACTGCATTGAGATAGGTAGCTTTTGGATTTAACCTTCCTTAGTGTATTACTATCGAAT
The DNA here is from genome assembly GCF_030987335.1 of Cornus florida. Taxonomy (NCBI): domain Eukaryota; kingdom Viridiplantae; phylum Streptophyta; class Magnoliopsida; order Cornales; family Cornaceae; genus Cornus; species Cornus florida. Next base: position 26,891,691 of record NW_026775574.1, read on the forward strand.
TTACTAGCTAACCAGTGAACATGATGTCTTGAACTGTTCAACCTTCGATGTAAACCAAGACAATAACAAACACACAGTTCCTTCTCGCACAAAGTCGGTTCTCATAGTTGTGTTCATATGGCCCTGAACAACTCTTGGTATTTCATGAGTGCTCTAGAAAACTTAGCCTTAGAAGTTCTCATAGAAGCGACCCCACTTCACACTCATATAGGTGACTTCTTATTAAGAGTATCCTACTATACCCCACTTGAATTTTCAAGGTATAAGAGTCATTAAAAGCATAGCTTATCCCAATCATCGCTATAAGTAGTACTGTCTCATCATAGAAATGGGTTAAAGATTAAATCTTTCCAGTGCTTCTGGTGAGTTATTCATAATTTTTGTTGTCCCTTTGAATCTAGATCTTGAGATCTCCGGTTGACTAGGTCGGGTTTCCATTAAGATGACTCATTAGCTTTCGGCTTTAATCACATTCCCCTTGATGAAATATACACTTGCTCTCTTGTCAAACCTTTTGTAAACGGATCCACTAAATTATCTTTTGACCTGATATAATCTATTAAGATTATCCCACTTGAGAGCAATTGTCTAACGGTATTATGTCTTCGACGTATATGTCGAGACTTACCGTTATACATATTACTTTGTGCCTTTCCAATTGCTGATTGACTATCGCAATGTATATATATAGCGAGCACATGTTTATGCCAATTTGGAATATCTTCTAAGAAATTATGAAGCCACTCAACTTCTTCACCAGCTTTATCCAAAGCAATAAATTCAGATTCCATAGTAGATCTGGCAATACAAGTCTGCTTTGAAGATTTCCAAGATATGACACCTCCTCTAATAGTAAAGACATAGCCACTGGTGGATTTAGAATCTTTCGTATCTGATATCCAATTAACATCATTGTAACCTTCAATTACTGCTGGATATCTAGAATAATGTAATCCATAACTTATGGTATATCTTAAATACCTTAGAACCCTGATTATTGCAGTCCAATGGTTCTTTCCTGGATTACTTGTATATTTACTCAATTTATTAATTGGTTATGCTATGTCTGGTCGTGTGCAATTTATCAAATACATTAAGCTTCCTATAATGCGATAATACTCAAGTTGTGATATGTTAGGACCAGTATTTTTCGATAAATGAAGATTTACATCAACAGGAGTCTTTATAAGACTACTATCTTCTTTATTAATTTTTTCTAATATTTTCTCAATATAGTGAGATTGAGATAATACTAGACCATCTGATGTTCTAAAAATCTTGATTCCTAGTATGACATAAGCTATGCCTAAATCTTTCATATCAAAATTTTTGGTCAACATCTTTTTAGTAGTTTTGATTATAACATCATTACTACCCATTATTAGCATATCATCTACATATAGGTACACAAAGACATATCCATTTTGAGTGTTTTTCATATAAACACATTTATCACACTCATTAATTCTAAAACCATTTGACAACATCACTTTGTCAAATTTTTCATGCCATTGTTTAGGTGCTTGTTTTAATCCATATAAGGATTTTACAAGTTTGCACACCTTCTTTTCTTTTCCTGGTATAATAAAACCTTCAGTTTGTTCTATATAGATTTCCTCATCTAATTCACCATTCAAGAATGCAATCTTAATATCCATTTGATGTATTTTTAGATTTTGCAATGCTGCAATAGCTAGTAACAATCTAATGGATGTTATTCTTATGACTGGTGAATATGTATCAAAATAATCCAAACCTTCTTTTTGTCTGTATCCCTTAGCAACAAGCCTAACTTTATATTTATCTATTGAACCATCAGGCTTCATCTTCCTCTTGAAAATCCACTTATACCCTAAAGGTTTAGTACCAGGAGGAAGATCCACCAACTCCCAAGTATGATTTTGAATGATGGATTCAACTTCACTATATATGGCTTCTTTCCATAAAGGAGCTTCAGGAGAAGACATGGCTTACTTATAGGTTTGTGGCTCATTCTCCAATATATATGTCAGAAAAACAGGACCAAATGACTTAGATGTTCTAACTCTTTTGCTACGTCTAGGTTCTTCCTTATTTTCATCATCAATAGACTCTTGGTCTATATTCTCTTGTATATTGCTATTAGCAATATCATTATTTCTTTTAAGAGGATTTTTACAAGGAAATATATTCTCAAAGAAATAAGCATTCCTTTGACTCAATAATTGTATTGACATGAATGTCAAGAATGTCTGATTTATGCACAAGGAAACAATATGCACTACTATTCTGTGCATAGCCTATGAAAATACCATCAAAGGTTTTTGGTCCTATCTTAACTTTCTTAGGAGTAGGAACCACAACCTTAGCTAGACACCCCCACACTTTTAAGAATTTATAGGAAGGTTTTTGACCTTTCTATAATTCATAAGGTGTCACATTTGTTTTCTTTTGAGGTATTGTGTTGAGAATATAATTAGCAGAAAGCAAAGCTTCCCCCCACAAATTCTGAGTTAAATCAGAACTTATCAACATAGCATTCATTATTTCTTTTAAGGTACAGTTTTTGCGTTCAGCAACGCCGTTTTGTTGAAGTGAATAAGGAGCGATAGTTTGATGAATAATACCATGTTCTGAGCAAATGTCAGCGAATGGTATTTCGTATTCATCACCTCTATCACTTCTAAACACCTTTATATTCTTGCCAAGTTGATTCTCAACCTCATTCTTGTAATGTTTAAACATTTCAAGGCTTCATCTTTGCTTCTTAACAAGTATACATAACAGTATCTTGTGCAACCATCAATAAAAGTAATGAAATACTTTTTCCCACCTTTGGTTGGCACATATTTAAAGTCACAGATATCACTGTGAATTAATGCTAGAGGTTCAGTACTTCGCTCTATAGCACTGTTCATTGGACTGCACACATTATATAGAGTGATGTCCAATCCATTGAGGATGTAGCTCTTGCATAGGAAGTCTCCATGCTTCCATGCATCAACAACTCCTAGCTTTGTAATGTCAGTTTCTCCCTATTCTAGCACTGGGGCAGTTTCAGCTTGGTACTTTCTCAGATTTAGAGTTGTAAGGTAGAACATTATTTTCTATTGCCACCTTTTAAACTCTGCCCCATTAAATTTTTCGAGCTTCTCCCCATGACTGACAGTAACATTAGGCATAGTAGTACTTGTACTTGTCATTCGTCTGATATATATTAAATATACAGACCACAGTCATACACTATAGTATTACTATTTAAATATTATACATAAATATAATGTGTGTGTATATATAATTATTATTATAAAATAATAATCTATATATATATATATATATATATATATATATATATATAATATCTTATAAAATAAAATAAAACAATATAAAAGAACCTGAAAATAAGTCGAGGCTAGAATTTGATTCTATATCCTTAAGACAGATTCGGTCTGATATGGTGTTAACGGACTCAGTGGCGTTTATCTCCCAAGATACAACAATTTTTATTCTATATCCTTAAGACAGATTCGCTCTGATATAGTGTTAACGGACTCAGTGGCGTCTATCTCCCAAAATACAACAATTTTTACTTCCTTCAGCAGTAGCACTGCAAACCAAAGGAATAGGTGAACCGGCTCGGTGTAGTACTCTCTGGCTCGAACTCGAAATGACCAACTAAACTTGGACTAGGAGTGACTGACTAAGGCTCGAACCCAAAGACAAGGGTTCATACCCATAGACACTTATAGAAGAAGAGGAATGAGAGAATTCAGAATTAGAGAAACTGATTTTGAATTGGAGTAGTTTGGAATGAACCTAGGGGAGGGTTTATATAAGTCTCATGGTGCCTTTAGGTTTTAATATTTTTCCGATATGGGACAAACATTTACCACATTTTGTAAACCCGTTTAGGCTTATCAAATACCTTACTTTGGAGCTAATTTCTCATTCACCCAAAAACGGATTTGAGAAAGTAAAAATACCACGTTTATCTCCTTACAGAGAGGAATGCGCTTGTCTATAAATTCGCAAACAATTTTTAGCGGAATCTTATTCAAAATCTCATCCAAAGTTTATATTTTTAATGCTCCCGTTTCCAACAATTATTACATAAGTGTAATCATAGTTCTATAAATTAATAGAAACTTTTTAAATGCAGACATATCCATTCCTTCACATTTAGAGGACACCAATGGTTTCAAGGGAATAAAGGGTAATACAGTCAATGTATTTTTGTGATTTACTGTGGGCATAATATTCATACATTTATTAATTACTTCTCAGGAGGCTTTGATGAGTGGAAGGTTGAGTTTGTTTTTGAATACTATCTGGGTAACCTTGTCTATTAAACATATTCTTTAATGTATTCTATATTGCTTTTATATTGAAATAAATTGTAATTAGTTGTTGTAAATCAATTGGATTTAAATTTACCTAGTATTAACTAATGGGACATATTGCACCCCTAAACCTATAAATTGTAATTAGTTTCTAAAATTTTGATCGTCTGATTAATAATTGCGGAGGATATAACTCCCTCTAATAGATATGAGTGAACACACAAGTTCCTTAATCTTTATGGAATGTTTGGGAAGAATTGAGGATGAATAGATAAAATAACTTTTTCATGTTTGGTTGGAGTCTTGGAGGGAAGCATCCCTCGTTGTTTTTTGTATTTTTCTATTGACCCAAAATTGGATGGAAGATAAGAGAGAGAGAAAAGGATGATAACCAATTAATATATAATTTTCAATTTTAACCTTTCAAAAGTTTTTTTTGGGTAATTTGAAATTAATATTTAATTTTTATTAGTTTATATAACAAGGGTATATTGACAAAAAAAAAAAAAAAAAAGAAGGTGTCTCCCCATCCAAACTTTTTATCCAATCAAACAAAAACAGAAAGTGAAGGGAAACTCTCCTTCCCTAAGGTTGGCTCATACATCCATCTCCCTCCCCCCTCCATTCGTTTTCTATCCTACAACCAAACGGAGGACTAGTGTTTTATAATAATTATTATTGTGTTTGTGGCAATAGGACTGAAGATGAATGAGATAAAAAATTTGTATCTTTACATCAATTGGACTCGTTTACTGCAACTCTATATCAATATACTATATGCATGTCTATATCGTTTATTTTAGTATTTATTTTCACCTTATGCTTTCTGAATCACAACTTTGACATGCACAACTTGTTTATGTTGTATTCTTGACGAGACACTAGAGAGTAGAGGTGCAGTTCGAACTTAACCCGATATATGTAATGTTCAACTTTAAAATAATCCAAATCTGACTTTCAACCTTAACTACTCCATTCAAATCTTATTTCCTTTTAATTTACTTGTTTCGTTTTATTCTAATTTCTTCCTATTTTAATTTTATTTTTAAAAAAAAAAAAAAAACTAATTAAAAGGTTTGGTGCATAAGTAGCAATTTTTGCTAAGATAAGTAAAGTGCGAGTGGGTGGGAATGTAAAATTACTCTTTGGTTCGAGGAAGGGTTTTACAATCTTTCAAATTTTTTACTAGTGCTTCACAGTGGTCCAATAACCTCCATTTTACCTGGGTTCTATACACATTTTACATTAATCATTTATATTTTTAATATTTTCTTGATATTATGTTAATGGCTAATGAAAGAGAATTATTATTACTATCTTTTTAATTTTTAGATAGACCATTAAATAAAACCCAAAGACAGATAAAGAGAGAGAGAACAGATAGCTGGTAAGACAGAAAGAATAAAGCTGATTGATAATAATAAAATAAAAAATAAAAAAATAAAAAAAAAACTGTCGACATGGTTATTAATTATAATTGGGTTTGGAGTTAATTATACAAGAAGATGTTGTGATACTTATTTACGGGTTAATTATCTTTATCAATGAAGTGAGCAGTAAGAAGCTAGTTCACCCCTTTTCTTTTCTCTGTTGATCATTTAAACGCGGTCATTTGGCTTCCTCTTTAGGAAATTAAATATTAAGAGCCAGTGTCCTTGGTTGGTGACTGATTCTTTGCTTAGTAGCTCATACATACATACATATATACATATACATATATATGTTTGTGTATGCAATTAATTGAAAAAAGAGAGCTTCAATTAGTACTATATATATATATATATATGTATATATGTAAATACAATTTTTTATTTCTTCCAAAAATCGACTAAGCGGACTCGTAAGTTGATTACAAGTGGACTATGGGACTGATTCTTTGCTCTCTATCTCTCTCTCACACACACACATATATATGAATAAATGCAATTAATTTTTTTTTTTTTTCCAAAAAGAACTGACTAAGCGTTCTCGTAAGTTGATTACAAAGTGGACTGTGGAAATTTATAACACTGCAAGACCAAGATAATATATAGACAAAAAACTAGGAAAAAACAGAGCTTCAATATTTTATTGTGTGTGGTTACATGTGAGTGTGTATATATATATATATATATACAATTAAAATGAAAAAACAAAGAACCCCAAACAACGCTGCAAAGGATGCTCGTGGCACGCGCATCGAGGAAGATGACATCATCGTGAAGGCAGATGTAGTTGTTGACCGCCCGCTTACGTTGTAGAGGATGCTCGTGGCACGCGCATTGAGGAAGATGACATCATCGTGGCGGCAGAGGTTGTTGTTGACCGCCCACTTACGCTGTAGGGGCTCTCGTAACTCAGAAATCAGCAGTGATTGTAATCTCGTGAGCATTAGTGGGCCACTGATTATGCTAGTGAGGGAACTAAGATTGCCGTCGGTGGAAACAATTTTTTCAATGATACATTACAAACAATTTTTTCAATGATACATTACAAAATATACGGCAAATTTTTTATCCGTCGCTGTGTAATTTTTAACTCACGTTGTGTAAATATATATATTTATTTATTTATCTCCTTGTATGGCTTTCACACTGCTATTCTTCTTCAGTGGTCGGTGAGTTTGGTAAAGAGATTAAAAGGTGGTTAAAATAGTAACTTCCTGAGTGAAATAGGGTTCATTTATAAGTCAAAAAGCAATAGAGTCAATTTATCTCGTGTCAAAGGGATTGAAATGCCTTTGTTAACTCCATCAAACTGAGTGTTATTGTTCTAAAATGGACTATATATAGTTGTTAATAGGGACTCAATTCTGCCAAGAGTGTCTACCATCCTTTTCAGCTGCTTTAAAGATTCTTTCCTCTGAATGAAAGATATAGTCCATGCGTGCTCGAAAAATATAACCCCTGCGTGAAAGATTCTCCTGGCTGCTTCTTCAATTCAAATTTGATGTGAGATACTGCATGTCTTTACAGCCACCACCAAAAATAAAATTTAAATTCATCTTCGAGAATCCGATGACAAAGTAACCTGCACAAGATGTATCAGATAATCTATTCACTTCTTCCTTGCCTACAGGATTTGTAAATGTGAAAATAATTTTATGTTTTCAAAAACTCAATTTTTCTTAATTACAATTTTTCTTTTTGTTTAATATATAATAAATAAGCTAATAAATATGTCAAAATTTATTAACAAAATTAAGAGACAATTTGTTCATTTGATTTATCCACTAAATTAATATTGAATATTCTTTGAACTTTTTATTTTCATTTTTTTTTGGGTTATTCTATGTTTTCTTTTCCCAAGTCTAATAGGATTGATTGTAACTATTGACAGTTTTAGAGACTTACAAAATTTTAATAGAACTAGACAATAATACTAATTTAAAATTTTATAATATTAATTAAACTTTTGCAATCCTTCTCTAAAACTATCAAAAAGTTGCAGTAAATCCATTTGGGAAATGTCTCCCTTACCAGCTACATAAATTTATCAAATCGACAATAACCTTGCTTAACTAAAAATAAATAAAATAGAATAAATAATAAATACAAAATAACTTACTCTTTTTTCCGGCTCTACTCAATCCAAATTGTTTCTTCTTTGCAAGAATAAAACCTATATTACGAGAACAAAACTTAAACAAAATTTAAAAACATAGACTTAAATATTTAATTAGAAGCATTTTGATTCACATCTTAACAAAAAGCAGAAGGGGGAACAAAAAAAAAGAATGCAAAACATGAATAAAATAATATATGAATAAAGATTTAATAGAAAGAAAAAGAAGTAAAAAAAAATGTGCAAGTGTCTGAGAAATGGAGAAGATGAGAGTGAGAGAGGACAGTCCGTGAAGTGATGGAGAAGGGAGAGAGTGTGAGGAAGAAAGAGAGAGAGAGATGAATAGATTTGTAACAAAAAATAAAAAATAAAACCGACATGCATAGAGATGGTTGGAATGAAAAATCCGGACAGATTAGGGAACCCTGCTCTCTGCATTTCCCATATCTCCATTTATATTTATACACATCCTTTTCTTAGTTTTCTAATTATATTGTTTTATACACATCCTTTTCTTAGTTTTCTAATTATATTGTTTATGCCGGTGAGATTATTTTAGGAAAGGCTTTAACTTTGGGTCATGAGTAAAGTGTGCTTGATAAAAGAAAAATAAAAATGTTTCAAGAAATCATAACATATCAAGTACAAATAAAACCCTAGCTACAGCTTATAGAGTTTCAACTTTCAAGATATCAAACTACAGCTTCAAGAGTACCAAGAAATGTAGCTCTGAAAAAAAAAAAAAAAAAAAAAAAAAAAAAAAAAAAAACCCTCACTTCATGGCTTTCAAAAATGAAAGACAACTATGAAGAAGGAGGAGGAGGTATACCTTTGTCGTCGCATGGTCCGATTTCACTCCAAATCCGGACCATCTTCTTAACGGAACCTCACTGCTTTCTGTGGCTTGCTGGTGAATGGCGAGAGATACAGAGAGAGGAAGAGGAAAAAAAACAGAGAATTATCATTACATCATATAAAAAGAGAAAATGGAGAAGAAGAAGAAGAAGAACAGAAACGAACCGATTATGTATGTATACATATATATATATATATATATATATGTTTGAAGAGAGAAAAACTACACACAGTAGTTGATCTCTGGAGTAGTACCTGATGATTCCTACCAGTAATCGCCTGAAAATGTCAAATAATAGCCGGAGAAGGGAGAGTTTTCCAGCGAAATCTCCGTCTATTGTAGAGAGAGAGAGAACTTGGTAAGGATTAAGGAATCACGCTTCTGCCGATTTATAGAGGCTTTGGCAGGTCCGGACTCCAAATATTTATGCAATTTGGTTTATACAGGCTTTATAACCGTGAGATGAGAGAGAGAGAGAGAGAGAGAGAGAGAGAGAGAAGATGAGACTGATGTGTGAAAGATATAAAGTGAGAGAGAATAGAGACGATCAAAGCCATCATGACAAACACTGCTTTAGTTACATCACCAGGGCAGACAACAGGTCCCCTGCAGGCATCTGTCCAAACCACGTTACACACAGCCAAACATCCAACTTTTCCAAACCACTGCATTAAATGCTGAACCAGACCAAAACACTAACCCATATATCCCGGAAAATACTACATCCACCCCCCTATCACCTCAACCAAATACACATGGTACAAAAACATGAACCGATGATGTTGTAAAACAAAGTAACAAACAAAATGGTTCTCAAATTCTATAGCCCATCATCTCATTCATCCGTAATTGACCCTCCCCAAGAGATTGCTGAAGTAGCGTTGAAATTTTGGAGATCACTTCGTCTAGTTGGGAAATAATTTCACAAAAGATTCTCCTTTCAAGTAAATTAAGATTCAAATAAAAGGTTATTTTGATGTAAATATTAATTCTTTTACTCTCTTTAAATGATCATCTTTTTAAACCATTTAGAGTAATTTTTTAGTAAAAAATTAGATAAAAGAAATTTATTAAAAATAATTACAAATTGAGTGAAGTTCTTTGATAAAAAATTAGATGATGAGTTTATTAAAAAAAATTACAAATCGAGAAAAAAAAATTTGCAAGAACATATTTTAATGTTCAAATCATACAATAATAAGCATATTTAAGAATCAAAATAAGATTATAGAACTTTGAAATTAAGATACCATGTCTGTGCAATGCATGAACCAATTGATGAGCATGCATGCAGCGTTAATTTTAACACCCCCTCTTTTATTTTTATTTTTAAGCGTGTTTTTCTCAAATGTATATATATATTTTTTAAGTCTGCTCTTTTCAAATGTAATTTACGCTGGTCTCGCAACTATAACATACTTATCTAATTAAAAATAAAACAAAGATACATTTGACCAATTTTTATTTACGAAATTTGCAGTCCCATCAACCTAGCAAAACGTGCGTACATATATGTTTACATTTGGCTTTGTACATGTTTCTTTAAATGTTCATATATTAATTTTAATGTATTTGTATATAAATAAAGGGTTATCCCAATATAACGTGTGACCTCCAAATGTGACCTTAGTGCCAAGGCCTGCCCTCATATATTTATGGGTAAAATGCGAGAAACCCCTGGACTGTGGGGGATTTTGCAACTATCCCTTCTGGACTATAAAATATCTCTTGGACTTTGATTTTGTTGCATATTACCCCATCAGGTCACTAAAAAAGGTAAATGACATTTTTGCTCTTATTATGAAACTACACCGTTTGAAGCATTGTCATATTAATTTGTTGACGTGGCAAAAAAAATCTCAACAGCCAATGGGATATTGACAGCACACCAAAGACAAGTGGTGAAATTTCAACGTAACCACCTTCAATTGGAATTCTCATTCGCCGGTGGCTACTGAAACTGCGGAAGCGAATTCCTAGAGAGAAAACATGAGTCGCCATCGGTCATGGATTTGCAGAGTTCGTGATGTGAGCTTTGGCAGAGAAGAGACCAGAAAAGGCGGACGCATTGTGTCTAGAGTCTAGACCAGAGACTTGTCGGCGTCGGTGGCCAGATGAGGTCGGCGTTGTCCTTGATGGCGGTGAAAAAATTGGATGTAACTTGGACCTCCGAGGCTGGAATTTATGCATACTTTTCTGACGATAGTTTAAGAGATCGGCTGGTTGTGAACTGAGAAGAGACCCGGAGAGAGAGGAACAGGTCGCCGGTGACGGGGCTTACTGGTGCGGCGACGGCAAGGCAGAGGGTGGCACGGACGGATCGGCAGCGATTGGCTGCAGCTGAGCAAGAACGACTGGTGATGATAGCGATGGCAGCTGGTTGAACAAGTCGCCGAAATTGTTAAAAAGCATAAAACGGGTTGCCGGACCATTACTCTCAACGGCGGTGAAGAAATTGGATGCAGCTTGGACCTCCGAAGCTGGAATTTATGCATACTTTTCTGGCGATAGTTTAAGAGATCGGCGGGTCGTGAACTGAGAAGAGACCCGGAGAGAGAGGAACAGTCGCTGGCGACGAGGCTTACTACTGGTGCGGCGACGGCAAGGCAGAGGGTCGCACGGACAGATCGGCGGCGATTGGCTGCAATATTTTGTCTCCTTCTTGATCAATTTGAAAATTTATGGGATGCTTGAAATACTGTCGCATCATGACGTCCTGTTCACTGGCAGTTCTTGCTTCTCGCCATTCCGTCCTTTGTATAGTCATCGGACCATTCCATCCCCTGTGTTACAGTTTGACATGCGGTGAATCGATGATCTTGTCTTACTAGATTTTAATGAACTCATCTTTGCCATAAAACCATACGATCCCCCAAACTAGGAAATTGAGAACGCCTTTAAGACTTCGCGTGTTACAGGGACGATTCAGAGAATCAGAGTAGTGGATTTTGGGAAATTTTGATAAAGGATTGTTTGGTCGGTGTTCTAAAATTAAGGGTATTATTGTCCTTTCATGCTTCTATGGGCAGTATGGTCATTTAAATTTAATAAACTAATTTTAACGGCCATATATCACCGGACGTTGAACGAATGGAGTGATCTGCAACAATTTTGCATAATTCAGGAAGTTTCTTGCATTTTTGAAAGTTCAGGAAGTTAATTATAGATTTCCCCATAGTCTGGGGGGTTTCTTGCATTTTACCCTATATTTATTTATACACAGATATTTTTTGTGTAATGATCCACTTATATGACAAACACAGTTGTTTTTTATTTCATGATTAAATGAATGGTTTATTCCAAATAAGAGAATAGGAATTGTTTACCAGTTACAAATGAATATTTAAAAATTGATCCACGGTGAATCCAAAAATGGAAAAGAATTTTTTTTTTTTTTTTTTTTTTTTCTAAATTGGGTACTCACACACACATGCCTCCACTAAGGCTCGAACCCCTGACCTCTCTTTTCAAAGTAGTGGCTTAGTACCGCTAGGCCACTGGCCTGTTGATATTGGAATAGAATATTGATTACAAATGAATTCCTAATTTGAAATTAACCAAACACCCGCTCATTTCTCTTTTCAAATTTGAATCTGTATTTAGGAGGTCAAATCGCAATATGCACCATTTAAATCCAAGAGTTCAAAGGATGTTAATTCATTATTTCTATAATTTCGAGAAGCTGAAATGAACTGGAATCATTGACAATAGGATATTTATCATCACAAAATGAGAGAAAGATCATAAAGAAATTCAAAAATTTTAAAAAAATCCATTTCAACCTTTACATTCATTAACCCAAAATAAATAAATAAATTAAAAAAGAGAATCCGCTTGGCTAGAGATTATATTCTAGGATCACACATAACAAGGTAGCAGCAGCAAAAGTCCATCTTGTCACCTCTTCAAAGCACTGCAACATTTTGATTTCCCATTCCACAAAATCTCTTCAGAGAACATATCACCTGCTGAAACAATACAGTGAAGGCAAATCAGCAATTTTAGGCGACTTCTCGGAGATATGCAACCAAAACAGACACTGAGTACTATAGCTGACAGATATAGATGCATCCGGTTACCAACAATCCAGTGACCTAACGGTATCAGCCTCTTACTTTTCAAAGGGAGATTAGGGGTTTAAGTCTCAAAAGAGACAAGTGTGTGTGAGTACCAACTAGGAAATATATATATATATATAGATATATATGCATCCGGGTGTGCGCGTGTATAGAGAGAGATGCCTACAAAAATTTCCTAATGTTCTTTGTTTGGATGAGAACCATTGTGGGCTTTATACAGGCTGCTTGGAGACGGTACAAGAGGAGAAGGATGTCAAAAGATCTCACTACAATGGAGTCCTTTGTTTTGGATGATAATGTGGCTAGTGGATCTGGGCTAAAGGAACAGGACCATGATCTTGTGAGTTCCAGTGAGACAAAACCAAAACTTGGAGTCACAATATTGGCTTCAAGATTTGCTGCAAACACTAGGAAAGGAGCTCAGAAGGTTAAAGGTGTGGGGCTGCCAAAATTACAGAAACCTGAAGAACCCGACTTCTCTGCTGAGACAGATGATCAAATTATTTGGACTACTCCCTCCGTCCCATAAAAAGTGTCATGTTTGGGGAACCGTGACTCACAAGTGGTGAAACACAAAGACAATTCCAATGAGATCTTGATGCACAAACGCATTCATTAAGCTCCACTGTGTTATTCCACCCTGCCAATATGGGGGGAAAACAACAATAAGAAAGGAGGAAGGGGGATTGTAATTGCATTCCTCGCATAGTTATGTCTCTTTTTTGTGGTTTTGCAAGATGTCAGCAGAGAGAGGGGAGTCACTTTCTTGTACCATGAAAATAGATAGAATCCGCTTAGTTTGTGTTTAAATCTAATGATAGATATGTTGTCCAACAAAGTGAATTGGTTTCTCCTATTCACAGGACAACATGATGACGAAAGAATGAATTATACGCATTCTTGGATTGTACTGAGGAAAAAAATTAAAAATAAAAATGACTTGACTTGGGGTGGGGTGGGGTGGGGTGGGTTCAATTATCTGATGAATAATACCATCTTATTATGTTTAGATTTCATGCCAATAAGAATTCTCTTAATAAAATATATTAAACAAAGAATATATGGCTCTGGGTGTGCGTGTGTATAGAGAGAGATGCAAGAATATTTAGATATGAAAAGTAGGGAAAAAAAAGCAGGGGAGGGTTTCTTTACTTTCAATTATGAGCCCACAATGGTTCAAAAGAGAGATTCTTCTCATTTCGGATGTGCGCTTGAGTCCCCGGTGGAGGTGCATGCACGGTTATAGGAAGAACCCACTCGCTTTTGTCTCTTCCCTCTATCAAAAGAGGATGCTCAAATCTGACATGAAAGAATTCATAATAGCTGAGAAAGATGACAGAAATTCAGCAACAGCTGAAGCAAATAGCAGTCACAACCACATCGTGGTTGCAATACAAGAATTCAAATTTCAATGAAATTCATAGAGTCATCTGCTTCACTCCACAGCTGTATCGGTGTTTTAATAAATTCTTATTCATGCATAATTTCAATCTCGTTATGAAATGAAGGTAACATTGTGATATATCACTATATCAAAATACCTACTAGTGTTGAAAGGGCCATTTATATCAACCCAGAAACAAGATTAAAATATGGATGGGGATAAATGACTCACTGTGGAATGGTTTCTAAATATCAACTAGGCGCAGGATTGAAGGATCAGCATCTAACACTAAAAGTAACTTACATTGACCAACACTAAAAATAACTTAAATTTTATTTACATTGACTAACACTAAAAATAAGGAACAGTCCGTTGATGAGGTTGTGCCAGGGTGACCCAAGGAGATAATGTTGGAAACACATAATGTAAGAGGTCTGATAAAGTCGCCTAATAGCCATTGCCTAAAATAGATCCACAAACTGAGTGAGTTTTGAAGAGTTCAATCAGTCTTAAGTCATTGAGGTTTAATTAGTTTTAATATTTACTCAGTTGTCGACTTATATGTATTTTACATGTGAATATTGTGATTTTTTTTTTTTTTAATTGATATTGGAATAATTATACTAATATGATTTGTGCTTTATACGTCTGCCATATCTGATCAGACTGCTAGTTTAGTGCAGTTCAAGTCTGAGGTCAAGAAAGTTTTCAAGCTATAAAAAAAGTTCGTTTAGCCAGTTGTAAGGCTCATAGCCTTCATAGCGAGCACCTGGGCTAGTGGCATGCCTTGAAGTTACAGTATTGCTCCAGAGGCCAGTGGGCTTGTCAATCAACCAGTGAAGGGAACAGAAAGAGTGAAAGGATGTCATACATAGAGGCTTATTTGTGGATAAATGTTGATGATATGGAGAAAAGGGACAGTAGGGACCGGGGGTGAACAAGATTAAAACTGGATTCATCTCTCCCCCCCAACCTCAAAGTTCAAAAAGAAAAACAAGCAACTGTCCATTATCCCAGAAGACTGATTTTTTCAGTTGTGTATAAATGAAACAGACCAAGACACCTCAACTAATTCCGATTGTCTAGGAGAAAAATGTCTTTGAAACAAGCTACATAGAGACTTCAAAGCATATCAGTCTTCACTAAATTTTACGTGTCTTTAACAATCCAAAAAATTGTTCTGCCTCACCAAAATTGCTGCCAAAATGGCAGAATTCTATGATGCCAACTATTTTACCACTATTTCCTAGAAAGTATCAATAAAGAAAGATGTTATGCTTGTGTGATTACTTGGATGATATGGCTATTCTAGGAAATTACTTCGCTCTCGACTCTTTTACCACCATCCTACAAAGTGCAATGAAGCAAAGATATGATGCTCTCGATGGATGACTCAGATCTTAGGCTGACAAAAAACTGATAGACAATCATGCCGTAGATCAGATATGCACTAGGGAATGCATGCTAACTTCCATGAGGGAAACTGTCCACAGGAGAGCTCTAACACTAGGGAAACCATGCAAAATCAAACATCTGAATAGGCATGGGGATGTGGAGAAAGCCGGTCTTCTGATTCTAACCCAGTTCACCATCACTTCGTCAGCAAGTTTTCAACCATTATCAGATCAACCACCCACCCAAATGTTACAAAAAAAGATATCACCATCCACTGAGCAGAGGTATATTGGATGTGCATATAGTTGAAATATATACATATTTCTATATAATTGTGGAGCAAAATCCTCCACCATGATTGGTGATCCGGTGCCGGTCAATTTCCTTCCAATTATAAATTTTACTATATAACTGTTAGCATTTATGATACCACGATTTATGGTATAACTTACCATAATAGCCGAGATATGATAGGCCCAAATCATGGGATTTGATTTACCATATTATCTGTGAGATATGATAGCCACAAATCATGTATTTGACTTTATTTACGCATATGTCTAGGCATAGAATATGCAATGATTTGATTTAGTTTCCTTTCTTGTAATATGAGCATGTGCTCATTTTATCTATAAATACTAGAGCTGCGAATTTCCACACCTTTCAGCAACCTTGCTACTTGTACGACAGCTACCTTAGGCTGTTTGTGACATCGTGTGACGTTGCCTACACATGTTTTTCTGTGTTGCTATTTTGTGATCGAAAACAGGTATTTTTAAGTTTTACAATTTCTTTTTCGCTCTTCTAGGGTTGGGTAAATTGGGATAGTTGGTTTCCAACACCTATAAGGGCTTGGCTAAAAAAAAATTAGTTTACAAAGAGGTTCCGAATATTAAGAAGGAGGCTGTTTGGCTATATGTAAGCGGGCAGCGCTCCTTAAAAAAAAGGTATGTATTTGGATTTTTCGGGAATGGTCTGAGGAGACATTGTTTATGGTCTGAGGAGACCCTTTGATTTATTAACAGAATTTGTGGTGTTTTTGGAGTTCTTTTTATTGTCATGTGACAAATTATGGCAGATTCAGGGTCCTCGACTGTTAATTCTCTTGGCTCACGTTCTGTAGGTGGTGGTGCCATTTTTCCCACCAAACTCATAAGAAAATCCAGGACTTCAAATCACCATAGTGAAGTTGGATGGTTCCAACTATTTGATTTGGGCACAGTCTGCCAAGATGTTCATTGGTGGCAAAGGCAAGATTGACTATATTACTGGTTCTGAGAAAGAGCCAGCTGAGTCAGAGAAGGCATATCCACAGTGGTTTGCAGATAACGCTATGATTATGTCTTGGCTAGTCAATTCGATGCAACCAAACATAGCTGTTTGCTATATGTTTATGAAGACTGCTAAACAGATTTGGGATTCAGTTCAACGCACTTATTCTCAGAGGCAGAATAATGCACAAATTTTCCAGCTGGGGCGAGATATCACCAGGATTTCTCAGGGTGACTGTTTCAGGTTACATCGCCAAGCTTCGTGCTATTTGGGAGAAGATGTCATATTATGATTCCTTCCACTCTTGGAAGGATCCAGATGATGCAGTTTTATTTACAGGAATTGTGGAGAAGAATCGAGTGTTTCAATTGCTTACCGGGTTGAACGACGAGTTTGAGTATGCTCGTGTTCATTTATTAGGCTTATCTTCATTCCCTACTCTTGAGGATGCATATTCCTATGTGTTGTCAGATGAGAGCCGCCGGACTTATCCATTAGGTGTTGCTTCTGTTGATCGTTCTGCTATGGCAGTTCGGATTCCCAACCTTTCAGGAACTTCACCATCCCAGTCAGTTCAGAGCACTACCACCGATCCTCCTCTGGGACGACAACGTGGATTGTGTGACCATTGCGGAAAAATTGGTCACATCAAATCTCGTTGTTATGCTCTACATGGACGTCCACCGCGACAGAAACAACAGCCTCGATCCTCTGCACATTCTGTTAGACAACCAGTCTCGTTGTCAACTCTTGACAACCCTGCCTCTACATCTTCTGCCACAGTTACCTTGACTCAAGCTGATTTGGACAAGTTCAAGCAATTCTTCAACCAAATGGAGGCATCATCTCAGCCAACCTCCACTTATGCCCACTCAGGTACGATTGCATCTACATATAGCGTATCTACATCTTCAACACCATGGATCATTGATTCTGGTGCTTCAAACAATATGACTAGTATGTCCTCACTCTTCCAATCTTATACTATCTACTCTAGCCAATGCAAGGTCCGCCTTGCAGATGGCTCTCCATCTTCCATTGCTGGGAAGGGTCACATATCAGTTACTCCTTCATTAACTTCGTCAAATACACTTCATGTTCCAAAGTTGACTACAAATCTTATTTCTGTTAGTAGCGTTACCAAACAATTAAATTGTAGTGTAACGTTCTTTCCCTCTCATTGTATATTTCAAGATCTGGTGGTGTCGAAACGGACGATTGGCAGTGGGCGTGAAGTGGACGGTTTATACCTGTTGGATGCTCCTTTGTCACCGCAAGCACATTCAGCTTCATTTTCTAATATTGTTTCATCTAATAAAGCCCAGCTTATGCGTTGGCACATGCGTTTAGGACATATTTCTTTTGGTTATTTGAAACATTTATTTCCTTCCTTATTTTGTAACGTGGCAGTGTCAGATTTATCCTGTGAAACATGTCATATGGCTAAACATGTTCGTTCCAATTATCCTGCTAGTAGTAATATAACTGCTTTAACACCTTTTGATCTTGTTCATTCAGATGTGTGGGGTCCTTGCCTAGTTACTTCTAGTCTTGGATTTCGATATTTCGTGTTGTTCATTGATGATCATAGTCGTGTTACTTGGGTTTATCTTATGAAAACCAAAAATGAGGTATACACCATTTTTAAAAATTTTATGACAATGGTTCAGACTCAATTTGGTCGTACCATTAAAAAATTCCGATCTGACCAGGGTACAGAGTACACTTATGGGGAGGTACAACGGTTATGTACAGAATTTGGGATTGCCATCAGCTGGCTAATGTTAAAACTCCTCAACAGAATGGTCGTTCTGAGAGAAAGAATCGCCACATCCTTGACTTAGCCAGAGCAATCTGCATTGGCATGAATGTTCCCCAATCATTTTGGGGAGATGCAGTTCTTACCGCTGTTTACATCATTAATAGGACTCCTAGGATTCTTAATTTTGCAGCCCCACTCTCAATCTTACATCCCAATTCATCTCTATTTTTGATTCCTCCACGAGTCTTCGGGTGTGTGTGCTTTGTTCAATAGTTGGGGCAAACTCGTACAAAGCTTGACCCCAAGGCTTTAAAGTGTGTGTTTTTGGGTTATTCTCTCTCAAAAAGGTTATAGGTGTTACCATCCTCCTAGTCGTCGGCGATTTATATCCATGGATGTTTTTTTCTTTGAGTATACACCATACTATAGTGGTTCAGTTGGTTCTCAGAGTGAATGGTTCCGATTGAATATAATGGATGATCACCTTCTTCCGTCTTCAACTCCTCTACCATTACCTGTTTCTTCTTCTATAATTCCTCCTCGTGATACCCTTCCAGCAGGGGGAATTGTTCCTTTTTCACAGGTTTATAATCGGAGACAACAGGTATAAGCTTCTACTCCCACGATCGACTGCCCTGTTCCTTCGGCACCAGCTCCGCCTTCTCAAGCTATTGTTTCGCTTGATGATCGCCCCATTGCTCTTCGAAAGGATAAACGTTCTTGTACTTACCCTATTTCTAATTTTGTTTCTGATTATGCTCTCTCACCCTCCTATCGGAGTTTTCTTGTTTCTGTTGCCTCGGTTACTGTTCCTTCCAGTGTTGCAGATGCGCTAGCACAACCTCAATGGCGTGATGCTATGACAGAAGAACTACAAGCACTTCAGAAAAATCAGACTTGGGACATGGTTCCGCTTCCTATTAGACGAAAGGCTGTGGGTTGTCGTTGGGTGTTTACAGTCAAGCATAATCCAGATGGGTCAGTTGCTCGTTACAAGGCCCGATTGGTTGCCAAGGGTTATGCTCAGACTTATGGCATAGATTATCAAGAGACTTTTGCCCCTGTTGCCAAGATGAATACCATCCGTGTATTATTTTCCGTTGCTGCAATTCGATCTTGGCCTCTATTTCAGTTAGATGTCAAGAATGCCTTTCTTAATGGTGATTTGCAGGAGGAGGTGTACATGGTTCCTCCTCCGGGCTTTCGTTCTCCTGCTCATTCTGGTATGGTATGTCGTCTTCGTCGTTCTCTATATGGCCTCAAGCAATCTCCTCGAGCTTGGTCTGATCGCTTTGGCACTGCTATGCTCAAGTTTGGTTTCCATTAAAGTGCAGTTGATCATACCTTATTTTTACGTCATTCAAGCGGTAAGACAGTTGCTCTCATTGTGTATGTCGATGATATTATTCTTACCGGCGATGATACTACCGGAACTAATAAGGTTAAGAGCTATCTTGGCCGTCAGTTTGAGATTAAGGATCTTGGTCCCCTACGATACTTCTTGGGCATTGAAGTGGCTCGCTCCAAGACTGGCATTTTCATCTCTCAACGCAAGTATGTTCTTGACTTGCTTTCTGCTTCTGGTCAGCTTGGCGCTCGTCCTGCTGATACTCCGATTGAGCAGAATCATCGGTTGGCTGATTCTGAGGGGGAGTTGTTATCAGATATTGGTCAGTATCAACGACTTGTGGGGAAGCTCATCTATTTATCCATGACTTGACTTGACATTGCTTATGCCGTGAGTGTCGTGAGTCAATTCATGCACTCTCCTCGTGCCCCACACCTTGATGCAGCTATTCAGATTCTTCGCTACTTAAAAGGGTGTCCAGGCTGTGGTATTTTGTTTGCTAATCATGGTCACTTACGTGTTGAGGCTTGGACAGATGCTGATTATGCAAGATCAATTTCAGATAGGAGGTCTACTTCAGGTTATTGTACCACTATTGGTGGTAACTTGGTTACTTGGCGCAGTAAGAAGTAGGATGTTGTCTCTCGATCTAGTGCAGAGGCAGAGTATAGGACTATGGCTCTTGGGGTAGGTGAGTTGCTTTGGCTGAAAATCTTGATGACAGACATATGCCTTCCAGTGTCGCTTCCATTCTCGCTCTACTGCGACAACAAGTCTGCCATTAGCATAGCAGCAAATCCCGTTCAGCATGAAAGGACTAAGCATATAGAGGTGGACCGTCACTTCATTCGAGAGAAGATCATCTCTGGTCAAATTTGCACTCAATTTGTCACAAGCTCTCAGCAGCTTGCAGACATTCTTACAAAGGGCGTCAACAAGATTGTGTTTGAGAATGCATTGTCCAAGTTGGGCGTTTCAGATATTCATGCACCAACTTGAGGGGAAGTGTTAGCAGTTATGATACCATGATTTATGGTATAACTTACCATAATAGCCGAGATATGATAGGCCCAAATCATGAGATGTGATTTACCATATTATCTGTGAGATATAATAGCCACAAATCATGTATTTGACTTTATTTACGCATATGTCTAGGCAAAGAATATGCAATGATTTGATTTAGTTTTCTTTCTTGTAATACGAGTATGTGCTCATTTTATCTATAAATACTAGAGCTGTGAATGAGTAATTCATCTCATTCAAGCCTTTACGCAATTCTCTCTTTTCTCTTCTTTTTATATATTTCTACTATAACGGTGGAGCAAAATCCTCCACCAATCACGGTGCCTCCTTTGACTGTTGTACACCTTCTATATTATCTTTTACTGTGCCTATATATAGGCTCTTTGTACTCAAGCAAAAAATATCTGAATAATAAAAATGTAATCCTTAGTAACTCTTTGTCCATGGATGTAGGCCTTAGTGCCGAACCATGTATATGCCTATGTTCTCCATCTTTCTCTCTTCCCTTTGTCTATTTGCATTTTTTATTTCCGCATCCAAAATTTAACATGGCATTAGAGCCTAGATATTCTTGTAGTCTCATCTAGAATTTGAGGGGGAGTATTGGTATTATCCTTATAGAGCATATTCTCCAAGTCTTCACATTCCTTTCCCTTCCGGTCCATTTTTCGGATGGTTCATCACCTCGGCATTCGCCGATGTTGTTCCAACCTCCCGGCGTTGTTCTGGCCATTTCCCGACTTAGTTCCAGCCATTTCCCGATGTTGTTCCGGCTTTTCCTGGCTTAGTTCCGACCATTTCCAGGCTTAGTTCTGGCCTTTTCCCGGCTTAGTTCCAGCCATTTTCCCCGGCAAGTTCCAGTTTATTTTTCCCGACAAGATCTGGTCATTTTCCCCAGCAAGATCTAGTGAATTTCCTGGTTTTGTTCTGGACACCTTCTCATCATCTTTCAAGGCATTTCTTTAGCAAGCTGGGCATTCATGATATCCATGCTCCAACTTGAGCGGGAGTGTTGAAGTATATAAATATTTCTATATAATTGTCGAACAAAATCTTCCACCAATCATGGTGATTCGGTCAATTCCCTTCTAATTATAAATATTTATATATAATGGTGGACCAAAATCCTCTACCAATCATGGTGTCTCCTTTGACTATCGTACATCTTCTATATTTTCTTATCTTTACCGTGCCTATATATAGGCTCTTTGTACTCAAGCAAAAAATATCTGAATAATAAAAATGCAACCCTTAGTGGCTCTTTGTCCATGGATGTAGGCCTTAGTGCCGAACCATGTTATGCCTGTGTTCTCCATCTCTCTCTCGTCCCTTTTCCTATTTGCATTTCTTATTTCTGCATCCAAAATTTAACACTTGTACCATTTTCATTCTTTTTGCCTCTTGTGTAGTTATAAGAATGCCTTATCCTTACTTTAACTTATTAAAGACCCCTCATAAAAAATTAAGTAAATAAATAAGATTGTTGGATGTCAGAACTCGATCAATGAAGCAAAGGAGACCCTTTTACATTGCTCGCACCACTCACAAAGATACCTTGCATTGTCTTTTCTTGGTAGGAAACTCACGAAGGCACCCATTTATTCCATTGGAGACGCTCTCAAACCTTCCATTTGGAAGGAGGAGGTACTGCTTGGGCTAAGCCCTTGGTGGTAACATCTTGCATTGTCTACAGATTGCAAGTAATTAAATTCAGAAGTGGACTTTTTTCTCACTAAGAGGAGGGCATATGTTTGGAGTATACTTTCACAGGAATCCTTGGAGGAAGAAGAAAGATGAACAAGTGGGAAAAAGATAACCTTTATGCTAAAACATAACCTGCAGTAGAAGTGTGGAAAACATCTTATCAGCATCATCATGAATCCACAAATCTACAGTTGTCTTGTGTGAGCAAACAGTATTGACATTATTGACCCCCAGCCTGTTAACCATAAATGTCAAGGTGACAGTCCCGTGGTGCATTGAGGGAGATTTTAATGTTGTCTGTACGCCTAGTGAGAGATCACAGGAGGTCTTTGGTCTCGAGTCATGACTGATTTTTCTGATTTCATTGACACCCACCATCTTATTGATCTTCCGATGGAAGGAGGCCATTTCCCGTGGTCTAGTGGACTGGAATCACCAACCTTGTCACGGCTGGACAGATTCTTGGTTTCGGGGGATTTGGAGGAGAAGTTCCCCGATGTGTCTCAGGTGGCTTTAGCCCGTGCAATTTCGGACCATAGTCCTATTCTTCTTGACTGTGGAGGGGTGAGGAGAGGGAGATCACCTTTCCGGTTTGAAAATATGTGGCTCTAGGCTGATGACTTCAAAGATAGGGTTGGATTTGGTGGACGGGCTATGAGGTTAGGGGTAGTCCGAGTTTTCAGTTGGCATCCAAATTGAGGTCATTGAAGAGTGATGTTAAGACTTGGAACAAAGAAGTGTTTGGTAACCTTGTATGGCGAAAGAACAGAATCCTCCAGGAAATCTCAGTTTTGTATAGGAAAGAGAATGAAGAAGATCTTAGTAGCAAGGATGTGAGCAGAAGGGAGGAGTGTAAGGTTGAGTTTGGAGAGATTGTCGAGATGGAGGAGATCTCTTGGAGACGGAAGTCTATAGCCCTCTGGCTCAAGAAAGGTGATCAAAACACGAAATTTTTTCATCAAATGGCTAATGCTCATAGAAGGGGTAACCACATTGGGGGATTCGATTTAATGGGTTTACAGTTACTATGGAAGATGATATTCGGAATGGGTTCTTGTCTTTTTTCAAGCAGCTCTTTGAGGAGATTGCTTCTTGGAGTCCTTTGCTTGATGGGCTTGAGTTTGCAGTTATCTCAGATGGTGATAGAGACTGGCTTGAAATGCCGTTTGGGGAGGAGGAGGTGTTGGTGGCTTTGAGGAGCTGTGATGGGGATAAAGCTCCTGGACCGGATGGTTTTTCTTTAGCTTTCTTTTAGCATAATTGGGAGGTGGTGAAGGTTAAGGTGATGGGGGCAATTGGCTCCTTTTTCCTGCATGGATCGTTTGAGAAGAGTCTCAATGCTTCCTTTATTACTCTTGTCCTAAAAAAGGGTGGGGCGATTGAGGCATAGGATTTCATACCCATTAGCCTTGTTGGGGCTGTGTATAAGATTATTACAAAATTGCTAACCATTCGATTAAGGAGAGTGCTTAATGCTTTTGTTGGAGGGCGTCAAATTTTGGATTCAGTGTTGATTGCTAGTGAGTGTATTAAGGCTAGGGCGAAAAATGGAATTCCGAGGGTTGTGTGCAAATTGGATATTGAAAAGGCTAAAGATCATATATGTTAGGATTTTTTGATGTATAAGAGAGAATGGGCTTTGGTCAAAAGTGGAGGGCGTGGATTTCTTTCTGCATTTCAACAGCTCTTTGGCTGATATGCTGGGATGTGGTGTTGGCTCTTTTCCGATCTCCTACTTGGGACTCCCTTTGTGAGCCTCGTCGAGGACAATTTCTGTTTGGGATCCGATTGTTGAGAGATTTGAGATGAGACTTGCAGGTTGGAAGAAACAATGCTTGTCAAAAGGGGGGAGGGCTACTCTTATGAAAAGCACACTCTCAAGCCTCCCGACCTATTTTTTGTCACTTTTCCAATGCCTAAGTCAGTTGTTAGAAGACTGATGTTATTCAAAAGAAAGTTCTTGTGGGGCAGTTTAGGAGATGAGTTCAAGTATCATTTGGTTGACTGGAATAAAGTGTGTTCCCCTATTAAAATGGGGGGTTTGGGCATTCAAAGGCTGGATGTGTTTAATAAGGCGTTGTTGGGCAAGTGATTGTGGAGATTTGGGAGAGAGAGGACCAAGCTTTGGAGGCGTGTCGTCGCTTGTCGTTACGTGGAGGGTGATAGAGGGTGGCAGTCTAGGGAGGTTATATTCCCAGCGGGTATGGGCTTTTGGAAACTTATCCATAGAGGTTGGGATGAATTTTCTAAAAGGATTCAGTTCAAGGTTCAAAGTGGAAGCAATGTCAGGTTTTGGGAAAACATATGGTGTGGGGATTCAGCTTTGGCCCGCCCATAGGTTCCCTCAAATTTACCGGATTGCTGTGAATACAGATGCTACAGTTGTTGATTATTATCGCCTTGATAATGGAAGGGTGACTTGGGATATGCGGTTCCGTAGACAGTTCCATGATTGGGAACTATTGAAATTTAAAGATCTTCTGGCTTGCATCTATAGCCAGGTGGTGGTCGGGGTGGGCATGGATGAGATGGTGTGGGCGGGTTCCTTGAGAGGGGCGGTCGAGGTCCAAGTCCTTCTATTTTAGTATGGTGTAGATTCCTGGCCCCGTTTTACTTGGAAAGCTTTTTGGAGGACGAAAACACCACTAAAGGTGTTTTTTTTCTCCTACTTTGGGAAGCATCCTCACTATTGATAGTCTTAGAAGAAGAAGTCAAGTTGTGGTTAACTGGTGTTACATGTGTAAGAAGCGGGGAAATCTGTCAACTATCTTCTTATTCATTGCTCGGTGACAAGGACTGTCTGGTCTTTGTTTTTGGTTGTGTTTGGTATTCCATGGGTGTTCTCAGAATCTACGGTCGACTTGCTTGAGATTTGGAGAGGGTGTACAGTGGAGAGCTGAGTCAGAGATGCTTGGAGGGCTACTCCCCTGTGTATATGGTGGGGTTTGTGGCGAGAGAGAGATAGGAGATACTTTGACGGTGTGGAGTCTCCTATTTGGGCTATTAAGTATAGTATACTTTCTTCTTTTGGGTAAATGGGCGGGGATTGTATGCCAGTGGATTGTCTTTTGGATTTTGCTGATAGCTTAAAGCTAAAGTGTCAACATGGACGGCGGTTGTCTGTTTTGGGAGCGCTCCCCTCTTAAGCGTTTTTATGAAGTCTTTCTTATCTATCAAAAAATATATATGTATTTTTTTATTTACAACAAAACTTGAAGTTTATAGTATATCATGTCAAAAAAAAATTGTTATTAACCGCATCAGCTTAAAAAGGAAAAGCTTTCTTAACGGCTAGAAGTAACCAGAGAACATTCATTATATGAATATATGCATTCATACTGCTTTTTTTTTAGTCCATGATGGTAAGAATCGAGTCACTAACCCCTACCCTCCCTTTAGATGCCATGCCAAAATTTTACCATTGTGCTACAATGGCAATTACAAACATGACAATTTTTCTATCATTACTGTAGCTTCGAGTACCTCAATAATCATCAACGCCACCCCCCTTTCCTCTCTCTCAATGTCTCTCTCATTACAATAACTAATTGCCAAAAGATAAATCCTAATCCTTACACAGCCACAATATTTTGACATTTATTTAAATTAGTCAAATAATAAGAAACATTGGAACAAAATAGTATGCTTTTGCTGTCACATCAGATGGTCATACCTAGTCCAGTCCACATTCTTTGGAGTGGTGTAGAATTCAAAACGAAGAGCCCATTGCACAGTGACATGCTGAGTGGAAAAAGACATAGGCCCATCCATGGGAATGGAAAAGAGAAAGCTTGTCTGGACCAAATCTGCAACAACTTCATGATGATCGCTCTGAACCTACATAAATCGATATGAACCAGAAAACATGACACAAAATCACTTATTAAAATGTTTCCAAGCGTTAAAGAATATCAGTGTGTAGTGAAATTTGAGAGTTAAACAGAATCAAGAATGTCTTCCTAAAAAAACAAAGGTAGTGTTTGGGCAGCATTTGAGAGGCTCTAAAAGGACCTCCAAGCCATAAATATCATTTTCAAGAAAATATAGGCGTTTGGCAAACGACAGAAATAGACTTTTAAGAGAAGTTCCATGCTTCAAAGTGATTTCATCCATAGCTTGTGAGAGTACGATTTAGAAATGAGTTTCATGAAGTCAGTTGAGGTA
This sequence comes from Cornus florida, assembly GCF_030987335.1. NCBI lineage: Eukaryota > Viridiplantae > Streptophyta > Magnoliopsida > Cornales > Cornaceae > Cornus > Cornus florida. Next base: position 26,918,543 of record NW_026775574.1, read on the forward strand.
CTAAATGACAAATCAAATGACAGTTTTGTCTTTTTCTTTATCAGGTTATACCAAAAACCAAAGGACGTCATCAACACACAGATCATCAGCTGACAAGGGGATTGAGTGATTGACACTGATGGTGTCTGGTAAAGGTGGACAATGGTGACCAGTAGAGTTTGTGACTCTCTAAGGTTTTCAAATTTAGAGAGACGGGGATGGTGTTAATTAGAAAGAAGGCAGAGAGAGTATAAAAGCAGACGCTGAGTCCATAGGTCACACGTGTTGACTTTTCTCTGATATCCCAGTGGCAATTCATGTATATGTACTGGATGTCCCATAGACCCAAATCTGCTGTAAATCTGCCCACTCTCAAATCTCTATGAACTCCACTCGCAAGCAAAATGCTGGGTAACTGCTCTCTCTTCCTTCATACTGTTTGTATGAAAATCCAGAATAAAAGGACAAAGAAGGAAGAGGAAAAACCCAGGTTATTGCTACCTCATGTCATTTGATTAATTAATATTTTCATCACTTTAATGTCGCCAGAGATCCCCAATTTCAGCCACAATCCCCCAGGGATTACCCAAGGCAATGGTGAATATCATCAATTTTAATCGTGTCAGGCTACTGATCGTCACTGTAGTTCGACTCATTTTGACATTTTCAAAGTTGTTACAACGCTTCCACGGTCTTCTTTCTACATTTCTGGGAGGTAATTTGGTAACATGGAAAAGTAAAAAGCAAAATGTTGTGGCAAGATCAAGTGCAGAGGCAAAGTATAGAGCAATAGCTCATAAAGCTTGTAAAATGATGTGGGTTTACAAGAGAAGGGTTTTTCCAACAACAGGCTTATGAGAATGATTTGCAAAAATCAGGCTGCTACGTACATTGTTAGCAATCTGGTGTTTCATGTGACAACAACATATCGAAGTAAATTGTCAGTTTGTGAGACACTTCATAATGACTTAAGAGGATACGTACTACTTCTGTGAGATCCAAAGATCAATTGGGAGATGTATTTCCTAAGGCATCGGGAAAATCACAATTTTCAGAATTATGTAACAAGCTGGGCATGATAGATATCTATGCTCCAACTTGAGGGGAGTGTTGGGTGATAGTGTAATTAATGATATAGTTGGGGGTCATGTTGTAAACAAGTAATATTTTTCTTTCAGGGTTTACACAAACTTGCCCTAGGGTTTCAACTACACACTTAGAGCTTTACAAACCATGCTATGATACCATGTTAACTTTAAGAGAGAATCAAAACAAGAGTAAAGTAGAAGAGAAGAAAGAGGAGAGAGAGAGAGAGAGAGAGATGAGGAAAGAGGGAAAGAATGAAAGAATACTTTCATCCTTCCACCGCATTCTATTTACACTAACAAGTTTCAAAAATTACACATAAGCACCCAACATTATATAAGTAATAACAAATAAGCCCCTGACAACATATATCAGATTGTTTTACGGTTATCTGTGTTAGAGAATACCCCCAAACCAGATCTCTCTTCCCTCTCGATCTAAACATCTATAATTTCCACAATTTTGTATATCCCCTTTATTCCTGTACATTGCACAATTAAGTACCCTACAATGCATTCCTCTCATCGTATTTACAGTCATATCCTTCTTTTCCTCCCTTTAAGATTACCTTTCATTGTATGCATACAGAATATATCAAGATTGCCTATGTAATTTCCCAACATCCTACGTTACCGATTTCAACTTAAAAATTTAATGAATCTTCTGCATCTACAATGCCAATATGGGGCTGAGCTGTGATATATTCACATTCTACTTTACATAAAGAGCCTACCAACATGTAAGAAATCCTATCCCACATAGCAAAGTAATCTCTCTCCGAGGCCATATAACTATAAGAGTCACTAGAGGGATGGCACGCATGTAACAAATCCTATTCCACATAGCAAAGTAATCTTTCTTCTAGGTTATATAACTATAAGAGTCACTAGAGGGATGGCACGCATGAAGAAGAAGAAAAATTAATTAAAAAAGCTGCTCCAACATAATCCAAGCGGAATTAGAACTTCACAAATTACAGTAAAAGAATTATACTTTCAAAAAGCAAGTCCCTGACCACTGGTTCAGTATTAAATGACTTTAAGCTTTTTTTTTTTTTTTTTTTTGATAGATAAGAAAGATTTCATTAAAACGCTCAAAAGAAGAACGCTCCCAAAACAGACAACCGCTTTCCATGACGACACTATAGCTTTAAGCTATCAACAAAATCCAAAAGACCATCCACTGACATACAATCCCGCCCATTTACCCAAAATATTTAAAATGACAATAAGATGAGGCAAACACAAGGTCTATATAATGTATACAAAAAATTTGCAAAATTCATGTTATACAATATATATATAAAGAATTGTAGAATTTATGGCTATAGAGCTAGGGTTAGATCACAGATTAAGAAGGAGAGATAATGAGGGAGAGCGAATTGGAGAAATGGTGTGAGAGAAAAATCTAACCATCTCTCTCACCCAAATCTCGTATATATACACACACACAAGAATAAAGGAACAATGAAAATACTACAATACCCATTAGGGTATATTAATAACATATATGCCCCAATATAACTATTCTAACAAGAATGAACTTTAGTTTCAAGATTTATTAAGTTTACAAGTCTTCAACAATGATGTCGTGATAACAGAATTTGCATGACTGGACACAAAAAAAATTGCTTAATTTTGTTACTCGAAAATGTGATTGTACAATTCCATATAAAGTTTACAATGATATGGCAAGCATAACAGCTTAGAATTAGAGAATATACCTTAGTAATTGTAGGAGAATGTTTCCGAGAAGGGTGGATGAACCGACGACTTATAGCCTCTGACATCTCCAGGGTTACTGAAAGCTGGAAACCACAATAATTCTAGACAATTTCATAAAAATCAACTACAGAAACAATATGTTGATGACTATTAGTGTTTTATTTATTGTTCGAAAATGCAATTACCTCGAGGCATCTCCGAGCTCCTTCTTCATGAAAGAAAGTAAGAGTGCCACCTATCTGTTGCCAAAAATATAACAAAGAATTTGACATTGAACAAATAAAAAAGAGATTAAACGCAGAAGGCTTAGAATAATTACCATGTCACTGAAGTAGTAAGTTGAATCAGAGTTCTTTGGTGAAAATCGGAGCAGAACTTGGTCATCCAGCCTGATATTGTAAGATCTTCCTCGAATAAAGCCTTCTGCTGCAAAAAATTGTTGACAGCAAATTGATTTTCCAAAATTAATAGAGTTACTATGAGTCAATTCATATATCATACATAGCCAAGTGTTAATTAGAGATGGCACAATAACTTACATGCTACAGGTTCGACAGTTCCTGGAACAGTTGGCACTCCTGAATCATCATCTGTGGGAAGGGATTCTCTATGTTTAAGTTGTTGGCTAGGAGAGACAATAGCTGAAGACTTTTGGGGTGATAAAACATCTGTTTGCAGAGATAAATAATCATTCAAAAATGGAATTATGTATATTGGAAACGAAAAACACAATAAAGTGGCGTATATGGAACATGCTGAAGAAATCTCAACAATGACTATCCCAGTAATCTAACGTCATGAAAGAAGCAATCACTGTAACAATTTTTGAACTGGAGAAAAATGAATAAAAAAGGCAATAGTTCAGAGAAATTTGCAACTTCCCTAGAATAGCTTACTCACCCTCACCAGAATCATATAAAACCTCAGACACGGATAGATGAGGAAGTGGCATATATGAAGATATGCTACTGCGTCCTTCGAGAAATGGAGCATCTCTATGTGATGACTTTGCAACAGATGATTGCAAGGATAATGAACTTCCAAAGGCTCTGTGTATATTTTCCTTGGTGGGATTGTAGGAAGAAACGGATGAGATTTCATCCCTTGAGCTCTCATAGCCTTCCTCAACTCCATCATATGTTTCATTAGCTCTAGCCTGAAAAGCAGTACCAATACTTTTAATACCTCATTAATCAAGTAAATGAGTTCTCATCTATATTTGAATTATTATTGATAATTAATTTGCTCAAATATATCTTTAGTCTGTTGTTCATGCACCCAAAAATCAATATATAAATCTTAAAAAAATAAACAAATAAAAAAGAAGAAGAAATATTAAAGGAGAAGGATATATGGAATGAAAATAACTGCTAGATTTGAGAGCTTACCCAATCAGAGTCTCCATCCACCTCTTTCCAGTAGACATCCAAAAGGATGGTTGAAGTAGGAACAATACCTGCAAACATTGGTAAAAACATGCTAATCATGCTGCTCATTTAATGCGTAGATATATATGGGGAACAAATTCCATTAGTCCGAGGTAAACTTTTTGTAATTTGCAGTATATTAGACCAAGGCAACCTTAAATCTGATATAACCTTTAAGGCAGAATTATCACAAGGACAAGTTTCAAAAAATCATAGTACCAATGCTTTCACATTAACTATTATATGAATGGAGAGAAATAATGCTTCAGACAATTGTTAGTGGTTTTTTCATTTAAGAACGTTAGGAATTATTTGTGAATGGCAAAAAGGTAAGAATGCAAAATCTTTATCCAGCCAGATAATAAAGGAAAATCAGACAGCTAGAATAAAACCTATAAGTCATCACTTTGATCAAAATAAGTGTTAGTTTTTTATATTCAGGACAACAAATTGTGGAAATAAAGAGAAATAGCACCATAACTTTTTATGTCTCTCTCACTTTTATTAGGACACTGAAATTTATTGACCTTGAGAGTCAATTAGCTGTGATGGCCCTATCACATGGCAAGAGAACTCAAAACCATGCCAAGCAAGAGATTTCAGCGGTCCGGGAACAATTCACAGTCAACTCAAAATCAGCCAAGCTTAGCATCTATAAGTTACAAAAACTTCAGGTTCCAGTTACATGCTGCCCATTCAAGAAATCATTCTTGACATTAAGTTTTTCTATAAGCAAGGTAAGTTAATTAAATTAGGGGCCATTGCTTATTTGATTCTGAGAGCAGCCACTTTGAGCAAGAAATTTTCAAAGGTATGGTCTTTCCCCAGCCTTTTTCATATCTCTCAACTATAGGTCCCACCCACTTAGACAGAATCCCAAGAGGCAGCCCCAGATAAGAAATGGAAGAAGAGATAGTGCTGCATCCCAAAATCTGAGCTGAAGTGGAAATGTCAGGAACCTCCCCAACCGGAACCAGAACACTCTTGCCCACATTCACCTTCAAGCTAGAGACAACTTGAAACCAAATCAGAACATCAACAGTCTCATCTACAACGCATCCACATCACAAAAAACCAATGTGTCATCCACAAACATCAAATGAGAAATCTCCATCTGACGGGCAACATCCCTACCCACCCTGAATTCTTTAAAAAAAAAAAACCAATTCCACAGCCCTTGTCATCATTCTGCTAAGAGCTTCCATCACCAAAAGGAACATAAAAGCCACCCTCAGATTTATAATTCTTTTACTTATATTATTTATTTTGTCATTGAGGAGAGCAAACTAGAAAAAAAGTAGCTACAATACCAACTTGAAAAGCTAGCATCAATCCTAAAGCTAAAAAAACAATAAATAAAACCAATACAGTTGCAATACACTGATTACTTCAACCAAAAAGAAAATAATAGATCAAGGATTTTCCATTTTTGGGCTTTACTCTTGAAAGCCCAACCTTATAGGCAAAGCTTCACGGATCAATTTGCCAAGCTTGTATCAGAACAATTGATGACAGGAGAGAGGTCGGCCATGAACCTTGATCCACACAATTAGCAAGTCTAGAAACTTACACTACTGGTTATCAGTTTACACATGCAATCAAGAAGCAACCTTAGACAACAACCACATTATAAGAAAAGCCTCACCAAAGTAAAGAGCATTTTAACTGCAATATACTTCACTGTTTCAATGGTTTCTTCTTAATTTCTAGAAAAGAAGTGATTAGAATCCATCTGCAGATAATGGAACTTTCAAGCCAAACTGCAGAGTTAAAGTTTTATGTCAAATGCAATAGCACAATATAACAATTTACCATTTGAAGCAAGTAAAAACTCACCATCAATTCTATCTTGTTCAATTAGCAAACCATTGCTATTCTGAGTGACCCATATTTGCAAAGGGATTCGCACTTCCTGCAAAATTGAAGTTCATTAAACTTGGGCTTTGTTTGGATTGATGGAATTGAAAGTAAAAGAAAAGAAAGGGAGAGAGGGTGATTTTCAGAGGACAGAAAAGAAAGGATAAGGAGAGAGACTTGAGGAATTGCTTAACCCTCCAAATCTCTCCTATGATATCCTTCCAAAAGTGGGAAGATTTGGAGAGAGAGCATAACAACTTAAGTGAAACTTTCATAATACCGAAAATAACCTTAACATTTTAATGAAGAAATTTAAGACATTTGAATACCATCTTAACATTATGGCATTTGATCATTTTGTGATGGAAATTTAAAAGACATTTGAGTCCCATCTACATATATGTATCTATGTAGTTATATATATATATGGAGAGACGAGAGAGAGAGAGAGAGAGAGAATTAGAAGAGGGGCACTGTAATACTAAAAGTGTGAAAACTGTATTTCAGACATATTGTGCATTTAGACATAGAGAGGGATTGAAAGTCACCATCACTCGTGAGGTTCCAATTTCAGCATATTATTAGTCGCAAGTTCACACTTTTCGTACTGCCCCTGTACTATTGTTTTCCCCAAATAAACACCTAATTATATAATCTGGACTCAAAATACTCCCTTATTGACAATTTTTATTGGAAAAATAATAGTAACATCAACATAGCTTTTTACAATACAATAAGATCAATATGGGTTAGATTTTATTCCCATTAATTCTTTCACAACTTTAGACACTTCTAACTTTTCCATGGAGAAGTGCCAACACAGGAACAGGAACCGGCCGATTGCTTGAATTGGGTCTTTGTTAGAGAGTCCCAACTGACAGACCTGATCGTCCCAAAGTTCTTAATAGAAAACTGACCGGGGCAAGGCACTTCCAGTCAAACTGATGGCGCACCCTCATAAACATACTTTCTTGATTGAAAGGCAGGCGAATAAGCCTAATTACAGCATTTAAGCCACCCTATGTGTTCTATTTTGTAATATAAATACAAAAGGGTATGATAGTAAATTGGTAATTAATTTCTTTTCTTTTCTCTCCTTTACCTTTTCCAAACAAAAAAGCTATCCTTTCCTTTCTTGTCCTTAATAATTTATCCAAACATGAATTATCAAAAAAAAAAATCTCATCTTTTCTTTTCTTTTCTCACATGATATTATCCTTTCTTTCTTTTCCCTCCTGCTTATCCAAACGAAACCTTAAAATTTGAATTATAAGAAAAACGAGTGCATATCGAAACATGTCTCGAACACCTCATTTCAACTTGTGCTCAACATTCAACAGATTTCCTCAAAATTTTACAGGGGAGGAAAAACAAAAATTCCAGACCCAATCAAAAAAAAAGAGGGTGGAATGGAATATGAGTTTATTCAACCTAATGTGTCGAAAAAGGCGTTTCAACAAAAGCTTTAAAAAAATAGATCTCTGACATATTGTTGTCATTGTTCTCAGCCCTATTTTTTTCATCACAGGACATGCACCCTTAAGAAGTTCTAAGCAATAATGAAGATCGGACATAACTTATTCAAGTCACTTATTAAGGGTTCAAAGAGGTCCACTCAGACTTAATGAAGAAATAATGAGCAATTACTTACATTGTGAAAATAAAAATAAAATACTGAAATCCAAATCAAATAATCAATAATCGAAAAGACTATTGTCACTAAGAGAAAAAGGCGATTCTAGGGTTTCACTGGCAAATTAGAGTTTGCTAGGTTTGGGGTTGAAGAAGCCCGGCCAGCATGGAGGAGGTTCTTCCCTCCTCCCCAATCACAGGGAGGGTGTCTCCCCACACTACTTCTTCCCCTCAACGTCCATCTTGGAGTTCTCTCTTGAAAGATAATTCTCAGAGTGGTTTCACAGACTTGGAGTATTATGATGATAGCAAAGGTGTGGAGGTAGATGAGATTGATGAAACGGATAATACTGAGGAGACGGAGTACTGGCAAAACTCAATTATCTGCTGTCTTAGGAAACAAGCCGTACTTCCCACACTTCGTCTTACGTCCAGAATCGGTGGTGTGCTGATGCAGTAGTGGTGTCCCTAAAGGAGGGTTTTTTCCAGCTTCGATTTCCATGCAAAGCAGATGTTATGGGTGTTCTATCTCGGTTTCATACGTTTGAGGGCCGTCCAGAGATCTTGAAGAAATGGAACAAGAATATTAAACTGGAACGTGAACTCTTATTAACCATTCCTATTTGGCTTACGCTATATGATCTATACACTCATGCTTGAAGCCCGAAAGAACTATCAAAGATTGTTTCCAATATTGCTAAGCCGTTGTACATGGATGATATGAAACATACCCGTGAAAGAGGGCTGTTCGTGCGAGTCCTGGCTAAAATGGATGTCCAGGGTGAGTTTCCAGATATCATTACTACTCATCTACGTGGTTGTAACTGTGTTGCTAAGGTTGAATATGATTGGAGGCCTCACTTGTGTAAGGTCTGCAATTGAATCGACCACATTGAGGATAAATGCACATTGAAGGTTAGTAAGCAAGCTTCTAAACCTAAATCCAAAGAACAATGGGTGGTGAAATCAAAAGGAAAAATGGTTGCCTTGGATGATAATCCACAGAGTGGGATTCAGGTTGATCATGGTGCTGCTGACTCTTCTGGTTCACAGTTGCTGGTAATCCAAGAGTCCAGTCCAAAGGTTGGAATGGTTGGAGTGGCTATGGCTGATTCAGATGGGTTAATCATGCAGAAGTCAAAGTCCAGAGATAAAGGGAATGGTGTAGAGATTCCAAATCAAATTATTACTCCTAATGCCTCTGCGGTACTTGATGAATTGCCTGAGAACGGATTTGGAGGTTTTTGAGTCAACTCCACTTGAGTCTGAGCCTACTGTTATGAATGCTGATGAGATTTCGAGGGCTGATGATGTTACAGAGGGAATGTCCCCAGTGATTGTGAATGATAGTCCTTCCTTGGCATCTAAGAAGGAGAAACCACAATTAAATGATTGATGATTGGTTTATGGAATGTTAGAGGACTCAACAGGAGGAGAATGCAGGCAGAAGATTCTTCCTGGTTGAGTATCTTTTCTTTAGCTTTAGTTTGTCTTGTTGAAACTAGAGTTCAGAGTAATAAAGGCTCGGATTAAAGGGTTTGGCACTGGTCTCACAATTATGCTGTTGATTCTGGGGGTCGAATCTGGTGTGGGTGGGATCCTCTCAGGCTTGACATCACCATCTTAGATGTCAAGGCTCAAGTTATGCTTATGCAGGTTGGGATTAGAGGTACTGGTACTACCTTTTTTATTTCCTTTGTCTATCTTGAGAACACTGTTAATGAGAGGAGGCTTTTATGGAGGGATCTATTGGATTGTGCTTCTAAAGTGAATGGTGCTGGGCTTCTACTTTGGGATTGGAATATAATTGGATACAATAATGAGAAGAAGGGTGGTTTGAATCTTTCTCCCAGAATTTTACATGACTTCGATAGTATCATTGATCAGTTGTGTCTTGCTGAAATCCCTACTATTAATGGGTTGTATACTTGGTGTAATAAGAGGTTTGCTCACAGGAGGATCTATGCTAAGCTGGATAGAGGGCTGATGAATGAAGGCTGGTCTTATGCCTTTCCTAACTCTAAAATTTTACCCACTGCCCCAATGATTTCTGACCATTGGGGTTTGTGTGTGCAGTTTCCAATGCATATTGCTAGTGGTCCCAAACCTTTCAGATTCCTTTTAGTGTGGAATAAACAACCTGTTGAGGTCATTTAAGATGTGTGGAATTCTGTGGTGACAGGAGATCCTATTCAAAGGCTTATTCAGAAACTTAAACTCACCAAGAGTACAGTAAAATTATGGAAAAGGGATAAGTTTAGTTCAGTTCATGAAAAAGTTATTTCATGAAGAAAGGCTCTTGAAGAATGTCAAAATGCCCTTGCTATTGATCCTATGAATGCTGATGCTATTAGTGGAGAGAAGCATGCTAGAAGGCAGTTTGAGGATGCTACTTCTAATGAGGAAATTATTTTATCTCAGAAGGCAGGGATAACTTGGATTAAAGATCAAGATAGATGTTCTAAATTCTTTTATCAGAAGATCAAGGAACACATGTCTGGGAATAATGTCACTGTTTTAGAGAATGCAGATGGTGTGTTGGTCACCGATCCTGTAGGCATTCAGGATATGTTTGTTCAACATTAATTCTCTCATGGATCTGCTGTTAGAGAACACTTTAAGGCTGAGTATATTAGAGAGTCCTTGGGCCAGAGGATGTAGCTCAATTAAAGGCCACTGTTAGCAGGGATGATATAAAATCAACTTTGTTCAGTATGGGTGCTGACAGAGCCTTGGACCAGAAGGTTTTACATCAAGATTCTTTCAATAATATTAGAGTATAGTGGGGAGTGATCTTACTGGTCAGTCATCCAGTGATGGGAAAAGGTTTGAATAGCTCTTTTATTACTCTAATTCCTAAGAAGAAAGAGTCTGTGAAGGTTGGTGACTTTAGACCTATATCCGTGTAATGTGGTGTATATGGTCATCTCCAAGATTTTAGCAAATAGATTGGCTCTGGTTCTTGACAAATTAGTGAGGAAGGAACAAAATGCTTTCATCAAGGGCAGTAAAATCCAAGATAATATCATCTTAGCTCATGAATTGCTGAGGGGTTTTGGTGCTAAGAATGCTAAGCCTACCATTGCCTGGAAAGTGGATTTAAGAAAGGCTTATGACTATGTTCGATGGGCCTTTTTGCTTCAGTAGCTACATTTTATTTGGGTTTGGCACTAGCTGGATTGGTTGGGTAAAAGAATGTATCTCCTCTGTTTGGTTTTCTATCCTGATTAATAGTAGTCCCTGTGGGTATTTCCAGTCTTCCAAAGGTCTCAGACAGGGATGTCCATTATTTCTTCTTCTCTTTACCCTAGTGACTGAGTATCATTCAGGTGTACTTGAAGCTGATATCAATAAAGGGAATTTGGTGATTTCAGAAGCTGCAAGGAAAGCTGGGATTCCTATTTCACATCAGTTTTTTACTGATGACCTGCTAGTGGTGGTGAGAGCTAATTTGGCTTCTGTTTTTACTCTCAAGAAGATCATGAAGCACTTTGAATCTGTTTCTGGACTTTCTGTTAGCAAGGAAAAGTCTGAAATATATTTGTCTAGGTTAGTCAAGAGAGAATCCAACTTTTTAAAACTTTGGGGTGCAAGTTGAGAAAACTTCCTTTCATTTACCTGGGATTGCCTATTTCTGATAAGGGTTTGAAAAAGGCAGATTGTATGAATCTTATGGATAAGGTGGTGACTACTACTACTAGATGGAGAGGTTTGAATATCTCAATGTCTGGAAGGGTAGAGATGGTGAGGGCTGTGATTATTTCTCTTGTCCACTACTGGACTTCAGTTTATTCTATCCCTGCATCTGTAATTAGCTTCATTGAGAAAAGAATGAGAAATTTCATTTGGGGACATGATGAGAACACTTATAAGCTCCATGGGCTGAATTGGAAACAGCTTGCTGCTCCTAAAGTAGGAGGAGGTTTTGGTGTGAGAAGAATTGCTGATGTGGACAAAGCCTCCAAGTGTGTTCTGGCCTGGGATTTTCGGTTATCTAAAGATAGGATCTGGGTTGCTTGGTTTAAGAAATGTTACTTGAAGAGGTCTTCTTTTTGGCATGTTGTGCCAAGGGATTCTTACTCATGTATCTGGAAGAGTATAGTGGCTATCAGAGATATTGCGCAATTGAATTGTAGATATAGAATTGGCAATGGTCAGAATGTGCAAATGTTCTTAGATCCATGGTTTGACGGCCAGTTCATGACAGAAAAATTCCAGCCTGGACTTCTGAGAGACCTCTCTAGGAACAAGCTGATTCAATTGAGTGAAAAGACCAAAGGTGTTTTGGTATTCCTTATGCTGGAATGGTGGAAGACCAAGATGGTCTGTTCATACTGTCCTAGCGTGGCAAAATGCAGTTCTTGCTAGCTCTTGTTTGCAGAGGAGAGGGATATCCCTAGCCTCTGTGTGTTTTATGTGTAAGAACCATGTGTAGACTTTTGATCATCTGTTTTGTTGCTCTGACTATGCTTGGCAGGTTTGGTCTAATATTTCTGATATATTCAAATGGACTCTTTAGAGATGTGCTTCTATTCTTGACTTGGCACAGGACCTCTCGCATAAGTTTGCCTCAAAGAGCTGCAGAAATAAATTAATTAGGATGCTTTTTACAGCTACCTTATACTTCCTCTGATGTGAGAGGAATGACAAAGTTGACAATACAAGATTTAGTGGTAGAGAATAAAAAAAAAAAAAAGATTTAGTGGTAGAGAACAGTGGCAGCAGCTTTTTAAAGTATATAAAAGGCATGGCAAGGAGGGTTCTAAGGCTCAAACCTTAATCTGGCACATGCTAGATGATGTGTGGGTGGGGTGGGTGGGGGTGTGGTCCACTTGGAGTCTTGAATGATTAGGGGGTTTGGTCAAATTGCGTTATTTTGGTAATTGCATTAATTATGGTGAAATTTCATTGTTTTGGTAACTTGCATCAATTAAGTTATTTGTTACTTTATTAAGCTAGAGTCAACTTTTGATTACCTCCATTGTAGGGTAATCCAAGGGTCATCCTTTATTATAAAAAGGATATTGTGTAATTCTGATTAGGCAGCCAATGAATGAATAACTAAATATCTTTTGAGATTTCTTGTGAGTGATTCACAAATTCTGAGGGTGTGAGGCCTTCTCTAGGTGTGATACCTAGGCCCTGATGGAGTGATTCCAATATACTTTTCTTTGTTATTTTCAATTCTTCTTCTCCACTAACCACCCTTGAATCTTAGCTTTCTTTTCTGAATTTCCAGCCCACAACTCTTATTTGCTTTCTTCTATTTGAGCCTGTTCTTTGTCCTACATCAGTTTTTGGTATCAGAGCTTGATTTGACATCATGTCAACAAAATCAGGAAATGAAAGATCAGGTAATAATCAGCAAGATGAGCTGATATCTAAGCTTGTGGAGCAGCTTAATGGGTTGAATGTCCGATTCAATGAGTAAGAAGCTCGAAGTGTCAACCTATTAACAATTTTGCTCCAGTTGAACAAGCAACTGCATTCAGTACAAATGATGGCAGTGGTCGAGAGCAACAACATCCTTTAAATGTGCAACAAAGGCAGAATGTGAGGGCTGATCCACCACCACACCCAATGTTCAAGTTACTGAGAAATCTGCTGGGAATGAATTATTATGTGCCACATGATAAAGCTGGGGATATCACAAAGAAAATTAAAATGGAGGTGCCAGATTTTTAAGGTAAAGTTCATCCTACTTTATTTTCAGATTGGCTTGCTTCGATTGAAGAATATTTTGATTCGTATGATATGAGTGATGATCGTAGAGTGAGATATGCTAGAATGAACCTTGTGGGCCTAGCAAAAATATGGTGGACTGGTTTTGAAGGGGATATTAGGAGGCTGGGACAACCACCAATCAGCACATGGCAAGAAATGAAGGCAAAGCTTTGAGAGAAATACATGCCAGCCAATTACCATGACAAACTGTGTGATCAACCTATCAATCTAAAGCAAGGCAGCATGTCAGTAGCGGAATATATGCAAAGATTTGATGAGTTAAAGACTAGAAGTCAAGTTGAGGAAGACCCACGGCAAACACTTGCAAGATTCAAGGTTGGTCTGAGGTCTGATATCAAAAGGGAATTGCTTCGCCAGTCATTATATGGTGTTGAACATGCTTTTCAGGTGGCATTGGACATGGAGGAGACCTTGAGTTATCAAACGGCTCGAAGATCTGGATATCAAACCTGGGAGGCAGCACCCAAGAAGTCTTGTGATGGAAATCGCAGCACACGATCAGTAGCAGCGCAGCCGAACGAATGGTGGAAATGCTGGATCAAAACTGCCCTTTTCTAAGATGGCTGATCCTAAAGGGAAGAGTATGGTGGCCAGCAAAGGTAGTGGAAGGGATAACAAGTGCTTCAAATGTGGAGAAACAGGTCACATGGCATACCAATGTCCAAAGAAAAGCCAGAAGAACAAGGGTAATAGGACAATGAGAACATGTTTGACTATGGGATCTACAACCCTGATGATCTAGAAGAGGATGAAGATGTTCCATCAATCTCCGTTGTGAGGCACATCCTTGCAGCCCCTAAAGTTGAAGATGAAGATTGGCGACGCACATCTATTTTTCAAATGCTAGTTCATTGTGGAAATCAAGCTCGAAGGTCATTATTGATGGCGGAAGTTGCATGAATGTTGTGTCTGCAACCACGGCTGAGCGCCTCAAGCTTTTAGTCTAACCACATCCACAACCATTCAGAGTGGCATGGATAGATAGTACTTCTATTCCGGTAACTCAATGTTGTCTCGTTTCTTTCTCTTGTGGAGCTTATAATGATTCTGTTTGTTGTGATGTAATTCCCATGAAAATGACACATATTCTCCTTGGGCGGCCTTGGATTTATGATTGAGATGTGTATCATTGTGGGAAGGAGAATACATACACTTTCTTGTTTAACAACAAGCAAATTATTTTGAAGCCTATGTCTTCAGCTGAAATGGAGAAATATAAAGGTGGACAGGTTGTAGATGATGCGAAAAGCAAGAAAAAAATCCCTCAATCTCCTTTCCAAGAAGAGGTTTCAATTGGGAAAGTAAAGAGACGGGTGTTATATATGCTGCTGTAGCAAGGAAAATCAAAGAAACTGCTATTGTTCATGATTCTTCGATGCCATCAGACATCGCCAACTGGCTGTCAGATTTCTCAGATTTGTCTCCCAAGGATCTCCCTAATGAACTCCCTCCTCTACTTAATATCCAGTATGTGATCGACTTTGTACCGGGGTCTCCATTGCCTAACCTTCCAGCTTCTCGTTTGAATCCAATTGAGCATGGCAAGCTTAAGAGGCAAGTTAATGAGCTATTGTCCAAAGGATTTATCTATGAAAGCTTAAGTCCTTGTGCTGTCCCAGCTTTGCTCACGCCAAAGAAGGATGGTAGTTGGCGCATGTGTGTTGACAGTCGCGCCATCAACAAAATTACAATCAAGTATCGGTTTCCTATTCCATGAATCGATGATTTGATAGACACGGTGGCTGGTTCTTGTATATTTTCAAAGGCAGATCTCAAAAGTGGCTACCATCAAATTCGCATAAGGCCCGGGGATGAATGGAAGACAGCTTCCAAGACAAAAGATGGACTCTACGAGTGGCTTGTTATGCCACCAATGCCCCAAGTACATTTATACGCTTCATGACTCAGGTATTGCAGCCCTTTATTGGTCGATTTCTGGCTGTTTACTTGGATGATATTTTAATCTACAGCAGAACGAGGGAGGAACATATTTCCCACCTTCAACAAGTTATGAGAGTTCTTCGCCAAGAGAAGCTTTACATGAAGAAGTGTTCACGTTGCCGAGTGTGGTGTTTTTGGGCTTCGTTGTTTCTTCCAAAGGGGTAGAAGCTGATCCTGATAAAGAGAAAGCGATTCTAGATTGGCCAATTCCCAGCACATTGCAGGAAACACAGAGTTTTCATGGGCTAGCTTCATTCTATCGGTGATTTAATAGAAATTTCAGCACAATAATGGCCCCTATCACCAATTGTATGTAAAACAACCAGTTTGTTTGGATAAAGGCAGCAGCACAGGCTTTCGAAGAAGTGAAGAAAAAAATGACTGCAGCTCCTATTTTGCGCCTTACGGACTTCTCAAAAGTGTTTGAAGTTGCCTGTGATGCTTCATAGGTTGGAATTGGAGGCATGCTCAGTCAAGGAGGACATCTAGTTGCATATTTTAGTGAGAAACTTAATGAAGCAAAACAAAGGTATTCTACTTATGACAGAGAATTTTATGCTGTGATTCAAGCACTTCGCTACTGGCGTCATTACCATCTTTTTAAGGAGTTCGTGTTGTATTCCGACAACAAGGCCCTCAAATATATTAACTCTCAAAAGAAGCTAAGCCACCGACATGGGAAGTGGGTTTCATTCTTGCAAGAGTACTCATTCGTCATCAAACATAAAGCTGGTGTTGAGAATAAGGCAATTGATGCACTTAGCCGAGTTGTTCATATTCTTGCCTCCATGGCTGTTCAAGTTCTTGGTTTCGATATGCTTAAACAAGACTACTTATCTTGCACAGCCTTTAACATTATACATACTTGTTAACAACCATCTACACCAAAAGCTTAAGCTGTTAAAGAGGGTGCAACTTAAATATATAAATACTTCAACACGACCCCTCACGTGTGGCCTTCTTTTTGGTCCCACACGTGTTTTTTCAAACTGCTGGAATCAGAGACTAAAATGGGAAGGAATCATTCCAATTTATTCAAGGAATAATTCTGAATAAATTGGATCTGAATCCTGGGGTCAACCGCGCCTAGAATCCCATATTTTCTCGTGATCTGTTTTTCCACACTCCCCTTCAAGCCAGCGTGTAGATATCAGTCATGCCCAGCTTGCCAATTAACTCCAGAAACTGTCCTTTAGCCAAACCTTTAGTCAAGGTAGTTGTTCTTTCGATCGGATGTAGGGAATACAAACTAGGCCTCCTTCAATTTTCTCCTTGATAAAGTCTGTCGATTTCAACATGTTTTGTTCTGTCATGTTGTACTGGATTGTGTGCTATACTAATGGTTGTTTTGTTGTCACAGTAGAGTTTCATAGGATTACTGCTTTCCAACTTCAGTTCTTTTAAAATAAACTTCTGCCAAAGTAACTCACAAATTCTCAAAGCCATTGCACAGAACTCAGCTTCAGCACTTGATCTAGCCACAACAGTTTGCTTCTTACTCCTCCATGTCACCAAATTACCTCCTACAAAGTACAATACCCTGAAGTAGAGCGTCTGAGTGATCCTCCCCAGTCTGCATTGGTGTAGGCTTCAATCTCCATATTCCCATTTTTGGAGAATAAAATTCCTTTTTCCTGGAGTGCCCTTGAGATAGCTTAGGATCCTTAATGCAGCGTTCAAATGGTCTTAATTAGGAGCGTGCATGAACCTGCTGACAATTCCCATGGCATATGCAATATTAGGCTTAGCATGGGATAAGTAAATGAGCTTTCCAACTAATCGTTGGTACCTCTCCTTTTCCACCATTGGGTTTGTGCTTATACCATCAAGTTTGTGTTTGAAGTCAATAGGAGCATCTTCTGGTTTGCATCCCAATAGACCGATTTCCTTAAGCAAATCGAGGATATATTTCCATTGTGACAGAAATATTCCTTTTTTTGACCTTGCAACTTCTATTCCCAAGAAATACCTCAGATTTCCCATCTCCTTAGTCTCAAATTCTTTTGCAAGAGACTTCTTTAGGTCATCCACCTTGGTGTCATCATTACCAGTCACAATGATGTCATCGACATACACAATTAGTACAATTACCTTCTCTCCTCCTTTGTGTTTGTAACACATCGTGTGATCTCCTTTTTTTCCTAGTTGGTACTCACACACACATGCCTCCATTGAGGCTCGAACCCCTGACCTCTCTTTGAGAAGTAGGGGTTTGGTACCGCTAGGCCACTGGCCTGTTGGTGTGTCGGCCAGTCTCAGTTTGCAGCTATGGACAGTAAAACCCGAACTGTATTTATCTTTGCCACGGGTGCAAAGGTTTCTTTGTAGTCTAACCCATAGGTTTGTGTGAAACCTTTTGCGACCAATCTCGCCTTGTATCGATCAACCGAGCCATCTGCCTTGAATTTGACAGTAAACACCCATTTACACCCCACGGCCTTCTTTCCATAGGGCAAATCAGCTAGTCCCAAGTGTTGTTCTTGTTGAGTGCCCTCATTTCTTCCATCATAGCTTTTCTCCACTTTGAATCCATCATTGCTTCCTGAATGGACTTGGGAATCTTTTCTTGACAAACATTAGCAGAAAATGCTTTGAAGGAAGGGTTAAGATTTTTGTATGAAATATAGTTGGAGAGTGGATATTTAGTACAAGATCTTTTCCCTTTTCTAAGGGCAATAGGCATGTCCAGATCAGATTGGGAATCATTAGAACTCTCATTAGGGGACTCACCTGGCCTCTCCAAGATCTCATTGGAATCTGAAGTGACAGCAGCTGGTTCAGGGATTGGGCAGTGCCAAGGCAATGTCCCCGCCTCCTTATCCTTGTTCTTTCTTGTATAAACCTTTAGTTCTTTAGTCTGCCCATGGTTACAGTTGTTGTTGTTGTTGTTGTGGCTGCTGTAGTTGCTGCTCCCCCTCACTTGAGCTACCCAAGGATTTTTATCTTGGGTTCTGTTAAGTTTGAATTCTCATCTAAGGCGAACGCAGGCGTATGAAATCCTAGGGTATCGATCCTGCACAATAATGAGCATACTAACCTATGGAATGCTTTTACGGTTTTATCAAAATTAAAAATGAAATGCAATATTCCCATTAAATGAGTAAACTTTCATTAAAACGTCCATCAATCTTCTCCTAACAATAACTTCAAAAGATACATTAATAACTTCTTCCAAAAGATCGGTTGAGATTTGTTTTTTCCCCTCGATAAGTCGACTGAGATTTTTTTTCTTTTTTTTTTTTATCTCGATAAGTAAGATTGACTGAGAATTCTAGGTTAACATGCATCCCTTTAAGCCTATTAATCTTCATAACTGGGCAAATAATGCTCAATAGGAGTCTTACATGGCAGCTACAGTCATTATTTCTCACACCTACAGATCATTCAAAAAAAATTTAAAAAGTAGGCAATAACACCGAAAACATCCATTCCTGAGAACAATTTATAAAATGGGAAAATAGAAATCAAAGTTTTAAGGATGGTAGCTCTTCCACAAGATTCTATGGATCACCTTCTTTTGCATTGTCCTATGGCTTATGATGGTTGGAGCCTTATTTTGGTTTGTTTGGTATTCATTGGGTTATGCCTCAGTCTTCAAGGGAGTTGATTGATAGTTGGAGGGGCCAAAGGGTTGGGGCTCATGCTCGGGATTGTTGGAAGGTGATTCCCCTTTGTGTTTGGTGGAGCATTTGGAAAAAGCGCAACAAAAGATCCTTTGAGGGGGAGGAAACCCCTATTGGGACGCTGAAATTTTCTATTATTAGTTCCCTTTTTTGTTGGGTAATGGGAAGAAATTGTATATCTCTAGATGAGATAGTGGACCTTTTGGGTGCTCTGGGTCCGTAGGGCTCTTTATTTGACTTGCTTGTATTTTTATTTGGTCTTGTGTTTTTATCTTGGGATGCGTTTTCCCCTCTTGAACGCTTTCTAATACATTTTATTTATCAAAAATAAAAGAATCTATCTACAAATAGTCATCTGTGTAGCTCAGCGACAATAATTAAAGTTACAGGGGAAAGAAAAAAAAAAATCATTTCAGAAATCATAACAGCAACTAAGCAATATAAGGAAACGAACCAGCTCAGCGAGATCTCTTATAGACTCTTGGTGAGTTTGCCCATTCCCCAATATCAGATAATGTCCATTTAATGTACTTCTAACATAATAGACATAACGAATGGTAACACCCCTGAATGATGGTGGTATAACACTTGGCAGAAAAATCCGCACCAAATCTGCAGATACAAGAATGCTTTGATGAAAACATTTTCTTGGTCAGCATTTGCAGAATAGGAAATCTGATAAGAGTGACATAATATTGTTCACCAAAGGGTAAAGACTCACTACAAAAACAGATATGCAGTAGTTAAATAAATTTAACACCAAAATGCCAAGTGCAAAATAATACGAAGATGAGAGCACCAAATATTTATTATAATAATAATCTAAAAGAAACAAGCTTACAGAAAACCAAAAAATTCTTTTGCATCAGCAAAGTCAGCATCTTTCTTAAATTATGCACTCAGGTTTAATTGGCCATCTCTTATTCTAAGGCCCCTCCATCAGTTTTGAGATGTCAGATTGTGATGATATTTTAGAACAGAGAAATTCATTTAAGAAAAAGAAGGGATAAGAATGAAAGGTCATCTCATAAGCTCCGCAGACGGTAAACCCCATTCTCATGACTTTGATATTAAGCCCGCAAAGGAGTAAATGGGTAACACTCCAAAACTCGTTATTTTATCATAATAAGCCATAATAATAATCCTTTTAATTTTGACAAAGGGAAAAGAAAAGAAGAAAAAATTTTAATCCGGAAAACTAACACACTTAAGAAGAGGGAAAAAAAACACTTGTCCTAAAAGGCTAAAACTGCATTCCTTCTAATTTCTATGGCACCATGTATTGCCACATCAACTTTTAATATTCCTAAACTAATCAATAACTTCTTACATGACCAATGGTTCACATTTCATCCAACCATTTGTCAGATTACTTGCTTTTCACGCACGTCATATTGCTAATTCTTGTTGATCAAAAGGAGTCCCATCCATATAGTGCTCTAAAATCTAAATAACAGTTCTCTTTCAAATTTGTATAAAAGAAATTGTTGGTTTACAGAATGAAGGGTTATGAATGTGGGTAAGAGTATATCTTGCAGTTATAACATGAATGGACAAGTATATAGGCCACTGGCCAGCTTCGCAAAACATGGTAAAAAAAAAAAAAAAAATTGAAGGTTAAAAGAAATAACTCCATCAGCCTCCTGCTTATAAGGTATGTATTATATCTCTCTCATTATATGCAATTCTGTTCTGTATAGCAGCACTTATATATACATATATATGCATACATATTATTTCTTATCTAGCCAATGTTATAATCTGGTTTCCTGATATCCAAGGAATTTGCATATTAAATTCTGATGGTTAATAAGAAATTCTCCCGTGATCTTGTCTATTAGCATCCCTGCTAAAGCAATTGGATTAGTTGGTAAATTTCTATGCTTAATTGACCTCGGTTATTACTCAACCACCTATTTTTTTTTTTTTTTTTGATAAGTTACTCAACCACTTATCAAAGCTCTTTAAATGCATTGATTCATTGAATAACCAAAATGAAGTACGAATTCAGCTAGCTCTTGATACACAATCCTTATTACTTTCAGGGGACAGCAGGAAAATTCATTTCAGAGGATTCACGCCCTAACAAGTGATATATATAAATACCTTTTTCTTTCAGTCGCTATCTTTCGTAAAGCTGTGAAAGCCGACTCCAAAAGATGAAATTTATACGATCTATCATCCCCTAACCGAGCTCTATTAGGACATTGAACTCTTTCCAGTTGAAGAGGCTGACGAGTGACAAAGTTGTAGTGATCTCCACCAACCGATATCGGAAAATAGATTTACCAAACAACGATGACTTATTAGGGTCCAATCATCCATCAATCAAACACCCAAAATTCTAAATCAAACTCGCAAAATTCCAAGTCACAACAAAGCAAAAGAGAAAAGGGGAAGGTGAAAGTCAATGCCTCCTCGAGGATTTTCCTTCTTTGGAGGAGGAGGAGGTGGTGATTTTTTTTTTTTTTTTCCTAGTTGGTACTCACACACACGTCTCTTCTGAGACTTGAACCCCTGACCTCCTTTCTGGAAAGTAAAAGGCTGATACCACTAGGCCACTGGTCCGTTGGTGGAGGTGGTGATTCGAAGAGAGAGAAAAGTGAAGGGTCCTCCGTCATTGCTGAAATTACAGACAGATAAAGATGTGTATAGACCTGGTGATCCAGTCCTCATCACCATTGAGATTCAAAACCCACCCAATGCTGCTGCTGCTGCTGATGATGATAATAATGTATGTTCTTCGCTTTTGGTTGAAAGGCTTACCTTCGAAATCAAAGGAATCCAGAAGTTGGAAACTCAATGGTTCACCACCCAGAAGCCATTATCTGATTCCAAACGCGGGAGAGGTTTGCTTTTTCTATTTTTCAGATCATTCATTTTCCAATTAATTTGCCGCTTTATTATTTGAGATCCGTACTATTTTGAACATATAATGTATACATTATTATTTTTTATTTTTTTTGTATCTTTTTGTAGTTTAATCTTTGTACATGTATTATTATTATTATTTATTATTATTATTTTTGTATCCTTTGGATCTTCTTCAAGATACTGGCATGCTTGGATGTCGACCCGCTTCTACTCATATGGACCCCAATCTCAAACTACATGTTAAGTCAGTGTGTATCAACGTCCAGTAGGTCGTCTTATCTACTTGACTAACATAAGGCCTGATTTGACCTTTGCTGTTAGTATGGTTAGTTAATTCATGCATGCCCCGCGCTCAGCTCATGTGGGTGCAATCTATCATATTTTGAGGTATCTTAACTCATGCCCTAGCCTTGGTCTATTCTATGCCTCTGGAAATTAGGCAGGACTCTCATGCTTTATTGATGCAAACTATGCTGGGTGTAAGACAGATAGACAGTCTACCTCTGGCTTCTGTGCTTTCTATAGTAATCATCTCATATCATGGAAGAGTAAGAAGCAAGTTGTTGTCTCCAGATCCTCTACTAAAGCTGAGTACCGACCTATGGCTCAAGGTATTTGTGAGCTCCTTTGGCTTCAATCAATTCTGTGGGAGTTGGGTTTTGTAGAGAAAGATTCCTTAAGGCTGTTTTGTGACAATAAATCAGCCATTATGCTTGCTTCCGACTCCGTGTTAGACATTCACTTCATTCGAGAAAAGGTTCGGTCAAGTATTGTTAGTCCTATTTTTGTGCCTTCTCTTCTTCAGTCTTCCATAGGGCTTGGTCAACATATTTGCTCCAGCTTGAGGGGGGTTGCTGGAAATAATTTAGTCTTTATTTTTTTTCTTTATTTTATCTTACTTTTCTCCTTAATTTAACGTTTTCTTTACTCCTTAAATTAAGGCTTGCTTTCCTCCTTAATTTAAGGCTTGCTTTACTCATTAAATTAAGGCTTGATGTACTCCCTAATTTAAGGTTTCATGTACTCCATCTACATGTATATAAAGAGTGGCTAGTCTCATTAATAGGCTAAGTGAATTACACACATTATTTGCAATTAATCCAACTCATGTTCCACCTAGGAAAGGAAAATTGACATCCGTTGTAGTTGTTTGGAATACTTCAAGAAGGCAAAACTAGATAGTACAGATTATGCTACTTGCACCACTTAGTAATTCAAAACTCAAAACAGCTTGTAAGAATGGGGCAAATAGTTTACACTACTTGAGTAGTTTGTGACATAAAAATTATCTCATAAATAATTTCTTTTGTTTGTTTATACTTTGTAGGTACTTGTTCAATGTCCCCATCTGGTGCCACTGTGGTTGCAATTAAGAGATGATTATACTGACCATATTTCGGAGGACAAATTATGTTTTGGTTAATCTAATGTATGTCTTATTTTTCTTAATGATTTTATTTTGTTGCTATTGATGATATAATTTATTAATGTTGAATTTTGGCAACCATATGATTTGTTTCTTTGTTTAATATCATAGTCATGAACTTTGGTGTTTATGTACGTCTTGTGTTGTACTTTAACAAGATGGTAATGCGAAACGGAAAAAAAAAAATTCTTTGTTCTTGTCAGTAGTTTTGTTAATGAGATGTTTGATGAAAATATAAATGTTTATCCGGTGTACATGGAACACGTATTTATGTTATTTACCAAAAAAATAAAAAGTATTTATGTTATATGTTTTGTCATGTAGTAAGATGATATAAGATGGAGGTTCCTTTTTTTTTTTTCCTAGTTTATTGTGAGAAAAGAATGACAAATATTCAGAGGAGCAGATCAGAAGGAGCATACAAGAACCCCTCATTATGGCTGGAGCAATCAAATTCCATTCAATAGACAAGAAGCAGGCATGACATTTATAAACTCGAGGAGATAAATGTTAAGCTATATTGTTATACTTCAAAAGGACCATGAACCAATAACATCAACTATAGAAGCAGAAGTTTGCTTATTTCCTGTGGAAATCAAGTATATACCATATTAAATGAAGATATTTGGATAAAAAAACACCATCCAGGTTCTTCAAGTAATTTAAGAACATGTGAAAAATGACGAGTGAGCTTACATGTTTTAGTGTCCCCAATAGAAATAATCTGATTTGAAACTATTGATGTCGTTGGGCAGTCCATAAAAACATATTCACCTGAAAAAGGGTTATACTACACAAAATAAATTATATAAATAAATATATAAGGATATCAGATAATAATTTTTCAAATTGAATTCATGCAGCAACTTCTAATGCCAAAATAAAAGCCTTATGCTATCAATATAGTCAATCATTTTATCATAGGCCACATAGCTTCCACCATGCCCAGTTGGGTTATATCTACCCCCACCATTAAGGGACAGGAGTTCTGGGCTTGTAGCGGTTGTTTAGCAAGTTGTTACAGAACTGTTTGGTTTAGTTTATCTAAAGAAGTTCTTAGTTTTAAGGTCTTAGTTATATGAAGTGAGGCGTAGACAACAGACTTGGGAAAACTATCAATCAAAACATCTCAGAAGTCCTTAATGTTTTTGCTTATTCTCATTCCCTTGTTCTTAATAAAAGGAATATCCATCCTCCCACCACTTGAGCAGGTAATTTATTTTTCCATATATGGTATATACGTGTTTCTTACTAAAGATTAAATAATAAGTCAATAAATAAATTGGCAATTCCTCCTGTGACTGCAAATTAACAATGCTTTTCAGTAAGCTTTAACTGAAAATGTAAAGTGGGTGATTAAACAAACTCGCACCCTCCGAAAAGAAAAACAAAATATAAATAAATAAATCACATAGGAAATGGTTCCTTTGCAGTGGACTCCCTATTTTGATCCCTACTTCCAAAAGAGATCCCTCGTGATATATAATATACATGTATAAATTCAATTACAAAAGACAGAAAACAGTATTGTTGGGTTTGGGAACACCGGAATTGGTGCCTTAGAATTGGAAATGGAGAAAATTAAGTTCAAATTCCAAACATAACTTACAGTCATTTTAATTGTTTTGGTGTTGTGTACACACGCAAACAACAGCAAGCATGGATCTCAAGCAAGTCGAATCATTAGTCAAGGGAAAAAAAACAGAGAGATGGATATACATACATAGATGCATGTATTTACGTGTAATTAAAGTAGCAAATTAATACATGTACAAAGATTAAACTACAAAAGATACAAAAATAATAATAATAATGTATACATTATATGTTCAAAACAGTACGGATCTCAAGTAATAAAATGGCAAATTAATCGGAAAATGAATGATCTGAAAAATAGAAAATACAAACCTCTCCTGCGTTTGGAATCGGATAATGGCTTCTGGGTGGTGAACCATTGAGTATCCAACTTCTGGATTCCTTTGATTTCGAAGGTAAGCCTTTCAACCAAAAGCGAAGAACAAACAGCATTATCATCCTTGGGTGGGTTTTGAATCTCAATGGTGATGAGGACTGGATCACCAGGTCTATACACATCTTTATCCGTCTGTAATTTCAGCAATGACGGAGGACCCTTCACTTTCTCTCTCTTCGAATCACCACCCCCTCCTCCTCCAAAGAAGGAAAATCCTCGAGGAGGCATTGACTTTCACCTTCCCCTTTTCTCTTTTGCTTTGTTGTGACTTGGAATTTTGCGAAATCTATTTTCTCATATCGGTTGGTGGAGATCACTACAACTTCGTCACTCGTCAGCCTCTTCAACTGGAAAGAGTTCAATGGTTAAGGGAGGATCGTATAAATTTCATCTTCTGGAGTCGGCTTTCACAGCTTCACGAAAGATAGCGACTAAAAGAAAAAGGAATTTATGCTCGGTTTGTTTGGAAATAAAATATTATTTTTTTTTTTTAGGTAAAATATTTTTTTATTTTTACATATTTAACAAAGAATTACACAAAATATTACTCAAAATTGAGATCGAATTTATGAAATAAAGCATGTAAAATTAATTAATTAATTAATTTTATTAAATTTTAATATTTTTTTCTTTATAAATATTTTATGCTGATTAAATATTAAAAAAATAAAAATATATATATTTTTTAAAAAATATTTACAACCCTATATATCACTTATTATATCATTATTGAAGTAAAATTTAAATTCAATGTATTAAATTGTTGAGATTTGAATAAGAGGGTGAAACATACCCAACTGGGCAGATAACAAGCAGTAGTAGCAACAACAGGTGCCGCCGGATAGATAGCTGTGGTAGGATTCAAAAGCATTCGAACTACTCATTTTATAATCCAGAACCTGTTTACAAATCTTGTGTACATCTGATAAAAACATTTTATTTATACAAATGAAATAATAAGAGACTTTTATCATCAAAATACAAAAAATACAAAAACAAAAACAAAAAAAACAAATTATTTGCTAAAACAAAAGTATGGGTTATTTTATTAAATCAAAAGGGATTCTACATCAACCACTGATTCCTAAAATTAATAAACTTTGACAACCAATTCTTCTGAAAACCCAGCACGGTACAGGAGAATAGCTTCAAATTCTCTAAATTCACGGAGGTGGCTTCGTTCACGGAGGTGGCGATGAGGCTAGTTTGAGTTGATATGAGGTGGGAGCGAATGATTTGTTAGAGTTTGGAGAGGGCATTTATGGCTCAGAGTTGGGAGGTGGCAAAGATTAAGGTAGAGGTAGGGATGTCGTGGCCGAAAATGACTGGCTCCTTGAGGGACCAATGGCAAGGAATTCGCTGGTGGTGGGTCGGTTCAAACAATAAGGAGTTTGAAGGAGTTGGTTCCTACTTTAATGGCGGCGAAGTGGTGGTTTGCGGTACCCTTTCATCACCCGATCCCGCAACCCATACAAATTATTATACACACAGACTCACATGCTTGCTCTTAATTAAATTCACAAATCAAGACTCAAAATTTATATACAATTTCTGTAGAAAAATGATGAAGAAATAAAGTTTGAAAATTTGGCTTGAACTTCGCCAGCGGCAAGAGAGGGGCAGTACTGGCAGATACAGAGAGTGAGAAGGTGAGAGAAAGGGTAACGACCGTGGAGGTGGATGGTGGAGAGAGAAAAGGGGGTGGCGTTGGCAGCAGGGGCGAAACCAGGATTTCATTCCAGGGGCATAGTATATTTGATAGGAGAAAAAAAAAATCAACTACAAAAATAGAATTTTCACATCAAAAGGTAAACATGACAAAAAAAAAAAAAAAAAAAAAGAAAAAGAAAAAGAAAAAGAAGAAGAAGAAGAAGAATACAGAGCAAAGTCACTATTTTCAAAAGAAAATATAAAATTAGTATCTAATTTAGTATTTAAAAAAAACAGAGTAAAGTCACCATTTTCAAAAGACAAAAAAAAGAATTATCTGGCAAGGTGAAATACTGGATGAACCAGGACTGCAGGAGCCATTCCAAAGCAATTATACCCACTCTCTGAGCCTCCAAACGCATAGTGAATCTTGATAACCAAAGCAAACAAGATTGTATTTTATTATTTTTATCTTAAACTAAGATGGAAACTAAATGTTCTTCAATAATGTGAATTGAAAATACCCATAAAAGAATTTATTTGTTTATCTAAAGAACTAAACAGGTAACAAGTTGATATGATATTTAAATAAAAAGAACTAAAATATAATACTTGACACATATAAGATCCAAAATATTAGTTGATAATATTTCATTGAATACAATTATAATTGCCCTCGACGGCTTTTCATCTTTTGAAAGCGTTGAATGATAGCCTCATTATCTATGCCCCTAAATATTTCTTTTTCAATATACACAACCAAGCTATCATTCATAAATTGATCTCCCATCCGATTACGCAATTCATTCTTTACAATATTCATAGCAGAAAATGCCCTCTCCACCGTGACAGTCGCGACTGGTAAGATTAATGCCAATGTCACAAGTAGATACACCAATGGATACACCTTGTCTTTTTTTGTTTCAACCATTTTCTTTGCAAGAGCGGAAATCCCTTTCAATCCTTCAAACTTGATATTAGAGCGCACATCAAGAATATAAGTTTCAAGTTGACTACCAAGTTCTACGAGCTTAGATACAGAAAATTCTTTTGGATAGTATTCAGCAAAGCGAGTGATCTTTTGCTTGTCAAAAGCAGAGAATGCCTCATTTGGACATAGACATGCCACACAAAGAAGTAACTCAGTATTGGCCTCATTGAAACGATTATTTAGCTTTTGAAGTTGCATATCTATGACAGAATAAACAACTTAACACGATAGTAATGCAAGTTTGTCATTTCTTGCACATTTCGTCGTCGTCGTCCTTGAGTAATGAACATATCATCCATGTTGGGAACATCAATCTCATGTCTCTCACAAAAGGAAGAAACTTCATCAAGCAAAGAATCCCATCCATCATCCCTCATCATTTGTAGTCGTTGCTTACATACTTTGACAAGGTCCATGGCATTCACGATATCTTAATCTTTTCTTTGTAGTGCTTTGGATAATTCATTTGTCATGCCCAACAATGTCTTCATCAAATGGAGATTGAATACAAAATTAAAGGATTGTATTGACCCAAGTAGAATAGATGCTTCGCCTCTTTGATTAGATTTCAATCCATCCTTTTCGATAAACTCAAGAACAGCAATTACAGATGAGAACAATGTAATCAAGCTAATTAAAGTACCATAATGTGGCCCCAACGAGTGTCTCCTGCACGTACAAGAGAAGTACTCTGATTTAGGCCTTGCCCACTTGTGAGCTCGCCTTTGTTAAGTCCATCAATAACTTCAGCAATTTGTTTCTCGCGAAGCATATCACGACGTTTACACAAAGCTCCAACTACATTCACCACATTAGCAACAAATACAAAAAAAGTGGAAATCTGGCCATGATTCTTTGCCACAGCAACAAGAGCCAACTGAAGTTGGTGAGCAAAACAATGAACATAAAAAGCAAATTCATTCTCTTTTAGAATTAGTGTTTTGAGACCGTTGAACTCACATTGCATATTGCTAGCCCCATCATAACCTTGCCCACGCAATCTAGAAATGCTCAATCCATGTGTAGAAAATACATTATCAATTGCCATCTTGAGTGAGAGAGCAGTTATATCGGTAACATGTACCATACCAATAAAACGTTCAATGACACTTCCATTCTTCACATAACGTAACACAATAGCCATTTGCTCCTTTATCGATACATCACGAGACTCATCAATTAAAATAGAAAAAAATCCATCTCCGATATCTCTAATAATAAAATTGACAACCTTTGTTGCAATGGCATTTACAATCTCTTTTTGAATCTCAGGTGATGTTAACTTCAGATTTTCAAGAGCATTTTCCAATACAAGCGGCTCTAACATCCTCATTGTGACGAGCATGAAATTTCAAAAGTGTGAGGAAGTTTCCTTGATTGCTTGAATCTTCAGATTCATCGTGGCCACGAAAGGCAAGTCCTTGGTGTAAAAGATATCGGATACATTCAATTGATGCAGTCAAACGAGTCCAATATTCATTTCTAGATTGGTGCGACTGCTTGCATAAAACTGTTTGAATGTGTTGTTTTTGGTTCACCAAAGCTTCACATAATCTCCAAGCTTGGTTGTGGGCACTATTGGGACCTCCAACATGAGTTTGAAATTTTTCTTTCTTCTTCCAATTTGAAAACCCCTCACCCACAAAAGATTCACCTCCTGCTTGTTCTCCAATATCTGGCTTAAAAAGATAACAACATAGGCAAAACGCTGCATCTTTGGTTATACTATATTCTAGCCAATTAGAATATTCACTAAACCAAGCAGGATTAAAACGGCGTGTTGCTTTCCTAAAACTCGCATAGGGAAAACGATGAGTCTTGGGTTGACAAGGACCCTTAAGATAATATGCTCTACGAATGTCATCTCGAATATTAGGATGGTAATCCAAGATTCGAGTTCATAATCCTAGATCCGCTGGAAGATTTTCCAAGTTGATGTCGGAATGACTTTGCTTCAATGTTCGATCATCATCTCTCTCTATTGGAGGTGGCTGAGGTGCCAACCCTGATTTTCTTTTATAATATTTCTCCATAACTGTTTAAAATTAAAAAAAAAATGCTTATTTACATATAATAATTAAGACAAACATTTCAATCTTATTAATTTTATTTAAACTACTCAATCTTTTCATTTAGAATGCATTAGGAAAGATTGGAAAGTAAGTGCTAACTAGTAACTACACAATAAAAATTTAGAAAAAAATGCCTAATTTAAGTGACAATGATTTAACCCAACTTTAATATCATGATCAAAATTAGAACATTTAAAAAAATCCAAAAAACATAATAAATAAAAAATAAAAAACTCCCAACCACTATAACAATCTTCTGCAAATTTAACAAATTACGTAACTCAAACCAAATAACAACAAAGCTTGAGTATTAACTTGATACCTTTAAGCCATAACCAGCAATAAAGCTCAATTAGAATACAAAAATTTATATTAAAATTTCGACTGACCAAGCAACTATTGGAACACTTAACAATATATTATCTCCTCCATAAATAATTTGAAGCCATCCACTCATTCTATTTTATTTTTATAAAATTCGCTAAAACATCAACATTTCTGCTCTATTTCAAGGGGTGCACTCCACACTGCTATCCCAAAACCATCAGCCAAAAAAAATGTTGTTACTACAGTTTCATCTGTTCTCTAAATTTCTGAAAAGCATAGTGACATTTTTACTCATTAGTCATTCCAAAAGGCTAAACACCTGCTAATAACACAACCAAAATATTTCCATAAACACCAAGACTACCAAGTCCAACCTTATTAATAATCCAAATGCATACCATAATGTTAGAACATTAAAAATAAGGCACAAAAGAAAAACATTCTAAAGACTATTCGGTTCGGTTCTCTGAAAACAATTTTGTGTAATACAGGATAATAACAAACAATTCTCAGAAAACTACAAGAACTGTTTTTATGAAATTAAAACCTCTTTTTTACCGAGCTTTCATTGAATAGTTTACAAAGCTATCAACCAATCAATTTTCTTTTTTTATGTTTTGTGAAAAAAAAAAGAACACTATTAACAGAAAACTAGATCAAGCAACTTAGCAACCCAAGTTCTCAAGAAACTGACAAGACTATGGATATCAGTGAGCCAAAATAGGCCTCCAACATATCAATGAATACAATTCAAATAAATTAGAAAAATAACCATCAAGAAGCTAACATACAAATAAAATCATAGGTAAAGTAGTAGCATGACAACTGACAAGCACCTTAATAAAAAAGAGAATTACTGGGAATTGGGAAACATACAAAACACTTTTCCAAAAAAAAAAAAAAAGAGAATTACTGGGAAACATACAAAACACTTTACCAATCAAAGATGTGACAAAATTACAGAAAGGAACTAAGGAAAGTCAGAGATCTTTTTTTAAAAAAAAAAAAAAAAAAAAAAAGAGAAAATTATAATTTAGTCAAGAAAGAAAATCAAAGCTAGTCTGCCATCAAAATCTTATGTAGGAGGAGAAGAAGCACATTGAATCATTGATTGCATCCCATGGATTTGAGTAAAACTATAAAAGTATAGAAAAAGAATCTGATTCATGTATAAAAAAAAAAACTAGGGTTTTGGGTTTACCTGCAAATCAAACAAGGTGAATCAACTGCGAAACAAATTGGGTATCCTTGATCCTTCCTTCCAATTCCAATTCCGTCGCAAACGATGAAGATTTAAAACCTGAACATAAGCATGGCACCGGCGTGAGAGTCCAAGTTTATGCTTTTGAGCTTTTCGTATCTCACTTTTGAGTTTTGAACCAAAAAACTAAAAAGTCAAAGAAAGTGAATTTTTGTTTGGGTCTTTCAGTCTTTGGGCTTTATTTGGTTACAAGTATTTTTAACTTTTTGTTTTGTCTGGGCTATATTTGGTACTGTGTTAGGACTTTATTTGGTAGTATATAGGTGAATGACTTAAATGGGCTTGATATACTAAAGTATTACTAATATATGAGGGCAAAGAAAAAAAATTCAGGGGGGGCATTTTTGGATTTTTATAAAAATATACATATACTATTTAAAAAAAAAAAAAAAAAAGTCAGGGGGGGCATGTGCCCCCCCTGGGCATTAGTTCCGTCTGCCACTGGTTGGCAGCGTCGATAAAAAAAGAAACAAAAAAAGAAGAAGAAGAAAATGTAGGGTAAAACAAATTGGGGTCATAGTATAGAATTGTTTTTACCATTGGAAAAGAGTCAATACATTAAAGGGTAACAATGTAATTCCATTAGAAAAATAATCTCCAACATCAATAATGGGTGTCATTGTAATAAAGGCCTATCTTGACCATTGTGTGTAATAAGCTCAAACCTCAGGAAAAACCCTTTACGTGATGAATAATTCTTTATTAAGTCTTTCCCTGATGAACAACTCTTTACTGTCTTGCACTTTCCTTGGTTCGCCAACATTGTTAACTATCTTGTCACTAGACAGATGCCTTCACATTGGTTAAGGCAAAATAAGTCAAAATTTTTAGCCAAGGTCCGCCACTTCTTTTGGGACAATCCATATTTGTTCAAGTATTGTTCGGATCAAATTATTAGGAAATGTGTTCCTAATTGTGACCAAACTAGTG
The DNA here is from genome assembly GCF_030987335.1 of Cornus florida. Taxonomy (NCBI): domain Eukaryota; kingdom Viridiplantae; phylum Streptophyta; class Magnoliopsida; order Cornales; family Cornaceae; genus Cornus; species Cornus florida. The sequence continues at coordinate 26,951,060 of NW_026775574.1, forward strand.
TCATCTCTATTTGTAATGATCATACATGTGAGGTCACTTTAGTGCGAGAAGGATCGCTGCCAAGATTTTGCAGTGTAGATTCTATTGGTCTTCCATCTTTCAAGATTGCCATTCTTATTCTTCAGCCTGTGAATATTGTAAAAAATTAGTGAGTATTTCTCGTCGAAATATGATGCCTTTGAATCCAATTTTGATTATTGAGGTGTTTGATGTGTGGGGCATTGATTTCATGGGGCCATTTCCTAACTCTTTTGGTAATTTATACATCCTCGTCGCGATCGATTATGTGTCTAAATGGGTTGAAACCATTCTGTGTAAGACTAATGATCACAATGTGGTGGTTAAGTTTTTGAAAGATAATATCTTTTCACATTTTGGTACACCACGTGCAATCATTAGTGATGGTGGAAAGCATTTTTGCAATAATGTTTTGTGACATGATAAAGGCAAACAATCTCTGGAACCAACATCAAGTAGAGAACCACCCCAATTAGCATCTGAATTAGCTGTAATAGGCAAGGAGAGTGAGTAAAGATAGTGAAGACCATATAAGAGAGTCCTTTTGACATATCTAATGATCATTTTGGCTGCTTGAAGGTGAGAAGCTTTGGATTGCTTTGAAAACTAGCCACTAAACTAACTAAATACATAATGTCAGGCCTTGAAGCCGTGAGATACAACAGACTTCCAATAATAGACCTATAGAGGGTTGAGGGAACAGATTTTGTAGTACATTCAAATGTAAGCTTGGTATTAAGGCACAAGGGTGTAGAGACAACTTTGCTCTCAGCCATTTTGAACTTATTGAGCAACTCAGTGGCATACTTCTCTTGAGAAATAAAAAAGCCAGTGGAGGATTGGTGGATTTGAAGGCCTAGGAAGTATCTGAGAAGACCAAACATGTACATTTCAAACCTCGTTGTTGTGAGATTTATATGTACCACTCGCAAGTGTACGAATCTTTGCAGATAAGGTTTACTTGTAAGGGTGTCGTACCCAAGGGACTTGTATAAGATAAATTTGTCAACATATTTCTTAAATGATAAATTAACTTGAAAGTAGGATAATCGAATTGTGATGATTAATTATAAATTAACTAAGTCAAAAAATAAACTAAGGAACAATAATTAAAAAGGATGTAGAAAATAGAGAGAGAGAACTAAGGGTATGACTTCACCACTAACGTTGCACCACCAGTTAATTGCATCAATTTATTGGAGATATATCATATAACATGCATAGAGAATTAATCATAGCTACAAGCGCATATTAATTCAGCTAGAAAATAATATAATATAAAGCTAAGCATAGACTATCTTCGATTGGCATAAACCATCTACCTATCTATTTTACTCTAGAGTGTAGCATGGTCTATCTTTTCTAGGCATAATCTATCAAATCTCTAACATCATATTCAGAGAAATACCATTGTGTAATCATTTCATTCACAATCACAAGAAGTGAATGAGTTGTATTCAATTACAAGATTAAAATATTTAAGACAAGATAGAAAAATATTTGTAATTGAATTAAAACTCTAAAATCGATTCTTATTGAAAATTCAATTAAAAACCCTATAGAAAATACAATCATGCATGATAAAAATTGTTCTCCAATAATTAAATACAATCAAACCACTGTGCTAAGTTAAGGCTACATCACAACCATAGCAAAGCATTTAGCTAAGCATGACTGGATTGAAATTCTTCATAGTTGAGGAAGACATCTTCGCCGCCATGGATTGATCACTTCTTTCTTCTGAATGCTTCTCCTCTGATCTCAGCCTTCAGCTCCTCTGTATCACGATTCAATGCTGTTGGTGACTCCCTTTAAATAATAAAAGATCAGCCCTAAAGTTCCCTTTTCCATATAGAAGACACACATAGAAATTCTGTCAAATAAGAACTCCAAAATTCGTGCAGACTTTCAGGCCAATTTTGACAAGGTAAACAGCTGTTATGGAAATTTATCTATTTTGACACTCGAGGAGAGAGATACGGCCAGATTACCGAAACGAGTTCAAGTTACCAACTTTGGCGAAAGTTTCCTTTTTGGAGAAGGATTTTTCCTTTTCTTCTTCTTTCAATTCTCATCAACTTGTGACTTTTTTTGGACTATTTTCTAAGTATAATTAGACTTGGATCTTAACATTACTCGGTCCCATGAAACGTCATCTTTTAAAGCTCAGAATTACTGGTGTTGACTGATTTTACAATTAAAGCTCTGAAATAAGAAAAAACAATGAAACAATGTAAAATCACAAATAAACTATTATTAGAAGAATAAAACATGCAAATAGAGGGGCTAAAATGTATAACATTCAGCGCCTAACACACCCCTAAACTTACATATTGCTAGTCCCATAGCAATAAAACTAAAGAAAACATATGCCATTTTCGTGGGAATCACGATTGCATTTAGCGTATGCAACAAGCCTTTTAAACCCCTAGGTTACCCCTAGTAGACGAGTGAAGTCTCGTAAGGGTTTCCAGAGATGATACCCATAAATATACAACACAATTCAATCATTTTGTAATCAACTTATTCTCATATCATCACAATAATCAAGTGGAAGACTACACAAAAGTACTTTAAAATTTATCATCTGACTATACTCCTTAGTCCCTATTTTCATATTTAATCCCAATGTTTCCCACACACTTGTGTAACAAGAATTGTAGTAAAAATTAATTCCCAATGTTGTGAAATTTGTAAACTAGCAAATCACCTATGTGGTAATGTCTTTTCAATTGAACCCAACTTCTATAACTTCAATTCCTCAAATCCCTTCTCAAATTATTTTCTATGGCAAAATATTATTTATTTATTTTTTGTTTTGTTTTGTTTTTTTTTCTCATCCTTATCCCCACTTCTTCATGCGAACACTCTATACATATGAGACATGAGCCCCGATTACTCCATGAAAGGGTTATGAAAAATATATATATATATATATATATATATATTTTTTTTTTCTGCCATAGTAATAACCTTTAAAGTTCACCAATTCATATCCATCCATAGTCATCAGAATTCAACCAACAATACATATACCCATAGATAAAATTCTAGTGTGCATGTGAAATCCATAAGGGACCAATAATTACTAATATTTCTATCATACTAGATAGTGGAACCCACATAAAATAAAACACGAAAGTTATGGATTCAAGACGATCTCAGAAAAGAATTTTAAAAAGTACTTAAGTATGTTAATCCCCCCAACAATTCTCAAATACTTAAATTAAAGTCAATATGCCAAAGAAAAAGAATTAAATTTTTTTTAATTGTTTTTTTTTAACAACTAAAGTAGACTCTATGCCCTCAAACTTGAATTGGACAGTGTCCTCACTGGGAAAAATCAAAAGTAAATAACAACTAAAAAATAATAATAAATAAATAAATAAAAGAAAATAATAATACTAATAATAATAATAACACAAAACGAAAGCACCTGACAGGATAGCTTAAATGGAGGCGGCGGAGTATCGGGATTAAGCCTGTAGTGAATCATAAGCGCATGCATCGTGGCCATCTTTGATCTTTGATCCTGACGAATTTCTTGAATATTAGCTCTGAGTTGGGACATCTCACCCATTTCTTGATAATGTGCCTTGAATATCTGATTTTTTTCCAAATATATGCAAACAATATGGGCAATCAAGTAATAGTAATGGAAGTGGGTATGGTGAAGGATTTTTAATATGGGTAGGAAAGGTGGTGTAGACAAATTTATTGTGATACCCCTCGGATCCGAGATACGGGTTGATCAAGCCCAGGCCCAAACCCAAGGGAATATCTAACAATTAATATTTTAAAATGAATACAGATTACAAAATAGATTTAAGAAGGTAAAATAATAAAGCTGAAATGAATACTAATATAAAATCCTCAACTAATAAAAATTAAATAAATCCAGCTTCCGAAACCTCCATGAATACAACTCGGGAATCTATCTTTAGTGGACCCCTAATAATAATCCAAACTAAAAAGAAAATTAACTACTAAAAGAACATCCATAGTAAACCATGGAGAGAAATCCTACGTCGTCGGAAGAGTGAGTGATGGTCTCTGCTCAGCACGATCAAGCCTACGACTGGAACGGTCGAACACCTGAAAAATAGAAGTGGGTCAGGCCCACAAACAAGTTCTATCCTACTCCTATCCAAGCAGAGACTCGATACACATATACATTTTAACCAACTCAACAATAGCTAATAGTCCGTACATATGTATATTCACACTACAGGACTCTCACTGGACTATAGAGAGTGTCTCAACCTGAATAGAAAGCAACATGCGAAAACGCACCCATAGGTGGGCATGAGTACCTAGACCTAACAGGGTACACCTTAACCTCTCATATCCAGCTACGCATCCTACTGCATATACGCTCCCTAACCGACAACTCTGAGACTCAAGCTCATATCGCGGTACCATAAAAATATATTTAAAGTCTGATCCTAACCATCCATCAAGAATCCAGTTAGTCATTCAGCTTGTGCAGCTTTTTTGACTTAACATATATAACAAGTAATCCAGTTAGTCATTCAGCTTGTGCAGCTTCTTTAACTTAAGCATAAGTAGGATTTATTTTGAAATCCATTCCCTTATTCCATGTAGGCAGGATGTAATATTTTGAAACTAATCCAAACCTAGACATGTCACCGTCCTATACCGATGCATGTAATCCAATAACCAGCAGTTGATAAAACAATTTATAAGTGTAATTATCAACTATATAACAAATCCAACAATCGACAGTCAATCATTTAATTATAACCATCAACTACTTCACATTAAGCATGTTATCACTTTGTTATTTAGCAAGCATGTTTAACACTGCTCCACACAGTTCCATGATTGATAAATACACATCATATATGCAACTTCTAATTAAATCCAAGTAAGCATAACAGAGTATACAGATTTACATGCTCACCTTATATTACTACACAATTGTTCAGGAACTGATAACACAACTGATGTATGTTTTCATTATTTATCCATTATAAGCATACAATCATCTTGTAATCTAACATGCTTACAATTTACTACAGAAACACAAACAACCCATAGCTCCATTCCCAGACAAATTGCTATGCATAAGGTTGTGCAATTTAAACCCTCAGTCCACAAACAGTCTACTAAGTTACTTAAATATCATATACTGTTTTATCAGCAAACATACTTGATTTATCATGCATTATCAAGCCCTCTGACTACTTAATTTGATCCTAGATCCCAACCAAAACTCCTAGTTATAGCTCCTAAACACACCCGTAGCATCAAAAATCAATCCGGAATCAACACAGAGGGTCAAAAACACAACAGAGGAAGAAGGAGACGTCTCCCCACAAGGCGAGCCGCCTCCCCTTTGAGTGGAGCCGGCTCCACACCATGTGGAGCCACCTCCACCGTTGATGGAGCCGGTTCCCCCTTGTGGGGAGCCGTCTCTTTGACCCTCTGCTCCCAATCTGCTCATCTTCTCCAATTGTGTCCTCTCCGGCAACGTTTGGTGCATCCGTCTTAAATTCTAAGGCTACTATTGGTTACAATTATATCCCAGTGTGATCTAAAAATAGTTTAAGGCCTTAGTCACTCCTTGGCAAAAATCGGAACAAGATTTATGCAACAAGAAGTTAGAACGAGCAATTTTCCCTTCAAGAACACACACTGTTCTGAAAAACTCAACCATGTGAACCAGTGTAATGTTAATGCTTCTTTGAGTGTTAAAAACTAATTTCACTCTTGATATATTAGTTTACATGAATTGAACATCTAGTTATGTGAATTAATTTAAGAGTTACATACAAAAGATTATAAACAAGCAGTGCAACCCATGCTACGTTTAGTTTAAACAAAACAATAGAGACATGCAAACAAATCCACTTTTAATCTTTACAGATTCCTAGAATTGTGTTAGAGATGCAAAGAACACAAGCCTTAGGAATAGAGTTAGGATTAGAACTTGCCTTACTCCGACGTCGTTCTCAATTCTCCGGTGGCTATCTGTTTGCTCCTCTGGTTTCCCTATCTGCCTCCACCGCCATGAATAGGGTTCTAAAACCCTAGATAGAATTTTACCCGTATATTTATAGGCCACTAATCTTAGGTTCCATTAAACCCTAACTGACTTACCCGGCCCATAAACTAACCTATGATATATAATCGTCGGCTACATATAAGAATTGTAAACCTAATTTATAATCATACGTGTGCAACCCTATATACAACCACATTAAGAAGAAAACATCTAATTCAATTAAATAATTAACTAAACTCAATTAAATAAATTCAATAAAATAATTAACTACACTGAACACAATTAATTCTCAAGTACAAGTAAATCAATTAATCAATTAAAGCAAAACAAAATCCAATTAAATAAACTCACAACTAATTCAAACAAACAAACAAACCAATAATCAATTAAATAAATTAAAATTCAATTAAACAATTAAATAAATACCAGGACTATCCTTTTAAAATTAGGGGTATTACATTTATGAAGATTGATGTTTTGGTTTTAAATTTTATAAGGATGATGGATTGTGGTAATATGGAATGTAAGGATTGAATGAAGTGAGGTAAATTAATGGTGGGTTATGTATAGATTGGTGTAGAAAAGGAGTATGAATGGAGAAAAAATTTATTGAATTTGATAAGATGGAATGATGGAATTGTGCAAGGAATGATGGAATTGAAGAATAAATTCTGTAATTGATGATGATGGGCAGTGGGTGAGAGAAGGTAATTGGGGAAAGTGTTGAACAAAGCCAAAACTACCCCTTGAAAAATATATTGCCCGCAACCTGTAAAACTACCTTCATATTTTTTTTTTTCTTCTTTCTTCTTCTTCCGAGCTACTTGAAACGCCATTATGTATGTATATATGTATATACATATATGCTGCTATGGGGATCGCTGAAATATATATATATATATATACATACATACATATATATATATATATACATACATACATATATATATATGCTGGGCAATCATCGCCTAGCACTAAAGTTGCTGCCGCTTGAAAAATTGGCCGGGTGATGGTTTGAAGTTCTCGCCGGAAAAAATTATCGAGCGATCGTAGTCGTGAAGTCAGAAATTTCTTTGGCCGGGTGATGGTCGTCGCCTAGCCGGGCAATCATTCGCTCGGTGCTGTTATGCGCCTCCGCTGTGTCTTCATCGGGCGATGGTCGCCCAATGGCAGGGCGATGGTCGCCCGGGCCTGTTACTGGAATCCTCACCTGGGCGATGGTCGCCCATGGGCTGGGCGATGGTTCGCCCTTACCTGCTGCTAGTCCGAAATTGTCTTTATGAGATTTTCAAATCCAGAAGTTAAAGAGGAGTTGGAATCACAGAACACGATATCTGATAAGTGCCTAATATTACATATTCAAGCGACCTTATTTGCATGTTTTAGTCCTTTATGTATTTATATTGTTTATATTTATGTGGTTTTTGTATTTTCTTTATCTTTTAGGTTTTTGTCCTCAAATAATAAAAATCAGGAAATTCGGGCTTTGAAATGATACTTTTACTCGGGCTAAGATTCAACAAAGATCTCAAGAGTATTGGCCCAAGACCATGTCCCATTCTAGGTTGATCGAAGATGGAAGGTGTTGGGCCCAAGCAAAACACAATCCCAACAAGAAGCATTGGCCTACAACCGGTCGTAGCTCCAAAGCATGATCTTTACGACCGATCGCCATCGCTAAATTTAATTACAAATCCAATTGCAATTCATTTCCAACAGTGAAGCAAAACTACGATCAGTCATAGCATGCCGGCCCCCAACATCTTAACAGCTCCTCACGCATGCGCAGAAAAGCCACGGCCTTCACCTTGACAAGCTACAACCGGTCGTACAGTTAACTTTAGTGGTTGAAAAGTAGCTAACTTTCTCCTTTTTTTTGGATCTGATGGCAGTTTTTTGGAGCTCGAATCTTGACCTCTTGGCAGACCACACAAGTGATATAAGGGGCTAGTCTTGCATGGAAGACCTTATATTCAATTATAGAAATTGAGAGTTCTAGAGAGAGAAAGCTTGGTTCTTTAAGCTTGAAGCTCATCTATGGAGTCTAGCTTGGAGATGATGTCTTCTTGCACCAAGGAGGCCTCCACATTGACTATAAGTAACTAAACCTCTTCCTAGGGAGTTGATGTAGCCATCTCCAAGTAAATATGTTTTGATTTGTTTGTATTTTGGGAAAAATGATGTTAATGCATAGCTTTGCTGTATAACTTTGATATTGTAAGTATTATATATCTTGTAATGGAGTTCAATGTTTATATTCTTTCATGATAAAACCTTTTTCTTGTCTTAGAAAAATTTTGTTGTGTTTGCACCATGATCATCTTCATAGTGACAATAGAAATAACAAGTTATACACATGTTGACATGGCATACAAGGCAAGAACTTTGGTACAATTTGTGCTACACATTAGATTAATTTAGATAGGTAGACAAATTATACCAACCAAAGATGAACTATGCTTAGTTCTTAAATTGTATGTGCATCCATCGTTTTGAAGAATTTATTGAGAGCGTAAGCCATATAATTTATTGATATGCTTAATATTGTTTTCCCTAAGACAAACATAATCTGACATTGTTACAACAGGGATGGTGAAGTCAATTTCCTAACCTTCTCTCCATTTGCAAACTTAATCATTTAATTTCAAGTCTAGTATTTAATTATAAGTAATTTAGATTATTCAACAATCAACATTCAACCATTCTCGAATTACACCGGAATTAATCTTGCAAAATTAGTGGCCATAAACTTTGCAATCTTTGTGGTTTGACACCCTTTACGTAGCCATATCCTACAAGGACTCATGTTATTGTGAGTGGTTTTTAATTGAAAAGAATATCAAGTTTTAGAACACATCAATTTTTGGCACCGTTGCTGAGGATTGCGTTATATTCAACAATCAACATTCAACCTTTCTTGAACTAAACCGGAATTAATCTTGCAAAATCAACGGCCATGAACTTCGCAATCCTCGTGGTTCGACACCCTTTACATAGCTGTATTCTATAGGGACTCATGCTATTGGGAGTGGTTTTTAATTGAAAAGAATATCAAGTTTCAGAACACATCAATTTTTGGCACCGTTGTTGAGGATTGCATTAATAGTTTTGTCGTTAAGTTTAAATATTAAATCTAGTTTGGTTCTTAGATTAGGAATTATATATATTTGGTTTTGACATTTTGTTGTTGTAAGTGCATTATGTAGATACGAAAGTCATCATTTTGGAAAAAGCAATCGAAAATTTTTGGGACCTCAGATAATTTGTGTGTATGTTGGGTCGTCGTTCATTATCTCTTCCTTTACTTGACGACAACCTTGATATTGTTTCATTTTAAAGAACTCTTAGACAACTTAGATGGAACCCTAGGGATTCTGATTTGTTCGGAGAACAAGAAGCTGAAAACAACAACATGGTTGCCGATAAGAATGAAATACCAATGGTCCTTAGGGATAATTATATGCCAACCACATGCACTTCTCCTTCGTGCATCCAAATGCCCACCATTGGTGCACACCAATATGAAATCAAATCTAGCATCATTCAAATGTTACCATCATTTCACGGATTTTGTAATGAAGATCCCTACAAGCATCTTAATGAATTCTTAGAAATTTGCTTTACTATCAAGATGCGGTATTTTTCTCAAAATGCTTTGCACTTGCGTTTATTCCCATTTTCTCTGAAAGAAAGAGCAAAGTATTAGTTGAATTCCTTAGCGGCAAATTCTATTACTTATTGGGACCAAATGCAATATGAATTTCTAAAGAAATATTACTCTATTGGAAAAACTAACCAAATACGCCACTCAACTCTCAGCTTTTCCTAAATAGACGGGGAACAATTTTTCGAAACATTGGAAAGATTGCAAGAACTCCTAAGAAAATGTCTGCACCATCAAATTCCAAAATGACAATTGGTGTAAGGTTTTTATGATGGCTTAATCGAGTCCCGTACACAATTGGTTAACTCATCTTATGGTGGCATTTTCATGTCCAAAAATGAGGATGAAGCTTGGACTTTACTTGAAAACATAAGCAAAAATTCTACGCAATATGGTTCTCATAAAGCTTGCAAGGGTGCAAATCCATGTCAACCACGAAGCATGAGGGAAGAATCCTCTCAATTAGATACCATAGCTCATAAGGTTTATCAACTTATGGCATCTCATCTTCCTTCTCCTCCTCCTCATTCCAATTCAACTCATGAAATTTGTGCATTTTGCTCAAGTCTTTCTCATCTAGGAGATTGTCCCACAACGAAATAATTTTCTGTAAATCATCAAGAGCAAGTCAATTTAACATTCTCCTGCAAATCACGATCGCTCTTAAAGATGTCATGCATAGTCATTAATGACATGGATCACGATCGATCCTGGAATCTACGATCGATCCTACAAATCCACGATTGATCTTGAAGATGTCACGCACAGTCATTAATGACATGGATCACGATCGATCCTGTCAAAAATACGATTGATCGTATGGAATTTACGATCGATCGTGCATCAGGAAGAACCAATTAAGTGCTCATTTTGGGCTCTAATTTTGAAGAACCAGGGTCTGCGTGATTACCTCACTTGAATGTACAGGTCTGACTGATTTTGACCTCCAAGGGTCACCTATAAATACATAATTGAACCATTTTTACAAGGGTTGGACATTTAAGAATTCAATAGCTACAGGGAAATTATAGATCTGCTCTCTCTCTCTAAGGTTTCAACCAATGAGGAAGAAGAAGAAGATAAACCCAAGCTTAGAGATGGATGATGAGACCACCTTGATGATATCCACCTTCTCCATCAGTGGGTAGTCCTCCACTTATGGCTTAGATGAGCCCTAAGCTTGTGTAATTAAACATTTGTCTTTCAATTTTGGGGATTATGTATTGTAATTAGTGACATGGTCTTATGAACTCAAACTTAGTTGTACCAAGGTTTATATTGATAATTCTTCTTATTGATTCTCTATGTTGATTACATATTGTCTTATGTGTAATTAATTGAGGATTAATCTCTACACTAAATGCTTTTTATAATTGTTATTAGTGATGGTCATGCATGGTTCTTATTGGATACAATTGCTAATTAGTTTGATGGATTATGCTTAGTCTTGATGGGTTTTACTACACCATTAGATTAATTGTAGTTAGGTAGACAATTCATGCTTAAAGTTGATAGTCCATGCTTATTCATTGCAATTTGTATTATTATCTTGATATTGATGTGTGCTTCTAGCCACATTTTCATTACAATAAGTTTTCCCCATTAATTGAAGGCAATTGGTTTAGTCCTTGAGCTTAGTGGTTTATTCCATGGCCTAAGTCTCTCTTCCTATCACTTAACTCCCATTTAATTTAGTTGTATTTCAATTGCATATTTCACCAAGTTCAACATTAGCTTAATCAACCAAACAAATATCCTTTCAATCTCACGCTCACTGTGCTCAGTTAGATTCCAAGCCTCTTTGTGGACGATCCCTTCTCACTATATACTCACGTATAAGTGTTTTATGGCTTTTATAAATGTAAAAGTTGATGCCTATTTAACATATCTACATATGACACATTTTTGTGGTACACACCAAAGTCGCATCAGTATAAATTAGAGTTATACACTCAATAATGTATTTTACTTTCTTGGAATTGTAAGCCGGTATTTTAACCTTGATATTTATAGTATTTTAAAACAATGTAAATGAGGTCAAAGGCCACTTTTCTTTCTATGTATGTTAAAAGTTCCATTTTTTCATTTAAATGTTTAATTTTGATATTTAATGCATTTAGGGGTATTTTTGTCCATTCTATGCTTTACTTTCACTTGGGATTCACCTTATAGGCCTTAGGGATTATTTTGGGTAAAGGGAAACAATGGACCAAAGATTGAGGTTTTTTTTTTTGTCAGGTTACTATTCATCAATTTTTTTTCCACAACCGAACCGACCAGTTCATTTAGGTGTATTTGCACACCGCATATTCAATTTAGACCTTGGGAAACCTTTTCGGCAGCCTAATTTCAATTCTTGGGCAGAATCTGCAACTATTGTTCATGCGTTGGACAAATTTTTCATCCGATCTTGCAACAGTCATAACTCCCTCATTCCAAATCCAAATTAGGTTATTCTTGAGTCTAATTTCAAGGATTTGGAGTTAGATTTCCAATGGTACGAATTCCATTTTTAGATTTCATTCCTACTATGAGTTATACTTATTTTAGTGGGACAATGTGGGGAAATCACTTGACCGGGAGGGGGTACTTTTGGGAAACCATGACTAAAGGTCTTAGAACTTCTTGGGATGCTACGAATTGATTAAATTGGATTACGTATACTTCATTTAACCTTTTTTTAGTAAAATTTCTCCATTATTAGGTAAAATGACCATTTTACCCCTAGTTTCGTATTTTGTCCCTTTTGATCTTAGTTTCTGCTTTTGTCTTGAAACTTATTATGAGCCTCTCTTGTTTTCCTGGAGGTGATATTTACCTTTAGTGACCTCTTCTTTGTTTTTGTTTCCGCATTTCTGACTCAATAGCAGGTCGGGTTTAGGGTTACTCGCTAACGCTCCAGGTTCTTGAAATTCGGGCCGTGACAAGATTGACCTCAGAATTTTGGGGACAAGAATTTCCATTTTTACCCCTCAAAACCCTAGTTATAGCAAAAGGTGTTCCTAAGGCAATAGATTATTGTTTTAAGTTGCACAACCAATCTTATCTTTTGTGTATGGTTGAAACTTGTTGATATTCATTCTTTTATATGTATTTGGTGAGCTGTGAGGGCTTGCAGGTTCAAGCAAGGGTGCTTAGGATAGGGGGAATGCTTGTGAGCATTGTGTTGAGCTAGTATGTGTGTAGAGGCTGTGAAAGTTAGTGTTTCAACTTGTATAAGGTCGGGTGTATGCAGAGTGTAAGATAGCTGAGTGTAAAACTACTTGCATATAACTAGTGGAGCTTATATTGGCTGAGGCCAAAAATCAAGGTTTTTCCCTATTGAGAGGGTTTTCCATGTATACTTGTTTATTGTATTTGTTTGTCAACATTGATCTTGCTGTGAGGAAGAAGGATTTGAAATTGACCAATTCACCCCCCCCCCCAATTTGGTCCAACAAAAGATACTCAAGAAAAGTGAAAAAAAATTGCTTAGACCAATTCACCTCCTCCCCCTCTTGGTCTAACAATTCTCAATCCAATCAACCCATCTGTAGATGATAAAGCCGCTCTAGCAAATGATGGAAGAGCAAGGCATTATCTATTATGCGCTCTCGAGCAACAAGAGTTCACAAGGATCAAGAATTATAAAACAACAAAGGAAATGTGAGACTCTCTCAAGGCAGCATATGAAGGAAACAATGTGATTAAGGAAGACAAGATACAGCTACTGAAGGTTCAATATGAAAGCTATAAGATGGAAGAAAGGGAAGGTATCTCAGAGTATCTATTCAGGATCAATGAAATTGTCAACAATATGAAAGCTTTTAGTGAAGATGTGAAGGATTCTGAAGTCTGCAAGAAGATCCTGAGATATAATAAATTTGTCATTCATTTCTCTCTTTCACTCAAAGAAATAAAAAGGAAGAAAAAAGACCTTTCTTCCTTTCTCTTCCATCTCCTTTCATTCTTCTAAACTTCTCTTTCTGTTCTTTTGAGTTCTTAGTTGAGAGTAGAAGTTTTTAAACCACACGAGGGCCTTATATAGCTAGGAGAGAGGTAGAACTCCCCAGATTTTAAATTTAGAACAATTTTCATTTTGTCCGCCCAACTTTTTTTGTCTTTCTCAAAACAATTATATATATTAGCCCCAAACATAGAGTGCATGGAAAGTAAATTTAACGTATACCTTGATTTCCTAAAACATTCAGTTGGCCCATTTTTATCATATGCTTTTAAAAGGTCAAATGTTGTAAAATAAAAATGTAACAGCAGCCAAAATTTCCTCTTTTCTAAAGGACAAAAAATCAAATTTATATTCTGATTTTTGTGCTTATGTTATATGCATCCATTTAAGCATAACTTGACATATATATAATAAATACCTCAAGTCTACCCAAATATCAACCATCTTATTATGTTTTTCAACCATCTTAGTCTCTCTTTCTTCAGATTTTGACATTAGCTCTAACATGCATTGATTCTGATCAAGTTGAACATCCACGTCACCTCAGGACACAATTTATATACCAAGGGCAAGACAGACAATTATGAGTATCAAGAGTTGGAGATAAATCTTTCTCTGTTCTAATGAGCAAATAATAAATAACAAAATGTTAGATTAGAGTACATATTTATCTACCGAAAATTGGAATAATAATGTTAAACAACTATTACAAGAAGATTGGTTTAGGGCCTATTTGGTGTTTGTTCTGTAGTGTTCTGTGTTGTTCCAAAAGTGCTACAGTAGCACTATTTCAGCCCAAAACATGTTTGGCCCGCATTGTTTCGTTCTCAACAGTAACGGAACACTTTCAAAACCAATCCACTATTTAGCCCAAAAGCTGGAACAAGATTTTAGTGTTCTATGTTGTTCTAGCCCAATATTTACTGTAGCTAAACAGGCCCTATTCTCGTTCATCCATCCCATCGTTCATTTCAACCTCCCAAACGCCTCCATCTCTATTCTTGTTATGTCTCTGCAACTGCAAATGTATGGGTTTTCTTTTAATTTTTTTTAGGGCAAATCATTTCAGCCTCCCAAACGCCTCGATCTCTATTCTCGCTCTCTCGCTCTCTGCAACTGCAAATGTATGGGTTTTGTTTTAATTTTTTTTAGGGTAAATCATTTTAGCCTCCCAAACGCCTCCATCTCTATTCTCGATCTCTCTCTGTAACTGCAAATGTATGGGTTTTGTTTTAATTTTTTTTAGGGCAAATCATTTCAGCCTCCCAAACGCTTCAATCTCTATTCTCGCTCTCTCTCTGCAACTATAAATGTATGGGTTTTGTTTTAATTTTTCTTAGGGCAAATCATTTCAGTCTCCCAAACGCCTCCATCGCTATTCTCGCTCTCTCTCTCTCTGCAACTGCAAATGTATGGGTTTTGTTTTAATTTTTTTTAGGGCAAATCATTTCAGCCTCCCAAGCGCCTCCATCCCTATTCTCGCTCTCTCTCTCTGCAACTGCAAATGTATGGGTTTTGTTTTAATTTTTCTTAGGGCAAATCATTTCAGTCTCCCAAACGCCTCCATCTCTATTCTTGCTCTCTCTTTTTCTGCAACTGCAAATGTATGGGTTTTGTTTTAATTTTTTTTAGGGCAAATCATCTCAACCTCCCAAACGCCTTCATCTCTATTCTCGTTCTCTTTCTCTGCAACTGCAAATGTATAGGTTTTGTTTTAATTTTTTTTAGGGCAAATCATTTCAGCCTCCCAAACGCCTCCATCTTTATTCTCGTTCTCTCTCTCTGCAACTGCAAATGCAAATGTATGGGTTTTGTTTTAATTTTTTTTAGGGGAAATCATTTTAGCCTCCCAAACGCCTCCATCATTATTCTCGTTCTCAACTCTACAAATCCATTTTTAAGGCAAATCATTTCAGCCTCCCAATTGCCCTAGTCTCTCTCTCTCTGCAACTGCAAACTATAAAATCTACAAGCTTTAGCCGTTCGCCGTTCGCCGTTCGCAAGCTTCAGCCGCTCTCTCAACTCTCAAGCTTGCCCCTTCTCTCTCTCTGCAACTGCTAACCTGTGTGTATGGGTTTTGTTTTAATTTTTTTCGTAAATCAACTAATCAAGCTCTGTAATTCTTGTTTTGCAAACTAATCAAGCTCTATAATTAATTTATTTTAATCATAAAAAAATAATAATAATAATTTATATTCCAAAATTCTCACTCCAAATTTTCATCCCAAACGTGTTGTTCTCATTTCAGAACACTACATTACAAAATACTTGTTCTGTTCTAGGCTAGAGCATTACACTACACCACACAAGACTTCCCAAATGGGCCCTTAATGCTCAAACTAAGTACAAATCCTTGAAGAAGAAAATCACTAAAGTTCTGTTCACTTCTGAATTATGGTATATCTTGTGGTACTACATGTAAATTAACTTTCATAACTACTCAGCTTAATTGATAAATTTATCATGGTATGGCAACTATAACACACACAGCCAAATTAAGTTTGTATTAAGAGTTTATAAACTATTCGAGAGTTCAAAGTGATTAGCTAATAAATCAAATTTTGTTTAATAAATAAATAAATAAATTAATGGCAGGATAAAATAATTTTTATAATTTAGAGATCGACACAGTCCACAAGCAATTGACATAGTTATGTTATGTACAACTCATACTATGTTTACCTCCCTTTTATAACTTAGGAGAGCCTGATAAGCATTTCTTTAACACAAGTCAGAAAACTATACTTTTTTTATTCTCGCTGATGAATGGACATTGCAACTACACCAGGAGTACAAAATGGAGGTCAACATTGCACCACTGCAGATAATCAAGAAGTACAATAAATGAAATGTATTAATCTTCTTGCTCTTCCACCCACCTTAGATTTAGGTGAGTTGACCCCATCAATGGTCATAATATTTTTAAATGGAGAAGTAGGTCTAACAACTAAGTCTTAATATCATTTTCAACAATTACCTTGGAGTTAAAGAGTTGAAGTGGGTTGTGGGTGGGTGTGCATAGGTGCGAGGCACTAGCATACTACAATGCTGATAAGGCTACAGGTGTACGATCCTACATTGTTTGGATGTGAAAGAAAAAAATGTTATATTTTTAGGTGGTTCTATCTATAAATAGCATGAGCATTTTGAAGTAAAACTCAAAAGCAAAATCGTACAGGCTTGAGTCTAAAGCAAGTAATATATGTCATCTAAACTAAATTGATTACGCTGTTATTTTTTACTTTTGATTTTTCCATTAAAACAAGAAAAGAAGAGAAGTCTAGTTTGAAAATATTGAACTATGCACTTTTAGTTAACATTTATTTTAGATGAATAATACCAATAAAATGATAAAAAGAAAAAGGGAAAGATGAGAAGTTTAAGAGCATCAATAATTTGCTCACTTACTTTAGTGACGAGGTTGCAGTCACTAGGTGAGTGCTTGTATAAAGGCAATGAGCATCGGCAAAGAGATACATACTTTTACCCAAATATTGAAAAACATTCACGTTATATTTGAGAGCACCAAATAAGCCATTTAAATTTGAGATTGGAGTAAGGGAGCACCAAATAAGCCATTTAAATTTGAAATTGGAGTAAATTTAGTTAAAAAATTTAACAAGTTAAAATTCCAAATCCTACATGCATGGAGCTTGAATTTTGGGTCTAATTTAGATTGTTATTGCATTAGGATTCTAATTTCATGATATTGAAATCCTATCAATCCAATTGCAAATCTATAGTTTGGATAAGCTTCAGAATTAAAGTGCAATTGAATTACAATTTTAATTTTATTGTTTAAATAAATTATTAATTCAGAATTGAATTAATAACCATTAATTAATATAAATATACATAATATATATACCCACTAAAAATGAGACTTGAGTAAGTTTAGTTGAAAATTTGACCTAAATTTATTTCAATTCCAAATCCTTCATGCATGGAGCTAGGATTTTGCGTCTTGTACTCTATGAAATCCCACTGAATTCCCTTTGGTTAAAAAGTCTTTAGAGCAGTTTCAAGCATCTTAAATTTAGTCACTCGTAGAAATTTGTACTCCAAATACCAGTCACAGTGGATGGTCGGTCATAGCCGGTCCAGATATTGTAGAACTTGATCGTGTGGTGGCAAGAATATAAAGATCTCCTGGTTCATTTAAAACTTGATAATGCTTGCCAAAGTTCTCTCATGAGAGTTAGCATCATATATAAATGTGGCAAATAAAGAAAGTTATCCTACTAGTCCACCATAAGCTGTCAACCTTCAGCTGCTAGCATTGTCATTCATAATTATGCCCGTAGAAAAAGACTATTTACGAGCTGCTGCTGCCGCCAGGGCAGCCTCTGTTCTCGCAGGAGCGGCCTCAAGCACTAATATCTTTCGGCAAAATTCAGGATGCCTGATATATATATATATTATATAATGTTTTTTGGTTCAAAAGATAGCTTTCAGTACCAGTCCAAAAACAACTACTGCCCAATCACATCAGGATTGAATATTAACTACCATGTATTTAAGACCAATTTGCCAATGACCATAATAGCAATATAAACAGAATATGTAGTGACCTCATACACAGCAGCCACAAAAAACAGGATAAATCATTAACACGAGCACAATACTTTTTTGTGTTAATTCTATTAAAGAAGGCAAACATAATGCAATAAAAAAAATGGTAAAATCAGAGAAACAAAAACAATTGCAAAGAAAATCTTTTTGTTTGAGATGCATCTTTTTAAAAATGATAATGCAACAAACAAATAATCTAAGAGGGTGTAGCCAAGTGGTACTTACTAACCTTTCAAAAGAGGAGGTCGATGGTTGAAGGTCACTTGGGGGCAAAAGTGGGTGTGTGACTTTCTTGTCAAGGTAAAAAGAAAAATATAAGAAAGAAATTATAGCACCCAAGAACAATTCCAAAAGTACTTTCTTTTATCCTAGAAACCATGAAATCCTTAAGTGATATTCGGACTAAGAGAAACATGTTTGGAAAGGAAGCACGAAAAGTTTACGACAAGAAGAAACTCTGACTTCCTATTAAATGAAATAGGTGTAATATCCAAATCCGGAAGGTGCACAAGCTCTTACAAAATGGACAACAACATAATTTCATTGACATAACATTACATGTTGATGTACTACACGACCCATGTTTCCAAGTGGTATTAGTTGCATCTCCTCTAGCACTATCGGCCTACTTAAAGGGTGGCACCTTGTGGCAAAATAAGTAGAACACACCAAAGCTCACATATGGATGAATTCTAAAAGTTGCTACTCCATGGTCAAGTTTAGAAAACATTCAATTTCTCATCTAAATTTAGTAGGGTAGGAGGATAAAGCTTTTCAAGGAGAAAAAATGAGTTAATCAAAGTTTATGGCTAAGTCAAGGTATAATGTCAATTTCACAACTCAAAGTATAATGGAATACACCTAGCAGACTTATACCTAGGGCTACAAATTGGGCGGACTAACCAGCCCAACCCGAAAATTTGAAATTTGGACTTTAAGTTTACAAATCGGATTCATATTCGGGTTGGGTTTTGTCAAAACCTAGACATATTCGGGTTGGGCTCGAGTTCAACCCGAACCCAACCCAAAACCCAAAAATAAAAAAAAAATAAATTTTTTTTTCTTTTTTTTCCTCCGTTCTCTCTCCTCTCTCTTCTTCTTCTTCTCTCTCTCTCTCTCTCTTCTTTCTCTTTCTCTTTCTCTTTCTCTGTGTATGGTTCCCATACATTTAAGGTAGCCGTTGCAGAAAGAGAGAGGGGGGCAAGCTTGAGAGTTGAGAGACAGCGGTTGAAACTTGCGAACGGCGAACGGCGAACTGGAACAGCGAGCGATGAAAACTGAAAGATCTGGGTTTTGATTTTTTGAACGATCTAAAATGGTTGAGTGTTGAGAGATAGCGGTTGAAGCTTTGCCGACGGCGAACGGCGAACCCGATCTGGAACAGCGGGCGATGGAAACTGAAAGATCTGGTTTTTGATTTTTTGAACGATCCGAAATGATATGCCGATATGGGTTTTGAACTTTTGATTGTTGCAGATAGATGAAACTAAAATATATGAGCTTTGAAGTTTTTGTAGTTTGCAGTTGTTACAGAGAGAGAGAGGGGAGGCAAGTTCAGAGAAAGGCGATTGGGGAAGGCTAAAATGATTTGCCCTAAATAAAAATATATATATATATATATATATATATATATATATATAATATTTCCAAAAACAAAAAAATTAAAAAAAAAAAAAGTTTTCAACCCGTCAACCCGACCCAGCCAGTCTAAGAATATTTGGGTTGGGTTATAAAAATAATCCATGTTGAATATAATTCGAGTTGGCCCAACCCAACCCGATTCGGGTTGAGGTTGGGTTGGGACTGGGCTGGGTTGGGCCAACCTAACTTGCAGCCCTACTTATACCCTATGCTCTCTTGCTTTTCATCAAAACTCTCAAACCAATTTTGATGGACAGTCATCACAATATGAATTTTTTCTTTTTCTTTTTAAAAAAAGAAAAGTTCATTCAAACCGCACCCATGCGGGAAGAGCACACTCACGTGGGAAGCACATCTCATAATCAAAAGCCAAAAATCACAAAAAGAAAACTCTATACCCTCAAGCTATCCACAAAAACGCCAATAAAAAATTTACAATAAAACCCATTAACCCAAAAGAATAAGGAACTAAGAATGAAGAACTTAAGTGCCCAAATAAAAGCCTTGTCTCCCTTGAATATATATCTTCCTTTTTTTTTTTTTTTTTCTTTTTTCTTTTTGGTTGATTGTACCTATATACAATTTGTACATATAGACAACCTATACAAAAGATTTTTAGAAAATTACAACATAAGAGAAAAGGAAATTTGAGATAAAACAAAAACAGATATAGAAGAGCGTTGTATTGTTTAAATCTATTAGTGTTTAATGTATTGTTTAAAGGGTACGCGCAACAAAAGAATAGAATATGTGTGAATTAAATAATAATAATATAAAGGAAATTTAAGACTAGGGAAAAAAAAAAAAAAGGCTTGTATGATTTAAAATTCTGTTTTAAGTAAGGAAACTTAAAACAATAAAAAATTATAAGTGGAATAATCTTGTATGATTTAATATAAGGGGACAAAATTGAAAGATGTAAGAGTAGCATGGTCATTAAATAATAAATAAGCTTAGAGCTAAGAACATTCGATGTTTAACATACTTTTTTTTTTTATAAGTATTGGATGTGTAACTTTACCTACCAAAAAAGAATAGAATAAGAAAAAGTAAAGAGAGAGAGAGAGAGAGAGAGAATCTTTGTTCTTCTAATACTTCCTGGGACTTATTTCAAGCTCCTTCAAAGAGCAAAGACTTGCCTCATCCTTGGTCCTCTCAAATGCCATGGAGGCAGGTGTCTTACTAATAAGCCAAAAAGAGGTCTACATATTCATAAGTATGAAAAAGGAGGTAGGAGAGAGCAAAATATACGGGCTTGCTTGGTTTGTAACTCTGAAAACAGTACTCAAGAATTCAAATAACAAAAAACAGTTTTCATGGAACATTAAAAGACAGTTCTCTGAAAACCAGCATTTTTATAACTGAATTTTCAGAAAACTGAACCAAGTAGAGTTTTTTTTATACAATTTTCTGTTTTCAGTTTTCTAAAAACAGAAAACTGTTCTTAGAGTTACAAACCAAGCAGGCCCTACGCATTCATTGTCATTTTTGGTTCCTTTGGTAAAGTTGAGTAGACTATCCCCAGTGAGTTGTCAGCTTCAAGACCTACTCATTATTTCCTTTCCCTTCATGGAAATCTAATTAGATAAGACATGTTATTAAGCATGGAGTTTAGACTGAAGTCTGTGGTCTTTCCCCTCCTCACAATAATGTTGGCACATTGGGTGTCAGTGCCTTCAAACCCTCCCCCAATGCCCCCTTTTACCTCTGTTTTGATATGGTGTTGTTCTCGTTGTTGGAGGTGAGGAGGTAGTAGATATGGTGATATCGTTGGGGACTATAGCAATGCCATCTACACTTCAATTCCAACACTCTAAGGCTATGTTTGGTATAGTAAGAGGGAAACTAAGAGAGAAAATAAAACTAGTTATGAGATAAAAGAAAAGAAAAAAATAGTTATAAGAGAAAAGAATAAAAACAAAATAAGTGGCCAGTGTTAACCCATTGTCGTGTTTGATTGATTAATTGATTAATAAGGAAAAATAAACAAAAAGATGGTATTAATCTTAACTTATATTTGGGAAAGATCATCTTCTTTCATTAATCCTTTCATTTCTATCCAACTAAACAGACCCTAAATGTAGGTTCCCCAACAACAACCTATTATCCAACAAGTTGAACTCCAAATGCTTGAGCCTGTGCATACAAGATCGCGATGCACAAGTCCAAGATCGGTTGTTTAGATTGTTATTCTACATGTTCATACCCTTATGTTGCGATTGGTGTGCAAGAATGGAATGCCCATTCCAACCATTCATTTTTTTGGTATGCAATTTAAAGTGGGAATGGCCATTCAATTGGAATGAAAATCCATTCCACAACTAAACCTATGGTATAGCCCAAAAAAACCCTCGTGTTCCAAGTCCAAAAACCACCACCACCATCGTCACCAACACCGCTGCCTTCCGCCACCACAACCACCTCCGCATTTCACCACCGTGATCGGTTGATAAACTATACATCAATTTTCGCAATAGCACGAATCATTGTAAAATAGGGCTATTGGTCGGGTAAGTCGAACCACTGGGACTGCGCTAGTCTAATACAACCTAAATGTCTAGAATCATTCCTAGAATGATGAAGGGTTTATAGAGGTTTTGTTGGATGTCACTTAAGCTAGGAAATTAAAAGTGCATAAAACAATAAATTGCAAGAATTCAAGGGAGTGAAGTACAAGTAAAGAAGGCTAGGGAAATGAATCCACCTCCATCCCTATACACATGCTAGGTTAAGATTAATTTAAGGGAAAAACAATATATATGATAGTCATGATACATAACAATACTAGGTTGCTATAATATCCTCAAGAAGTTCATTTAAATAGAAAGGCAAGAATAAACCATCAAAGGTTCACATGATCAACTACCTAAACTAAAATGTAGCTTAGAACATGCTTACTAAGTCAAGGATTATCAAGCCCTAATTTAAATGGTGAATGCACATAAAGCTAAGAATCAAGTATAGACCATCAAAGAGAAACCCTAAGCCATGAACTATCTAGGTTCTCCAACTCCATGCCATTAAAACCATTCCATGATCTAACTTCCATTGTCACCATGGAAGAGCAAGCAATATGATTAAGAAAAGTAACCATCCAAGACAAGATGAATAACTCACAATAATTATTTATAAACATTCAACATTCATTACAACAAAAATGAGGCTCTTGATCATGGAAAGACTATCAAAAATACATTGTAATCCCCAAAAATAAACTATACTAACACATGCTTACAAGGGAGGGGTTTCATCACCTCCCTAGATGAGGTTTAGTTGCCCATTGGTGAGCTAGAAGAAGGAAGAAACATCATCCTCATCTCCATTTTCGTGCACCCTCTTTGGAGCTTGAAGAACACACCTTTCCTTTGCTCTCTTCTCTCTCCTCCCTCTTGTCAAAATGAAGGATAATCCTAAGTAATGTGTGGCTCCCCTCTTTTGTAGACATGTTACTCCACCCAAAAAGCCCTCTCTTTCCTCCAAGAAACATCCCCAACCAACTCATAAAGAGAGCATACAAAGTTAGCAAATTTCTGAGCACAAGTGGCTGATCTCGTGAAGCAATCTGCCCTAATTTTGAGCACTCGAAATAGGGCCTCGAGCACTCGAAAATTGGCCAGAATGCCCTATGCTTGGTTTGCTCCGCCCAGACCTACTTTGGTAAAATGGCCATAACTTTGTGCTCCCAACTCCAAATGATGAACTGTTTGAAGATTTGGAAAGGTAATTCAGAGCTCTAAAAACTTTATGTTTTGGTGGAGATCCAATTCTCAAGTCTGGTTGGTCGAAATTGAAGAACAAGGCAGACTTTCATTGCTGTCAGGCAGTTCTGAGAACCTCTAATAAGAAGATTATAACTCTCTGCTCCGAACTCCGAATGATGAACCGCTTGAAGATTTGGAAATCTGATTCAGAGCTCTAAATCTTTCGTGTTATGATGGAAGTCCAGTTCTTGAGTTTGCTAGGTCAAAAATGGTGACAAAAGTCAGGTTCCACTGCTGCCAAGCTTCAGCATTGTGCCTTTCTTATCCAAAATTATAACAAAACTTCAACCTTGCTTCTTTTTGGCCAATGAACCTGAAAATGCATAAAAACATGGAAATGGAGATAATCTACATAAATAATCAAAAGATGGACTTAACTAATGCAATTTAGGGCGCTTGAATATATAATATTCGGCGCTTATCACACCCCCAAACTTATATTTTGCTAGTCTCTTAGCAAAACTACAATGAAAAACTTAATGAAAAGACAACCATGAGCATGCTACTACAACAATATCATCCATGGTAAAATGAGATATATACATAGCTCAAAAATAACTTGAAACAGAAAAAGAGCTGAAGATGGGGTCATTGGGAAGACTACCTTGCATATATGAAGCATTGATACTAAACACATTTCAACATGCATGTATCAACATCATAGTCTATATAAATAACTCAATTATTATCTCTTAAATGGAAATCAACTCTAACTTCAGTGAAAGTGGATTGGATTCTCAACATGCGGCTTTTACTTTCTTTTCCAATTCCAAGACACGAGTTTTCAAATCACTGAATTCCCTTTTAAATGAAGTCCCTAAGGCATGATTTTATTTACAAGACAACTTTTGTTGCTTGTTGACAATTTATTGTAACTCAGAAGTGAAACATAAGATGGTTATGCAATGCTAAAGTCCCTTAAGCTTTCTAACCAACCTATGTAGCAAGCGTTAGGCCAACAACTCCCAAACCAGATGGCTTTAGGGTGTTAAGTGTAGAGACACTCCAAAGGGCTTAATAGCTCAAGTTGGAAAGGCTACGAACTCCAACGAACCATGTTTATTACAAATTTTTTTGAATGACCGTGCAATGTTTAAGTCCTTTAAGCTTTCTAACCAACCCCTATAGCAAGCGTTAGGCCAACAACTCCCAAACCAAACAGCTTTAGGGTGCTAAGTGTAGAGACACTCCTAGGGCTTAATAGCTCGGGTTGGAAAGGCTACGAACGTCAACTGGTCATTATTTTCTTTCTTTCTCAGTTTTTTTTTTAGACAACTTAAATCATGCCAAAGATATTCATTTATCTGGTTCATCAAATCAAATTAACTAGGCCAAGGTCAAGGTCGATCAAGTTGCATGCCTCACAGTTTAGTTTCCAATGTGCATATGTGCATTGTGAAGCTTAAAAGAGTGTCAAATCCAGCGAGAATCTAATTGAGACATTTATACAGACTAATTTGAATCCACATAATCATTTCAACTCAAATTTTTCTTTATTTTCAAAAATGTCAATAACTTCTATACACAAGGTATTAAACATATGCTTCATCCCCGACAAGTTCAAATCATACTATCATTGCTTAGCAAAAATGTGAAACCAAAAATGTCCTATTGCACCCCCAAACTTGAATGTCACATTGTCCTCAATGTGTGAAGACAAGTGAAACAAAATAAAAGCAAAGAAAGTAAAAGAACAATATTACCAAGTGGAGTGACGAATGCAAAAATATCCATCGATGTGAATGCGCAAAGGTGTCCCCCAAACTTGGACAGGAAGACCTGTCAGAACATAACTACTATACACAAGTAAAAGCATAGGCTTTTAAGAAAAATCAAAACAGAAATAAAAACAATCACAGGAATTATATGGCAAGATAAAAATCTAAACAAAACCCAAAATTTATGTATTTATTTATTGATGTAGTATTATTATTATTAGTATTATATCTATATATATATATAGGAATATTATTATTATTATTATTTATATATATATATATATAGATAGATAGTATTATGTTTTTTTTTTTTTTTTTTTTTGTAAATAGTATGCATGAGAGGTTGGTTTGAGGTGGGATGTTGGTTGAAGGAGAAGGAGAAGCCGAGAGTTGGGTTGGTTGGTTTGGGTTGTGGTGAATGGTTGCATGGTTGGCATGCAAGGTAGTTGGCTGGTGCCGAGAAGGAGAAATGGTTGGAAGGTTGTGGGTTGATGAGAGAGAGAGGTTGGTCGTGCATGGGGTGTTGCAGAGATGGTTTTGGGTTCTAGAGGAAGGTGAAGGAGATGGGTTAGCTTCGAGCACTCGAATGGGCTCGGTGAGTGCGCGAAGCTTTGGCAGAGGGCTCGGCGTTGGGTTTGTGTTGGGTTGGTAATGTTGAAGTTGAGTGGTGGCCAAGAGTGTAGGGGGGTGGTGGTGAGGTGAGGGTGAAGGGATTGGTGAGTTGGGTTGCATGGAAGTGGGTTTGCAGGGAAGGGTGAGGATGAGGTGTGGTGGTTTAGGTTGGGTGTGGTTTGTGGGTTGATGAGAGATGGTTGGTTTTGAGGTGAGAGATGAGCTCAGTTGAAGAGAGAGAGATGGTGGTAAGGAGGGTTGGGGTGTTGGAGTTGAGAGGGAGAGAATGTGAGGGATGGCATGCAGGATGGTTTGATGGGTGGTGGTGTATGTTGCCGAGAGAGAGGGAGTTTAGGGGTGAGTTAGTTTGGGGTGAGAAGTTGGTTTGGTTGGTATGAGAGATGCCGAGATGCACTCGGCATGGTGCATGGTTGAGGATGATTTGGGTTTGTGAGGGAGGGATTGGATGGAGAGCTTGTCGAGAGGAGAGGGTTGCAGATTCGAGTAATCGAACTGAGCCTGCGAGCACTCGAATTGAAGGCAGTGTCTCAGGTTGTGATGCATGAAGTGTTCGAGCACTCGAAAATGGACTTCGAGTGCGCGAAATGGAGACAGTAGCCTCAGGATGATGTGCTGATATTGGTGTGCAGCTGCGAGCACTCCAAAGGGCCTTTGGATTGCTCGAAATGGGCACAGAAAGGTGAGGGGTTTTGAGCATCATGGAAGTTGAATTCTTCATCCGACATGGATGCATGGATGCATCCAAAAAAATTTCATTCTTATGCATGCATGAATCCATTCTTATGCATTGAATGCAAAATTTTTCATAATGGATGCATGCATGAATATTTTTATTCCTATGCATTGTGTATGCATGCAAAATTCCTATGCATAAATAGACTGTGTATACATGATGCAATTTGCAATTTACCTGGATGCATTGGCTTGAAAGTTGAAATGTTGCATGGATGGAAAAATTGAAATTTTTCATGGAAATTTTTTTTCTTTAATGATGCATGCATAAATTTTAATTGCATGGAAAAATTTCCAACTTGCACAACATCACACATAGCATGGATGAATGAGATTTCTGGAGAAAAATTTTAAAACTTTGTAAATTCATTCCAATGTAATGCATGGTTGGAATATTTTTGGAAAAAAATGTCAAATTGCTCAACATTTCTAAGGCCTGGATGAAAAATTGTCAAACTTTGCATTTCATCTCCAATGCATGGAAAATTTTGGGGAACCATGATCCAACAATGCATTGAAAAGGAGAGGTTGTGCACATGAGTTGCATGCCAAAGATCCTATGAAATTGCTAGAAAGCGATGGAAATTTTCGGGAATGAAAATTAGAGCTGAGAAGGTCTAAGAAGCCGGTCTAAAATTGTGGAACACAGCTGAAGAGCATTCCAAAAAAAATCAAATTTTTGGCTTTTCTAAATCATTTCCCAGAAAATTTCAAGGCACGAGCAATTTGAGAAGGTAAGGAAGCTTGGAACATCGAAAGAATTTCTTCCCTTGCTTTGCTAAATTTAATGTCGATAGCTAGACGAACCAGGATCGGGATCCATTGGAGAGATGGATCCTTAACGCTCCGTATGCAACTTGCCTCCTTCATATGGTCTCAAACTTGGATCAATGAATGGTGAGGGATATTGATCCTTCCAAAAAGAAACAAGTTTGGCTTTAGAGGACTTGAGCATCGCTTTTAATCTCACTTCTTTTATTTTCAGATTTAAGCAAAGGTGTTGCTTGTTCGAGATTATGGAGGCTCGTTGAATGTCATTGTCTTGACTAACAATGGGAGGATCATGACCTTTCATAGTTGCAATCTCCAAGTCATATACCTCATTGTACTCAAATGGTTTGTTCACAGGTTGAGTATCATGGACAATGATTCTAGATTGGGCCGGAATGATTGGAAGAATTTCCAGCAACTTGTCAACATTCTCCTTACCTTTGTCCGGTGGTTCACCCTCAAAATGTTGAGGTAACTCCGGTGAAGAAATGGAAGGAGATGGACATTCCCAAGATAGAGATGGGTTTGGTGCTACCCATAAAGGAGAGGAAAATGGTGATGGAATATCAAGTAAGGAGTTGACTTTTCGAATGGATTTTTCCTCATCAAAATCCTCAAAATCAGAGTTGACCAAGCAAGCTTGTAGGGGATCCTCCGTTGAAGGAGGTGGAATTGGATTTTCAATGAGTTCATCAGCAATAGTGATTGCAAAACACTCACTCTCATCCAGAGAAAGATGCACAGCATTGAAAATATTGAGCTTAACATTCATATTCCCAAAAGAGATATCTATCAATCCGGTTCTACAGTTAATAGAAGCATTAGCTGTAGCTAGAAAAGGACGTCCGAGAATTATGGGAATGTGTTTTCTTGGGTCGTGGACTGGTTTCGTATCAAGAACCACGAAGTCTACCGGGAAGTAGAACCTATCCACCTTTATGATAACATCTTCAATGATTCCCCGTGGTTGCTTAATAGATCTATCAGTAAGTTGCAATACTATCGGAGTTGGTTTAAGATCTCCCAAACCAAGTTGTAGGTAAACCAAATATGGAATCAAATTCACACTAGCTCCTAAGTCAAGGAGGGCCCTCTCGATTTTGTTGTCACCAATGACACAAGAGATTGTGGGGGCACCCGGATCCTTATACTTCGGAGGAGTGCTGTGCTGAATGATCGCACTAACATTTTTGGTTAACCTCACTTTCTTTGGTAAATGACTTCTGGAAGTGCGCTTTTGAGTGCACAAATCCTTAAGGAATTTTGCATAGAGAGGAACTTGCTTGATAGCATCCAAGAGAGGAAGATTGATCTTTACTTGCCTAAAGACCTCCCACATGTCTTGAATTTTGCAATTCTTATTCCCAAAATGTGTCGACTCTTGAAGACGTTGAGGGAACGGAGCTTTTGGCTCATAAGTAGTTTCCACATTTGGGGTGACATGCGTGGGATTTCCGTGAATGGTATTTGGACAAGAAGAACTTGGATTTGGATTGGAAGAGCTTGAATTTGGATTTTTCAAAGGAGGATTTTGTTCACTTTTGTCTCCATCGACCTTGTTGTCAACCACTTTACCACTCCGAAGGGTGGTGATAGCTTGAACATGCTCAAGACTCGGCCCACTCGGAAGAGGGGTTTCATCAATTGCATGTATCCCTCTAGGATTTTCAAATGGTTGAGCGGGAAGCTTACCCTTGTCTTTTCGAATAAGTTGGTTCACTTAGTTAGCTATTTGTCCCATTTGATTTTCGAGCCTAGCTATGGATTGAGTATGGGAGTGAACCATTTGGAGAGTAGGTTGCAAGGATGTCAAAAGATGCTTGTTGGAATCCAAGATTTGCTTGTTTAATGATTCCATCATTTGCACATTTAATGATTCCATCATTTGCTTGTTTGCAGCCACTATCTCATCAATTGGATTCACAGGAGGTTTAGTGGAGACATTTGGATTGTATGGAGGTTGGTAGCTTGAAGAGGCTTGGAAAGGCCTACCTTGATATTGAGAAGAGGGCTGATTTTGAGGCCTGTGATTTTGAAGTTGGGAATTTTGTGGGGCTTGTTGCCTCCACGAAAAATTCAGATGGTCCCTCCAACCTGGATTATATGTATTGGAATACGGGTTATGCCCGGGCCTTGAGAACATGTCATTAGCTTGCTCTTGGTTGAGATTGGGAAATTGCTCCAGTGTGAGGCAATCTTCCGAGAGATGGAATGGACTAGTACATGAAGCACAAATCGAACTTGCCGAATTTTGAGACAATGAAGGGGGAAGATGTGGTGCCATCAATTGGTAGAATTTATGAGCAATGGCATCCACTTGAGATGATTCCTCCCTTATCAATGGGTTCCGTCTAAGAGTTCTTTCAAGAGAGTTAATATCAATGGGAGAATCGATTGTGGGTAAGGAAAGTGACCTACGACCGAACATCAACAACAAAGCATATACTCAACAAAGCAATTCATCAACCACAACTCCACATACGATGTTCCCTTTCTCCTCAATTATCAAGACAGAAAATAAATGGCCACGACAAGGACCGATGCTTGAACACGAAATTAAAACAATGATATAGCCTCAACAAGGGCTTGCAAATAAATTAACTACTTCTAAGCTTAACACATGCACAATATATAACAATGCGAAACTAAAAGGTCAAGAAGCTTACCTAGGGTCCTCTAGACTTACACTTTGCTAGCGTTCCCACGGCGAGAGTCGAGTCCCTAGAATCTTACAACACGAAAATGGTTAAACCACACGAAAAATATGCACAAAACACAATATGCACAATCAAACTAAATTTAACCCTAAACTTTGGTTGCTAAACCGTTTGCAGTCCCCGGCAATGGCGCCAAAAATTGATCGGTTGATCAACTATACATCAACCTTCGCAATAGCACGAATCATTGTAAAATAGGGCTATTGGTCGGGTAAGTCGAACCACTGGGACTGCGCTAGTCTAATACAACCTAAATGTCTAGAATCATTCTTAGAATGATGAAGGGTTTATAGAGGTTTTGTTGGATGTCACTTAAGCTAGGAAATTAAAAGTGCATAAAACAATAAATTGCAAGAATTCAAGGGAGTGAAGTACAAGTAAAGAAGGCTAGGGAAATGAATCCACCTCCATCCTTATACACATGCTAGGTTAAGATTAATTTAAGGGGAAAACAACATATATGATAGTCATGATACATAACAATACTAGGTTGCTATAATATCCTCAAGAAGTTCATTTAAATAGAGGCAAGAATAAACTATCAAAGGTTCACATGATCAACTACCTAAACTAAAATGTAGCTTAGAACATGCTTACTAAGTCAAGGATTATCAAGCCCTAATTTAAATGGTGAATGCACATAAAGCTAAGAATCAAGTATAGACCATCAAAGGGAAACCCTAAGCCATGAACTATCTAGGTTCTCCAACTCCATGCCATTAAAACCATTCCATGATCTAACTTCCATTGTCACCAAGGGAGTGCAAGCAATATGATTAAGAAAAGTAACCATCCAAGACAAGATGAATAACTCACAATAATCATTTATAAACATTCAACATTCATTACAACAAAAATGAGGCTCTTGATCATGGAAAGACTATCAAAAATACATTGTAATCCCCAAAAATAAACTATACAAACACATGCTTACAAGGGATGGGTTTCATCACCTCCCTAGATGAGATTTAGTTGCCCATTGGTGAGCTAGAAGAAGGAAGAAACATCATCCTCATCTCCATTTTCGTGCACCCTCTTTGGAGCTTGAAGAACACACCTTTCCTTTGCTCTCTTCTCTCTCCTCCCTCTTGTCAAAATGAAGGATAATCCTAAGTAATGTGTGGCTCCCCTCTTTTGTAGACATGTTACTCCACCCAAAAAGCCCTCTCTTTCCTCCAAGAAACATCCCCAACCAACTCATAAAGAGAGCATATAAAGTTAGCAAATTTTTGAGCACAAGTGGCTGATCTCGTGAAGCAATCTGCCCTAATTTTGAGCACTCGAAATAAGGCCTCGAGCACTCGAAAATTGGCCAGAATGCCCTATGCTTGGTTTGCTTTGCCCGGACCTACTTTGGTAAAACGGCCATAACTTTGTGCTCCAAACTCCAAATGATGAACCATTTAAATATTTGGAACGCTAATTCAGAGATCTAAAAACTTTATGTTTTGGTGGAGATCCAATTCTCAAGTCTGGTTGGTCGAAATTGAAGAACAAGGCAGACTCTCATTGCTGCCAGGCAGTTCTGAGCACCTCTAATAAGAAGATCATAACTCACTGCTCCGAACTCCGAATGATGAACCGCTTGAAGATTTGGAAAGCTGATTCAGAGCTATAAATCTTTCATGTTATGGTGGAAGTCCAGTTCTTGAGTTTGCTAGGTCGAAAATGGCGACAAAAGTCAGGTTCCGCTGTTGCCAAGCTTCAGCATTGTGCCTTTCTTATCCAAAATTACAACAAAACTTCAACCTTGCTTCTTTTTGGCCAATGAACCTGAAAATGCATAAAAACATGGAAATGTAGATAATCTACATAAATAATCAAAAGATGGACTTAACTAATGCAATTTAGGGCGCTTGAATATATAATATTCGGCGCTTATCACACCGCTACCTCCATTGCCTTCCATCACCATCACTGCCACCACCACCATTGTTACCGCCTTCAATCGCCACACCATCGCCGCCTCTACTGCCTTTCACCACTACTACCGTTATTACAACCACCCCTGTCACCATTACCGCCTCCATTGTCACTGCCACCACCACCTACACCATTACTGCCTTCCACCACTGTCATCGCCTTCCACATGCCACCGCCATCGCCACCTTCACTACCTTCCACCACCACCATCGCCACCTTCACTACCTTCCACCACCACCATCACTACCCCACCTTCCACCGCCGCCACCTAGTTTCACCACCTTCCACCACCACCACCACCATCCAATACCATCGCCTTCCGCCACAACCCTTTACCACCAACACTGACTTTCACCACCTCCACCTCCACCTCCATTGCCTTCCACCACTACCACCGTCACCTCCATTGCCTTCCTCCACTACCACCACCTACACCACTATCTCCTTCCACCACCACCACCACTGCCGCTTCCTTCCACCATCACCACTATCGCCACCACCATATCTATTTAAAAAAATTATAAAAGAATGTTATTCTATTAATTTAATTTATTTGTCAATAAGAGGGGTATTTGGAAATTTTAAATTGAAATTCATTTCATTCTAAATTTTAAATTGGTCAACCAAACACTAGAATGGTTATCATTCAATTCCAACACATTTCATATTTGCAACTAAACAATAGAATGAGAATGACTATTCTATTCCATTCTCATTCTTATTCCATTCCCATCCATTTCATTTCATTCTTGCACACCAAACGCATCATTATAGTACGATAATTGTGAGTAAAGCCATTTTACTTCCGAAATAATGATAACATAAGGAGACAAGTTAGTATCCTACCAATAAATATAAGGCAAACTACAATGACCTCCCCTAAGGTTTGGCCTAATTGCAACTAAACCTGATATTTGCCATTTTTTTGCAAAGACCCCCTATGTCAAAATTTGCTGTGAATTTACTTATTTACCCTCATTATTATATTATTAAAAATATCTAAAAATATCAAATGACTATTCTACCCCTATACTTATAACCACAATTTTTTTTTTTTTTTTTCCTTTTTCGTCCTCCCATCCTTCACTTTCCTCTCTCTTCTTTCTTTAGCCACTACCCCACCCCAATCCCCACCACCACTCAACCTCCTACCATCACCATCTCTCTCCACCAGACCTATTTTCACGTTTCAATCAAACGGATGAGAAACCACCACCTCAAAAATAAAATAAAATAAACTAAACTTAATCCAAAAACAAATCAATTCAAAACAAAGTCGAAAAGAAAAAAAATAAAATAAAATAAAATTTCAATCATCCAATAAATATAAGGGCAAACTACAATGACCTCCCCTAAGGTTTGGCCTAATTGCAACTAAACCTAAGGTTTACCATTTTTTTGCAAAGACCCCCTATGTCAGAATTTGCTGTGAATTTACTTATTTACCCTCATTATTATATTATTAAAAATATCTAAAAATATCAAATGACTATTTTACCCTAATACTTATAACCACAATTTTTTTTTTTCCTTTTTCGTCCTCCCATCCTTCTCTTTCCTCTCTCTTCTCTCTTTAGCCACTACCCCACCCCAATCGTCACCACCACTCAACCTCCTACCATCACCATCTCTCTCCACCAGACTTATTTTCACGTTTCAATCAAACGGATGAGAAAATAAAATAAAATAAACTAAACTTAATCCAAAAACAAATCAATTCAAAAAAAAGTCAGAAAAAAAAAAAAAAAATCAACCATCCAACATTCTCTCTCTACTTCTCTCTCATGGAACCGAATGAAAGTGGATTGAGCTCTTACTACCACCAACACCACCACCTTCCACAGCTACCACACAACACCCCCAGATTCCCGCCACCGCCTTCACCGCCACTACTGTCGCCACCACTTCCCCCACTAATGAAATTTTGACCAACATTGACAGGGCCCCTCACATGGTGTACCCTCACATCGTTTCCTCGGTAGTGTCGACGCCTTTAGAGATCGGCCGGAGGAAGAGAGGGAAACCCAGAAAGTATGGGACGCCGGAGCAAGCGGTGGTGGTGGCCAAGAGACTGACGTCGTCATCGGCGTCTCTGTCTTCGATGCCAATTTTGACAGCGAAAAAGAAAGACCAGTCCTTTGGGGTTGGTGGTGGTGCTTCTTCTTCGTCTTCCAAAAAAAATCCAATTAGCTGCTCTTTGTGGGTCTCTAAAAGCCCTTCAATTTTTTTCACCGATTTTTATGCAAAATTTCTGAATGCAAGTCTATTTTTAAATTTTTTTTGTAATCTGTGTTTTGCATGTAACAATTTCCATCTTTAGAAGAAGATCATCTCTACAATTGCTTTTATATAGAAATTGCACATTTTTTGGTTATTTCATGACACTATAAGTTAGTTGATGGGCATTTTAGTCATTTCAACCAAATTTTTTGACAAAAAGTACAATTTTTTGTACTGAAGGAAGGTCTTTGCAAAATTGGACAAACCTCAGGGGGACACAGTGTAAAAAAATGGCAAACCTCAGGTTTAGTTGCAATTAGGCCAAACCTCAGGGGAGGTCATTGTAGTTTGCCCTAAATATAAATGAGTAGTGACTTCTGTAAGAAAATAGGGAAATAAACGACCTCTAGTGCCAAATAACTAATGGCGCATAACAACAACATACTCCTGCACCAAGTCACATATAGTGGAAGTGGGAGCTGGATCAAAAGCAGGAGCATGAATCACAGTGGAATAACAACATTATGTTTTTGGAGATTACTAATATTGGTGTTGTACTTATTGCACATGCATGTTTATTAGAAGTTCGAGTTAGATTATTCTTATTACCCTTAATGTCATGCATTCCTATCCAACATTGGAACCGAATGGGAGGGCCTTGGACGTATAAGGATGGGTGTTAACACCACCTATTAGCTTAAGCTTTTTGGTCAGACCGCAAGACGCATTACTAGTGGTATCAAAGCGGGCCCAATCCTTGATCGTGTCATGCCAGGTGCCCATGAGGAGGTGTCCGAGTCGTTATTGGGTATGAGCCGCAACAAGAACGTTGCAAGTTTTGGCAAATGGCACTAGTTGCTAGGCAACATGCCCGTGTAGTGTTACATGCTAAAAGGCATGTACATAGTGTTGGTACTTTACTATTGTAATATCTCTACAAATCATAGTGGAATCTCTTTCTCATCCACGCCAATTTTGGCCAAACCACATTTTATCATTTGTTTGTATGACTGTTTTTTTACTTCCAAAGGATTTCCATGAATCCTGCACTTCCGTTGTTCAAACATACATTAACTAAGACATTGTCGGAGCAACTCAGTAGAGTTATTTACAATATATGAGAATGAAGCTTGGTACTCGTTGGCATTCATCGGGGATTCTTTCACCTGGTCAAATAAGAGAAATGGAAGTCATAATATCACGGCTCATCTGGACAACGATTTGTTCATGTGACTATTTCGTTTAATTCCATTGGATTTCCATGATTCATGCTTTTATATTGTCCTAACATATATTAATTAAGACATTGTCGGAGTAACTAAGTGGAGTTATTTACAACATCTGAGAATAAAGCTTAGTACCCGCTGGCGTTCAAGAAGGATTCTCTCACCTGGTCAAATAAGAGAAATGAAAGTCATAATATCATGGTTCATCTTGATAGTTGGTTTACTTTAGAATGGTGTAAGGCTTTTTCTCACAGTGTTCTTCACTATGTTACCGTCACTGGTTCAAATCATAGTGCAACAGTTATGAGGTTTTTACTGGAGAATTCAAACATCGTCTGGTACGAGGTGATGGGTACCTTTCAAGCTTTTCACTCCTAGGAGCATTTCGACAAATCCTTGAAGACATCTTTTATTGCCCTCATTTCCAAGAAGGGTGGAGCCTCAGATGTTAAGGATTTTAGACCTATTAGTTTGGTGGGTTGTATCTACAAACTAATAGCTAAAGTCTTAGCCGCGAGATTAAGGGAGGTCTCGGATGAAGTAATTTTAAAATCCTAGAATACCTTTATTGGTGGATGAAAAATCCTTAATTCAGTTCTTATTGCCAATGAGCGCTTATATGCTAGGCTATGCAATGGAGTTCCATGGGTTCTATGTACGCTTGATATGGAGAAAGCTTATGATCATGTTAGTTGGAGCTTTCTTCTTTACTTGTTAGAGAGGATGGGTTTTGGGGAGAGAGAGAGGACGTGGATTGAGTCTTTGTATTTCTATTACGAGATTGTCGATTCTTATGAACCAGTTTCTTCAGTAGTTCACGGGGTCTTTGTCAGGGTAATCCACTTTCACCTTTCCTTTTTACAATCGTCATGGAGGCCAAAGTGGACTGGTAGGGAGGGCTATGGAGTTGGATTTTAGCAAGCATTTTGGAGTGGCATTTCTACCCACTCATCAGTTTGAGATATCTAATCTGCTCTTGGCAGATGATACTCTGGTGCTTTGTGATATTGATGTTTGAGATACTTGTGATGTGAGTTTATTTACTTTCCAGTAGTTTCTAGATTGAAAGTGAATGTTGGGAAGAGTGCTTTGTTGTTCTTGGGCGTGGGGTTAGTCCTTTTACCGTCTCTAATTTAGGTTTGCCAAAAGTGTCTTCATCGAGGAGAGTGAGAGTTTGGGATCTGGTGGTTGAGCGTTTCGAGAAAAAACAGACTAGTTAAAAAAATAATATCTTTCGGAGGGCGGAAAGACCATTTTATTACTACTCTATCAAGTCTCCTCGCATATTTTCTATCCCTTATTCAGATTCCTTGCTCAGTTACTAGAAGGATTGAAAGACTTCAGAGGTACTTTCTTTGGGGCGACCTAGGGGAGGAATTCAAATATCATCTTATTTGCTGGGAAAAGGTGTGTAGACCGATTTAGTAGGGTGGATTGGGGATTAGAAGGTTGGAGCCTTTCAACACGGCTCTCCAGGAGAAGCGGCTTTGGAGATTCGGTGTTGAGCGCCAAAGGCTTTCGAGGAGGGTCGTTTCTTGTTAGTTCGAGGAGGAGGTAAGAGGTTGGTGCTCCATTACGATCAGGATCCGAGGAGGTCATAGTTGTCAAAAGCGCCTGAGGCAAAAGGTGCCTACAAGCGCATAACTTGAGCCTGTATAGGCCCCAGGCGATGATCTTTGAACAGGTGTGCGCCTTTACATAAGAGGCGCGAGGCCCTAGGCGTAGAAAAGGCGCGCCTCCTTTTATTTGTTACTATTTGCTATTTGTTTATTACTTATTATTTAGTTATTATTACTGTTTTAGTAACTTTACAAAAAGAAAAAGAATAAAATAAAAGCAAAAGCAAAAAGGAAAATGTAAAAGCAAAAAGGAAAGTGCAAAAGCAAAAAGGAAAGTGTAAAAGTGAATCGAAGAGGAGGGGGACTAGGGCTGAGAAACTTTGAAGCAAAATTCTGCACGTATGCGATTCTGCTGACAGAGGAAGCTTGCGATTTCCAGGTAAGTCCTTCTCCTTCTTCTTCTCTCCTTCTCTCTTCTTCAGATCTTCTCCTCTCTCTTTTTTTCTCTCTTCTTCTTCTTCTTCTCTCTCTCTTCTTCTTCTCTCTCTTCTCTCGGCAAAATAATCTTCTTTTCTCTCTCTTTTTTCAACTTCAACCTTTTCCTCCTCCTTTTCTTTTGCTGCCATGTAGAGACATAAGTTACATAATTTCCCTTAGCCTTTTCTTTTACTGCCACGTCTCTTCAGAAGCAAAATTCTAGAGACCCTTTTATAACTGGTCTTTTCTTTTACTCCTCCTTTTCTTTTGCTTGATTTTCTTATTAAAAACACTATTTTTATGTTAATTAAAAATAACTGGCTTCAATTACTTTTTTATTTTCCAAAATTGTCTTCTCTTAATTTAGGGGGAAAAAAAAAATTGTCTTCTCTGAAACTGGTTGCTTAATTATTAATTTATTAGAATCAATCTCATTTTTATACTGCCTCTCTATGACCTCCAACATGAATGGTATTATACATAAACCATTGGATGTCCCACATCCAATGTGTGTATTTGAAAGTTTAGGAAGTTTCACAGTAGAGTAGTAGACTACTTAATTTTACTTTAAAACAATGTTTAAAATCAAAAGTGAGAGTAATATTCAATCTCAATTTTTTTTATTCAACATTTCATTTTCCCAATTTAATTGATTGGTCAAATAAGATTCCAAGTAAAAGTTTAAAAAACAAAAAATTAGTTTTAAACTTAATCCTCTAACTAATTTGAACTACTTCATTAGCCTATTAGAGGGATTATTAATCCTGCTTTTGTTTTAGTTTTATCTCATAATTCTCCTTAGTTGACTTTTGCATCTTTATATTAATATGTTTGATTATTCACTGTTGAACTCAAGTACTTGATTTACTTGGCTTTGGAATCTTTATGTTGAACATTGAACTTAAGTAATTGATTTAGTTAACTTTTGCATCTTTATATATACTATTGAATCTTTATTGGGTGAGTTTTTTTTTTTTTTTTTGGTTTTTTTTTTCAACATGCGCCTTGCTTCAGTCGGGCGCGCCCCTCAGGCTCCAAGAGGCCTTTGCGCTTTTGTGCCCCTTAAGCCTTTAACAACTATGGAGGAGATGTTGGTGTCTGAAAATTTGTTTTCGAAAGCTTAGAACGAATTTTCCCAACGTACAAGATTCAAGGTGCAAAATGACAGAAGTACCCGTTTTTGGGGTGTGGAGATCGTCATTTAGGTCTTTCTTTCCATAGGCTCTTCAAGATTATAGTGGATAGGCATGCTTTAGTTGACGGATGTCGATTTGATAGCAGAAGGTTTTCTTGAGATGTGTGATTCTCAAGACACTTAGGATTGGGAGTTGGAGGATGTGCTTAGGTTGTTAGAACTTCTTTATCAACGGGAGGTTGATGGTGGAGGGCCGGAACTCACTTTTTGGTTGCCTTTTCTCGGGGATGTGTCTTCTTTGTTTAGATGCTTCTAGAATTTTTCGAGGCATGGTTCTCCTTGGAAGACAGTTTGGCAATCTAAGGCCCCTCTCAAGGTGGCCTTCTTGAATTGCACAGTGGTTTGGGAACAGATTCTGACGCTTGAAAACTTGAGGCGGAGAAGACAAAACATTGTTAATTGTTGTTGCATGTGCAAGAGAAACGAGAGTTGCATGTGAGAGAAATGAGAGTCAGCTGATCATCTCCTCTTGCATTGTTATGTCCCTTGTGACCATTGGAGTCTTCTTCTTGGTTTATTTGGCATTTAGTGAGTTATGCCTTGTTCTACGAGAGGCTTGATGGATGTTTGGAGACGGTGTTATGTGGGTTCTGGCACCCACGTTTTTTAGAGGGCGCTAATTTGTTCCTCTAGGGGTGCATTTGGAGTGAGCGTAATAGAAGATCTTTTCACATTGAGGATACTTCTGTTTGGAACTTAAAATATATCTTGTTGGCAGATTGGGCCTTTGGTGTCCTTTATGGTTTTTGTGTAGTTCTTTAGGCCACATTTCCCTTTTAAACGCTTTCAAATACAATTTTACTTATCATAAAAATAAAAATAAAAAATCACTAAAGAGATAGTGTTCTTTGTAGTTTGCATTGAAGAGTTGTGACGGGGATAAGGCTTCAAGACCGTTTGGCATCTCTATGGCTTCCTTCTAACAAAATTTAGAAGTTGGTCAGTCAAATGGTAAAGGATGCAAGTATTTTATATGCATGGTAGTTTCATTTAGTTTCTAAATGCCACTTTCACTTTCAGTCTTTCCTAGGGTTCGTTATCAATTAGGAACCCAATAAGCTTGGTGAGGGACACATACAAATTAATAGTTGAAGTTCTAGTGGTAAGATAGAAGGAAGTGATTGAAGAAGTTATCTCAGAAGCCAAAAACTCTTCCACCAAAGGGAACCAAATCTTGTATTTAGTTTTGACTGCCTGTGACTATGTGGATTCTAGACTAAGTAGTGGAGTGTGGTCTATAAGTCTAACATCAAGTCAACTAACGACCATGTGAATTAGGACGTCCCACTATAAGGATTGCTTTTCATGAGATATGGAGTAGGTGGATCCATTTTTGCTTATCTTTCTTAAGATTTTCTGTCCTGCTCAACGGGGTACCATCCGTATTATCTAGCAACTCAAGGGATTTGAGGCAAGGAGATCCAATGTCTACCTAATTATTTATAACTATGACGAGGACTTTTGGCAGACTAATGAGGCTAAAAGTGGAATTCAAATATATTAGGGGATTTAGAGTGGGTATGCATCCCTCAAGTAAAACGGGATTTCCCATCTTCTTTTCACTGATGATATAGTTGTTTACTGCAAGGCGGATAAGCCTCAGGTGAAATATTGACAGTGTGTTCTAGTTTTTTTCAAGTCATGTCAGGCTTAAAGTGATTGTTCGATGAACCAAGGTTTCGAAAAATAGCTCTAGCTCGGCTTGCTAAGAGCTCGATTCGTGTTCGTTTGTTTAATAAATGGAGCTCAAACATAATTTTCAAGCTCGATTAATAAACAAGCCAAACTCAAAGACCTCCTTGCTCGGCTCATTTGTTTGTGAAAGCGTTCATGAACAAAGCTCCTTTAAGGGCTCGCTTTAGGCTCGTGAAACTGTATTACATATATAATGAAAATATATATACAGCCCACACATCATCATCATCATCATCATCCTTATTATTATTATTATTATTATTATTATTATTATTATTATTATAATATTAATCTCATACACTTATACCAAGCCCAACACAAATAATTTGTATCCTATATTCAGCCCACATATTGTGAAAATATATATATATTAAACTCTTATGAGTCCAACCCAACACATATAATTTAGTTCTTTTTACAAAAAAAACAAAACCTAATTAAATGCATAACTCAAGCCCATCTTGTATATATACATACATCTACCATCAT
This sequence comes from Cornus florida, assembly GCF_030987335.1. NCBI lineage: Eukaryota > Viridiplantae > Streptophyta > Magnoliopsida > Cornales > Cornaceae > Cornus > Cornus florida. The sequence continues at coordinate 26,992,045 of NW_026775574.1, forward strand.
CCCATTCTCACACTAACCTAGCCGTAAATGCAAGATGAGAAACTCTAGCCCTAAACCAAGGACTGGCAAGCGAGACGCACTAGCATCATTTTATGGCAAATCAAGCCGACGATTTCAAAGCTATGAATCGCAACTGTCTGGAACTACATGGGCAAGTCTTATCTCTCATTTCTTTCTCACCCACTCTCATCTCTCTCCATTTTCTCACACCTACTCCTATCTCTCTGTTTTTGAAATTTGCGTTGAACGAGAGGCACCGGAACCGGTGACCAGCAAACCCCCATGTTATCGAGCTGGGCTCAAACCCACTGAATTACACTTGAGCCGAGCCCGGTCAAGTTAGGCTAGGCTAGATCAAGCTTGATCCGAGATTGAGCATATCTATTGTTTTGCTAAGCCGAGCCCGAAGACTCCAATACTCAGCTCGGCTTGATTACAGCCCTAGAGATGTGGGGGAGGTTGACACAATTGCTAACATTCTGGGATGTGAAGTTGGAGTCTTACCTTTGACATACTTAGGTCTTCTGTGAGGCAATTCATCAAGGAGTATTGCTATAAGGATCTAGTCATTGATAATTTTGAGAGGAGACTTGAAGGGTGGAAGAAACAAGATCGGATGGCTGATTATTCTGAGTTTAAATAGATTAGGAGGCAAGATCAGATGGCTAATCTTCCCACCATTGACGAACCTATTGTTGTTGGTGTGGAACTACTCCAGCTTTCGGCATTGTGAAGTTAAATTTTGATCCTTTTTTCCACAATTGAAGCATGAGTGTGGGGATGGTGAAGATCCTTCAAAGAAACCTACTTACATACCAGAGACCATACTACCAAACCTTATATTGAATTAATGCACCACACATTTAAAAATAAACAAACAATGTAATGCAAGCTATAGTATTGGGATGTATAACACATTATGAAGAGCACGCATTAAAGTTTAAGAGGACCAAGAAGGGAGACCTCAAGGTATCCCGAGTCTCACTAAACAACAAAACCCTAGAAGTTTAAGTGAAGGGAAGACCTAAAAAAAACAAAATTAGGGCATGGGAAAAATTCGATAAGCTCCCTCACAATGCAACAAATCGAACAAACACAAAGATGCGTGAATGAGTATGCATGATGAAGAGCAAACGTCCAAGTTTAAGGGGACCATATATCTCATGAACATATGTCCATTATGTTGAGTAGGAAAGTAGAATTGTAATGAAGAGGAAAGGGGAAAAATTATTCAAGTTTCAAGGGAAGAAGACAAACCTTTCTACGAGCCAATTCGCAGAATGACCAATTAGAATGCCGCCAAAAGCAGTAGTAAAAAAAGCCGTCGGATAGAAAACTGAGGTAGAAAAACAAAAGTATTAAAACATTATTAATGAAAATTGAAACAAAATTAAATAAAACAGGGAAGATATGTTATGGTGGAAAGAGAATTACTCATTTTAGCAGCCAACAGCAATTTAGAAACCTTTACATACATCTTGACGATGCCCGACATCTGAAAAAAAAAAAAAAAAATTTATTTATACAAATGAAATCATTCTTACTGCATTGTATGCATGTCTTCTCTTTGCAAGACATGCATAAATGAAACAAAATTAGACAAGGGGATAAATGAAAACGTAACAAACTTTGATAACCAATTCTTCTGAAAACCCTAGCACGGTACAAAAGAATAGGCTTCAAATTATCCACAGTAATGTAGAAAGTTCAATAAAAATCAATACATATATGTATAGAAGAATGTGTCGTACCACTACAAGTCACGAAATAAAACCCTCCGAGTCTCCGACTTCGCTTCTTCTCTTCATCCCTTTTCTTTTGCGCGATTACTGTATTGTATATCTGGTTGGCAAACCTGATAAATAGAAAGGGGGTAGAGGAGGATGGGAGCTTATTATTTTGGGCCCCTTACCCACCCAAGTAGGACTAGCCCAATAGTCACACATCCATCCCACACTCAATAGATCTAACCCACTCCTAAGAGCATCCGCGGCGCAACCCACTTTAGAGTGGCTTTGTGTCAGTGTAGAGAGAGAGAGGGGGTTGGTATGCAGTAGCAAGTACAGTGCGCTTTTTTCTGTGGATCCTACAATTAAATTAATAAAATAATAAATAGAGAATGATATAATTGGGTTCCACACAATGAAACATACAGAAAAAAAAAAATAAAGTACCACATAATCACTTTTTAACTTTTGTGACACTCTATTTTTTAAAAAAATAAATAGATAACCTTGTATCTCCACACCACCACTTGCTCTAAGAAGCCCAGATGTACAATCTATTTAGGGAAAAAACAAAAAGAGTTCATTGCAAAATAAAATAAACACACTTGGTGCACAATATGGGGTCCACCACCCATCAAGTAAGGAGAATTATTGTGATTGGTCTTCTGATGTGCACTTTTGCAATTGGTATGATGATGCATTTGATGCATATAAAAGCATCGCCACGTGATTGGAGCAAGCTGCAGGTGCCGAAATCAAACGCAACAACTGGCCTCAAATCTATTCTTTCTCTCTCCCTCTCTCTCTATATATATATATATATTAGTAAAAACCACGTGAATAAATCAAAATTTATCTTTTAATTTTAATTAAAAATTATTAAAATAAATTTTATTTTTTAAATAATTAATTAGTAATTTATTTGAGTAATTATAATTTTAAATATTAATGAAATTAAATGTATTATTAATTTTTTGCATATTCATGAATCATGAATAAATAGTATTCTAAGAGTAAAAATTAAAATTTAAGGAGTTGCAAAATTTTATTTAAATAATTATTAATTATGATATAAATACTAATTTTAGATAAATATTAAAATTCATAATTTTAAATCATTAATCATAATTGCAAATCAGGTCAACAACATAAAATAGTAAAAGTAAAACTTATTAAGTAACTAAGGAAACACGGTAAGTAATTCTTAAAAATAAGTTTGTTTGATAAAATTTTAGGACACTGCTTAACATGATAAGTACCGTTTAAAAGAGGCCAAAATTTTAAGTGTGGTAAAGATTACTTATTGCTTATCGTAGAACACGTAAGTGGTTAGATTTAAAAAATAACTTTTTAATGACTACTCTACCCTCATATAATTGTATTATCTCTTTTAAAGTTTCTCTTTGCGATTTTTCTAATGAAAATGACTTACATGTAACAAATTCCAAAAAAATAAAAAACATAATTCTACCTAATATATTTTAATTTTTAAACACGTATATAGCCTTTTGGTTACCATTTATATTGATTCACTCTAGAAAACAATTATCTATATAACATAATTCTATTCAATTTCACGTACTTTCTTTAATATTTTTAATACTATTTTTATACCCACACCATTTTTATACCCTACAAAAATATTATTTAATTATTTATATAATAAAATTTTATTATCAGAGAAGAATTGTCTTTCACATACTTTTTTAACACTCTTTTCAATACTCTACCATGTAATCCAAAACCCATATATTTTAAATTTTACTTTCTTTAATCTTTTATAACATTCTTTTTGATATCCAAAACCTATATACTTTTAAATAGTTCTAACTACTTTCTTGACTTTGGGTGCGAAGTGTTAATAGATTTTTTAAAAACTCATAATAAATAGATAAATACAGATTATATGTGATAGAGTTTTATAGAAAATAAAAGAAGTAATTTGTGGTAAAATTTTATAGAAATAGGTAATATTTGGTAGAGTTTTGTAGAAATTATTTCATTTTCTTTAAACATAACCTTGTCTAATTATATTTTATTTTAATTAAAAAACTAATAATAAATGATAATTAGGTAATTTGTGTTAGAGTTTTATATCAACTATTTAAAAAAATCTTTTTATATCAATTAATAAATATTTTTTATATTAATAAATAAATACTGCAATACTGAAATATTGAAATACTGAGACTCTTTACACTTTTAAAAATAGTATAGACTCATAATAAATGATAGTTAGGTAATTTGTGTTAGACTTTTATAGAAACTATTTTAAAAACTCTTTTTATATCAATTAATAAATATTTTTTTATATTAATAAATAAATACTGAAAAATTGAAATACTAAAACTATATAAAATTATTTTAAAAACTCTTCTTATGTCAATTAATAAATATTTTTTTATATTAATAAATAAATACTGAAATATTAAAATACCAAAATACTGAAACTCTTTACGTTTTAATAATATAGTATAGATATAGATATATATTTTATTTAAATATATCCTTATCTAATTAGATTTCCTTCTTTAAAAAAACTAATAATAAAGAGATAAATACAAGTTATATGTGATAGAGTTTTATAGAAAATAAAATAGTTAATTTATGGTAGAGTTTTATAGAAATAGGTAATTTGTGGTAGAGTTTATAGAACTAGGTAATTTAATTGTGGTAGAGTTTTATAAAAATTATTTTATTTTCTTTAAATGTATCCTTGTCTAATTAGATTTCTTTTATTAAAAAACTCATAATAAATAAATAATTAGGTAATTTGTGTTAGATTTTTATAGAAACTCTCTTTAAAAACTCTTTTATATTAATTAATAAATATTTTTTATATAAATAAATAAATACAAAAATCCTTGTCTAATTAGATTTTCTTTTTAAAAAAACTCATAATAAATAGATAAATACAGGCTATATGTGATAGAGTTTTATAGAAAATAAAATAGGTAATTTGTGTTAGAGTTTTATAAAAATTATTTTATTTTCCTTAAACATATCTTTGTCTAATTAGATTTTCTTTTAATTACTATATTAATAAATAAATACAGAAATCCTTGTCTAATTATATTTACTTTTTAAAAAAACTCATAATAAATAGATAAATACCATTTATATGTGATAGATTTTTATAGAAAATAAAATAGGTAATTTGTAGTAAAGTTTATTCAACTAGGTAATTTGTGATAAAGTTTATATGAAATAGATAATTTGTGGTAGAATTTTATACAAATTATTATATTTTGCTAATTAAAAATTATTCGATTAGACAATTCACTGTAAGTGTCTTTCTTTACTTTAAAACTGTTACCAAATACCACCAAGTGAGGGCTCCACTTCCTTATTTGAGCATAATTGACCAACTAAAAAAGTAAGTCTAGTTAACATAACTTGTTTGAGTTATTTAAGTGTAAAGAGTTTCAGTATTTCAGTATTTATTTATTAGAATATAAAAAATATATATTAATTGATATAAAATTATTTAAAATAAAAGAGTTTCTATAAATAAAATGAATTAAAATAGGTAATTATTTAATTAAAATTCAATTTAATAAAATAATTTACCAAATAATGAAATAAATAATGAATTAAAATAGGTATTTCGAATTTTATTATGTAATTTTTAGAGTTTTATAGAAACTCATTTTTATAAAAAATATTTTTATATTAATTAATAAATACTTTTTTATATTTTAGAAAATAAATTTATTAGGTAATTTGTAATTTGAATTTTATTAGGTAATTTGAAAGTGGTGATTGATTTTATTTGGTAATTTTTAGAATTTTGTAGAAACTCTTTTTATAAAAACCCTTCATATATCAATTAATAAATATTTTATTGTGATTGATTTTCTTAGGTAATTTTTAAAGTTTTATAGAAACTATTCTTATAAAAACTATGTTAGAGTTTTATAGAAACTGTTTTAATAACAGTATAGATTTATTAGGTAATTTGTAATTTGAAACTCTTTTTATAAAAAGTTTTTTTTTTCTAATTTGACTTGTATTAGATAATTTGTAATTTGAATTTTATTAGGTAATTTTAGAGTTTTACAGAAACTCTTTTTTATAAAAACTCTTTTTATATTAATTAATATTTTTTTATATTAATTAATATTTTTTTTATAGATAAATAGGTAATTTGAATTTTATTTGGTAATTTTTAGAGTTTTATAATTTTTTTTTTTATATATATAAAAACTCTTTTTATATCCATTAATAAATATTTTTTATATTAATAAATAAATGACTGTTCTCATGTTGAGTGGGAGGTTAGCCCAACCGTTGACATACAGTCAATGTAGGGATCTTTTCTGACCGGAATACCTTGTGTGATGACCTTGTGGGCGGGTGTGCCGTGGGCGGATACGAGAGACACTGTCAGGCTACCACACTGTCGAGTTACGGGTGTACAATCCCACTTCGCCTGGGAGAGGGAAAGGTGAAGTGCTTATTACATATGTCATCTCTAATTGGTATGAGGCCTTTTGGCGTAAAGCTCAAGAGCAAAACCGTGCGAGTTCAGGCCCAAAATGGACAATATCATACCATGTGGTGGAGTAGGTCGTTACAAATAGTATCAGAGCCTGACCCAGCCGGAAGTGTGTCGACAGGGACATCGGGCCTCCAAGGGGGGTGGATTGTGACGACCTTGTGGGCGGGAGTGCTGTGGGCGGGTGCGAGACACTGTCAGGCTACCACACTGGCGAGCTACGGGTATACAATCCCACATCGCCTGGGTAGAGAAAAAGTGAAGTACTTATATGTAAGTGTGTCACTCCAATTGGTATGAGGCATTTTGGGATGAAGCCCAAGAGTAAAACCGTGCGGGCTCAGACCCAAAGCGGACAATATCATACCATATGGTGGAGCGGGTTGTTACACCTTACAAGGGATAAACAAGAATGAAATTCTTAAACAAGTTTTGTGCCGACCTTTCCTTTGCTAATAAATGCTTTTTTATATTAATAAATAAATACTGAAATACTGCAGCTCCACATTTAATAATAGTATAAATATAGATGTAGAAAATAGATTTATTAGGTAATTTGTAACTTAAATTTTATTAGGTAATTTGAAAGTGGTGATTGTTTTATTAGGTAATTTTTAGAATTGTATAGAAACTTTTTTTATAAACTCTTTTACAAATTTTGTAGTGTGCAAATAAAAGAACAAAAGATGGGGCAAATAATAATTTTATTAATTTATGAAATTTGATTACAATTCTTTGAGGTATTATTTGCAAAAGAAAGAAAATATCCTCTGATTCGATCTCCTTTGTTGACAATCTTCTTCAAGTATTTGTAGTTGAAGAAGACTGTCGATGATTTCTAATCAAGGACTAATGAAACTTGATCTCGAACAGCATTGTTTGGTGATTCTTCAAATTTGTTGAATCACGAAGAAAATAATGGCATGATAATGATGTGATTGTTGTTCTTTGTTGAATTTGAGGAAGAACGACACGACTTTGGATTGGATGTGCTTGTTGTTGATTACTGTGGAATTTTGATGAAGATTTGATGTGCTTGTTGTTGATCACTGTGGAATTTTGATGAAAATGGCACGATTTGATGGATTCGATCTCCTTTGTTGACAATCTTCTTCAACTATTTGTAGTTAAGGAAAACTGTTGATGATTTCTGATCGAGAGCTGACGAAGCTTGATCTCGAACAGTGTTGTTTGGTGATTCTTCAAACATGTTGAATCACGGAGAAAAAAAGAGCACGATTATAATGTGCTTGTTGTTCTGTAACGACCCGAACCCATAGGTCCGAACCGTTAATCGGATCCTTAGCCGAACCCGAGGTCAACTAAGGACAATACCGTCCTTTCTTATATTCACAGGTAGCACACAGATCATTTTAAGGTCCAAGGTATCCAAAAACACAGTTTGGAAGGAGGGGTCAAAGGGACATGGTCAACCGACTGATGGCCCTTCGTCGGCTGGCTGAAAGTACATGATCGACCGGCTGACTGAGATAGTCAGTCGGCCGAAACGATCCTCAAAACTACTCACTCTCGGGACTTTTCCAAAATGGTTCATCGGCCGACTGAAAATAGGGTTCGACCGACTAATGGAGGAGGTTCAGTAGGTTGGTGGTGAGGTTCGGCCGGCCGAAACAATGATATTAGAACTCCAACTCTCTGGAATGACTAAAAATGTACTGTCGGTCGACTAATACTCCCTGTCAGTTGGCCGACAGGCCCTAGAATGCTGCTATCTGCAGCTAATAACACCAGAAGCCGGGCTCGTATAAGCCAACCCTGCTCAAAACCTAATACACGACCAATTCCGAATTCACGGTAACCAATGTACAACATTCCACAGTTAAAGGCATCAATAATTTCTAAGAATACGACATCATTTCTAATTCATTACAAAAATGTCAACATGGTTACAAAATTTTACATCAAAATATTGTCATGCGTTATAACTACTGTACACGGACATGCTTTACAAAACGAATACATTTCCAAGATGATACTTACAAAGAATGGGATCCAAATATATAAAAGGTGACAAAATGAATTTCTAGTCCTCTTTAAGCTTGTGATGGGTCAGCATCCACCACTTCCTTCACGATCCCTGAAAAATATAATAATAATAGAGGGGTGAGCACAATGGCTCAATAGGAGGTGCCTAAGACACACTTCTTGTGACTCCATGAATTCATACAATGAATAGAAAGTAAAGAGAACATGATCATGCCATGCCAAGGAAAAACTTAGCAACAAAACTAGCAACTACAAGTCAAGGTCGTGATGAACCATGCCATGCAATGGAGTGCAATGTGATGCAATGTCGCTCCCCATTTTTCAAAACCTTTTCCATCATAATTTCCAAACCGTTAGTGAAACTCGTCCCATAACAACTCCATGGCGGCACGAGAGGAGGATTGGCTAACTGTCCTTGACCCATGACAACTCCATGGTGTCATTTGGGGCCCAAGTAACTCAACCACGCTAGATCAGTCTCTCTAATCCCCTCTAGGTTGCACTAATGCCATGGACCCTAGGCAACTCCTAGGCGACTGGGTTTTCGCAAAACCTCTCATCAAAACATTTCCCCAAAACCTTTTACTTTTCATTTCAATCAATTTTTCCCATTCCATGCCCAATAACATGCATGAATGTCTCATGCTTTTCCAATGCGATGTCAATAGAGGATTTTATAATTCACAAATCAACATGCTTCCACATAGCAAATTCTATCAAGTCAAACACAATAGACATGAAATACTACCACTTAAGCATGTTTTTTCATACAAATCAACTGACACACATAGTTATATGCTTCATATACAACAATTAGATCATTTTAAAAGAAATCAACACAAATTAAGCATGCTAGACAATAAATAATGAAGAATTAACTCACAAAAGTCTAAGAAATTGTGTATTAAAGACCCCTACCTCTTAACTGAAAAAAAATCCTTAAAATCCCCAAATCCAAGCCCTAATTTCAAAAATCTCAAGGTTGGCCAAACGGAGATTGGCTCCAATCAACATGAAGATCTTAACAAGCTCTCCAACAATGCTTAAAGTGGTACTAGCAATTTCTCAAAGATGAGAGAGAGAGAAAAGCTTGAAACTTTGTAAAAAAAGAAAAAAAAAGAAAAAGAAAATGAGAGAGAAAAAGGAGAGAGAGCCGTGAGATTGAGATAGGAAAACGAGGCCAAGAAATGGCCTCTTGGCCATTTAAATGAATTAAGTGGGGGTGGGCTTCACAACTCTAAAATATCTTCATATATATATATATATATATATATATATATATATATATATATATATATATATATATATATATATATAATTTAATCTAATTTCTAACACCACAATTTAGCACATTACCATAAAATTATGCATATAATAACAATACAAGAAATGCAATGAACCCGAGACGCAACCCCCGTACACAACAGTTCCAGTAGTGGGTCCCACTTGGGACCTTCCGACCCGATAAATAGAAAAATGTCAAAATAGAAACCAGTGCATTTCCAAGAGTCATGAACTCAAGGAAATGTCCCACGCAACTCTCAGACACACCCAGCACACCTCATGGTGTCCGACATGCAAAACGAAAAAAGACGAAAATACCCTCGTAAAAAAAATTGAAAACATTACATTCTCCCCTTCTTAAAAGATTTCGTCCTCAAAATCTACCCTCCTTAAAGAAGGAGGCCCACTGCCACACACTTTTCGAGAATACCTCACAAAACCCCGACACTAGGAGGTCTCCGACCTTATTGCCTTTGACACCGAAAGTTAATAGGCAATCACACACCACTACCACTAAAACCCAGTGCTCACCACCCTATGAGGGTACTCATCTCTCACAACATCATACACAAAATCCGCTGGATTCTACACTCAACTTAAAACCAACATTGATTCCCTCTACACGCTACACAAGGCTTCGGAGCCCAAAAGAAGAAAAGTCATCAGACCACCAAACATGACCACATCTAACATCAACTCATCATTTAAAAGACACACAAAATCCCAATTATATACATCTCTGTCAGACCAAGCACTCGCTATCTAACCGTACCAACGACTACTAATCGCACTATACGACAATCATTACACTTAACAACCTCAAGATGACTAACAATGAATCTCTCAATGACTGAATAAACATTAGTCACCAAATCAGTAAAGCGCACTATCTTGTACCCAGAACATAAATCCTCAAAACAAGATTTTTAATAATCAAACGGATTGGACACTTGGTCCCACCTAACACACCTCGTCACCCGAAACAACACCCTAAATCCACACTGACACAACGCCCAATACCATACTCTCACTATTCGTGATAACTCGAAACAATCATTGACCTTTGACCCGACATCGCGCTAAAGAAGGATAGATTCAAGAGTAATGGTTGGCCAGGCCCTCCTCATCCTCGATTTGGTCTCAACACAGACGTCGTTCCTGTCCTCAGGTCCAAACCTCAAACAGAGTCTCACACAGTCCACAAAATAATCATGAAATCTACTCACTATCCATCCATCGTTTTACATAACCTCAACAACTATACAGTCACATACCAGCACTAAGAATCTCAATAATTCCTCAATAATAGAACTCTTAACAAGTTAAAAATGACACGGAACCAAATATCACGTTCATCAACTCGCACAAAAAAAAACTCTAATTTCCTTATAACACTCATATCGGCAAACAACTCATAACATTATTCGATTCAAGTCTTACCTCATCAAAACACATAATGTAACTATTTCATACCTAAGATCTCGAAACCAGAGCCCATTACTACGATTACTCCTTAAGGGAATCATACATTCACATTTCAAATCACATAATCCTAAGACGATACCAACGCAAATCCTCAGAACACTGCTCAAATCAAACATCTATTAAAGTACCCAAGTACATGACTCACATCACATCACCTAATTATCCTTAAACTGTCGTTCACAGCACCTTCACTAGCCATCACCGTTAGTACTAAACACCGAAAACATACAATCCCTATTCGGCAACCCGTGCCTCACATTCCACCGGTCAAAACCACTATCAAAACAAGCACTACAAAAACTAAAGACTTTATCTCCCCCTGCGAAAGTGAGTTGACTCATTCAACCAAGACCTTACTGGTGAACTCTATCAATAGAATAAACCACACATAGGTCCGTCCATCAGTGGACGCACACAGCCTCTAAATGGAGAACAGGACTTACGACAATGACGTCCTTGACAAGATTAGAATGAACGAAAAAGATAACGAACCCCGCTCTCACATAAGACTAACGACTCACAACTAAATGTACTCGACACCCTGTCACACGCTATTCACCAATTATCCAACCGTGTACACCCAATCTCACCTGAGATGAAATGAACTCCTTACGCACAAAAAGAAGAATCAACTGGAAACACATACAGGACTACAAACACAATTCTAAGCGACCTCGCCACCAACGAATCGTCAAACACTATTAACACAGAACCTCTTATACGCCACGCCGCAATACCCGTGCTAACCAAAACCAATCAGATAAGAGCACCAATGCCCACAACATACTAACATTAGGAACAATCACTTTACGTTAGACACCACGTCCCATTTCGTCAAGAACCCGTCACTCCCAAATGACAACCTCCATGCTAAACAATGACATTAAACAACCCATTCCACCTTCACCTTTCAAGGCGACACTACCTCGAACACCATGTACAAGACTTGTGACGTCAGTCACATCAACCCACGACTCGTTAAAAGAAAAAGGTGTCTAACTGGCAACATCATCCTCACTGGCTCTAATGACTAAACCATCCACAATTGCCTCAACTGGCGCACAATCCCATCACCTACCTTAAACTGTCCTTCTCATCAGTACTAAACATCACACCATAGCACCTCTATTACCATTCTTCCCGTAGGACAACTCGAACCTCTCATCTCACCAAATCATCAAGCCACTACCAAGTGATTATTCCTCAAACATCCTTAAGACAACACCATCATAACAAGAAAATAAGCATTACTCTCGATTTTCCCCATAACGACCACTACTTGCCACCAGAAAAGGACCTTTAAACTGCAACACCATGCCAAAAAATCCTAAAGGAAAAATGGGATACAAAAACTAGATGCTCAACATCCAACTAGCTCCTTAAAATCATCAACGATGCAATTAATTACTAGCGCTTAACCGACTACTTAAACCACTTTTCCTAAGGCGATCTACATGCCTAAACAAGAAAACTTCATACCCTAGGTTCAACATCATTACTTCTCAGCATTCCCGTTCCTCAGAACACTCTTAGCCTCAACAAAAGTCAAATGGGGCTACCAACTAAATCTACAAGATCAACTTCGTCCCAATCATTCTTGTCATCAGTCTACCTTTTTGGATCCTCAAACAACAAGTACCACCTCTTAATACTCCAGACACACCCGGAATACAACTCCAGTCCACAACTTTCAAATTTTAAAACACGGTCTATTTGGTAACACAGCACTTACCATCAATCACTTCATCTGCAAACGACCGAGCACTTCGATAACCTCATACAACTTGCCTTATAGTGCAATCTTGCTCTACACAACTAAAATTAACTACTATACACCACCTCGAGACTCTCTTAACAACCGTGCCAACCTATAACCCTACTCATCCACTGAGTTATGAAATCAGCTCACCGAGAGTCAATTAATCGCAACACGCTCTTGAAGCTATCCGAAATGGGAATCACTCCTCGATAAACCAGTTTCTAAAACAGACTCTTACGAGACCACGAAATGATCCACATCCTGCAATCGGTCATCCGACACTGGCATAACTCCAGTTTATGCCTACGTCACCCTAGACGTACAGAGTCCAATAAGTCTCCTTAATAATCGTAACCAACACGCTTCTCCGGACCATACTAGAATACCCAAATACACGTTCACGATCACCAGACCATGCTCAAAACTGCCAATCCCCATCACTCCTATCGCAAACCGGTTCGAAAAGAACCTCCACACTAAACCGTAACCTAAGTCGAAAACCCTAACCCCCTTGATTTTGATTTTGTATGGTGTAGATGACCTTTATGGGTTAAAACACATAAGTAATAAGTAACCAATAGGATAGTGGCCCAGCGGTACCAAGCCCCTACTTCTCAAAGAGAGGTTAGGGGTTTGAACCTCCATGGAGATGTGTATGTGAATACCAACAAGGAAAAAAAAAAATATTAGCAAGTCTTAGCAGTATGAAATTCAAAATTAATTTTGACATTGGAAATCAGCCACCGAATGCAATTGATCTGTGTCAAATAGGCTATAACCAACTTCATCTCATGGCTCAATTTGCACCCAGTCATGCATGGAAGCTACTTCCATAGGTCCATTAGGTGTACCTCTGATTAACAGAGCTATAATAGAATGAGAAAAAAATGAGTACATAAATGATATCTTCAATAATTATAGAACCTAATCTGATAACTCAACAACGAGGCTAACAATTTTATCTACATTGTAACGCAGATTTCAAATTTTTTATCACTATTTAATGGCGCACCTTAAGGTCTAAAAAAGGCTAATACGATAAAACATTCTTGGCATATTTAGTGCAATCACAATGAAAACTTAATGGTTAAAAGAAAACAATGTACTAAATAAATAAATAAAACATGATTCACCTACTTAGTAGAGTTGCAATGATTACTTAATGCTGAAGTATCTATGTTCCATATCTATAAGAAAGAAATGTTGGACATTATGTATAACCAAGAGAGCAATATTTCCTTAGATATGGTTTTGAAATAAAATTAGCATATAAAATATCCCAGGTATACAAGGAACAAACATTTTTTACTCCAGTTTCAGGTGTTGAAGAGTGAAGATACATACTTAGGTATTGACAAACCTACATCGACCAAAGGTTAAAAAGCTGGAATTGCACATGTGCGCGCTCACAAACTACTTAGATGGACAACAATCTTAGATGTCGTGAGATATAACATAGAAAGAGCAAACATCATACCAAAGGTTATTTAGTTCATCATGTAGATGATGGCTTAAAGTGGCCGCGTGCAAACACTAACATGAATGAAAAATATATATAAATATACATATATGTGCATATATATTAGTTGTAGTATAATAGATTCAGAAGGGAATATAACATAAAGGGGAAAAAACACACACACACACACATCATACCTTTAGGTTATGCAACTCATCTGGTGACCATATTAGCCACATTAAAAAATGACTATATAGTTCTAAACTTTTAGTAGTAGAAATAACATATATCCTTCTATCTTTGTTTATTTGCTTTCTCCTACCCAAAGGGATTATTCCCTTCCCCGAAGGAGGTCCATTAGGCATGCCTCTAATTAATGAGGCTATATAGAATGAGATTAAGTGAGTAATACATAAATGATATCTTCAACATTTTCAGAACCTAATTCGATAACTCAACAATGAGGCTAACAGCTTTATCTATATATTGACAATATCTTCAAAATTACCTAGAAAGTATTTCTTACAAAATTCAAGTAGAAATGGGCATAGGCACAATTAAACCTGAGAACACCGAAAAATACACTGTAAACAAACTCTGCTTCTCTCTTTGGTACCAAGTATGGAAGAATATCACTTTTACCATGTTAAATGGGCCCTCACCACTTTTATAGCAGCAATCTAAGTTCAACAAGATGGATTTCTACAAGTCTAGAACAATATAGCTCAACTTTAAACTAGAAATTATCTTCCTCAATAATCAATAATGAATACATTGCCATGCAAATTCTAAAATTTTTACAATATTGCCCCTTAAGGTCTACACAAGGCTAATAATCAAAACATTCTTGGCCTACTTAGTCCAGTAGCAATGAAAACTTCATATTAAAACGCCTACGTTTCGTAACTAAAAGGAAAGCAATGCAGGTAATAAATAAAACATGCTTCGCCTACTTAGTACAGTTGCATTGAAATCTTAATGCTAAACAATCTATGTTCCATGTCTAAGAAAGAAATGTTTGTTATTTTAAGCTCAATGACATTATGTATGACCAAGAGTGCAATTGTCTTAGAAATGGTGTTAAATTAAAAATTTAAAATGAAAATCTCCTAGTACTAAAGCCACAAAAACCCACGCAAGCACGAAATCTACTTCCACAGGTTCCTTAGGTGTGGAATTCTAACTAATAGGGCTACAATTGAATAAGATTAAAAAAGAGAGATGGTATGTTCAATTATTTTTTAATAACCTTACCTCGTAACACAAGTCTAACTAAATATTAACAACGTATATATTTAGAATTGGGTAAAAAGGATTTCTCATGCAATTCCATAGAAATGGGTATGGTCAAATATGAACTTGAAAAGACCTAAAATTACTTTGTTGATTTCACTGTGTACAAACATTGAAGGAGAGCTCTCCAATCATGTTGACTGGAGCACCATCCACTTGTATACAATAAACCAAGAATATAAGTTCGACCGTGTATGTATCATGCAGATTCTAGAAAATTCTATATTGTGGTATGAATATATGAAATTACACAGCAAAGAAAAAAAAAAAAAAAAAAAACGAAAGAAAAAAAAAAAAAGAAGAGAAAAGAATAAAGTACGTATTTAGTTGAAAACTTTTTCATTTTTCACCCCTTTTACATCCTCTCAATCGGTCAAATCCCATTCATGCAATTGGGCGAGACAAGGCTTTCCACATAGGTCTGTGTTGTTCGAAACATATGTCTTTTGTAACTAGTTGGAATGTCATGCACCACAATATCCCTCAATTTGTCTTCTTTAGAGTTGTATGCAACCAATTTCTCTTCATTCTTCTCCAGCAGAACTCCCCCATCCACCAGTAAAGATAAGGGTTTCATTGTCAATAAGTTAGGCATCCGGATTGTAAATTTGGTCCAAGACTCAGTCACACAATACTCCTTCATCACCCAAACATCAGAACCAGAATCTGCATCACTACTGTGTCCAACCAGAAACAGACACTCTCCAAGAACTCCCAATTCATAGCCCGAATTGATGAGTGATATAGGTGCCGGCACTTCGCGGATGAATCTCTCATCTGCAACATCGAAAGCAGCAATCACAACCGAATCATTAGAGGGTCTAGAAGTTAACCAATGGATACACCCATTTACAAAAACTCCGGGCAAAGACAAGTGAAAAGAATGATCGTAGGGGAAATCTTGAATCCTCCTCCAACAACTAGTTTTCAGTGAATACACACTTACAACTGTATCAGCGGAGTCATCATCCAAGAAATGTACATTATCATACAAAACCTCGACCACCTTGTAATCCTGCAAATATGAATCATACCCGAGTCCATACATGTTGTCACTATAACAGTAACCGACGCCAAAAGGAGATATGGGTAATTCCTAGAATTCCTTAGTTGATGGGTTCAATAAAATTATAGTATTTTCTCTATTAACAACTAAAAGCAAGCCATTGCAACAACACAAGATATGGAAAGATGGAATTGAAGGGAAATCAAGCTTCCTTGCAAATACAGCATCGTTATTGGAGGCTTCAAAGCAGTCAAAAGTGAAATAAGATTTAAGCGGATGGCCTAAAATTACTAACTCAAGTTGGATGTTTCGATTTAGATGGGTTTTGACAAAATGAGAGTTTGAGATGATACTACACCACGAGTTCAATAAGCACCTAAATCGGCATAGAGATTTCGCGGGGAGTCGAGAGAGTATGTCGACGATGATCTCTTCCGGTAGGTTTACGCCGTTCGACATCCTTCAATTTGCAGAAAACCCTCGCGAGGCGGACTATTGGGAGAGCTTTATAGAAATATCTCTACTCCGTCGAATGGGCGGAGTTTGGGAACACGGCTAATCCGACACTTCAAATGTTCAACCTTGATCCAATTTTAACTTGAGACCTTTAGGGTCAGTTTGGTAGAGTAGAAAAGGGAGGAAAGGGAAGGGAAGGTGATGGAGGGGGATTAAAAATGTGTGTTTGGCAAAAATTGTTGGAAGTGAAGGGAAGGGTTTGGAGGGTTAGCTTGTGCCTTCAACAGTAGATTTCTTAACCTCCCAAAAATGGGAGGAAATGAAGGGAAAGGGAAGGAGAGGCTTGATGGGTGATTTTAGATGCCAATTTTACCCTCAAGATTGCAGAGAGAGAGAGAGACCGCCGGTGATTGAAGCTTGGAATGGCGACCCGAACTGGAACAGCAGCCATGGAAACTGAAGGATATGGGTTTTGGATTTTCTGAACAATCTGAAATGATACATCGATACGGGTTTGAACTTTTGATTCTTGCAAACAGATAGATAAACTGGAAATATATGGGTTTTGAATTTCTGATTCTTGTAGAGAGAGAGAGAGAGAGGCCAAGTTCAGTGTTGAGAAGGAGTTGCAGAGATGGAGCGAGATTGGGGAGGCTTTGCCCTATTTTTTTATTTTTCTTTTCTTATGGCCTCAAGTTAAAGACTTTATATATATATATATATATATATATATATAATAGAGATGGAGGATTAGGGAGGCTGAAATGATTTGCCCTAATTTTTATTTATTTATTTATTTATTTATTATTATTATTTTTTTTTGGCAAGTACATGAAACTATATATATATATAAATAAAGGGGTATAATAGTTCATATGTTAAAATAATTCCCTTCCATTTCTTTTCTTTTCTTTTTTTAAACATAATTATTGTCCTACCTTTTCTTTTCCTTCATTAATCAACCAAACGCAATGGAGGTTTAAAATTATCCTTCCTTTTCCTTCCCTTCCCTTTCCCTCATAACTAATGTTATCATTCCCCTTCAAACCCACCGTACCAAACAAAGCCTTAATGTAACCTTAATTCAATTTTAACTGAATTCAATCCTATCTATTCAATCTAAGCCTAATTTATTTATTATTATTTTTAATTCTTATTTAAAAAAAATTAATATAATCTCAAATTAGTTTTAAATTAAATTATTCCTAAATGAAATTTTTTCAAAATTAAACTAAAAAAAAAAATTAAATATATATTTTTTAATTTTACATTAAATAGTATAGTTAAATTTGTCATTTCACATTTCGACAAATACAAATATTGAGATACTATGATTTAAAAATAGTGAGAATTTTATGATTTTAACCTACCTTATTTAATATATAAGTATATATTATATATCTAATAGACTTGGATCGAATTATCTATTTAGATTTGCTTTGATATTTTTACTACCCTTTGTAAGTGTAATAATTAATCATGATTAACCAATCTAATAGGGCTGGAAGTTTGCTCTGTGATAGGATTAGAAGCCTTCTCACCTACATCCAAAATTGTCTAGCTCACATAAGCAGGTTGAGACATACTTGGACCCAAATGTTATGTTTTGGGCAGTTTGGATTTAAAATTGAGAGAAATTTAATTGAAAATTTGACTTATATTTGTTTCAATTCCAAATTCAGCATGCATGGATCTCGGCATTTGCCTCTTGTATTCTATATGAAATTCCACTAAATTTCACAAATTCTATTCCAAATTTAGCTTACTTTAGAATTTGTACGGAATTATGCTTCATTTGAAACCGAGGTAGCAATCAATCATTGATACTGCTTGCCAAAGTTCTCTCCTTTCCACGTGGGAGTTGGCTATAAAAATGGGGTGTTGATGAATAGGGTTTGGAGGTTAAGGATATTGGGATTCCATAGAATCCAAATTCTTCCAAGTAGAGAGTAGAAAACATGTGGACAACTGAGGTAGCAACACTTGTATAACTAAAAATAGGTGGTTTCTTAACTGCCTTTCCAATGCTCAACCCCTCTCACTACTCATAGGTATTGGAATCAAAGAAACATTGGGCATGAAACAACTTATCAAAACATTAAGCCACACTCGCAGCCAATTTCCAACACAAACTCATAGACATTCTCCAAAAGAAAGTCATATTACTAGTCCTCCATAAGCTTCTAGCATTCTCATTCATGATTTAACACATATATTTCAGGCCTAAAGAAAGACATACTACTAGTCTCACATAAGCCGTCAACATTAACGTACTAGCATTCATATCCATAAATTAATATAAATTTTCAAGCCAAATTAAAGATAGGCTAATCTCACACAAACCACCTTAAACATTTGCAAGCAATCTTTAAGTTAGAAATCCATAGAAGGTTTGCATAGTCTAGTAGTGCCCATCATTATATTTTGGCCCGTAGAAAATGACTATTTCAGAGCTGCTGCCGCCGGAGCGGCCTCTGCTGCCTCCGGAGGGGCCTCTGCTGCTGCCGAAGGGATGTATCTCTCAGGCATGGCTAATATCTTTCGCCAGGTTTCAGGATCCCAGAATAAATATATAAATAAATATATATATATATATATATATATATATAGTCTTTTTGGGACAAAAGATGGCTTTCAGCACCGGCCCAAAAACTGCTACTGCCCAGTGGCGGAGCTAGCGTGTGCCCAGAGGGGGCACATGCCCCTCCTGACCTGGCCCCGCCTACTATAAAATATAGTAATTTTTATTTTAATTTGTATATTTATAAGAAAATTTCTATATGATGCCCCCCTAAAATTTTAAATTTCTAAAATTATTTTTAAAATTTTTCTTTCCTTTTTCTTTTGCTCTTAATATTCCTTTGATTTCCTTAAAAAAAGTTAAATTTTCCTTCTGTACTCAAACTCTATATATATTTTTTTTCCTTTCAAATTTCTCATTTTTCTTCCCTTTTTCTTCTTCTTCTTCTTCTTAATTTTTTTTTGGCCCCCTACTTCTTAAACATTTTTTTTTTTGCACTTAAGAATGATGTATATAGTATGTATTTTTTTTTTCTTCTTATTTAAATTATATATATATATATATATATATATATTTTTACACTGCGCCCCCTCTGAATTAAAATTCTGGCTCCGCCCCTATTACTGCCCAGTCACATCAAGAATGAATGTTTTTATTTTTATGTTGTTTTCACAGTATCAAGAATGAATGTTAACTACGTGTATTTAATACGAATTTGACAACGAATGTATAAACCAATCTAAACAGAATATGTAGTGACCTCTTACACGGCAGCCACAAAAAACAGGATAAATCATAACACGAGCGCAAAACTTTTTTGAGTCAATTCTATTAATGAAGGCAAACTTAATGCAATAAAAAATGGCAATACCAGACAAACAAAAACAATTGCAAAGAAAATAATTTTTGATGCCTTAAGAAGCATCAACTTTAAGGTTCAACTCATCTTAGGTGCAAACAATTCCTTCAATGTGGGGTGCAAGTACCAACAAGAAAAAAATTAATAATATTTTTTGTTACAACTACATCTTTTAAATATGATAATGCTAAAAAACAAATTATCTAAGTGTGTGTAGCCAAGTGGTACTTACAAACCTCCCAAAGGACGCCGATGGTTGAATTCCCCATAGGGACAAAGTGTGTGTGCGAGTTTCTTGTTAAGGCAAAAGAGTCTAAGAAAGAAACTATAGCACCCAAGAACAATTCCTAAAGCAATTTCTTTTACCCAAAACCATGAAAACGTGGAGTGATATCCGAATTAAGAGAAACATGTTTGGAAAGGAAGCACGAAAACTTTACAGAAATATAAAACTCGGGACTTCCTTTTAAATGAAACTGGTGTAATATCCAAATGCTTAAGGTGCACAAGCTGTTACAAAATGGATGCCAACATAATTTCATTGACATAACATTAAATGATGTTGAAGTACTACACAACCCATGTGCCCTGGAATTAGTTGCATCTCCTCTACCACTATCGGCTTTCTTAAAGGGTGATACCTTATGGCAAAATAAGGAGAACACACCAAACCTCACATATGGATGAATTGCGAAAGTTGGTGCTCCATGGCCAAGTTTAGACATAACAATCAATTTCTCGTCTAAATTCAGTAGGGTAGGAGGATAAAGCTTTTCAAGAAGAAAAAAAAGAGTTAATCAAGGTTTATGGCAAAGTCAATGTATAATGTAAATTTCACAACTCAAGTATTAGTGGAATACATCTCGCAGACTCGTAGCCTATGCCCTCTTGCTTTTCGTCAAATCTCTTGAACCAATTTTGATGGAGAGTCATCCCACTATGAATTTTTTCTTTTTCTTTTCTAATTAGTATAGTTCATTCAAAGTGCACTCATGCGGGAAGCGCATCCCATAAACAAAAGCCAAAAAACACAAAAATAAATCTCTATACCCTTAAGCTATCCACAAAATCCCCAATAGATTTACAATAAAACTCATTAACCCAAAAGAATAAGGATCTAAGAATGGAGAACTTAAGTGCCTACATAGGAGCCTTGTCTCACTCGAATATATATATCTTCTTCTTTTTTTTTCTTTTTTTCTATTTTTTTGTTGAATGTACCTTTACAAAGGTAGATAACCCATACAAATGAACTGAAAAAACATTTACAGCAAAAAAAGAAAAGGAAATTTGAGATAAAATAAAAACAGATGAAGAGCGTCGTATTGTTTCAATCTATTGCATTGTTTAATTTGTTCTTTAAAGAGTATGCGCAACAAAAGAATTGAAAATGTGTGTATTAAAGAAAATAAAAAAGGACCAACAGGCAGTGGCCTAGCGGTACCAGACCCCTACTTCACAAAGGGGGATCAGGGGTTCAAGCCTCAATAGAAACATGTGTGTGTAAGTACCAACTAAGAAAAAAAAAAAAACGTAAGGAAATTTAAGATATAAAATTAAAAAAAAAAAAAAAAAAAAACCGATAGTAGAATAGTCTAGTATGATTTAAAATTCGGTTAAGGAAACTTGAAACAATAAAAGAATATAAGTAGAATAATCTTGTATGATTTAAAATTTAGTGTTTTTAAGGGGACAAAATTGAAAGATGTGGGTAGCATGGTCATTAAATAATGAATAAGCTTAGAGTTAGGTACATTGGATGTGCAACTTACCTACCTACCAAAACAAAGAGAATAAGAAAAAGTAAAGGGGGAAAAAGAGAGAGAGATTCTTTGTTCTTCTAATACTTGGAGATATATATTTCAAGCACCTTCAAAAAGCAAAGACGTGCATCTTCCTTGGTCCTCTCAAATCCAAAGGAGGAAGGTGTCTTACCAAGCGAAAATGAGGTCCACATGTTCGTAAGTAGGGTAAAGGAGGTAGGAGAGAGCAAAAAATACGTATTCATTGTCATTTTCGTTCTCTTGGTAAAGTTGAGTAGACTATCCCCAGTGAGTTGTCAACTTTAAGAACCACTCATTATCTCATTTCCTTTCTTCGAAATCTTACCAGATAGGACATGTTATTAAGCATGGACTTTAGACTGAAGTTTGGTCTTCCCCTCACAGTAATGTTGGCACATGGGGTGTTAAACCCTCTCCCAATGCCCCTTTGGTAATGAAACAAGTGCTCTGATACCAATTGTTGGGCGCAACAGAAGTAACACCAATCACCAAAATCACCTAGAACATGAATCTGCCAAAGTTGGACCAGTCCAGAAATGTTCGACTGGTGCATTTTGGCCAGTAGCCAAAACCACTATGTGAATCTTCATAATCACCCCAAAGCGATTGAAAATACTTGGACAGGTCTATGTTGCCCAGATTGCAATTGTACACACCAACAACAAGAATATATCAAGATTCGATTCATGCAACAAGATAACAACAAACCAAGCACAGCACTAGATTTACATAGTTCACCCAAACACATAGCTACGTCCATGGATGAGGAGATTCCACTATAATGAGGATGAGTGTAGACAATTACCAACACCGGAACTTGTCACCTAGAGTTTTCCCTATGGAACTGGCTATCGGGGCAGAGGTCAGAATACCCAAGCCTTACACCGTGTACTATGACGCTCTCTCAATACAAGACACCTCGTCTTCAGCATTCACTCTACCAAACCTAATACTCTCTACCCTTCAACTCACAATTCTCACACAATTGTCCCTCAATTGTTCCTCACAAAAACTTACTCACTTTCTTTAATCATGTTTGATTGATTAATTGATTAAAGAAGAAAAATAAAGGAAAATGTGGTGTTAATATTTAATTGTGTTTAGGAAAGATCATCATCATCTTCATTTAATCCTTTCATTTCTGTCCAACCAAACGGACCATAAATGTAGGTTCCCCAACGACAACCTTTCACCCAATAAGTTGTACTCCAAATGCTTAAGCCCAAGCATACAAGATCACGATGTACAAGTCCAAGATCGGCTGTTTAGATTGTTATTCTACATATTCAGACCCATATAGTACAATAATTGTGAGTCAAGCCATTTTACTTCCGCGGTAATGATAAACGTAAGGATATAAGTTAGGATTCAACCAATAAATATAAATAAAAAGTGACTTTTGCAAGAAGCCAGGGCATAGACAACCTCTAGTGCAAAAATAACAAATTGCACAGAACAACAAGATACTGTTATTGCAATTAAAAATTATGATAATTAACTATTCAAAAATTTGGCAACATTATTTTTATGGAGATTACTAATATTATTATTGTACTTATTGCACATCCATGTTTATTAGAAGTACGAGTCACGTAATTCTTACTGACCTTAATGTCACCGAACAAGGGTGGTCTTGGACATATGTGGGTGGGTGTTAGCACCACATAGTAGCTTAATTTAGTGTCACGTCATGCGCCCACATAAAGGTGCCTAAGTCATTATTGGGTCCCAGCCTTAGCGCCCTGTGGCACTAGTAGCTAGGGGACATGCTCGTGAAGTGTTACATGCTAAAAAGGTATACAGACAACATTGGTACTTTACTATTGTAATATCTCTACGAACTATAGTGGAATCTCTTCTAATCCGTGCATGTAGGCCGATTTTGGCTGAACCACGTTATATCTTTTGTTTGTGATTTCCATGATTCGTGCATTTGCATTGCCCCAACATACATTAATTAAGATGCTATCGGAGTAATCAGTGGAGTTATTTACAACATCTGAGAATGAAGCTTGGCACTCGTTAGCGTTCATGGGGGATTCTTTCTCGCTGTGCTCTTCACTATGTTTGTGTCTTCATAGTGTAATGGTTATATATTTAAATGAGGGATTGAAAAATGTTCATAGACCATTTCACTTTGATGTATGAACATTTCACTTTGACGAAAGATAGATGTGGATTTAGGAATTCAAAATAATTGTCAAAGCTGCCTGGGAAGCAAATGTCTAAGTTAAGTAAAACAATAGAATCTAACAAAATGTGGCCAAGGGCGGATGATTTCCAAGGGAGAGTGTGGGCTTGGTGGAATGAGATTACAATGTTTGGTACCCCAAGCTTTGTTGTTCTTGAAGACTAAGGTGATCAGGAATCTTCAGTTGAGAAAGAATAGGGCTCTCTTAGAGATTGCAAAGATTCGTATGGAGGGTTGTAGTGGTTTAGTGGAGACTCGTAGAAGGGCAAAGTACCATGCAAAGATTGAGGAGATTGCTATTATGGATGAGACTTCATGGTGGCAAAAATCTCAGCCCTTATAGCTTAAGGATAGCGATAGGAACATTAAGTTTTTTCATAGATTTGCCAATAGGATAGTGTTGCGTAGTGAGGAGGTGCACAGGGGTATCGCTTCCTGTTATAAGAGACTGTTCACGAAGACTTGTAATTTGAGGCCATGGCTTGGAGGGCTACATTTTAACTCCATTTTAGGGATGGATAGGGATAATTTAGAGACTCTGTTTTTTGAAGAGGAAGTGTAGAAGGCGTTGAAGAGATGTAATGATGGTAAAAAACCCCAGGACCAAATGGCTTTACTATGAGGTTTTTACAGGAGAGTTGGGAGGTGGTCTGGGGCGTGGTGATGGAGCCTCATATTTCAAGGATTTTAGACGTATTAGTTTGGTGGGTTGTATCTAAAAAACAATATCTAAGGTCTTAGTCATGAAATTGAGGGAGGTCTGGGACGATGTTATTTCGGAATCACAAAATGCTTTTATTGGTGGGCGACAGATATTTGATTCAGCTCTTATCGTCAATGAATGCATGTATGTTTGGATATGCAATGAAGCACCAAGGGATGTAAGCTTGATGCGGAGAAAATTTACGATCATGTTACTTGGAGCTTCCTGCTTCATTTGCTAGAGAGGATGGGTTTTGGGAGACATAGAGAAGTTAGATTAAGTTTTATATTATTGCTGCGAGATCCTCGATTCTCGTGACTGGTTTCTTCAGGGTTTTCGTCAAGGTGATACTTTTTCCCTCTTCCTTTTTATCATCGTCATTGAGGCCCTCAGTTGTAGACTGATGGAGAGGGCTATGGATCTGGGTTTCACCAAGGGTTTTAGAGTGGCATCTCTACCCACTCATCAGTTAAAGATTTCTCATTTGCTTTTTTCGGATGATACTCACGATATTTCATCTCTTGATGTTGTTCTTGGGTGTGGAGTCAGTCTTTTGACATTCTCTTATTTGGGTTTGATATTGTTATCTTCGTCCAGGAGTGTGGGAGTTTGGGATCAGGTGGTTGAGCGTTTCGAGAAAAGATATGCGGTTGAAAGAAATAGTATCTTTCGAAGGGCGGAAAGACCACTCTGTTGAAAAGTACCGTGCCAAGTCTCCCAGCATATTTTCTTTCCTTTTTTCATAATCCTTACTCAATTGCTAAGAGGATATTTGGTGTGGTTCGTATGAAGATCGTTTGTGGGCTCTTTCTTCCCCTAAGCTCTTCAGGATTATTGTGGATAGGCATGTTTTCGTTGTTGAGTGATATAAATTTGATAGCAGGAGGTTTTCCTGGGATGTACGATTCTCGAGACACTTTCAAGATTGGGAGTTAGAGATATGCTTAGTTTTTTGGAGCTTCTTTACAGACTATAGGTTAATTATGGAGGGCTTAGACTCGCCTGTTTGGTGCCTTCTTGTTAAGGAGGTTTGATGCGTCTTCTTTATTTAGATGCGTCTTCTTTATTTAGATGCGTCTCGAATTTTTCGAGGCATGGTTTTCCTTGGAAGGCAGTTTGCTGCTCTAAGGTATGCTCAAGGTGGCCTTCTTTGCTTAGCTAGTGTTTTAGGGATATATTTTAAAGCTTGATAACTTGATGAGGAGAAGATAACTCATTGTTAATTGGTGTTGCATATACAAGATAAATAGAAAGATAATTGATTATCACCTCTTGCATTTTTCTGTCATTCATGATTATTGGAGTCTTCTTCTTGGTTTGTCTAGGGTTCAGTAAGTTTTGCCTTGTTCTAGAGGGCGACGCCTTTGTGCCTTTGGTGGTGTATTTGGAGGGAGCATAATAGAAGATCCTTTAATGGCGAGGATAATTCTATTGGGAACACGAGGATATGTCTCTTATTAGCTCTCTTTTTTGTTAGGCAGTACATTCATACACAAGCTAGTTGGCTTGTGGGGCTCCTTAGGCCTTGGTGTCCTTTGTGGTTTTTATGTAGTTCTTTGGGCTACATTCCCCTTTTAAAGGTGGCTTTCAAATACAATTTAACTTGTCAAAAAATATTTATATAAATAAATAAAATTCACTGAAGAGGAAGTATTCTTTGCATTGAAAAGTAAGGGGGATAGCTTCCTTCCAACAAAATTAAGAAGTAGTCAAAAGGTAAAGGATATAATTTTTTATATGCATGGTAGTTTCATTTAGTGAGTTATGACTGTTCTGCAAGACAGAATGTTTCAAATGGTTCGTCAGGGTTAGAGAGGAGATTCAAGTCCAACTTTCCCACATATAGAGGAAGACTTATGAAGGGTCTACTTCAAGAGGGAAGGATATCAGCTTAGTTGGAGGATCTGAGGAGGTTCTGCATGTGAGACCGAGAAACATGGGTAATGGTTCAGGCTTTCACGGTTATCCGAACAAAAACCCGAGCAACGCACAAGTTAGTGCAAAAGGGAGAAGATGGTCTCAAAAGCAAAAGCAAAAGTGGGTTAAGTTCATTTGTAAAGTCTATAAACCGGGTAAATGCTCTGAACTATCACCAAATCTCTCTTCCTTCTCCACCCCTTCTTCTACTTCTACTCCTTCTTGTGGGGTGTTGAGGAAGGATGATGGTATGGTGGATGGTAGGTGTTGGGTTGTTTATGGGGGCTCATAAACTATCCCCAATTGCTGAGGTGACTAATGAAGGCAGGATTGAGGATGATGGTGGGGAGTCTGTATCCTCAGATTACACAAGGACAATGTCAGGTTCTAAGATGTATTGTTTGAAAATCAATTAGTGGCCTTTGATGCTTCTCCTAATTGGCAAGGATGATGGCAATGTTATGTTATGTGTTGGGCGAGGTACTTAGTTGTTGATTGATGGGGGGACGGCTGAGGCATTAAGAGCTTACCTGAATCTTCATTAGGATGGGACGAAAACGGGCACTGTTGAGTCTTATTTGCTGACTGCTAGTAGTTCTGAACAGAGCCAAGTTTTGAGTACTTCTAATGTCTGGGATCCGGATGGTAGGGATCTGTTATCTGATGTTGATGCTTTTACTGTGGCAGAATGTTCCTCTGAACTAGACATCCCACCACTAGTTTGGGAGTTGGGGACACAATTGGAATTGATACTACATTGGTAGCAATTAGAGACGTGCAAAGGGTTGTTAACTTGGATGACAGGGATAAGGAATGGTTTATGGAGGCTATAGGAGGGACAAGTAATTTGCTGAGGTTAACAAGTGCTAGGGATGAGAAAAAAAACCCATGATATGTTTCAAGTGGTTGAGGATAAGCGGGCGATGGTGAAAACTATGGAGAGCCCTGGGTGGAAGGGGGGGAGAGAACTGAAAAGTTTGTTTTCCAATGTTAACTATGAATGGAGGAGTGGGGAGAAAGGTGAGAGGAGGAGTGGGGGAAGGGGGGAAGATATTGTGTATTTATGAAGCTAAAAATTGTGTCTTGTAATGTTCGGGAATTGAATGACTCGAACAAAAGAAGGGTGATGAAGGTTCTTCTATGTAAATAGGAAGTGCATGTGGTCTGTTTGCAGGAGTCTAAACTGGTTTTGGCTTCTGATTATGTTATAAAAAGTCTGTGGGGGGTAGGTATATGGATTGGGAGGTGATTGATGCCAAGGGAACTACTAGAGGTATTGTATATGTGGATTGGGAGGTGATTGATGCCAAGGGAACTACTAGAGGTATTGTGGTGCTTTGGGATAAAAGGTGGGTTTCGAAAGCTGACCTATGGAAAGGGAGATACTCTATTTCTATGTTGTTTTCGCTACAGGATGATGGTTCACAGTGGATTTTTTCTTGTGTGTATGGGCCGGGAGGGGATGTCGATAGATTGGGCTTGCAGGAGGATTTGGGGTTTGTTAGAGGGCAGCCCCGTAGTGAATTGGGGGAGACTTTAATGTTGTTTGTACGCCGTGAGAGATCCACAGAAGGGGTTTGGTCTCAAGCCATGACTTTACTTTTTTGGTTTCATTGACACCCACCATCTTATTGATCTTCCGATGGAAGGATGCCATTTAACGTGGTGTAGTGGATAGGAGTCACCAACGTTGTCAAGGATGGACATATTTTTGGTTTCGAGGGATCTGGAGGAGAAGTTCCCTGATATGTCTCAGGTGGCCTTGGCCCGTGCTATCTCGGACCATATTCCTATTCTCCTTGATTGTGGAGGGGTGAGGATAGGGAGTGGTGCGACCGAGCGTGTGCACAAAATAATGCACAACACTTTAGGTTTAGAAATAATGTCAAGTGGGCACCATATTTTAAAATTTATAAAACCACTAAACACTTATACTATGGAGTATGAAGTGAGCAGGGATCGTCCCAAGAGATCTAAACAATTATAGGTTTTCCAGAATTGAATTATACTTTAGTGCTTCTGTGATTGCCAAAAGGGTTTTGTTTGTGATTAAAACTAATTTTAAACTAAATGATTGCAATAAAGAAATAGAGTTTAAGAGATTGGAAAGAGACTTAGGGTGTAGGATTCACCACTAAGCACATTCCCTAACTCACTCACTTTCAACTAATTGGGGAAATAATACTATGTAATCTATATGTGGCTAACAAGAGCAATGAAAAGTGTAAACCATCAATTTCAAGCATGAATCAACTACCTAATGACAATTAAACTAAGTGTAGTGCAATTCACCCATTCAAAGCATGATTTATCAATCCAAGTTACAAATTTAACACACATTAATCTAGAAGATAATGCAATTGTGACAAAAAGTATGGAATTCAAACATAAGTATGGATGGTCTACTTACCTAATAATTGAATTGCAATTAAATTAATTAAACTTAAATTAAACTAATTAAACATGAATTTAAAACTAGTTAAACAACAAATTAACCTAAACATGTAGTACCATCCATCAAATGTAAGCATTTTTCATCAATTTGAAACACAATTACAACTAAGCAATACCATGCATAGCCATCACAAGAATCAATTAACAAAGAATTCATGTGTAAAATTTGTTTATCAATCAACCGCACATAAGACAATATGAGATTAATACAGATAATCAATTGGAAGAATTTAATTCATAATATTCAAGACTATACACTAATTACATAAATTAATCCCCAAAAAGTATGAAAAGAGAGAGAGAATAGGTTACATGCTTAGGGTTTATCCAACCCTAAGTAGAAGAATCAGCCACTCATGGTTGATGGAGTCGAAGATAGGACAATCCCCATCATCTGCTTCATCTTCTCTGAACTTTTCTTCCAAACCCTAGCCTGTTCTTCTTTTTCCCTTTCTTCGCGTGTTTTTCCAGAGAGAAAATACGATACTACGATACAGAAAAAAATAATAAAATAAAACTCCTTTTTTTTTTTCTAATAATCTTTACCTAAATAAAAACTAAAACTAACCCTAATCTAATGGCTCACTGGGCCTTAAGTAACAATCTCATTAAAGCCCAACAGTTCCCAAAATGAGCCCAAAAATTAAATAAAAACTGTAATGTTGCTAAGTCCTGGGGGATCGATCCCCCACCCTGGGGATCGATCCCCCCAGAGTTAACAAATTCCTTTAAGCCTTATTCAGCTCCATTTTTGCCCCGGGCTATTTGGTTTGCTTCTCCATCTTTGGGAACATCATCAAAGGCCCGAAATTGACCGCTTTGTGCCATTGTCTGAAAATCTTTGCTTAACTCCAAAAAGGCTTAATTGGACCGTTCTTAGCTCATTTTAACTTTATTGCCCTGAAATACACATAAACATAAATTAGGACTAAAATATAAAATTAAGATAGATGCAAAGACTGAAATACCTTAGCTTAGGTGCTGAAATGTGCAACATTTAAGCACTTATCACGCCCCCAAACTTAGATATTGCTAGTCCCTAGCAATAAACTACAGCATGGAAATGAAACAAACATATATACGATTATGAACTAATAAAGCAAATAAAGATAACACCACTTTCGTAGGGATCACGGTTGCATTTAGCATATGCAACAAGCCTTTTAAACCCCTAGGTTACCCCTAGTGGACGAGTGAAGTCTCGTGAGGGTTTACAGAAATGGTACCCACAAACATCAACAGCTCTTTCTCACTTGAGAAGTAACGACACATATTAAACAAGTGTTAAAAGTAGACTACCTCAAGTATGCAAATTTCTGCCATTTCTAAGCTATTATCAACGTTTCAACATCATGTAAGCAAAAACGGTCCTCCACACATCAATCAATTAATCATGCAAATTGAATCAATTATATCATCCTTTTAAGTGAACCGGCATCAAAATGTGTTGCTATCCTAGCAAATCAAAGTAATGGCATAGCCTTACCCTCAAACTAGCATGCAGATATAGTACCAGACATCAAGACATTGAATGAACCTTGTTATTTAATCAAACATTTTTTTTTTTTTTTTATTGATTTCATTTTTTATTTTTATGTATGACCATGTGCAATGTCCAAGTTCCTTAAGCTCTCTAATCACCCCATGTAACAATCGTTGAGCCAACGACTCCCAAACCAGATGGTCTTAGGGCGTTAAGTGTAAAGACACTCCTAAGGGCGTAATGACTCGGAATGGCTAGGCTACGAACTCAAACTAATCATACATCTTACATTCTTCCCTTGTCTTCCTTTTTAATCAGTTGACATGTTGAAAGAATGCAGTTTTTTTTTTTTTTTTTTTTTTTTAATTTATTTCTTTTCTTTCCTTTACAAGGTCATTTTATCAAGAATGAAAGCTTTCAAAGCATACTAGCTCAATTGGAACAAACCAAAACAATAATCAACTAAGCATGTACCCCACAAATTGAATGCTAGTGTGCGCAAGTGCAAATGTAGAATTCTAGAATCAACTCTCAATGCATTTTCAACCAACAAGATGATGTGTACCACAAAAGCAAACATGATGTCAAAAATTAAAATTTACCCCTAAATGGCATCCTAGAGCATACAAGAAGTATTAGACTCTAACAACTTGTTTTTTAAAGGCACTATGCTTCAAAAGTTCGAAATCATTGCCAAACACATCTCAAATCTCATCATGCATTTAAAGCTTAACTTAAAAAAGAGTGAAGCATGATGACCTTACCCCCAAACTTAAACTGTACATTGTCCTCAATGTGCAATGGGAACAATGTAAAATGATGAAAAGAGTATACCGTGATGGCAACGATTATGAAGTCCAGCAGTGATCCAGTAGGAAAGATGTCTCCCCCAAACTTGGATGCAAAAACCTAGTTGTATAACCATACTAGCAAACTCACATCAAATAGCATATGGGATAAGCAATACCCACAGTCCAAAACAATATATAACATGCTGCAAAGAGATATGAGATGAAACCCTAGATAAAAGATGAAACATGTATCACCAAGCATAAGGGCATATTAGTAACATATTTTTGATGTTTGAAATTTTTTTTTTTTTTTTTTTTTTTTTATAAAAAAAAATCAAAGAAAAAGATTATGTGTACACAACCTACAAAAGAAATAAAAAATAAAATGGGCTAAGATTAACGTCTCTAGCAAGACGGATTGGGACTTTTGATTTTTTTTTTTTTTTATGTTTTTTTTTTTTTTATTAAAAAAAAATAATAATAAATAAATAAAAACCTTATTACAAAATCTACTGAATTGATTCTTGTTTTTAATTTTTTTACAATCAACAATTTCATTTTTATTTTTATTTTTATTTATTTATTTATTTATTATTATTATTTTTTAATCATATATTCAACACTTTTTTTTTAAATAAATAAAATCAATGCAATTTATTTTTTTATTTTATTTTATTTTTAATCAACAATTCAACTTTTTTTCTTTTTCTTTTTTTCTTTTTTTTTTTTTTTTTTTTAATGCAACTTTTTGTTTTTTTGTTTTTTTTTTTTTATTTTTTTATGTGTATATATATATATATATATATATTTTATTTTTTATTTTTTTCCTTTTTCTTTCTTTCTTTTCTTTTTCTTTTTCTTTTTCTTTTTTTTTTTTTTTTTAAATTAACATCACAAGCTTGCCGGAGAAGACAACCGGCAGAACTGGGTAAACCCAGTCCAAGAATCGCCGGCGAGACCCAGCAGCGACGACGGAGAACTGCGAAGCGGTAATCGACGACGAACCCAGCCGCGACGCCGTTTGATGAACCAGCCGCCGGAATCGCTGAAGAAGAAGCAGCCGCAACGCCGGAGAGATGAAGCCACGATCGCCGTAGAGAACGACCCAGATCCGACGCCGAAAAAACGAACAATTAAAGCCAAAACAGATGCAACCCGAAAAGAAAACAGATGCAACGCCGCTGCTGTTTTTTTTATTTTTATTTTTTTCAGAAAGACGACCCAGACGCTCGCCGGAAAGACCAGCCGCGATCACTGGAGAACACCAGCCTAAATCGCTGGAAAAACTCAGCCTCGACGCCAGAGAAGAACTATGAACAGCCAAGAGAAGAGAAGAGCGAACCGTGAGGGTTGGACAATGAAATTGGGTTTAGAGATTTTTGGGGGAAGAAGCAGAATTTCAAGCAACAGAGAGAAATGTATTCGTGGCTTCAAGGGCTAAGGTGCGATCGATCTGCTTTGATGGGGGATCGACAATTTTAGGCAAA
Organism: Cornus florida; assembly: GCF_030987335.1. Taxonomy (NCBI): domain Eukaryota; kingdom Viridiplantae; phylum Streptophyta; class Magnoliopsida; order Cornales; family Cornaceae; genus Cornus; species Cornus florida. The sequence continues at coordinate 27,025,209 of NW_026775574.1, forward strand.
AAATGTCCCCTTCACTGTTTAATAAGAAGGGAGAAACATAAGTAAAATGGGATCGATCCATTTGGACGGGGATCAATCCACTTGGCCTATTTTTTTGTTGCTCTCTGCCAAGAAAATGGGATCGATCTCCTACCCATTTTGGGATCGATCTTTCTTTTTTTCTTTTTTTTTTCAATTTTTCAATTTTTTTTTTTAAATAATAATAATAATAATAATAAAAATAAACAAAAAAAACAAAACTAAAAAGAATATATACACTAAAATGAAAAATAGATAAAAAATAAAATAAAAATAAAATTAATAATAAATAAAATTAAAATAAAATCACTTATCAACCTATACTAATTAATACTTTTTAAAAATTTTTTTTTTTATGTTTTTGAATAAATCAAAATTAACATGAAATATATACAAAAATAATAAAAATAATAATAAAAAAATAGATAAAAAATCAAACACCAACCTACATTACTCATTTACAATTTTTTTTTTTTTTTAATTTTTTTTTTATTTAAAAATGCATAAATGTACAAAAGGAAAAATAGAAATAAAATAATAATAAAATGAAAATTAAAATGCAACGAAGGAGAAACTCGATACAACTAGTGTTTAACGTCGCTAGAAAGACGTGAGATGTTCTCAATCTTCAAAATAAATGGGATCTACCAAGAGGGCAGATTCCACATTTCTTTGAAAATTTTGTCCATCAATGTATGGTTTAAGCCTTTGACCATTAACTTTGAAGGTCCCTTCATCTTTTAGATTTTTAAGTTCAACAGCCCCATGAGGTGAGACGGAGATAATTTGATAAGGGCCTTCCCATTTGGTTCGAAGCTTTCCAGGGAAAAATTTGAGCCTAGAGTTGAATAACCAAGCCTTTTGACCGGCTTCAAAGGACTTTTTCACAATATGTTTATCATGAAATGCTTTTGTCCTTGCCTTGTAAATTTTTGAACTATCATAGGCATCATTTCTCAATTCCTCTAGCTCATTGAGTTGGAGTAAACGGTCCTTTCCAGCCTTATCAAGATCAAAGTTGAGCCTTTTTATTGCCCAAAGTGCTTTGTGTTCTACCTCAACCGGAAGATGACAAGGCTTCCCATAAACAAGTCTATATGGAGACATGCCTATTGGAGTCTTGTAAGCTGTCCGATAAGCCCACAAAGCATCGTTCAATTTTCTTGACCAATCTTTTCGGGTCGGATTGACAGTTTTCTCAAGAATATGCTTGATTTCCCTATTTGACACCTCGACTTGCCCACTTGTTTGGGGATGGTAGGGAGTGGCCACTTTATGTGTGACGGAGTATTTTAAGAAAAGTTGCTTCAAGAATTGATTACAGAAATGTTTTCCTCCATCACTTATCATAGCCCTTGGCATACCAAAACGAGCAAAGATATTTGATTTAACGAATGCAATTACCACGGAGTGGTCATTCGTTTTGGTAGCACAAGCCTCAACCCACTTTGAAACATAATCAACGGCAACGAGGATATATTGAAAGCCATAAGACATTGGGAATGGTCCCATAAAGTCTATGCCCCATACATCGAAGATTTCAACTACAAAGATTGAAGTTAAGGGCATCATGTCTCTCTTTGACATTGATCCCAACTTTTGACACCGAACACACACCTTACAAAAGTTATAGGCATCTCGGTGGATAGTGGGCCAGAAGAGCCCACTTTGAAGAACCTTCAAAGCGGTCTTCTTTCCACTAAAATGCCCACCACAAGCAAGTGTGTGACAAAACGCAAGGACGCTCGGAACTTCACTTTCTGGCACACATCTCCTGATGATTTGATCCGGGCAATAACGAAACAGAATGGGATCTTCCCAATAGTATTTCCGGATGTTAGCAAAGAATCGGTCCTTTTCTTGTTTTGACCAATTAATGGGAAGTTTGCTGGTTGCAAGATAGTTAACAATGTCGGCGAACCAAGGCAACGTCCCATTTGAGATTTGAAAGAGTTGTTCATCTGGAAATGATTCATGAATTTCAAGATTTGGAGAAGATTCAACCATTAATCTAGACAGATGATCGGCAACGACATTGTCGGAGCCCTTTTTATCCTTGATTTCAAAGTCAAATTCTTGAAGAAGTAGAATCCATCTTATCAAGCGAGGTTTGGTTTCCTTTTTCATCAAAAGATGCCTAAGAGCGGCATGATCGGAAAACACAATTACCTTGGATCCTAAGAGATATGACCGAAATTTATCAAGGGCATATACTACGGCAAGTAACTCTTTCTCGGTGGTAGAATAGTTCAATTGGGCACCTGAGAAAGTCTTACTCGCATAGTATATAGCATATGGTAGTTTACCTACCCTTTGCCCCAAAACAGCACCCATTGCGAAGTCGGAAGCATCACACATAATCTCAAATGGTAAGGACCAATTTGGAGGTTGCATGATAGGAGCGGATGATAGATGAGTGCGAAGTTGATGAAAAGCATTTAGGCATGCTTCATCAAAAACAAATGGAGTCTCCTTGGCAAGAAGGTTACACAAGGGTCTAGCAATTTTGCTAAAGTCTTTGATGAATCGGCGATAAAAACCAGCATGTCCTAGAAAGGAGCGGATTTCTCTCACCGTAGTAGGTGGAGACAATTCAGAAATTAGCTCAACTTTCGCTCTATCTACTTCTATTCCTCTTTTAGAGATGACATGTCCAAGCACGATTCCTTCTTGAACCATGAAATGGCTCTTTTCCCAACTTAACACAAGATTAGTCTCATGACATCTTTGAAGCACTTTTTTGAGATTTTGGAGACACGAATCAAATGAGGACCCAAAAACCGAGAAGTCATCCATGAAGACTTCTAAATACTTCTCCACCATGTCCGAAAAAATTGACATCATACACCTTTGGAAAGTGGCAGGAGCATTGCACAATCCGAAAGGCATCCGTCGATAAGCAAATGTACCGAAAGGACATGTGAATGTGGTCTTTTCTTGATCCAATGGATCTAAGGCCACTTGATTGTACCCCGAGTAACCATCTAGGAAGCAATAGTATTGTTGCCCAGCCAATCTTTCCAAGATTTGGTCAATGAAAGGCAATGGAAAATGGTCCTTCCTAGTAGCAGAATTCAGCTTTCGGTAATCTATACAAACACGCCATGAAGTGGCGGTGCGTTTCGAAATAAGATCACCCTTAGCATTTTCAACAACTGTGATTCCCGACTTTTTAGGAACCACTTGAGTTGGACTAACCCACTTGGAATCAGAGATAGGATAAATGATTCCCGCATCTAGAAGTTTCACAACCTCCTTCATGACCACTTCCTTCATATTTGGGTTCAATCTCCTTTGAGCATCCCTAAATGGCTTTTCATCATCTTCCATGTGTATGCGATGCATACAAATAGAAGGGTCAATGCCTTTTAAGTCAGCCACACTCCATCCAATGGCTTCTTTGTTAGCTTTAAGCACTTCCAAAAGATCATTCTCTTGGTCATTTTCAAGATTGGAAGCAATGATGACCGGAAGAGTCTCTTTTGGGCCTACGAAGGCGTATTTCAGATTTGATGGAAGGGGCTTAAGCTCAAGAATAGGAGGAGAGATGAGAGATGGAACTGGTGGAGTACTAGAGAGTGAAGGAAGAGGTTCTTTCTTGCTTTTCCAAGGTGGGTAATCCAAAGTGGCCACAGAGTCCATTAAAGCATTCACCTCACTTATGGATCCTTCTGTGTCAAAACCACAACTTTCAAACATTTCGCAAAGGCACGCCTCAAGAGGGTCCTTAGATAAAATAGAGGGAAGAGTCTCCTCTATGTTTTCATCCAAGACATCTACTAGGAAACATTCGTCTTCATCTGTGGGATGTTGACTTGCATTGAATACATTAAGCTTAACCATCATGTTGCCAAAAGAGATGTCCATAATGCCGGATCTACAATTAATGGTGGCATTGGCATTGGCAAGGAATGGCCTTCCTAGGATGACTGGAATGTGATTGGTGAGATTAGGGACTGGCTCAGTATCTAGTACCACAAAATCAACCGGGAAATAAAATTTATCAACCTTAATTAGAATATCCTCAACAATCCCCCTTGGTTTCTTAATTGATCTATCGGCTAGTTGGATTACTACCGATGTTGGCTTCAAGTCCCCTAACCCTAACTGCAAGTAAACAGAGTATGGAATGAGATTGATACTTGCACCTAAATCAAGGAGAGCTCTACGAACTTCTTGGTTTCCAATAACACAAGAAATAGTCGGAGCACCTGGATCCTTGAACTTAGGAGGAGTGTTAGAAAGAATGATGGAACTCACTTGTTCTGTTAAAAGCACTTTCTTAAGGTCCCTTCCCTTGCTCTTCCTCTTTTGTGTGCACAAGTCCTTCAAGAACTTTGCATATGGTGGAATTTGCCTAATTGCATCTAGAAGAGGAAGATTGATTTTCACTTGTTTAAACACTTCCATCATATCATGAATTTTTCCTTCTTGTCTCCCAAATGATGAAGTTTCTCTCAAAGCTTGAGGAAATGGAGCTTTTGGCTCATAAGGCTTCTCTAATTGGGGAGATGATGATGAAGATAATGGAATGTCCTTTTTGGAACCACTAGCATCCAAGGAAATTGGAATAGAATTTGGAATGGGATGGATGCAACCACTTGGTTGTGCCAATTCATTATCCTCCTTAGGTACCTCTACCTTATTATCCACTTTCCTACCACTCCTCAAGGTAGTAATTGCTTGAACTTGCTCATTTCCAGAAAATTCTGATGAAGGACTTGCTTGCGCCATAAATTGCCCTTTAGGATTGGTCTCAGTTTGACTAGGCAACTTACCTTTCTCTCTCATATTTAAAGAATTAGCTAATTGCCCAATTTGAGCTTCAAGCTTTGCAATTGATTGAGAGTGAGAATGAAACAGTTGATTATCTTTTTGAAGATTACCTAAAGCCTGCAAGACTTTGTCCTCAAAAGCTGAACTTTTAGGAGGCGCTTGATTTGGATTAGAGTAAGATTGAGAATTTGATGCTTGAGGATGAGAGTATGACTGAGGATTTGATGCTTGAGGTTGAGAGTATTGATTCACATTCTGAGGATAGAATGAAGGACGGTAACCTTGAGAATTCTGATTTTGATTTTGGAGATGTGGGGGAACATACTTTGCTTGGTAACCTTAATTTTGAGGAGGGTTTGCACCGTCTCCTTGATTTCTCCATGCAAAGTTTGGATGATTTTTCCATCCCGGATTGTAAGTATTGGAATAAGGGTTGTTCCCTTGATGAATGAAAGCAGCATTTGCTTGTTCTTGAGACTCACTTGGTATAATTTGTCCAAGAGGGCAATTTGAAGTATGGTGAGTGTAACTAGAACAAGTCATGCACATTTCATTGGAATGGTGAGGATATGATTGAGTTGCCGGACCTTGATTCAAAAGGAATGTATCAAACCTTTGAGTAAGATTTTTGACCTCAGCGGCAATTTCCATGGAAGAGTCTATTTGATTTATAGCTTTCTTTCCTCCCATATGTGCTAGGTGACTACCCCTAGAAGATGAAGATCTATGCATTGAGTTTTCACTCATTTTTTCGAAAAGTTGCCAAATTTCATCTTCATTTCTTTCAATGTAGCTTCCGCCACAAGAAGCATCAACAATGCCCTTATTGGCATCGGATAAACTTGAAAAGAAACATTGAACTAATTGCCACTTAGGAATGTCATGATGTGGACACTTCCGTAGCAAGTCATTCAAACGTTCCCATGCTTCATGAAGGGGTTCTCCTTCTTGTTGTTTAAATTCACGAATGGAAGTTCTCATGGCATCAGTTCGACTTGCGGGGTAATACTTTTTTAAGAACTCTTGTTGCAATTGTGCCCAAGAGGTGATTGTATTTGGCCGCAAGTTGTTGAACCAATATTTAGCTTTATCCCGAAGAGTGAAAGGGAAAAGCTTCATTTTTAGGACTTCTTCCGGAACATCCGTGATTTTCACGGTGGAACAAACTTCCAAGAACTCATCTAAATGTTTATAAGGCTCTTCATTGCTCAACCCATAGAAAAGGGGGCACATGTTAATGGTGGAAGCCTTAATCTCATAATGATGAGCACGAAAATTTGGCAATTGAATGCAAGTAGGTGCATTATATTGATTTGGAGTGTAACGATCCCTAAGGACCATTGGAGGATTGAGAGGATTGAGAGGAGGATATGGCATTTGACCTTGTTGATGATATGCCATTTGACCTTGTTGAGGGTATGCCATTTGAACATATTGTTGTTGTTGCTCACCAATTGGGGGAACAACATTTGGCCTTGGCATCCCTAGATTAGGTTGTTGCACCGCATGATTAACTGGTTGTGGCATTCCCAAGGGTGGATGCACACCTTGAGGATCCACAATATGAACTTGTGGTGGGTGGTGCACACCATTATGATCCACATGACCAAGATCTACAACGGGATCTTCAATTGGATCTTCCATTAAAGGTGATGGAAGATCAAAATTTAAAAGATTAAGATGACTATCCCTAGTACTACTTCTTAAACGCCGAAGAAAAATTTCGAGATTTTGATTTACAGGAGCAAGAGGACGATTAAGTGATCTACGACCATGCATGCACTAGAACAAGTCAACACACCAACATTTCAAAATTTCAACCTCCACATACGATGTTCCCAAACTCCTCAATAATATCAATGCACTTAAAACAAATAAATGCCTCCACACGGGCCGATGCCTTCTACAAGAAGGTATGCTTGGACTTAAAAATAAAACAATTCAATTTAAGCCTCCACTTGGGCTGTCCAAAGCATGCAAATTGGTATACAATTAAAGTACTAAAATTAAAGAGAACTTACAGATGGTCCTTAAGCAACTTCAATTTTTTTTTTTTAATTGCTTCTAAGTCCAGCGTTTGCTCCACTTTGCTTCAAGTACCTAATTGACAAATCAAATAAAAAAAAATTAAAAATTAAAATGACTTAAAAGTAGACAATCAACAAAGAACTAATGTTTAATTCAATTCTTCAAAACCGTTAGATCCCCGGCAACGGCGCCAAAACTATGGTGCGACCGAGCGTGTGCACAAAATAATGCACAACACTTTAGGTTTAGAAATAATGTCAAGTGGGCACCATATTTTAAAATTTATAAAACCACTAAACACTTATACTATGGAGTATGAAGTGAGCAGGGATCGTCCCAAGAGATCTAAACAATTATAGGTTTTCCAGAATTGAATTATACTTTAGTGCTTCTGTGATTGCCAAAAGGGTTTTGTTTGTGATTAAAACTAATTTTAAACTAAATGATTGCAATAAAGAAATAGAGTTTAAGAGATTGGAAAGAGACTTAGGGTGTAGGATTCACCACTAAGCACATTCCCTAACTCACTCACTTTCAACTAATTGGGGAAATAATACTATGTAATCTATATGTGGCTACCAAGAGCAATGAAAAGTGTAAACCATCAATTTCAAGCATGAATCAACTACCTAATGACAATTAAACTAAGTGTAGTGCAATTCACCCATTCAAAGCATGATTTATCAATCCAAGTTACAAATTTAACACACATTAATCTAGAAGATAATGCAATTGTGACAAAAAGTATGGAATTCAAACATAAGTATGGATGGTCTACTTACCTAATAATTGAATTGCAATTAAATTAATTAAACTTAAATTAAACTAATTAAACATGAATTTAAAACTAATTAAACAACAAATTAACCTAAACATGTAGTACCATCCATCAAATGTAAGCATTTTTCATCAATTTGAAACACAATTACAACTAAGCAATACCATGCATAGCCATCACAAGAATCAATTAACAAAGAATTCATGTGTAAAATTTGTTTATCAATCAACCGCACATAAGACAATATGAGATTAATACAGATAATCAATTGGAAGAATTTAATTCATAATATTCAAGACTATACACTAATTACATAAATTAATCCCCAAAAAGTATGAAAAGAGAGAGAGAATAGGTTACATGCTTAGGGTTTATCCAACCCTAAGTAGAAGAATCAGCCACTCATGGTTGATGGAGTCGAAGATAGGACAATCCCCATCATCTGCTTCATCTTCTCTGAACTTTTCTTCCAAACCCTAGCCTGTTCTTCTTTTTCCCTTTCTTCGCGTGTTTTTCCAGAGAGAAAATACGATACTACGATACAGAAAAAAATAATAAAATAAAACTCCTTTTTTTTTTTTCTAATAATCTTTACCTAAATAAAAACTAAAACTAACCCTAATCTAATGGCTCACTGGGCCTTAAGTAACAATCTCATTAAAGCCCAACAGTTCCCAAAATGAGCCCAAAAATTAAATAAAAACTGTAATGTTGCTAAGTCCTGGGGGATCGATCCCCCACCCTGGGGATCGATCCCCCCAGAGTTAACAAATTCCTTTAAGCCTTATTCAGCTCCATTTTTGCCCCGGGCTATTTGGTTTGCTTCTCCATCTTTGGGAACATCATCAAAGGCCCGAAATTGACCGCTTTGTGCCATTGTCTGAAAATCTTTGCTTAACTCCAAAAAGGCTTAATTGGACCGTTCTTAGCTCATTTTAACTTTATTGCCCTGAAATACACATAAACATAAATTAGGACTAAAATATAAAATTAAGATAGATGCAAAGACTGAAATACCTTAGCTTAGGTGCTGAAATGTGCAACATTTAAGCACTTATCAGGGAGATCACCTTTCCACTTTGAAAATATGTGGCTCCAAGCAAATGACTTCAAAAGGGGTTTGGATTTGGTGGACGGGCTTATGAAGTTAGGGGCAGTCCGAGTTTCCAGTTGGCATCCAATTTAAGGTCGTTAAAGTGTTATATTAAGGCTTAACACAAAGAAGTGTTTGGTAACTTTGTTTGGCAAAAGAACTGAATCCTATAGTAAATCTTAGTCATGGATAAGAAAGAGGGTGAGGAAGGTTTTGGGAGTAAGGATGTGAGCAGAAGGGAGAAGTGTAAGGTTGAGTTTGGACAGATTGTGAAGATGGAGGAGATTTCTTGGAGACATAAGTCTAGAGCCCTTTGGCTCAAGGAAGGTGATCGAAACACGAAGTTCTTTCACAGAATGGCTAATACTCATAGTAGAGGCAACTACATTGGCAGGATTAGTCTTAATGGGTTTATGGTTACTGTGGAAGATGATATCCAAAGTGGGTTCGTGTCTTTCTTTAAGCAGCTCTTTAAGGAGACTGCTTCTTGGAGGCCTTTACTTAATGGGCTTGAGTTTGCGGTTATCTTGGATGGGGAAGAGATTGGCTTGAGATGCCGTTTGGGGAGGAGGAGGTGCTAGCAGCTGTGAGGAGCTGTGATAGGGATAAATCTCCTAGACCGAATGGTTTTACCTTAGCTTTCTTTCAGTATAATTGGGAGGTATTGAAAGTTGAGGTAATGGGGGCAACTGAATCATTTTTCTTGTATGGATCGTTTGAGAAGAGTCTCAATGCTTCCTTTATTACTCTTGCCCCAAAAAAGGGTGGAGCAATTGAGGCACAAGATTTCAGACCCATTAGCCTTGTAGGGGCTATATATAAGATTATTGCGAAAGTGCTAGCCATTAAAACTGAGGAGAGTACTTGATGGGATTATCTCGGATTCTCAGAATGCATTTGTAGGAGGACATCAAATTCTGGATTCAGTGTTGATTGCCAGTTAGTGTATTAAGGCTAAGGCTAGGGCGAGAAGTGGAATTCCAGAGGTTGTGTGCAAATTAGATATTGAAAGGCTTATGATCATGTCCACTGGGATTTTTTGATGTTTATGATGAAGAAAATGGGCTTTAGTCATAAGCAGAGGGCATGGATTTTTTTTTACATTTCAACAACAAGGTTCTCGGTGTCAGTTAATGATCTTTGAGTCGATTCTATGCTAGTTCTTGAGGCGTGAGGCAAAGGGACCCTCTCTCCCCAATCTTGTTTATAATTGTGATGGAGGCTTTTAGTTGTTTGATGGGCAAGGCAGGGGAGCTTGGGTTTATCCAAGGATTTTCAGTGGGTAGAGCCCCCAATCAGTTAGTTGTGTCCCACCTGCTGTTTGCAGATGATACCATTGTCTTCTGTGATGCTAATCTACGTCAATTGAGATTTTTAAGATGCATGTTGGCATGTTTCCAAGTTGTTTTTGGTTTGAAGATAAATATTGGAAAAAGTGAGATTATTCTAGTTGGAGTGGTGGAAGATATTCAGGTTGTGATGTTGGCTCTTTTCCGATCTCCTACTTAGGACTCCCTTTAGAAGCCTCGTCGAGGAGAATTTCTGTTTGGGATCCGATTATTGAGAGATTCGAGAGATGACTTATAGGTTGGAAGAAACAGTACTTGTCAAAAGGGGGGAGGGTTACTCTTATGAAAAGCATACTCTCAAGCCTTCCAACCTATTTTACCTATTTTTTGTCACTTTTTCCGATGCCTAAGAAATTTGTTTAGGAGATTAGTTCAAGTATCACTTGGTTGACTGGAATAAAGTGTGTTCCCCTATCAAAATGGAAGAGAGAGGACTAAGTTTTGGAGGCGTGTCATTACTTGTCGTTACGAGGAGGATGATGGTGGGTGAAAGTCTAGAAAGATTAGATTCCTAGCGGCATGGGCTCTTGGAAACTCATCCATAGAGGCTGTAATGAATTTTCTAAAAGGATTCGATTCTAAGTTCATGGTGAAAGAAATGTTAGGTTTTGGGAAGACATATGGTGTGGGGATTCGGCTCTGGCCCATAGGTTCTCTCATATTTACCCGATTTCTATGAATAGAGATGCTTTAGTTGCTGATTATTATCGCTTTGATAATGGAAGGGTGACTTGGGATATGCAGTTCCGTAGACTGTTCCATGACTGGGAACTATTAGATGTTACAGATCTTTTGGCTTTCATCTATAGCCAGGTGGTGGTCGAGGAGGGCATGGATGAGATGGTGTGGGTGGGTTCCTCGAGAGGGGTGTTCGAGGTCAAGTCCTTCTATTTCAGTATGGTGGAGATTCCTGGCCCGTTTTTCCTTGGAAAGCTATTTGGAAGACGAAAGCACCTCTGAATGTAGCTTTTTTCTCGTGGACAGCTGCTTTGGGAAGCATCCTCACTATGATAATCTTAGAAGAAGTCAAGTTGTGGTTAACAGGTGCTACATGTGTAAGAAAACGGGAGAATTTGTCAACCATCTTCTTATTCATTGCTCGGTGGCAAGGGATGTTTGGTCTCTTTTTTTTAATTGTGTTTGGTATTCCATGGGTGTTCTCAGAATCTACGGTTGACTTGCTTGAGACTTGGAGAGGGTGTACAATGAAGAGTCGAGTAAGAGATGCTTGGAGGGCTACTCCCATGTGTATATGGTGGGGCTTGTGATGAGAGAGAAATAGGAGATACTTTGAGGGTGTAAAGTCTCATATTGGGGCTATTAAGTACAGTATACTTTTTTCTTTATTCTTTTCGGTAAATGGGCGGGATTGTATGTCAGTGGATTGTCTTTTTGATTTTGTTGATAGCTTAAAGCTATAATGTGGTCATAGACGGCGGTTGTTTTTTTGGGTTCGCTCCTCATTTGAGCGTTTTAATGAAAATTTTCTTATCTATCAAAAAAAGAAAAAAAAAAAGAAAAAAAGAAAGAGTTAAAGGATAAGATTACTTATATGAATGGTAGTTTCATTTAGTGCCTGAATGCCACTTTCACTTCCCTTCGGTTTGTTATCCATTAGGAACCTGCATTCCTAATAAGGGGACCATTGACATTGAGGACTTTTAGACTAGGGATGGCAATGGGGCGAGTTTAGCTAAACCCTACTTCGGCCCGTTAAAAAATTCATCACACCAACTCCGCCCCTACTCCGGGACGGGTTTGTGATTGGTATACTGAACCAACCTCACCCCTACCTCAGCAGACAAAGTACCGACTCTACCCCGCGTACTCCGTTTAATTATGGTAACGGGCGGGTTATGCTACTTTTATTATTTAGAAAAAAAAAAAAAATTAAAATTAGCTCAATGTACTCAAATTAGGCTGATAAATAAGTTGGCCCAACTTTTAAATTATTAAGTAGTGATATTAATATATTAGCCGACACTTGCATCAAAGTAACAACGCTCTTAAAAATATTAAATATTATATATATATATATATATATATATATATATAAAATTTAAAGGTAAATATATAATCAAGGCGGGGGCAGGGCGGTTTTATCACTAAATCCACCTCCGCCCCTAGCCCGTTTCAGGTTTTTAATTATTTTACCATACCCACCCCAAACCCATTTAGGGGGCTTCCAACTCTGCCCATTCGGGGCTGGGCGGGGCGGGGCAGAAACCCGCCAGGTCGAGGGAAATTGCTATTCGTACTTTAGACCTATCAACTTGGTGAGGGTTACATACAACTTAATAGCTACATTCCCATATTCAAGTGATAATTGAGTGATCTTAGAAGCTCAAAATGCTTCCATCAAAAGGCCACCAAATCTTGTATTTGGTATTAACTGTCTGTGAGTCTAGATTCCAGACTGCGTAGTGGGGTGTGGTCTATAAGTCTGACATCAAGACAACTTACGACCTATGAATTAGGATGTCTAACTATAGGGATTGGTTTTCGTTAGCAATGGAGGAGGTGGATCCATTTTTGCATCTCTTTCTGGATTTTATGCCTTGTTGAACGGGTATCTTCCGTTTTTTTTTTTTTTAAGAAGTAAAAATGTATTAGAGAGCGTTCAAAAGGGGAACGAATCCCACAAGCAACACAAAGGCTGGAGCCCAAAAGAAATAGACTTCCAGACCCAAGGAACTTAAAAAGTCAACTATCACCTCTATCAAATTACAAATTGCCCCCCATCGCCCAACAAAAAAGAAAACTAATAATAGTAAATTTCAGAACCCCAATGAGAGATTCCTCCCCATCAAAGGATCTTCTATTCCGCTCCTTCCAAATGCAAAAGGGAGCCACCCTCCAAACATCACGAGCATGGGATCCCCCGGAATATCCACTCCAAGCGTCAATCAAGCCTCTCGAAGGCTGTGGCATAACCCACTGAACGCCAAACAAGCCAAAGATAAAACTCCAACAGTCGTAAGCCACGGGGCAATGCAAAATGAGGTAATCCACTAACTCTCCATCCTTCTTACACATACAACACTAGCCGGTCTTCTCCTTCTCAGGTCAAAATTTTACCCCCAACTACAGTAACGAAAAAGGCCGCTTTGGAAGGAGCCTTTGATCGCCAAACCATCTTCTAAAGAAAATCAACCCCTAAGAATCCGAAAAGACAATAGTACGAGGAGCAAAACCGTCTTCCACTTTGGGGACTTTTAGCTTACAAATGAGGCTAAGAGTGGAATTCGAATGTATTAGAGGATTTAGAGTGGGTAGACATTTCTCGAGTTAAATGGAGATTTCCCATCTTCACTGATGATACGATTGTTTTCAGCAAGGCAGATGAGGATCTGTGGAGATATTTCAGGGTTGTTCTAGTTTTTTTCAAGTCGTGTGGCTTAAATATCAACGTTGGGAAGCGCGTGATTATTCCGATGGGAGATCTGGCAGAGGTTGACAACATAGCTGACATTCTAGGATGTGAAGATGGAGTCTTACCTCTGACATACTTGGGTCTTTTGTGGGGCAATTCATCGAAGAGGATTGATACGAGGATCTAGTCATTGAGAATCTTGGGAGGAGGCTTGAAGGGTGGAAGAAGCAAGATGAGATGGCTTATTTTTTCTAGTTTAAATAGATTTAAAGGCAAGATCAGATGGCTAATTTTCCCACCATTGATGAACTTATTCTTGTTTGATGTTGGACTCCTCCCGCTATAAGCATTTTGAAGTTAAATTTTGATCCTTTTTTCCAGAAACTGAAGCATGAGTGCAGGGATGGTAAAGATCCTTTAAAGACACCTACTTGCACCTTTAATGCACCACACATAAAAAATAATAATAATAATAATAAAAATAATAAAAATAAAAATTAAATGTAATGCAAGCCATAGTATTGGGATGTAGAACGCATTATGAAAAGCAAACCTCAAGGTATTCCGAACCTCATTAAACAACAAAACCCTATTAGTTCAAGTGAAAGAAACCTAAAACAAAGATCAGGGCTTATGAAAATTTTGATAAGCTCCCTCGCAATGCAACAGACCTATCAAGCACAGAGATGCGTGAATAAGCATGCATGATGAGAAGGGCTTTTACACAATACAATGCGATGTGTAGCTCTTTCAAAGAAACCTACTTGCACAACTAAAGCTTGGACACCCAAACACTACATTGGATTAACGCTTCATAGAGCACCAAAAAAGAAAATGTAGAGCCATGGCTTTGTATACTACGTTACATGGACTCTTCAAAAGTAGTGAAGTACCCGTGTTGGACACATATTGTTCGGACATGGGTATGGGATATTTGTCTGACACTTTTGGTTGGACATGTTCTTAAAAAGCATATCAAATTATTCAATCATATTGTATTATTACTTTTAAATGAGTTAAAAACCTATATTGAATATTATATTAGATAAAAAAAATTATTTTACTATGGAAAATAAAATAACTATATAAATAAAATTAATATTTAGGGTTAATTACAACGACACCCCCTAAGGTTTGCCATATTGACAGTCATATACAACTTAGTCGTTTTTTGGACAAAGAAACCCCCTGTGAGAATTTTGATCCAAACAAGCCCTTAAAATGTTTGAAAAGACGAGATTGCCCTTCAGTGTTTAATTATTTTTTGAATAAAATATCAGAATTCATGAAAAGTCAAAATTGCCCTTATATATATACACATAATTACATTAGCACCATCATATATAAATTATATAAGTTGTATAAGGCTATTATATCTCATCGCCTCCTTCCTCCACCTTTGCCACCGCCTCCTTCCTCCACCTCTGTCACCGCCCCATCCATATCCGCCGCCGCCATCTTGATCCGCCGTTGCCGCCTCTCCCCAACAACAGCCGCCGTCGCCGCCTCTCCCCAACAACGGCCGCCGTCATATTCTCTCTCCTCCCTTCTTCCCTTTGTTCTCTCTCTCATCTCAACCTCTGAACACCACTACCCCAACCACGACGGCCACCACTCCCTGCCACAACCACCACCATGCTAAAATAGGTCAATACCTAAACAAAATTGGCACATCTAGAACCTTAATCACCCTCTGCAACACCGGAATCGGCTCCTCAAACCTCACCAACTACATAAAATCACCACCACTACGTGTAAGCTCATCACCAGGTCAAGGCTCGGCTTGCCGTCGATGGCGCACCGTTCGAATGACATCGAAGCTTTGAGTGTGTGGTCCAACAACTTGCTCGGGCCATCATCGGCGGTGATAACTAGCTTGGCCGGTGAAGTCATTAGCAAAGGCGATGGAGGTCACCTTGAGGTCGACGATGTTGTTTTGGGGTGTAACGCTTTAGATCGGGCGAAATTGGGTTGGATCTGTTGTGTTGTCATCGGATGGTGATTCGAAGCAGCGAAATTTCCGGACACTCTCAGCCACTGTTATTGGATTGGGTCTTACAATTTTTGGATTGGATTTGGTGAGATTGGGTTAGGGTTTTTTCTTGGTTGTAGATGGTGAAGGTTGTGTACGGTGGTTTACAGTGGGTGGTGGTTGTGGGGTGGAGGCTGCGATGGTGGGTGGATAGTGATAAAGAAGGGATGGGCGGTGGTGGAGATGGCAATGATGGGTGGTGGTTGTGATTGTGGGACCGTGGGTGATGGTGGGGAGGTTGTCTATTTTCTTGTGGGTAATTGTGGGGGGTGACAGTGGTGGAGCTGCCAATGATGGTTCATGGTTGTGATTTTGGGTGATGGTGGGGGAGGTTGTCTGTTTTCTTGTGGGTGATGGTCGACCCTGTGACAGTGGGGGTGATGGTAGTGGCGTGATGGTGATTGGGGGTAGTGATAGGACATTTTGGTTAATAAAAAATAATTGTATTAGATAAATTGGTAATAGAATATGTCAAAAGGGCAATAATGTCAATTCACCTTGTGCAAGGACCATAAAGGTGTCTTTGTTAACTTTATTAAACTTAAGGGAGTGTCTTTGTCCAAAAAACGGCTAAGTTGTATATGGCTGTCAATAGAGCAAATCTCAAGGGGTGTCATTGTAATTAACCCTAATATTTAACAATGTTTAAAGATTTGAAATGTCAACGTATGGATTCATATCCGTGCCAGACACGTATCCGAGTCCATATAACATAGATTATATATACAAAGCATTATGAAGAGCAGACGTCCAAATTTAAGTGGGCTGTATCTCTCATTAATACGTCCATATGCTGAGAAGTAAAGGAGAATTATAATTTTGGGGAAGTTGCATCTGTTGAATCGTGGATCCTTGTGCTAAGGCCATGTGATGTGATACAAAGTGAAATCACACACCTAGGAATATGTAAATCACAGTGGAAAGTCCAATGGAAAAGTGTAAAATAGATTCAAAATTTTATAATGGTGTGCAGATCCCAAACGAGCGAGCATGAAAATTAAATTAAGTAACTATTTCATCTGCAACCATCCACTTGATACATGGGTACACCAATAGATAAAGGGGGAAAAAAAGATATTCAAATTTCAAGGGAAGAAGACAAACTTTTCTATGAGCCACTTCGCAGAATGACATCCCTTGAATTAAAAGAAATTAAGATGTAAGACACAATATACCAAATACCACAATTGTTTCAACACAACTCTTAGATAGCGATCATATACAAACTATGAACATTATATCAGTACAAGTATTAATACAAGCTGTCAACAATGCAGAAAAAAATTGCAGGTGGAAACCAAAAATTCCTAAACATCTTTCAGAAGATGAGAAAAATGCAATAAATCAATGTTCGAACAAAATCATTGATTATTTAACATGCACCTTCAGATGATAAAAGTGGAAACCAAAAGAAAAAAAATCCAAATCTATTGTATATAATTATAGTAGTAAAATATTAAATTCAATATAGGGAAAAGAGGAAATAAAAAACTTTGATGTTGCATAAAAGCAATGCCAACGACAAAACTAACACATGAACCACTAAGAAAGAAAGTTTGCTCACTGTTTCAGGCTTCAGCCATTAATAACTTCATTAAAAAAAAAAAAAAAAAAAAAAAAAAAGTGTTGAAATATAATAAAATAGTGCAGATGAAAATATAAAATTAGTGCAGATAGAAACTCTACAGAAGTCAGAACTAAATCAACCAAAAACAAATAAATAAATAATAGCCTAAGTATAGAGAGCAATCTAAACTAGTAAATTGAGATCTGAAGAAGATAGTGAAACGTACGCCAGACCCATTAGAAAACCAGTACCAATAAAAGCCGTCGGAAAGATAACTGAGTCGAAAAACAAAATTATTCAAACATTAGTATTGAAAATTGAAACACAATCAATTAAAACAGGGAAGGCCAGGTGTGGTCTGGTGGAGAGAGAATTACCAATTTTAGCAGCCAACGGCAAATTAGCAACCTTGTTTAAAAACCGGATGGTGTCCATCTGAAATAAACATTTATTTATACAAATGAAATAATACTTTCTGTATTGTATGTACTATCTTTGAAAGACATGCATAAAATAACCAAAAGTGGAACCGATTAACAAACTTTGACCACCAATTCTTCTGTAAACCCTAGCACGGTACAGAATAATAACACTGTAATGCAAAAAATTTAATGAAAACCAAGATCGAAGGAGAAGAAGAAGGTGTCGTACTAGTCACGAAACGAAACACTCCCAACTCTGCTTTTCTCGCCGGCCCTTTTCTTTACAATACTGTAATTCTTATAAACTGTGGCAAACCGAATAAAGAGGAATTGGGGGTAGAGGTACGAAGCCCAGACCAGCCCAACTCTTTTTCATTTTAATGTACTGGCCCAGCCCAATCTTTTCTCTTTTTACTCTTTTGCGCGCAAAGCTTATCCCAGTGAAGCCTATTTGCCTAACAACTCTCCAACTTGTTTTTCTAATTTTTCACTTATTACATTATTTTTTTTTTCGTTCTTTTTTTTAAGAAGTATTTTGTTTTTTTCACATATTGAATTGTTAAATTTAAATAGCCATTTTACCATAATAATTTTTTGAATAAATTGTTCAATTGGAGCACTAACATCCCACTTGACATAGATGAGAGGAATGAGCTTCATGATGTTGGTCTTGCATTCATGGATTCTCCCATTGAAGTTTAAAAGGTCATGTAAATTTCTTTTTTATCTTTTATTTTATTTTATTTTAATGGGTTAGTTGTTTTTTTTTTTTTTTTTTTTTTTTTTTTGTAAAGACAATATTGTAAGTGTGTGGCATTTGCTTAAGCTTAATATATATATATATATATATATATATATATATATATATATATATATATATATATACTTTTTTTTCTTTTGTCTTGCAGAAGGGATTGGTTCGTCAACAGCATATGGAATCACTAGCAGTTGGATCAAATCTCCCTCGATGGTCAAAGATTGATAAATACTACTACAGTAGAAAAAGTAATTTCTATAAACAGTGTAGGAAAAGTTAAAGTAAAGTATGCTAAACTGATGGAGCCATCTTAATGTCGCAATAAACAATTCAGCCACCAGGATAAGTATAGAGGAACGAGAGGAGTCCTTGCACAATCGATTGCAATCTTGAGTCTTTCCTTTTTGTTCATTGACATTGTGCATTGACTACCCATAAATGCAAAGTTTCAAAAATGGAGATTGTCTCTCTCAGAGATTGTCATTGTGAAACCGTTCATAAACAAGAAAAAAAACACTCATCCTTGCCCTCACAATGGTCTATCAAAATTCACACGGTTGGGATGTCTGACATGCATGCCATAGGCTTTTTACTTTCCGGACATATGTCTCCACGGGTCCCATCTTCTGGGTAGGTGCATAATTTACGGTAGACCAGAGCCTTAGGCGAGTTACGCGATTTCTTAACACTCCAATTAATAAGAAGGCTCATAAATTTTCCTTTATTTATATATTGTAACTTTCCTATAATAACTGTAACTTTTCAAAAATTTCTAAAACTTTCAAAGGTTTCTAAAACATCACTATCATTTCTCACCTTTGTTTCTCTAGGGGCCCCCAATTTTTTTTTTTCTGCACTTATTAAATCTACATAAAAATTTTTATTCTCTTCTATTATTAAACTTCTACCAATAAATAAATTTAATAGTGAGCTCAAAACATTTCTATCCTTATATTACTTTTATTCTCTCTCTCATTCTCATTACATTAGCGTAAATATTTAATAGTATATATTTAACCATTGTGGTGTAAATTGGTGAAACTTTCCATTATATTTTTTTAAGAATCCTATTCACTTTTATTTTTGGGTAAATTACACTCAGACCCTTAATGATAGGTCAATTCTTACCTAGATTAAGATTTTGATTTTAATTTTCACTCATATTTGAAAGATTTGAAAGAGTGATTTCGTATTTCACCTACACCCTAATGTTAATTTGTAGTGATGTAAGTGTACTTTTTAGGTATAAAATAACTATTATACCCTTTTGACCACATGTTGACTAAAAAAATAAAAGGTGTATTTCAATTTTTTCATGACAAAAATACCCCTCAATTTTTTCATGACAAAAATACTCCGAAGTGACATTACAAGCAGCTTTGAAAGGCCACTGTTCCTCTTCCTCCACCCTCATTTGATCTCAAACACTCTTTCTTAGCTCCTCCGATCTGACCCACCATTCACCCTCTAATCTCGTCTACGTCATCCTAGAGTTCGGCGACGTGGGTGTCAAAATTAAAATCTTCAGGTAAAAAAAATGAAAGTCAAAATTAAAATCTTCAGGTAAAAAAAATGACCTAATCTCAATGGGTCTGAATATAATTTACCCTTTATTTTCTCTCTATTTTTATTCCTTTCATATTTTTTCTCCTCTCTCAATATAACTGTTTTTTTCATCTTCCCACTTTACAATCTCCCTATCTCTTTCCGGCATAAAATTTTGAATACACTTTTTTTCTGTTGAAGAATTTGTTGGAGGATTGGAGTTTCTATTATTTTATAATTTAAATTAGTTAATAGTTTTATTAATTTTTATTATTATAAAATTATATATTTTGTTTGTAAGTTGTCATTATTTTATTTATATTGCTGAATATGTCTACTAGAAAGCACATAGCCAATTAATTAATAATAGAATTAGAAATTAAAAAAAATATTTAGTGCCAAATTTAAAAATCACAAAATAAATAATGAGCATATTAATGAACATACAGGTAGATTATGCTAAAAGGCCACATTATTGTTAGTATTATTATTATTATTTTATTGCCAACGGCCTCAAATATATTGAGCCCCCTAGCTTAATTGCAGCATGTTGCCTATTTAATATTATGCCTATGTAGAAAACGGACTTGCTTGTAAAGTAGTAGTTCATTCCTCTACACCTTTCATGAAAAAATAACAGTTTCGCGCCAAAACCAAGCATGTCTTTCAGACTGCCCATTTAATTTTTTTTCTTACCTAAAATACCCTCAAAGTAATATTTATATATAATACATGGCTTAGTTCGATATTAATTTTCAACTTGAAATTAGAGGATAATACTCGCACTTGCTTATGAGTATTACAAAAATAAATAAATAAACAATCCATTTGTTTCAACATAAAATATCTTTATCGGAAAATATTTACCTTTTTTAAGTACTTTTTATTTTTAATATTATTTTTTTTTTTTGTTATTTGGTAAAAGATTTAAATCGAGGTTGAGGTCGAATCTACGAGGTTGGACGTGTAAAATAACTTATAAAAAATTTATGAGTAAATTATTTTTGTTAAGTTTTAATAAAATATTTTACTTCGTAAATATTTTAATTAAATTTTTGACAACCAACTAAAATTTTATAGTAATTTATGTTCAATATAAACAAGTAGAAATTCAAAGAATTTTGTAAATTTATATATCTGACCTAGAACACCCTCAAACGGGATTAATAATTGCAAACAACTAATAACAACATTTTTTCTTTATTTTTTTTAATCAAAATTACTTATCAAGTGATCAATCCTTGAAAGCTATGGTACTCTTGACATTTTATAAAAAGTTAATTATATAATAACTATGGAGATAGTGACCTCAATTATTGCAATGAAACAAGAATGTAGCTTATTGGCACGAGTCCAAAGAGTAGATCTTCGTGCTAGATTTGAGTAATAGACGAGCTTGAAGATGATGTTAAAAGTTGACTACGCACTTAATAAACTAACAAAAATTTGGTTATCAGACAATTTTCAAAAGCTATATTAATATAAATCGGTTTTTAGAGAGTTATAAATGATTTTTTAAATCTTATTTTTAGTAAAATGAGTTTATAAAAAAAATAAATTAAAATCAATAAGCAATTAGCTCAAGCATTACCCCTCTTCCTTTTAAATTGAAGGTTGAGGTTCAAATACCGTCTAAATAATAATGTGAATTTTTGTGAATTCTATCTCACCTAATATATTGTATAAATACTTGCATATTATCAAATCAGATAATAATTCGTTCACAAAATATATTAAGATATTGAGTAATAGTTTTATGGGATTTGGATAGGATTGGCCTCGATCCGATCCAAATTCGACATGTTTACAAGTTTCGGTGTAAAATTTCTCGTGTTAGCTTTCACATTACTGTCAACCATATCACAAGAGTCGCATCATATGACACATTAATAAATGACAGAAAGTGGTATTACACTATTACTCTCCCTTTGTTTCAAAACAAGTGATTCTTTTGGGAAATTGTGACTTTCACGAACAGAAGATTCACGATTTCTTAAAAGAGGCACTCTTTTTAGGATTGAGCAAGTATATGCTTTTACTCTTTATGTTGCCGAATATAAAATTGAAATTTTTATATTTTGTAAAAAATATGTCCTAATTTTTTGATTCTTAGGGATAGCAATTTGCCTTGCAGGGACAAGTATCCGCTCCGTTTATAGCAATTTTAGTGGATTGTTTAGCCTATTTGGGCAGAAATATTTTTTATTAATGAAAATCAGCATTGGTTTCAGGGCGAGAGCGGGGAAGGTCACCCCACCCTGCCCCGCCCCATTTAAATAGGTAAATTACTAAATTATTTTTATTTTATTAGTATATATAGTTAGGTCTAAAAACTCTAAATCACATTTACTCACTTTCTTACTCGTTCCAGAAAGCGGCAAAGCTCTGCGAATTAAGAACGCTTATACTTGAATTTTATGTTAAATTATTGATTACTCATTTTTATGAATTTTTTTTATAGTTATATAATTGTATTTGAAGGGAAAAAAAAAAAAATGAAGAGAAATTTGGAACTAAATAGGGCGAGGCAGGTGCAGCAGGGTGAAAAAGTTAAACGGGATGAGAATAGGGGAATGGGGTGGAAAGGCCCCGTTTAGGCAGTTTTGGGCGGGGACGGGTCGAAGGTTTCTAAATAATTTTGGGAAAGAAGGAGGGTACATCCGCCCAAAACCGTCCCGATTTCCATCCCTACTCATATTCATATGATGTGCCTTAAAACAATTTTCCCTAAAATTACCTATTGCATATGTGAGGATGGATTGCATGAGCCCAATAATAAATTAGGAAGTGTTTTAGCACCGCTAAAAATAAAAAATAAAAATAAATAAATAAATAAAATCACATAGTGTGGCAGGCAAGCCTTTGACAATAATGTACTCTTACAACTTTTAAAATGAAATATTGGGCAATATAGTCTTTTTACTTTAAATTTATCGACGAAAGAAAAATTCACATATATATTCTGATAAAAATTATCTTCTCCTCCACCAAAAGGTTAAGTGTAATAAATTGATATGCAGTAGAGTTACGTGCAATCAACCCATGTTCGGCACCTTTACACGTGATAGAATCAACACAAACGTGTCTGATCCATTCTCTAATTCTCGAGAAGGGGAGAGATCGAGAGAATCATAGAGGAAGAATCTCCGATGGGATTCGCCGGTGGAGCTACCACCGCGGACGGCGGCTATTCAGAGTCATCTCCGCTTCTCCCCACCAATCCCAATCCCCCCAAAGACTCCTTCCACTTGGCCTACACAATCTACTTCACCCTCGGCGCAGGTTTCCTCCTCCCCTGGAACGCGTTCATCACAGCCGTCGATTACTTCTCCTACCTCTACCCCGACGCCGCCGTCGACCGCGTATTCGCCGTCGCATACAACCTCGTCGCCGTTGTCTGTGTCCTCTTCACAGTCGTCTACGCGCACAAGTCCAACTCCGTCCTTCGCATCAATGTCGGTCTCGGCCTCTTCTTGGTGGCCCTTCTCGTCGTTCCGATCATGGATGTGTTCTACATTAAGGGCCACGCTGGGCTGTATGATGGGTTCTACGTGACGGTGGCGGCGGTGGGGCTTTCGGGTTTCGCCGACGCGTTGGTGCAGGGTGGGATTATTGGGTCCGCCGGTGAGTTGCCCAAGAGGTATATGCAAGCTGTTATTGCCGGGACCGCTGCTTCAGGTACTATAATGCTATAATATTCTGTTGTTTTTCTGCTTTCGAATTAGGGTTTTTCGTTTTCAGTAAGGGATACTTGATTTTGTGAATTGTGTTAGTTTGTGCTTAGTTGATTTAGATTCGGTAATAATTTCTATTATTCAAAAATATTAGGTAGTGGTCATACAATTATTATTATAGGTGTTACTCAGAAATAACAAAGTCCGGTCAATCATCAGATGTCATATATTTAAAAAGTTGAATAAAATTTGATATTTCTAGTGAAAAGTTATTGAAGAAAGAAAATTTCAAATATACATTCTGATAAAAATTATCTTTCTTCTTTTAAAAAATAGACTTTGATACTACTGAGTCATTGGCCTATTAATAATAATATTACTTATATTATGTTTGAAATTTGAATAAAATTTATTTTAAATTAATTATGACTAAAAAAACAAAAATAAAACATGCTGACGACTAATGAGGCCCGAGCTCAGGATTAGCATCCCTCATCATAGACATAAACAATTATTGGGTTTACTGAATACTATTGGAATGATAATCCACAATTATTTTTTTACTTTATCAAATCTTTAGTGAGGAAAAGTTGTGAAAATATAAGATTTGATGGTAACATTTTCAGTTATCTATTTTCTTCTGGCTATAGTGTTAGTCAATTCTTGCTCGTATAGATTATTTTCTGACTCGTTTATAATGGGTCAAATATGAGTTAGGTCATTCCGTAAAACTCAATGACCCATTTTCATTCTTTTATTCTTTATTTAAAAAAAAAAATACATTTTACTATTAGTTCCATCTTGTTTTACTAAAAATTAGGGAAACATAATTTTAATTGCTTTCATTTAGTACATATATATATATTCTTCAATCTTTAAAAAAAAAAAAAAATTACTTTTATATTATTTTATGAAATTTCAACCTTCAATTGCAAGGCCTGACCGTTAAAAGACGCCCATTTTACTATACCAACCCGTTTACAAAACCCGACCCATTTACACGACCCGACCTACTTACACAACCCTGACCCACTTAACCTTTAAAAACAATCCTACCTAAAGAAACCCTTCAACCATTTAAAAATATTAATTATATTTTCAAATCACAGAAAAATACATAGCGAAATATATATATATATATATATATATATATATATATATATATATATATTCTTTCATATTGTGAAATTTGTATTAAAGTGGAAGAGAAGCAAATGATGTACAAATGGCCAAGTCAAAAGCAAATGCCCTGTCCAACCCACTGACAGAGCCAAAATACAAACAAACAGGGTCATATGCATGTGATCAGGCAGCCCTACATTATTTTTTGTTGTTAAAATATATGTATGTACAGGTACCAATGACTGACATTTTATAGTCATAATTTGTCAAAAAAAAAAAAAAAAATTCAAATGAGACGGTGGAAGTTTATGTGCAACATTCCTATCATAATAATATATTATTATTCTTTAAAACAAAAATATAAAGATACACATACATATTTATATAATAATAATAAAAGACACACAGAGAGACAAGGATAAAAATCTTATGAAGAGGGACTTTAAGTCTGATATATATATATATATATATATATAGAGAGAGAGAGAGAGAGAGAGAGAGAGAGAGAAAATTTTAGAGAGGGGGATCGTGAGAGAGCCGAAGAAAGAGAGAAAGAAATCTTAGAAAGAGAAGAAAATTGGAATCTAATGCTTTGCCACTTGTCAAAAAATGTGCATTACTAAGTTGATTTGAAAAAACAACTTCAAACTCAACAATATTTATGGAGTCGTTTTAGCGAGGGAGAAATAAAGAAAAGAGAGGAAATTTTTGAGAGAAAAACTTAAGTGAGAGGAGATTGATAAGAGAAAAATTTAGAAATAGTGCAACATAAAATAGATGTGTGTTGTGTTATTATGTGATAGGTGAAATATGGATTGAATATAGTTTTGACCCATATTCAAGCCATCTTGATCCTCGGTTAAAAATTACCCAATTCATTTTTGACCCACTTTAAATATGATTCATCTAAAATAATTTTAAAAACTAGTAGATATGAGGGGTTGTGAATCATTTTGCTACCCCTATGCAAGACTAATATTCTTTCATATTTACTAATTAATTCTATTGCAAAGCTCCACACAACTAAGCAAAGCTTTTTTCCAACAATATCGATACTTCTACTAATGCTTTGTTAGAAATTGGACGAAATTTAGTTCAAACGGATGATGACTGGTTTATGTTTGGAAAGTATTTCAACTAAAGCAACTAGGAAAATATACAATTAATCTTTTATATCTAGAGACTCTAGTGAGGTCTTCTTGTGAAATTATAATATTTCATAATAACGTTTTCAATTATCTATTTCCTCTTGGCTATAGTGTTAGCCGACTTTTCTACAAACAATTATTTGGTAGTACAGATTACTCTCCATATAATAATTTAAATTCAAGTTTTGTATTTGGTGAAGTTAAATTAGATATTTCGTGAATGGCGAGAGAGGTCGTATGGATACAGTATTTGTCCAAATTAAGTATTAACTATACGCTTATTTGTATTTAAGTATTTGTGGTTATGCAAAAGAACCATGTGGAGTAAAGAGTTTTTATTGATAGGATCATTGTAAGAAAGGCGAATTATAAAAGGGTTACTGAAATGGTTTAAAAAATTAGATTTATTCTTCTGTAATAGAATCCACGCCTATGCGGGAAGGAATTCTATACATTCAGTACTCCGAAACGGTATCGTTTTGGTACATAAGACTGAATCCCCACACCGGAGGGGATTTAGGTAGCCATGTGTCTAACCTTAGTATGTCAGGTATTTAAATGAAAGAAAGCCCTTCTTTTTGCAACTGGCTATACTTATGCTGGACATATTTGTCATGTGAGTTCAAGTGCTCAACGGGCCAAGTTCAATAGTTTATATTCTAAAACAAACAAACCATTTAAATCTTTTTTGTACTGTGGACCTTAGGAGTTCTTGCTTCATTTCTAAGGATCTTAACCAAAGCTGTATATTCACAAGACAGTCATGGCCTGAGACAAAGTGCAAATCTTTATTTCGTCGTCAGTATTGTCATGATGTTCATATGCATTGCTTTCTACAACGCGTCTCATAAACTTCCAGTTATAAAGTACTATAAAGACCTGAAGAGACAGACAGTTAGTGAAGAGACGAAAGAGAAAGGCGTCTTGACCGGCGCATTATGGAGATGGACCTTGTGGGAGATTGTTATGAGAGTGAAGTGGTACGGATTTGGGATTTTCATCATCTATGTTGTGACTTTGTGTATATTTCCCGGGTATATTACGGAGGACGTGCATTCCCAGATTCTCAAGGACTGGTACCCAATCCTCCTTATTACCGGTTACAATGTGTTTGATCTGGTTGGCAAATCTCTGACTGCACTCTATCTCCATGAAAATGCAAAGGTCGCAATTGGTGCTTCTTTTGCTAGGTTGTTGTTTTTGCCCCTCTTCTTCGGTTGCCTGCATGGTCGAGAATTCTTCCGAACAGAGATTCCGGTGACAGTACTGACTTGCCTTCTGGGCCTTACAAATGGCTACTTCACCAGTGTGTTGATGATTTTGGCTCCCAAAACTGTGCAGATGCAACGTTCAGAGACTGCAGGGATTGTGATTGTGTTGTTCTTACTTGTTGGTCTTGCCGTTGGTTCAGTTGTATCTTGGTTTTGGGTAATATAGTACTTCTGCTTGCGTACTTTGATATCTTTGGCTCACACTGAGACCGTAACGCAAGCTACTCTGCTACCGGAAACCATGGTCTTTGCACCTTGTTCGTATCAAATTTGAATGATCATATACTGTAATCCATTTTTCAATCAAGGAGACCCTGCCAGTGCTTTTTAGATAATCATGCAGACTGTAAAATTTCCTTCGGTAATGACAACAAATTAGGGCAAGCACCGGTATGCGTAGACAAGAATATTATAAGCACTGGCAGATTTTAAAATTGAAAAGCAGCTTTATATTGCCATATTTTCAGCTCCACTCATAGTTGGAGATTTTGCATTTTTGAGGCAATCGAAGGCTTTGAAACCCGTGAGATGGCACAGATAGTTGCTTATAGATAAAGCGGATTTGTAGATCAGCTGACACAAAACTTGTGTGATTGAGCCAGATGAAGTTAATTGTTCCCACATGTATTGTTTAACAACTTGTTACTTCTTTTACCAATAATTCTCATCCTAAGTTCAGCAGTATCTTATGTGCCAAAGGCAAAACTGAAGAAATAGAATTAAAAAGTAAAACCCCAGTTTTGAGAACTAACAAGATCTCAAACGTATCCTAGAAAAGAGCATCATAGCCTTCCATGCTTGTGGTGATTTTACAAAGGCCTGGCATGACTTATGGTCAACCCATCATCATCATTCATCAGCAATTATTTCACAAAAAATGAAAGATTCGGGTACATTCTTCTAAAAAACTTATCTAAAACAAGTTATTATATTTGAAGCATTACAAACTGCAAAATAGCATCATCCCCTAACAATTCTACAATGACATGTAATCGGGAAAGCAATAGCATCAAGGAAAAAAAATATATAAATGTTCTAAGAAATCAATGATAAAAGAAGCAAAACACAGGTACCTAATTCCATCAGGTGTTAGACCTCAAAGCAAGGCCAGTCTCTATTTTCTTAATTTCAAATATAAGCATCCTCCACATCTTCAGCACAAACATTTCAGCTTCATCATCCAAGATGATCTGGAGCCTCTCAAGCATATCGGATGCCTTCACATGCTCCGCAGTGCTGGAAAGTATGTAGTCTACCAGTGTTTTCTCTTCCTCTCCCAAAAACTCTGTAATCTTCTTAGAGATCCATGGTTTCATTCGTTTATGCAGGTCATTCTGTTAAAGTGCGTTAAACAACAACGAAAAGCACATTCAAGATAAGAAAAAACCATCATGACATAAAAAATGAACTAAAGGTATTTGAACTCTTCAAATATTTTTGCTATCCATTCTACCGAGTGTGAGTACTGATAAACAAACATAGACCAAGCCAACACAAGTAATTTCAGATAGTACTGTCACAATGAACAAATTAGCCAGATCTTGTAACTGCTTTGTTCTCATTGCTTACATAGCAATGATGTGGAATGTCAAGGGCAAATGAACTCCAGAATTCTGGTGGGTACTGTTCAAAACCGCCCATATAAAATAAGTGATGATTGATTAATCGAACTGTACAAGCAGTAATTTCATGTAATTTACCACAAGCAAAAGGGTCTAATAGGTATTCAACCAAAAAAAAAAAAAAAGAAAAAAGGGTCTAATAGGAGGACGAACAAGATTTTTATTCATCTATAATTGATTTGGTTTCTCAAAATCAACGAGTAGAAGTGTCCATAAAGCAGGAGTGACAGAGCATGGAAACGTTAAACCTAAAAAATATTAGACCAAGAGTGTCCTGAGAGCGTGTGCCTATTTACTTCAATATCTACATACAAAAAGTTTGTAAGATTTAAAATTAAATGCTAGAGTTATTACTTTTTTTTGTAAGTAAGCTTTCATAAAAGGTGCTCAAGAGGGGAACTTTCCTAAAAGAAAACACAATAAATTTTAATTAGTTGATTGCAGAACCCAAAAAGAATTATGTGATATTTTTGATAACCCAGTTCAGCGCTGAATACATTTAGCACTTGTTTAATAATACAACAAGGATACTACTTTAAGGAATAAATGCCACTTAAAATAGAACAAAATTTTAAGCGATGGAGACTTCACTTATCACTTAATACTTAATCTTTTTTACAAAGTATAAAAATACATAAATTAAATTTTAGGTGAAAATTTTAGGTGAATGAGACTTCAGATATCACCCAGTACCTAACGATTTTAAAAAGGTACAGTACATAACGATTTTAAAAAGTAATTAAAAAAAAAATTATTAACTTATAACTAACACTTAAAATTCATTCTTAAAATTTCCGGTGCTTAATTTTCAGTTTTTATAAAGAAAAAACACCTTACTCTCTAGGGACAAATGTATAACAATACAAGTTTAAGGGCTTTAGGTGAACACACCAAGGGTTCCCCGCCATGTCTTTTTTTTTTTTTTTGATAAGTCCCCCGCCATGTCTTTTAGTAAAGAAGAAAACAACAGAGCCATTTACAGAACAAAAGGAAAGCCTACAATATGAAGATGCCGAAACACACAGAATAGAGAAACAAGAGGAGAACGATGACGACACATCTGCACCTTTAGCTGGAGAAGCTACTGGCTCCAAGTAGGTCTGAAACTAACTTCCCATCAGCAATTGGTCTTGCTATCTTTCCATTCTTCTTCTCCTTCAAACAACGAAAGCCTAAATGCCCTAAAAAAATTATTGCAAGAAAAAAATAGCACACCTGCCGAAATTCTCCATTATTACCACTCTGTTTTGTTGGGTTGTAGGGCGAAATTATAGATCTTTAGAGGAGAGTTGATTTTATGGGCTCTTTGGGAGTTTAGAGGCCCCATTTGGCCTTGTCTAGTTCTCTTGGGATGTGATTCCCTTTTGATCGCTTTCTAATACATTCTTATTTATCAATAAATAAATAAATAGCACACTTGCTTCCCTGTCTTCATTGGTCACCATGCCAAAGTTGGCGACATCATGAGTTTCTTTGTTCCGCAAATCATTGTCATCTTTTTCTGTGTCCTCAACTGAGGGCTTTGGAGATTCTGTTTTTTGAACACCCGGTGCATTTTCTTCCTCTTTATCAGTCCCTTCAGTTTCAGTTTTGAGTTTCTTTGAGTTCTCTTTTTTCTTTTCAACATAACTCTCTAAAACTCTCGTGTTGCCTGATTGACATTTAACTGCAATATGCATCAAATTTACCCCAACTACACCTGATTCTACTGTCACATCAAATTTACACCTGATTCTACTTTCACATCTTGGATTGGCAATGTCTGCGATAATCAAAATTATCAAGGATTTAGCAAAGAAAATGTGATTCATGACCCTAGAATCTCAATCCGTGGATTCTCACTTCTCAGAAAGTAGTTCGTGGAATCTTGCCGCACCCACCCTTAAACCGTCAATCTGCACTTGGAACTACAGGACAGCATCCCCCAAACGGATTTTATGACTTGGGAAGGGGGAAGGAGAAGAAGAGTTATTTGGAAAGAAAAAATTAAAAGGACGACACTACAAGAGACCATCAATTTAGAAAGCAGAAATCATTTTCTTTTCAGCTATCACATAAGAAGACACCTCTATTTAATAAAAACTTATGGTTCAATAGCTAGGCAACCAATACATGTTTCTACTCACACTTTTGAGCTAGCAAGAAAAGAGTTGTTTATTGTTTTTCCTTACCAACAAAAAGTCTAGAAGTTTAAGTCTGCAAAATCCTGGATCCCATGAAATCCTAACTGCACTCATATCCCCATTCAATATATTCACTACTAGTACTCATCCTTAAGTTGCCACAACCATCATGACTACAGTTTTAAGATTTCCACGTAGGGGCTTCACGTTGTCATATGATTCATAATAATATTGCTTACTTGCAGTAGTCCTTTTATCTATACTAATATATACAAGAAGTTTCCTACTTATTGAAGCAAACCATTCTGCACTATCTCAAGAGGAAAATGTTCTCAAAATTTCAAGAGTGACACTTGAAAAACTAAAAACAAATGGCACTGGAAGTGGTGCTTACCTCATCATATATAGCCCAATTTATTTTGTATGAGAATAACTCCTCCTTTGTCTTGGGGATCATATCAATCAACTGTTTTGCATCCAAAAGCTTCTGATTATCTGGTGTTTTCGCTCTATCCAGTCCATGTTCCCGATCCCTCTCACGATCCAAAGTCACTTTTCTAGTCTCATTTCTGGTACGATTACTCTCCTCATTTCGGTCTCGATCACGCTGGCCAGACCTATCATGGGAACGCCGGCTTCTTTCCTTTTCCATATCAGGTCTCTCTTCTTTGGGAGTTACATTTGAGATACGCTTCGCAAATTCTGCTGCCGCAACTAAATTTGAAGCTGGTTCACCAGAAACAGTAGGTTGGCCAACCTGCAATTCCTCAGTTGAATAGTCAATGGGAACTAGAGGCCTCATCTTTTTCTCTTTTTGTGCATCCTCATCCTCCTCCTCATGGAAAACAGACGGGACGGCAGTTCGTTTTCCTGATCCTACAAGACCAAACCCCAACTTTCTAGCAGGGGCATTGCTACTCTGCCGTGTGTCTGACGAAATTGACTCCATGATGGATTCATCACTAGTGCCATTTTGTAGAACCGCATCACCTGCCATATGGAAGATTGGAAGTTCAAATCCATTTTTTTTATTATTAAAAAAAAAAAAAAAAATGGAAAAGGAAATAAAAGGATGGGCAAAAGAAAGCTTACCAATATGGTCATCATGACCACAATCACCATCAGAGGTCCGTTCAACAGCCTTATCTTTGCTCCCCACATCAGTTCCATCAGGCATTATCTCATCACTTCCATTAGTTACATGAACAGATGAAAGTTTTAACGCATCTTGCTCCTGCTGTCTATGTTGTTTCTGTTCCTCATCAGCCCTCCTCTTGGCCTCCGCAATTTCTTCCTCTTCTTTTAATCTATCAACCAAGTCCTCCTCCTTTTCCCTTAGCCTCCTCCTCCTCTCATCTGAGCTATAACTCTTATGTTTCCTCCTTTTGGTGTCCTCATCATCACTTTCAGGCTCCTGATCCGTAATATCCCGCCTGCGCTTGTATTCCCTTTCTTTCTCCCTGTCTTTCTCCTGCTTCCGCTTTCGTTCTTTTTCTCTTTCTCTAGATTCCCAATCCTTAACAAGGACATTGTACCTATGCTCATCCTCCCGGATCTTTAATTCTCTTTGCCTCTCTCTAGTAGCTCGTTCTTGCTCCCTTTCTCTCTCGTATCTTTCAAGTTCCCTCTCCTTTTCTCGTTTCAGATCACGCTCTTTGTCTCTGCTCCTCCTATCATGCCTTCTACTCCTGTCAGGTGAGCTCGTTTCAGGTCTATCATGGTCACCTGTACTTCTTCTTTCACTTGTCATCTCATTATCGTTTTTATCTTCTGCTGCATCTGCAAAATGAGGGGAAAAGAGGAGGGAGGGGAAACCTGTTAAATAACCATTAATTACATAAAGAGTTGTCACGAACCATTGTCATATCATTGTTATTGCATAAACTGTCATTTTATTTATCAGATTCCAACACATTAATAACGAACTATAGGAACAGAATTCCTCTAGCCACTATGAAAACTCACCATTTTTCACTATGTCCACATCCGAGTCCCCATCTTTTGATTTAGCCGGCTGTTCTGAGTTTGAGTTGCCAGAACCATCGACAGATGTTTGCGAAGGAGGTGGTGGTAAAGGCCTGGTCTTTAACCTCTCTTGTAGCATGCCTGTAAGCTTCTCAAAAGCCTCACGATCTGCTTCCCTGTCTTCATCGGTCACCATGCCAAAGTTGGCGACATCATGAGTTTCTTTGTTCCGCAAATCATTGTCATCTTTTTCTGTGTCCTCAACTGAGGGCTTTGGAGATTCAGTTTTCTCAACACCAGGTGCATTTTCTTCCTCTTTATCAGTCCCTTCAGTTTCAGTTTTGAGTTTCTTTGAGTTCTCTTTTTTCTTTTCAACATAACTCTCTAAAAACTCTCGTGTTGCTTGATTAACATTTAACTGTAATGCATCAAATTTACCCCAACTACATGAGTGGAAGATCAAACATAAAAAACTAAAAGCAAAGAAATGCATGCAGTAGTTCATCAGATGACATTGGTTATAAACTTATAATCAAAACAAATATATTGGTCATAACAAAATATTACTTATATGTAATTAAAAGCATGCCTATGCTACTTTTTCTTTTTTCTTTCCTTTTTTCTCTTCCTTTATCTATTTACTTATTTATGCCAGAGGCCTTCAAGTTCAAGAATAGAAAGCGTAAAATCAGTTCTATGTACAATCCCCAGGGATGTCAATACTTTTTAGTATTGAAAAAGTATTGGCATAAAATCCAAACTTTTGAAGTGAATTGTCTTTCCATAGGACTTTTCTCAAAAAAATTTTGTTTTACCATAAAAACTACTTAAGCAGCAATCCTACAAGAAAATTTATATGCATAAGACAGCTGTGCACTTCAGCAACTGAAAAAATGCATACCTTCTAGAAAGAATTAGCATAATTCTAAAGTAGGTATTAAAATACATATTTAGGTCCTAATACATAGGAGTAGCAAATAGCATTAAAAAATTTAGATTGGTGGATCACAATTTTCAACTAAAAGAAGAACTCAGAGGAATTAGAAGATAAATCATAGGACTTCGAAACACTAAAGTACTGAAATCCAAAAGAGAGCTCAAACTAAAAGGAAACAGTGAAGGCTGGATAAAGAGCTAAAGTAGAGAACAAAGTACAAGTGATGTGAAAAAATCCTATCTTTTTCAACACCTCAGCATCATCATCATCCTTGCCTTAATCTTATATGAATGGGGTTGGTCACATGAAATCTTTCTCCATCTAGGAAAAAGAAAAGGTAAAAATGCAAAAATTTGGAGAAGAATGAATTATTTTACGAATGGATTCTTGGGCTCATGAACTGTGTGGCATTTGCTTTTGAGGACATATCATGAAGAAATTGATCATCTCAAGTGAATGAGCAATTCACTTAAGTCTTGTTAGTTCAACATAAATATGAGAGAGAGAAACTGATGAATTCCACCATTAAATGGGGTTCTCACCAAGGCATCACTCCATTACCAAGTCACAAGGGCCTATTTGATTCAATTGCTGAATAAAACACTAACCAACGCCCAAAGAAAACTTATTAATAAGATGGTCAGAAGGAAAATGAAATTATTAATTGTAAATTATATATAATAATAATTAGAAAGTGATACATATCGCTAACAGTCCAGACAAAAGTGGCAGATCGATAAAATTGGAGTTTCAAGTACCAGTAATGGCCGCCTAACATAGCAGTCCCTTCATCCCTTGTGATGGACAGGAGTTATAACAACATTTAAGCAACTGTAACAGCAGTTAAAGCAGCGAGGGTTTTTCAACCTCACCTAACTCTCACTAAATGAACTCGTATATAAAAGACACGGTTTGATGAAATTGAGATTTCAAGAACCAGTAACGGCCGCCTGACACAACATCACTTGTGATGAACGGGGTAATAACAAGGGTTAAGCAATGATAACAACAATTGAGAACGTGAATGTTTTGCAACCTCATCCAACTCTCACTTATTGAAGCATAGATCCCTAAAAAAGGGTGACTGACTTATATCGTGTCCGTGTCGGATATAGACACTCATCGGATACTCGCGGATATCTAAACCTGCATTATGTTATATACTTTGACATGTCCTTGCCATATTCCGCATCCTATTATTTAAGAATTATTCGTGTCGCCGTATTCCTATCGTATCGTGTCGTGTGACTCGTGTCCATATCCTGTGTCCGTGTCCATGCTTCATAGACTCTCCCTATATGAACTATTATGCATAATTTAATATTAGAATCTCATTAATTGGAGCTTGCAGCTATTTTTAATGAATTTTTATGATTTTTTAAAAATGATTTAATATAAGCAAAAGCCTATATATTCTATTTTTAAGGCTTTGTTTAATTAATTTCTAAATTTCACAATTAAACATGAAATTATATTGAAGATAATTAAACAATAATTCTCAACATCATACACATACATAATCAAAATGGCATAAGATCGAGGTCACATGTCTGAAAAGAAATCACAACAGTGTATCACTGGAGGGCCCCTATTCTGAGACTACAAATAAAATTGGGACCAGAGCTCCTCAAGTTTCATCCCAGATTGTAGGAAATATATAAATGAAAATTCCTAATACGTTGTCCTCCCTATCTGCAGAGTCTTGAAGTCTTCTGATTCAAAATCTAACCATATATCTTGTGTTTTAAAACTTTTGAAGGCTAAATCTAAGCTTTTATAAAAGACAGAACTCCGAAATCAAGGAAAAATTTTAAATTGAAAAAAACACTCTTATAAGTCATCATTGAAAACTGCTGGTTATGGTGCCTTTAATTTAAGGGCTGTTATGAGGATGTAACAGGCGCTTTATCCACTGTTACAAACAGAGACACACAATTGTGTGCAACAAAGACCAATGTTTGCAATGATAGAAAGCGCTTTAATTTAAAGGGCAGAAAAAATGTTTGCAAAAGGGAGGTTTGGGGATTCGAAGGCTGGATATGTTCAATAATGCTTTGTTGGGTAAATGGCTTTGGAGATTTGGGGGTAACAGGACAAAATTATAGAGGCGTGTCATCTCCTGTAAATTCGGGAGAGGAAAATGGAGGGTGGCTATCTAGGGGGGCAAGAACTCCAGCGAGTATGGGATCTTGGAAACTTATTCGGAAGGGCTGGATGAGTTCTCCAAACGTATCTAGTTCAAAGTTAGGAGCGGGAGGCATGCCAGATTTTGGGAGGATCAATGGTGTGGGGACTTTGAGCTGTCTCGTAGATTTCCTAGCCTCTTCAGGATTTCTGCGAACAAACATGCTGCACTTGCTAACTGTTATGAGCTTAATAATGGAAGGGTGACTTGGGATGTTCAATTTCGCCAACAGTTCCATGATTGGGAGCTTATGAAGGCTACAAATGTCCTTGCGTTGATATATAGCCAGGTATGTGCAATTTCGCCGACCGTTCCATGATTGGGAGCTTATGAAGGCTACGGATGTCCTTGCATTGATATATAGCCAGGTGGTGGAGGGTGTGGGTATGGATGAGATGGTGTGGGAGGGGTCCTTGAGAGGGGAGTTTGATATTAAATCCTTTTATCAAAGTCCTACGGAGAACCCTGGCCCCTCTTTCCCTTGGAGAGCTGTTTGGAAGACAAAAGCCCCTTTGAAGGTGGCTTTCTTTGCATGGTCTGCTGCCCTTGGAAGCATTCTCACTCTCGACATCCTCAGAAGGAGACGTCAGGTTGTGGTGATCTAGTGTTGTATGTGTTAAGAAGTCGGAGGAATCTGTGAATCACCTTTTGCTTAACTGCCTTCTGGTGAGGGATATTTGGGCTATGTTCTTGGTTGCTTTGGGTTAGGGCTGTAAATGAACCAAGCGTTTGACGAACAGCGCAAACTTGGCTCGCTAAAAGCTCGACTAATGTTCGTTTGTTTAATAAACGAACCAATCTCATACAGATTTTTTAAGCTCATTTAATAAATGAACCAATCCCAAACAGCCCCCGGCTCGGCTCGTATGTTCGTGAACATGTTTGCAAACAGGCTTGTTAACAAGCTCGTTTGGGCTGTGAAAATTATAAAGAGAACTTTGATAATTATTTGTGATGAAGCCTTAGCTCACATATTACAAGCCCATTAATATTTGGTTCCTTTTATTTTATATGAGCCCAACCCAATTCATATTATACACTCATCCCTTTTAA
Source organism: Cornus florida (assembly GCF_030987335.1). Lineage (NCBI taxonomy): Eukaryota > Viridiplantae > Streptophyta > Magnoliopsida > Cornales > Cornaceae > Cornus > Cornus florida. Next base: position 27,062,047 of record NW_026775574.1, read on the forward strand.
AATAAAACCCAAGCCCATCAAGCCCATATATATGTCTAACCCTATTATTCTATTATCACCTTCACTCTTAACGTCACAATTAGGAGGCCGCACACTACTGCCACAACCTCCTGACCCTCTCTACAGCAGCAATCATGGACAACACACACCCTCTCTCTAACTCTCTCAACTTTTATTTTCACTATTATGGTGTTTAAATCTTCTGATCATACTGTATCTATACAGTAATCATTCCCTATCTTTCCTCTCTCTCTTCTCTCATCTTACGTCTCTCGTTTTTCTCACATTCCAATATTCCATGGTCTGTGATTTCTTGTGTGTGTGTGTGTATACACATACATATACATATACATACATACATACATGGAGGATGTATCTTTTGGTTTGGGTATAAACGAGCTCGACTCAAGCAGCTCGTGAGCTCGTCAAACCACTTCGAGCCGAGCTCGATTAGAATGAAGCTCGGTTCGGCTGAAAATGAGCCTAGCTCGAACATGACTAAAGAGATGCCAAGCCGATCCCAAGCACTCTAAAGCTCGGCTAGGCTCGATTACAGCCCTACTTTTGGTGTGGTTTGGGTGTTTCCTTAGTCAACAGCTGATTTTTAGAGGCTTGGAAAGGGTGTAAAGTGGGAGCCGAGTCAGAGATGCTTGGAGGGCCACTCCCCTTTGTATTTGGTGGGACTTGTGGCGCGAGAGAAATAGGAGATCCTTTGATGGGGAGGAGTCTCCTATTTGGTCGCTCAAATACAATATATTTTCTTTATTCTTTTGGGTTAATGGGCAAAATTGTACATCTATGGATAGTCTTTTGGATTTTGTGGATAGCTTAAAGTTGTGAAGTCGCTGTTAGGCAGCTTGTTTTTCCTTTCGGAGAGCTCCCCCCTTTTGAGTGCCCTTAATGAAGTATTACTTATTAAAAAAAAAAACTAAATAGTAGTAAATACAGAAGATATGGAACAGTTTTTTTTTTTTGGGATAAGATTTTTATAAAAGACGCTCAAAAGAGGAGCGCTCCCAAAGAAGACGACAGCCGACCAAAATCAACACTAGAGCTTTAAGCTATCCACAAAATCCAATAGACAATCCATTGAATTACAATCCCTCCCATTTACCCAAAAGAATAAAGTAAGAATATTGTATTTAATAGCCAAAATCGGAGACTCCTCTCCTTCAAAGTATCTCCTATCTCTTTCGCACCACAGACCCCACCAAATACTAAGGGGAGTGGCCCTCCATGCATCGCTGACTTGGCTCTCCATTGTACAACCTTTCCAAGTCTCTAACAAGTCGACCGTGGATTCTGAGAACACCCATGGAAGACCAAACGCAACCAAAAACATAGTCCAAAAATCCCTAGCCACAGTTGATTCTGAAAAAATAAATTATCACTGCAACTGCCCCTAAATAGAGGGTAAATGGTATTTATGAGTCGTATTGTAACTTGATGGACAAGAAGAACATCCAAATGCCTGATGCATGAACTTTCGATACATAATTCTTATATATAAGCAGCTTAGTATTATTCTCAGCATAAGTTTTTGAAATAGAAAATATGATAGTCTGTAAACCACCAAATATTTTGAATAGACGACTCAGTTATCTATTTATAGTGACAAGCACCGAGCCCTAAAGCAATTTTCAAAAATATAGTCCATCATTTCAACTAGAGAGCAAAAGAATGTGAAGGAATTCAAGAGAAGTGCTTCCGAAAGTAGAATCAGGTAATTTTAGGCCCCCACATATATAGTAACATTAATAAAAGACACACACACACAAAGAACTGAGAAAATTACATAGGCATGCTACAAAGCATGTGTAAGAATACATAAAAGAAACGAAAACCAATACAATGATATACATTAGAACATTGTTGAAATTTGCTTTTGAGACAGTAAAAGCAAGTGAATGGCTATGGTACCAGTGCGATCTAGTAACTATGTTCAACACTGTTAACAAAAAATATATATCTCCAATTAGAAAGCCTATAATGCAAAGAAAGAAACGAACTCTCATCTTGCAGTGAATTAATAACAGGAACCAAGTATATTGAAAAAAAACACCATAAAATATGAAACCAAGAATCTCCAATTAGAAAGCCTATACGCAAACAAAGAAATGAACTGTCATCTTGCAGTGAATTAATAACAGAAAACAAGTATATTGAAAAAAAACACCATAAAATATGAAATCAAGAATACACACGCACAGAGATAGAGAGACTGAATCATACCACCAATTCTAGCCCATCAACATTTAATTTACTCAGCAGCCGTAATGCACGTAAAACCCCTTCAGCAGAATCAAATTCACAAAATCCAAAACCTTTTGGAGTTCCATTTGTGGGATCTTGAGCGCGTTTCCAATTCTTGACAGGTCCACAAAGCTTCAAAAATCATACAGATCGTAATTAGCTTAACCCAGAGCTCCAAATAGACTTGAAAACATTTTAAATATAGACCAAGGAACCCAGAACTTTGAAGAGAACACATAAGAAAAAGTAGATAATATGTAATGAAAGTAACCTACTTGAAGGAGAGAGAGCATGAAATCATTTTCCACAGTCGATGCTATCTTCCCAACATAAACTGTGGTTTGGGGTTTTTCTGCTGGTGTTACACTTGGAGCAACAGATGGCCTAACAACAGGAGGGATAATTGGAGGACGAATTCCTGGAACAGGTGGACGTGACAAAATGGGGAGCATGCCAATTGCTCCTGGAGGACGTGGAGGAAATGGTGACCGAATCATCGTCGTGTATGGAGAAGGATAACGAGGAATTCCTGCATAAATGGGAAGAAATCTATGCAAAACTATCAGAGCAAGTTTACAAGCTGCAAACAGTACAACAGAATTTCTGAGCACTAAATACATGTACATAAAAATAATCACAAGAATAATTAGATGCTGTTACCACACATTACAAGCATAGATGACAGCATAGGCAAGGCAACAAGCACCAGCTGAAAAGATTAACTTGAAGGAACATGAAGAAAATAACATCAAATTCATAGTTCATGGATAGGTGAAGTGGACTTACCTTGTACATCCACTTGTAAAATGGTAGCCTTCTCAAACTACCCCATGCATCAATTGTGACGTTTTGAAATCGAGTAACACGAGACTTCGAGTGTCTCATCACACCAATGCAATGGACGTTACAAGTATAATTTAATGTTCCACAGGCACTAAATAACTCAACTGTTAACAACCCAATGCTCAGCATAACAAACACAGGGAGAGAAAACCAGAGACGGAGAGAGAGAGTAATTTAAAAAAGATTGTGATACCTTGGAAAATGTATCGGGCACTCAGTTGCTAACATAGTCTGCTGCCGGTAGTTCAAGTTTGAAGAACCCATTAAAGAGAAAATACCCTTATAACTACCAGATAAAAGCCAACTAAATGAACATGACACAACCAAACATTGTTTAGCATGACAAATGGGAGAAATACATTTGTTCAAACTGTGCCATATCATTCAATTTGTAATCCATGAGACCAGTTTTGAGCAGAGAAACAATAAACTGTTTGGTAAATCAATCTCTATTTCAAATACAATCAAGGAAATTAAGCAAATGTTTGCATACCAAAAGAGGAGTTGTAGAGTGGGTGGTCGCTAAAGAACAGCATTATGAAGCCTTCCAACCTTTCTCACCGTAATCAATCAAGACACTGTAGGAGAAAACATCCCGTCATCGATACCCCTTATCCAACCAACACGAATTGCCCCCAACTCCTTTCAACCAAAATCTTTCCCTCTAAATACTTATCAATATATAGATAGATAGATAGATGTATGTATATTTCCCTCAGACCACTAAACCATGTAATGCTATCCATGAATAGTAAATATCAATTAAGCTTCAACGTGTGTGAATTTACATAGACACACATATTGTTACACAGTTTATTAATACTTGGGACCTTATAACTCCTTTAATTACACAAAGCCAATGGCAAATTCAAAAGGTATTTGGAAGTTGCAGCAGTAACAACTACTAACAATTATAGGTATCAAGTTGATTATAACCACAAAATCAGACCCAACAACTGCAATTCCATTCTTAAAAATTGGTACAGAGAAGCAAACTGTACATATTTGAAACTAAAAGCAACGACTTTACAGTTAAAGAATGAACATTTTAACAATGTATAAATACCGAAACACTCCGCATAACTATACATATACAGAAATAATATACTATAGAAAGAAGAATAACCCACCCGGAGGAGGTATTGTGCCATGAGGGGCGTGCGCTGGCATGGTCTGATAACCATTCTGCATCGGCGCATAGTGTCTAAGGGCCGGGTTGGGAGGCTGAGCATAGTGGGGAATCATCTGCGGCACAGACGCCCCAACCGATCCGCCAACGCTGACAGCGCCTGGAACCATGACCGGTACATGGCTCACACCAGGTGGCTGAACACTAGGGTTCTGATAGGCCGAATTCGGCAAATTAGGGTTCGGGAGGGGCGAGAACAGCGGGGCGGCGGGGAGGGGAACCGGAGGCGCCACCGGGCGGAACGACGGCGGTGCCGACGGAGGAACGGCGGGGATCTGGGGCGGAGCATATGGCTGGACCGAAGGTGGCTGCGGCGGAGAAATGATCGGTGGCGGAGGGGATGGATTAGGGTTTATCGGAACAGATGTAGTTGGGGTAGACGATGAGGGAGGTGAAGACAGATCGGTTTGATTCGATTGAGGGGGTGGGTTTTCGGGTTCGGATTGTTGGGAATTGGGTTCTGTAGTAGGAGGAGGGGTCGAAGAATCCGCCATTGACGACGCTCCGCGAAGAAGAGCTAATAATGCTGGTGTTTTGGTCTCTCTGTGCCCTAGAAATTGGGTTTCTCTATGTATAGAGGGAGGGATTGGGTGTATAGTCGGTGTAGAGCTTCGATTCGAATTGGGACACGTGGCGCGTGAGGACAGGTAGTTGAAGAATGTATGATTTGCGAGAAAGGAAGTATGTGTAACCGATTGCTATTATCGTCATACCGCTTCACTGGAGAATATCTGCGCCATATTAAATAGCGATTCTGACGCAATCAATCACATTCATACGATGGTTTGTAATATTTGGAATACTGTGATTTTAGTTGCGAACGGAGCGTAGCGAACACGAATAAAGTTAATATATATTACGTATCCAACGACAATGCAAACCATCTTAGTACAAACAGAATATATGTGCAATCGCTTGTAACCTTTTATACTAGTTATTTTTAATAAAGTCTAATAAGAAATTCACACACTACACATTTTTAAATTCTAATAAGAAATTCACACATGACGCATTGCTCCTATAACGGAACATCAATTTTTACTTTTTTTTTTTTTTTTTTTTTTCCTTTTCTTCCTTATTCATCCGTTAACTTTTTACTTTTGAAATCTAAAAATACCACTACTACACTTCTTAGTATCACACAATATATTACTTTGGATTAATTTTAGTGACACCTCCTAAGATTTGGCCGAATATCAAATTGAAATATTTTTCGAAAACTATTATTTCTCATGTTATAAATGTTTATTTGGTTTTTCGCTTACATTATAACAATTAGCTGCATTTGGTGTCAGAGATGTAAAATGACTGAAATAGCCATTGACTTTTTAAAAATAGCTCTTTAGTAAAGAATTAGATAAAAAGGCTAAATTATTCTTAAATATTTTGTAAATTTACAAATTAAATTACTTTGTATATATCTTTATTGCTTCTTCTATAATGTACTACGTATCGTCCCTCCCACCACCAGTGCTATAAAACTCCATAAACACTGGCAGGAAGCTAGATGCGGTTTTGGAGATGACCCATTTGGAGCGAAGCGATGTAGGACCAAACCCAAGAGAGAACGGGGTTATTATGGGAGATTGGAGGGAGGGAGAGAAAGGTCTGTTTCAACTTCTTCAGAATCGAAGAAAGAGATGGCCCAATTAAGGTCGGTGATGGAGGACTCGAGGACGTTTGAGGCCTTGCAGAAGTCGTCGTCGGTGGTGATAGTGAATACTGGCGAAGGACGCATGTTGAATTCAATCAGTGGTTAGTAAAAAAATAAAAAAAATGTAACCAACAAATTTCATACCCAATAAACCATAAACTCCAAAATTAGAATTCCCAAATCAAATCTGTAAATACCCAGATTGATAAATTGAAAGAAACAGTTAATGGGTATTGAATTTCGGTCTCACCAGAATTGATTAATTTCCAAAAATAAAATAATAAATAATAAATAATAAATAAATATATATATATATATAATAATTTAAAAAATCATATACAATAAACCATTTACTTTAAAATTTGAATTCGCAAGTCAACTTTAACCATCCAGATTGCGAAATCAAAAGAAATAGGGATAAAGTGCAATAAACCCCCTCCAACTATACCCCAAGTGCAACAAACCCCCCTCAATTACAAATAACCCCCCTCAACTATGGTTTAGGTGTAATCTTAAGACCGAGAATGTTTTTCAGGTCATTTCAAGTTACCGGAAACTAGAAAAGTCTAATTTACCCCTTCATAAAAGGGTGCTGCATCACAGTGAGGAAAATAAAATGCCTGGCAGACACGTGTGCAGCCTATTGGCTGCTGACTTTATTTTTTAATTTTTCCTTTTCTTTTCTTTATCTTCAACTGGGTCTCTTCTCACTCCCCTTTCTCTCTAACTCGTTGCTGTCCAAGCCGTCGATGTATAACGCCATGAACCCTCAAATTGAAAAGATGACGACTAAGCTGGCGATTGACAGAACAGCGGGCAAGGCGATCACGAGCTTGGCTGTGGCGGCTTGATGGAGATAGGCTGGCTGTGATGGTAAGGCAGGTGGACTGAACGGAATAGGCGGCGGCGGCTCAGCCAGTGGAAGGCTCGGCTAACTCAGCCATGAATGACTCGCAGCGGCGGCGAGCTTGGCGGGATTGAACGGCGGCCGAACTCACAGCGAGCAAGGAGGCTACGGACGGTGGAAAGGATGAAGACGGCCTCGGCGGTTTCGGCTTTGGATGATGTCGGCTGTGATGGACGGCGGGTGGTGCAGTGGCGGTGATGTATCGGCGAGGGCTCGGCCGTGAGAAAGAAATGCGGCGATGGAGAGGAGTGGCCAGCAAGGATGAATCCAAGCTTCTTGTTCTGTAAATGGGTTTTGATTTTTATTTTTATTTTTACTCATTATATACTAAGCTAACATTTGAGTACAATAAGAGAAGAAGAAAAAGGGCTATTTGGGTAAAGGGAAAGGATCTTCCGTGTTCGCTGGCAACCATGGCTGTGATCAAATTTGGCTGAAACACGACGTCGAGGTGGAGCAGTGGAATCGATAATGGAATGAACTAATAAGGGTGAGGAAGATGATGATGGAGGTTATGCTAATTTGCGTCAAAATGCCTGTGCCAAAATGAGTGTGACCTTTTTTGTTCATGAGAAAGAAAACTCTTTGCACATGTGATTCATTTGGGGCAGCGAAGACACTCAATAGCAGAACGCGCATACGCATTGGAGGAGTAGCGCCACAGATTGATGGAGGAAGAAGACAATGAGTGAATTAGTTAAGGCAATGGTGTTTCATGGGCATTACAATCTTTTAAATTTGATAAGGTGTATGGTCATTTACATAAATTTGGCCCCTCACGTGTAAGGAAATTGATTAGCCGGTTGTCGGATTGGGTAAAGTGTAACAAACTGAATAGTTTAAGGGTGTTTTTTGCTCATTTTGAAATTCAGGGGGGTTTTTTGCTCATTGGTGTATAGTTTAGGGGGGTTTAATGCACTTTACCCAAAGAAATAGTGGGTGGGAATCGAATTTGGGTCTCACTAGCGCATCGACAATTGTCACATGTGATCGCATAGCGTGTTTGACACTCTCTTCGATGGTGTACACAGGAGCAACGAAGCCTGTGTTCTTGATTTCCAGCAAATCGACAATGAAGTCGGTGGTGTACATAGGAACAACGATAGTGCACAGAGGAACAACAAATAGGCAATGAAGTCGTCGTTGGTGGATCGGATTAATATGAAGCGCGGAACTAGATGTTGATTTTCGTATCGATTCCGGGTAGGTCTGGCAACTTGTGTTGTCTCTGGTGGTGTAATAAACTCTCACAGGAAGTGGAGCATTGCGCTTGCACATACGAGGTTTGGAGAACAAGGGGGTGATGTTTGCAAGACTCCTCAACAACGGTCGCGTGGATAAAGAATTATAGGAACTCACCGTTAAAGGGTGTGATACCCTTCGGATCTGAGACACGGGTTTATCAGGCCCAAGCCCAAACCCGAGGGAAATATCAAACAATTAATATTTTATAACGAACACAAAATAATAAAAGAATTAAGAATTAAATAATGAAGCCGAAAGAATTTAAAAATCATCCTCCACGAATACAATTCGGGAATCCATCTAGTGGACCCCTAAATAAAATCCCAACTGAACTTTTAAAATAACTAGCATAAAACCAAAACTAAAACATGGAATGAAATCCTACATCGTCGGTAGAGTGAATAATAGTCTCTGCTCAGCACGATCAAGCCAAAGACTGGAAATGTCCGATACCTAAAAAATGTAAGAGTGGGTCAGGCCTACAAATAAGTTCTAATCTGACTGCAATCCATACAGTGACCCGATACGCAGATACACCGTAGATACCTCACAATATCTACCTAGTCCATACATATATATATATATATATCCACACTAAGGGACGTTCACTAGACTACAGTAGGGGTCTCAACTTGAATAGAAGGCAACATGCGAAAACTATCACGCCCCTAGACCATGGTCCGGATTGTGAACACAACACACAAACAATCATAGTCTCAAAATCACTAATATCCCTGTAACCTGTCTTAACCACACATCCACCTATCTATTTCCTTTTACAAAACCAAGACTGAAAATAAATAGATAAGACGCACATATTGCAACTTTAAAGTTTTAAAGTCTAAAATAACATTTATTACATACCAGGAATACTTTAAAGAAATATAATACAAAACATAGTCTATTATGTAGAACAAAACATAACAACACCAGCCCCGACTCTGTCTACAGCTGAGGAGGAACACCCTCCACACCATCCATGCCATGACCTGAAAAGATGTGTATAAAATAGGAATGAGCAACCACAGCTCAGCGGGAATTACTTAAAACTCACTCCTTAATACCTCCGTGAATCCAAACAAAGAACAGACAAAGGATAATGGGATCATACGAGCTTGGAAACAAACAGAATATAAAATGAGATAATAAAATGAAGTGTCATGCAATGCTAATGCCAATGCTAATGCCACTGACACTTCTCACTTCCCAAAGATCCCATTTCCATCACAAAAAGTTAATGTAATCCGCCCAGGCTGCTCCCCAGTACCACAAGAAGAGAGTTGGTCATCTATCCCTGATACAAGGCCACTCCTTGTTATCATTTGGGGCTCTAGTGACACAACTACGCGTAGAGCCACTCCCTACGTCTCCTCTAGATTCCCATTAATTGCACAGACAAGGCAACTCCTTGTCTGGTTTTGAAATCATTGATTCAATTCCCTTTTCTAAACTCATGGATACAAGGCACCTCCTTGTTATCTGATTTTCAAAACCATTTAATGAAACATTTGCACTTTCCTTTTCATTCCAACATCATCCCCATGCTCATGTGAGACGCATGTACATTTGTATAACATGATGTACTGGTAATGAAATAAATATGGAAATCTCAACTCATATACAATATCATGGTATTGCATTTTAATCCACACACAAGCATGGTAAATTAACAGGCTAATTAATCCATGGTTGTATAACATAAGAAGCATGCTTTCTAACTCACATTTACCACATAACAACACAAACAGTGCTTAATAACATTTAGAAAATCAAGTACAAAACTTCCCATTTCAAGAAATATCATAACAACTAATATTCTAATTTTCAAGTAGCAGCCTATGTTTACAAGGTCATAACTTTTTCCACAGTTGAAATCTAAGGCTGAAATTGGTATCATTGGAAAGCTTGTTTTGAGCTAGTCATTTTAGACTCAAAAATCACTCAATTTGGGTTTAAAATGAGGGAGTTGTGGTCAGTTGAAGTTCAGGATGCTGTGTAGGAAATTCTGCAGATTACAGCGCAAAACTGGCAACCTATGTTTACAAGGTCATAACTTTTTCCACAGATGGAATCTAAGGCTAAAATTGATATCATTGGAAATCTTGTTTCGAGCTAGTCAATTTAGACTCAAAAATCGCTCAATTTGGATTTAAAATGAGGAAGTTGTGGTTAGTTGAAGTTCAGGTCGCTGTGTAGGAAATTCTGCAGATTACAGCGTAAAACTGGCAGCCTATGTTTACAAGGTCATAACCTTTTCCACAGATGGAATCTAAGGCTGAAATTGGTATCGTTGGAAAGCTTGTTTTGAGCTAGTCAATTTAGACTCAAAAATCGCTCAATTTGGACTTAAAACAAGGGTGTTATGATCCTTTGAAGTTCAGTTTGCTGTGATTCCAGAATTGCGAAAAAACAAGTAGTAGCCTATGTTTTAAGCACAAAACACATAGAATTGATTCCTTAAAGGTAAAGGGTGTGAGAGTTAAGTAATTCTACCTCAAATAAGATAAAATCCCTTGCAAGAACAATCCAAAAGCAATCCAAAGATCAAATAAAAGCTCCAAAACTTGTAAAAAATGAAGAACACTTTCCTTCTTTTGCAACAAAAGACTCCCCTCTTTCAAATAGATTTTCAAACCCCAGAAATGAAGAACTTAGCACAAATTTGATACCAAAATGAAGCCCATAACATCAACCACACTTTTCATTCACAAACCCTACTCAAAATCCTAACCAAAAGGCATCAAATTTGCAAGACAAGAAGGTGACTACATGGAAAAAGGAAAGAACGAAAATGGCACCTGCAGAATTATATTACTGTATCTATCACCTTTCAATTGCAAAAATAAAAATTAAATACAAACATAGCCTCATCATGTATCTAGGTGTCAAGCTCTCAATCAAGTCAAAAGTAAAACCAAGTGAAATGACCATAAGGTCCTCCAACAACTACCAAATGCCAAGTATGCCTTTTTGCATACTAAAAGTCCACTATGCCCCTTAAACATTTCCAAATGCCTATTATGCCATTTGTAAAGTAAAAAGTCCATAGCCCTTTATGAAATAAACAAATGACATTTAAATTAAATTAAACACATTTGCAACTTAAATCATAATAAAATAAAATGCATGAATGCCACCATGTGTGGAAAATGATAAAAATGCAAATCCTCACAAAAACGCACCCAAGGGTGGGCATGAGTACCTAGACCTAACAGGATACACCTCAACTTATTATAGTAAGCTACGCATCCACTGCATATACGCACCCTAACCAACGAGTCTGAGACTTAAGCATCTTGTGGTACCATAAACATATATTTAAAGTCCGTCCAACAGAGTATATTATTCAATAGTACATTGAGCTGACATACAATACATAAACTAGTTAGTCATTCAACTTATTTAGTTGATACGACTTAACTACAAACCAATTGATCTAGGAAGCCATTCAACTTAGTCGCAGTTGATCTGACTTAGTCACAATTAGGATTCAATATTTTTCAATCCATTCCTTTAATCCATTAGGTTAGGTTTAGGCGTTTTGAGCTAAATCATCCCTAGTATGTCATCGTCTCATACCAGTGTATACAATCCTCCATATCTATATAAATTACAACATATATATAATCGTTTAGCAATTTACAGTCGAAAACCAATATCCAAATAATTGAAGAAAAATGTTTAAAGGTTTAGTAATTTAAATCCAAGAGTTAAACCATGTATTGTTTAACAGTTCAACAACTAGCATCCAGAGCATGAACAGATCAGTTTTAATAAATCAACAACTCTATCATGCTTATAACTAAGTTTTAAAATCATAATATAGTCCAATAAATTTGCTAAATAAATTTAAGCAATTTAGTTATTTACATCCGGTAACAGCGTACTAAGTTCTATACTTGTATTCTGTTCTTTCTTTTAGCACAGAGCCATACACTATGCCACAAGTCTAATTTGTTAATTAAAAGACTCCACCGTACATCTAAAACTTAATTTAGAATCATGTTATAGTATCTTAAATTGTCGAATTAAAACTAGACAATTAATTTCCTTCCAGTCGTTAACCGTACGCATAGTTATTAAATAGCGCACTATTAATTCCATTAACACAAAGGGGGTATTTTATGCAATTCAAGACCTTGAGCTAAAAATTACAGTACGCATCAAACTGGGAAAGAGCCTGCTCTAAAAAAAATAGAGTAAGCTCAAACCAACATTGAGCCGGCTCCAAAAACTTTTGGAGCAGGCTCAAAGTGCTTGGAGCCGCCTCCAAAACACTTTGGAGCCGCCTCCAAAAATGGGGAGCCCACTGTTCCGCTTCCTTCTTTGTTTCCGATGATCTGCTTCGACCCCGGCCACTTTCTACCCTTCAGTTGGTTTCTAAAACTGATCCTAAGGGTCTTATTAATACCAAATAGCATCCCAATGGTTTAATAACAACAATTGGAATTAAATACAAAGATTAAATTTGCTACCAAACTAAACATGATTTAGGAACAAACTGAAACTATTTTGCAACAACAGTTCCATTCTAACCCCTCTATTCCTCATCAATACTGAACCTAAGATCTTATATCATCCCATTAATATCCCCATGGTTCGTTTATAGAAGATGGAAGCAAGTACAGTAACAAAAATCACAACAGAACTTAACATGCTTTAAGGAACAAAACCGGAAGCAGAAATGCACAAATTGTAAGCAGATTTGATTTTAATAAAACAGATCATCAATATAGCATATACTAAACACGTAAATCCTGATTACTAATTAATTAAAACCCTAGAGGCTATCTAGGTGCACAGAATACGAGCCAAAGGGAAGGAGAAAGAAAATAACTTGCCTGCAGTTTTGGTCTCAAAACTTTGTCACCATCTTCCTAATTTTCCGGCAAACACTGACCACCTTCAAGCCTCTTATGGTTTTGGTTTAATCCACCATAACTCTCCCTTGGTCCTCTCTGTTCTCCTCTTAAGCCTTGTTCTGTTTTCTCTTACTCAGTTCTCTCACAAGACTCTGTTATCTCTGTATCTTTGGCACGTGAATAGGGATTGTGTATTCTCAAAACCCTAAGTTGACGTACTGTTCTATATATATAGAGACTTAACTAAACCCTATTCCCTGTATGTGTAGAGACATAGCCCTAATCCTAATCCTTGTCGGCCCATAACAAAACCGACGTTTTAAAACAGTGACGGCTACACACGTGAATTCCATTTTACAGTTAAAACTATAACCTAATTAAATAAAATAAAACATTTAACTTAATCCAATTAAAATAAACCATGAAACTAAAATAAATATACAAATAAAATAATCAACCAATTTAAATAAAATAATTAATCAATTAAAGCAAGACAAAATCCAATTAAAACAACCATTAAATAAACACACAAACAAATAACCAATTAAATAAAATAAAAATGCAATTAAATAATTAAATAAATACCAGGACTATCCTTTTAAAATTAGGTTTATTACAAAGGGGAAGCCTACAGTGGTGGCGATGGAGATGAGTGGCATGTTCAAGTGCTGAAACTATTGGAGAGCGATGATGTGAAGAAGATAGTCAGTTCAGATATTAGTGGATTCTGGCATTCCTTTTGAATAATAGATTAGGGCATTTATGTCCTTTAAATTTATTTATATTTGTTTTATTAAAGTAATTAAAAATTAAGGGTAAAATTGTCATTTCACATATTTTAACGGCAAACATAACGGAAAAATAATTTACGTTACTTTCGAAAGATATCAGAGTGATATTTGATCAAACCTCAACGGATGTCAATGAAATTAACCCTACTACTTTTTAAAATATAACCACGAAATTGATTTGTAGTCTGAATCTAAACAATCTGGGAATTCATAACCACTTGTGGTGGTGGGGCTTAAGGTTCTTGGGAGTGCTCAGTTAGTCCAATTTCAAATTGCAAATCAGTTGTCTCTTTTATCTTTTCTGTTTTGTTTTTTATTTTTTGTTTTTCTTTATATGGACTTACTATTTTTCAAATCAAGACTAGAATTAGGAGATTGAGGCATACACAGAATGCACTTGCAATCATTATTGTCATGACTTAAACCTCCAATTTTCTTCAACTATTTTTCGAAGCGTCTTTTCCTTCAACACTTGGAATATTTTTGGGATTGAAATCTGTTAACATTGCTCTATCTAAGCTTCATAGGCTCGAGCACTAGGTACCAGTCTCGAGCTTTAGGTACTTAAGGCTTAAGCTTTAAGTGATGGTGCTTGATCCTTGAGGTTTGGCACGAGGCCCTGGAGCTTGGTTTTTCAATTAAAATCAACTCTTCAACTTCCGACGCCTTATGCTTGAGCTTGAGGGCCAAGGCTCAAGCTCTAAGGTACAAGGCTCAAGCTTCAATGCCTTGTTGATTTTTCTTCTTCTTCTTGCAAGGCTCGAGCCTCAAAACTTGGGCTCGAGCTCTGGTTCTTGAATTTTTCTAAACTTCACCATTTAAGCTCTCGGCTTGCTCTAGATGACCGGCAACAACTCTGTATGCTTTGATATCATCATAAAGTCTCGATTTTGACCATTCCTCTGGGAAAATACCTATAAACACACATTAAACATAAATCAGTCTAAGTAAGGATAGAAGTATCACTTTAGGCCCTAACATACGTATATTTAGGGGCTCAAATATACAAATATTCAGAGCTAATCATATCACTAAGGATTTATTGATTAAAATTGACAAGTTCTTCTTCTCGGTTGATTTCGTTGTCATTGACACGGAATCGGTCCCAAATCCTAAAAGCCAAATTCCTGTTATCTTTGGTTGTCCTTTCTTGGCAACTGCTAATGCCAACATTAATTGTAGGATGGGGTTAATGAAAATTTCATTTGGTCATATAAAAGTGAAGTTGAACATTTTTAATCCAACCCCGAATTCAATGGACAAGCATGATGATGTATGTGTTGTTGAAAAATGCCTTGAAAATGAATTTGAAAAACATGAGCCTTTGCTTGATGTTGAAACTTCAAAGGGTTTATCTTCCAAAATGATTTCAAGATGTTGTTTCAAAGTTTCGTGTTGAAAGGGCATGAAAGCCCAATGGTTGTGCTAACAAAGGACCATTAATTTCATTTGAGTCAAATCTAACAAGTTCCTTTGGGAATGGTTTGTTGGGTAGGATTCAAAATGCCATGCCAAGGAGGGGATGCATACCAAGATTTTTGATCTGAGCTAAAAGAGCCCAACGTCTTGTTAGAGACGTTAAAGACTAGTGCATTTCGTAGGGTTTACCGAACATATTCCTCCCTCATTTCTTGTTTTTATGTTTTCTGCGTCGTCTAGATATGTGTTGAATTGAAAACTCAAGCTTCCGGGCAATTTCTTGCATTTTGTGCACTTCCAGTGAAGTTTCGATTGATCGAAGCTCAATTCGATTGATCGAAATTCCACCCACTGAATTGAGGACTTTTCACCTTCCATTTCGATCGATTGAAATCAAAATCTTTTTCAATCGATTGAAATCTTCCACAATCGATCGAAATCCTCCATAATCGATCGAAAATAAGTTTTCAATCGATCGAAATCCTGTGATCGATCGAAAATGCGTCATTTGAATTTTCGGAAAACACTTTGGTCGTTCAGCTTTTAACCCTAATTTTTTATTTTTTTCTTTTTCTTCCCTCCTTCCTTATTTTTCTTTTCTTTCCTTTTCCTTTTCTTTTTCTTTTTCTCTTTCTTCCTCCATCTCTATTCATCTTCTCTCTCTTGGCCTAACCCTCACTCTCCCTCTCTCCTGATTCCTCCCTTCCATCTCCCTTCTTCTCAATCTCACTCACTCTCTATCACTACCACAACCGAACCACCACACCACCTAACCATCTCCATCTCTCTCACCACCGGCAAACCCAAGCTTCGCCGCCAAGCTCCATCGACGCCGGCAAGGATTTTTAGCCCAAAAGTGGCCAAAACCAATTCTTCCATCTCTATTCACTCTTAGTTCTCTAAACTCCATTATCTTCGGCCGATTTAGGCCAAGGAGATCTCGAATCAAGCTCCGATGACTTTTGAATTTTCCGGTGAGACTCCAGTCTTCTTCTCCGGCCACAATGATCCCGAAAAACCTCTATTTTTGCTCGAATCTCTTTGTTTCACTCTCCTCTACTCTCTTGTAGGTCAGGTATTTGCAAAATCATTTTATTTTATTTTTTATTTTATTTTGTTTTTGTTTACTTTATTTTTATTATTGTTATTTTGTTTTCATTTTATTGTATATTTTGCATATTATTTGTAACTTGTTCATATTCTTGTTTAAAAAAAGAAAAGAAAAAAGGAAAACAAATAAAAAATAGAAAATCAAAATCGAAAACAAACAAATAAATAAATAATGGAAATGAAAACTTAAAAAAAATAAAAATATTGAAAGTTTATAAAAAAATTGGAAGCACTCACCTTTGGATTTGATTCTGATTTTGGTTGTATGGTGATAAGATTACATAAAAAATGGAGAATGAAATGTTGTTGAGTAGTTTAGAAGGAGAATGACAATTTCATTTGGATTTGTAGATTGGTTGTGGGCGGTGTCCCTTGTTGGAATGTTGAAATTGATTTTTGATTGTTGATTGAATATATACATGTACTTGTTGTATTTGAAAATTTTTGGAATGTCCATTTTTAAGGGGAAACCATACCGAATTTTCGAAAAATTAAAATTGAACTTTGTTTTTAAAATTCCAAAAAGGCATGTGGTTGATTTTTGAAACTTGAAATGGATTTTTGAAAGAGTTTTGAAGTGTGGATTTGAATTGAAAAGAAAGAAATTTTTTAAATTGTTTTAAAAATCCAAGTTGTTTTGACATGCATAGTTTTTGACTTTGAAAAATATTGATTTATCAAATTTTGTTTCTTGATTTAGAATGCACATTTGAATGTCAAAATGAAATTCTTGTCTTGAGATTTCAATGAAAGGAAAATTTCTTTGGACTTAAAATATTTTTGAACTTGTAATGGCATTGAAAATTTGAAATGTTGTGAGCATAGTCCTGACTTATTTTATTTCATTGTCTTGAATATGAGATGCATGGATGTGTTTTAAATTATCTTGATTGCTTGCAAGTATGTTTTAACTTGAATTTTGTACCTTTCAACTTGAAAATGCAAAGTCTTGCCTTAAAATGCTTCAAATGGACCTCTTTGAAAAATTTTCAATTTCTACTTGACTTTGACTCATGACTCAAGTGCATTATTGTGGTAAAATGATTTTTGAATGATAAAATACTTTGTGATCACACTTGTTGGGTTTCAAATGATTAAAAAGGGGAAATTTTTTAACTTTATTTTAAAAATGAGAAGTTGAGTTGCATGATTTCTTCTTTTATTGTTCATTCATTGCATGATTCTTGTCATGAAGTTTTTATACAATGCAATTGAATGTTTTGACTCTAAAGTTTTCAAAAATTTCAATTTTGCCCCAAAAGTGTTGAGAAATTTCAATGTTGACCAAAATGCCCTTGTTTGAGTTGAAGTTGTTCCATTTGATTCATCTCCATCCATTTGCATGTGCTAAGTGCTGTTGAACTTATTTGTCATGCAATTCTTGATTTTTGTTATACTAGGGCACAAGTTTGATGTCTTTTGACCTTCCTTATCCTGATTTTGATCTTTTCTTGCAAAATGAGATTACTTGCCATTCAAGCCCAACTGTTTGAAATCATATGATTCCTTTGTTGCTTCTTGACCTTAAAACTTGTCAAATGTGTTCCTCTTTGACTAATTGTGTGTACTTTGGGAATAATTACAACTTTTTGCATGTATGTACACCATTTTGCACACATTTATGTCACATTGAAAGTTTTTTAGAGTTTCAATGCATATTTTGGACTTTACTTCATAGAATTAATTTTAGACTAAGTTTGGGGGTGTATTATAGATATTGGAGTTTAAAATGCATGATTTGGATGTGGTTTCTATTCTTTGGCCTTAGTATCTCTTCTTGAGCTTCAATAGAATTTTGAAATGAAATTTAACATAAGTCTAAGGATATGTTTGCTTTGTCTTGCCAATTCTATGTTTAAATGCCATTTGCTTGATATTTTCCACTTGTGATCTATTCCTGAGAGCCAAGCAAGGGCTTATGACCGAGGTTCTTTCCGGTCCTGATTTTGACTCTAAGATGGTAAGCTTCTTGTATTTCCAGTTGTTGACCATTCTCTGCTTCATTTAAGCCTTAGAGGGGGTCACAACCATGAGTAATCATAGGACTCTGATTTTGTTGCATTGCAATACAGGATATTTCTTTATCTGGAGTTTTATTGATATTTGTGCATCATTCAGATATATGCCATCTAGTGCATACCATATCTAGGATTCTTTCTTGAACTTGTCTGTCATAACATGTCTTAGATTGTAGTGTTTTGCAACTGTGCAATCCACTTAGTCTTTATTACATGACATGCCTGCTTCTTGAGTCCTAGGTTGACATTTGCCATGATTATATACTCTATGTTATCTTGCTTGTTCCATATGATCTTTGTAACGGCCCTAGTTTTTCAAGCCAGTGCGTCCTGTGATGAATCAAAGATTGACCTGATAGCGGATCCAGATACGGAAGCAAGAAACAAAAAAAATAACAATTAAGCCCCCATGGGCAAAATAGTCATTTATGAAACTATGGATTCGGGTGTCAGGGAGTACACCGCTGGAAAGACAACAAAAAACTAATAAAGATGGACTCAAGAATCGCATGATTCGGAGTCCGGACGAAGGAGAAACGGCAAAACGATAAAAAATGAGCATCTAAGGCTAAAAGGCTAAACTGGTAATTATCCAAAAAGATTTGGGTGCAACCAAGCACACCGTTGGATAGACAGCAAAAAATTAGTCAAGTTCAAAAAAAAGTTCACTCGATTTGGAGTCCAGACGAGGGAGAAACGAGGGTTTGAAGTTGAGACGTCGCGGTGGCCTAACGAAGGCTAGGGCAGCCCCATGCGCAAACGTCACCCATGTGCGCGCTCACCGGTGCCTCATACGGCATGCACATGCTGACAACAAGGGTCCAAAGTAGATTTTCTAGAACTAAGGTTTGAAACGGAGGCCGAAACGAATTTTTCTGGAAAAATAGGAAGAAGAAACCCCCCCTAAAATTGAGTTTTCTACTTGACCACATAAAAGGAAACGAAAAAAAACATACTGAAAAATCCCCAAAATGCCTCTAGATCAGAAGAGGTCAAGAGGGCAAAAAGCTGCTATAGTAACTGTCCTGATCTGAGAACAGAAATGGGTTATCAAACGAATTTTTCTGGAAAAATACAAAAAAGAAACCCCTCCCGAAATCAAATTTTCTACCCGCCAACGTAAGAGAAAATGAAAAAAAAAAATACTGTGACATGACCAAAATGCCCCTAGAACAGTAGAGGCTTAAAAAACTCAAAAGTAAATCCATAGAGTACTAATTTTGTGAAATATGACTCTAAACTTGAAAACGATCATACACGCAAACGTAACTTACCTAATAGGACGTGCGACAATGGTTCATAGCTTAAAAATACCGCCGATGCAAAATTCGACGCCTCGACAGCCAAAAAGGCGAAAATGAACGAGAAATGGGAAATTTGAAAACCAAAATTAACAAATGATTTTAAATTACCGTTTGGCCCTTGGCCACACTTCATACATGATTAATGAGACCCTATAAAAGAATAAAAATGGAATTCCCACACCCGATGCAAACATAGTGAAGCAAAGACTTGTCATTTTTCAATATTTTCATAATATTTTATGAAATTGAAAGTTACATAGGATACAAACTAGATACCATTGGCCTATGGCCTCATCTTATACATGTCAAATATATTGTAAAGAGTGTACTCATGTATATATTACATGTATGGAATCAAAAAAATACAAGTTTTGACATTTAAGCTACAAAATGATATTTCATGCTAACATTTGCAAGAAATGGAAACTTGAAAGTTACAAGTCATCCAAGGAATGATGAGCATCACGAACTAAGTGTGCATACCTGAAACAAATCCCCAGTAACTTCGAGGTGAGTAACTGTAATACCCCTAATTTCAAAATGATAGTCCTGGTATTTAATTTATTGTTTTAATTGAATTTTTAATTATTTAATTGTTTATTTGAATTATTTGAATTTTTTTTTTAATTACTTGAATTATTTGAATTATTTGACTTATGTGAATTAGTAGAGTTATTTGACTTAATTTTAAATTGGTAAGTTATTTAAATGACATAATTTTTATTTCTTTGAATCCATATTTTAATTTAATTATTTGTTTTAATTTAATGATTTAGATTAGGGTTATTTTAAGAAGTCACGTATGTAACCGACATAATTCATTAATTAGGTTTTCTATGGGCCAACTAAGGATTTAGTGTAGGATTTGAATTAAACTAGGGTTTGGTGTAAACCTATAAATATACGTCATGAAGTTAGGCCTAGGGTTTTAGAACCCTATTCATGTCTGTGGAGGTAGAGAAAGAACAGAGGAGGGATTTCAGTAGGGATCGCCGGAACCTTTGAAGACGTAGAGATTTTGAACAAAATTTTCAAAGGCAAGTTCTAATCCTATCTCTATTCCTTAGACTCGTATTCTTTGCATGTCTAATACAACTCCAGGAAGATAATAATGATTAAAAATTAATCTGCATCTTCATGTTTTTGAAGTTTTAAAACTGATCGTAGTTGTATGATTAAGTACTGTGTGTTTTGAGGTTTCCTTGTTTAACCTTTAATTGAATGCATGTAAATTGATGTATATAGGGTTTTAATTAATCTGGAACACATGGGAATACAGTGGAATTAAACTGGATTATAGGATTGAATGCTTTAATCAGTGAGTGTTCAGGAATAAACAATTACTTCGTTTTAAGTTTTGTTGTGAAAGTTGTGTTCCGAAGAATAACTGGGTTTGTATAAAGATTTAAATTGTCTATTGAATATATTGGAACTCAGTTTAGAGACCTAGAAGACTTAGGAATTGAGGACAGACAAACTGAACGTCGCCGGAGTAGACATAGGGGAAGAAATCAAGCAGAGAGGAGGAGAGGGGAAAAGGGCGGCTCCATTGAATCATGGAGCCATCTCTAAAAGGATTTGGAGGTGGCTCCATCATGTTTGGAGGCGGGTCTAACTTGTTTGGAGCCGGCTCCTTCATGGTTTTTCCAGGTTTTTCCAGTTTTGGTTTTTTGGTGATAGTTTGGGCTACGGAACTCGAATTTTGGGATTTTCAGATTCTGTAGGAAGCTATACTTGGGTGTTTTGAGATGTTCTATGTCTAGTTAACACTTGTGAGAGTGGATTAATGCTTAATAAACCAGTAGGTGTTTATAGCTTGAACAGTGATAAGTCTCGACGGGAATTGTTTTATTTCAGTGCAGAGGAATTTTAAATTACTGAACCTTAATTTATTTATTCTATGTGAGTGGAAATTTTATTAATATGATATTATTAATAGTGGACAAGTATGATAATTAATATGGTTTTATTAGACTTGTCATGGTTATGGATGAGAAGAATAAATTGTCTGCATGCTCAATGTAAGATAATTTGTAACGAAGATATGGGATGAACATTATGCTTATCTGTTTAATTTGTGTTCATCATGGAATTAATTGATATGTCTTATTATTTTGATCTATCAGTTACTAGAGTAAGCATGTTAGTCTATATTTCTATTTATGCTTATTATGGTTCAGTTGTTATGTGCATTGATTATGTATTCTATCAACTATTGGATGGATTGGATTGTATGTACCGGTATGGGACGGTGACATACTAGGTGGATTAGCTTAAATTGCTAAGTCCTACTTACTTTGGAATAAGGGAATGGATCACAAAAATAGAATCCTCCTTATGTATAAGTCTGTGCAATTGAATAAGCTGAACGACTTAAGTCTGTGCAGTTGAATAAGCTGAACGACTTACTGGATTTCTTATGGATGAATGTGAACCGATTTTACATATTATTATTATGGTACCGTGACTTGAGCTTGAGTCTCAGAGTCAACGGTTAGGGAGCGTATATGCAATAGGACATGTAGCTGGCTATGCTGGTTGAGGTGTACCATGTTAGGCTTAGGTAGTCATGCCCATTGAGGTGCGTTTTGCATGTTACCTTCTATTCAGGTTGAGACCCGTATCATAGTCCAGTGAGAGTCCATAGTGTGGATATATATATATATATATATATATATATATATATATATAGACGGATTATATAGTTATTGTTGAGTTGGTTAGAGTGTATATGCGTATCGAGTCTCTGCTTAGATTGTAGTAGGATAGAACTTGTTCGTGGGCCTGACCTACTCATATTTTTTAGGTGTACGTCAGTTCCAGGCTTTAGTTTGTTCGTGCTGAGCAAAGACGATCTTCCATTCTACCGTCGATGTAGGACTTCTTTCCAGATATTGGATTGGATTATATCTCAGTTTACTTTCATTCAGTTTGGGATTTTTATTAGGGTTCCACTGGAGATGGATTCCCGAGTTGTTTAACTTATGGAGGTTTTGGATTATTGGGATTTAAGTATATTTAATATTAAAGGATTTTATATTTTAGTTTCTTTCAACTTATTATATTATTTCTTAAATTCACTTTGTATTCCGTGTTCGCTTAAAAATATTAATTGTTTGATATCCCTCAGGTTTGGGCCTGGGCCTAATCAACCCGTGTCTCGGATCCGAGGGGTATCACAGTTGGTATCAGAGCATTCCAGGTTCAAGTGTCTCTAGGATGTTTCGTATTAAGTCTTCCGCGTAGCATTTTCTCTTGATTAGAGCTTAAGTTTAGGATTCGTTGAATTCTTTTACGGTTAGAACGTACTGATGTCTGTCTTTCTGTGTTAACAGATGGTTAACGGTAGGAGAAGAGGATAGAACATGCAAGGAAATAAGAGGCAGAGGAGAGCGGCACGTAGGCAGCAAGAACGCCTATAGCATCAGCTAATGGAAGAGGAGCAACAATTGTCTGGATTTGAGGATGACGATGGTCAGTTCTGTAATGAGCAGGAGGAAGTTCAGCAGACTCTGGGTTAGGTTAGAGATCCAGAGTTTCCTCCTTACCTCAATGACTTCATTGCTCGGGCCATAGAAGCTGGGGTAACAACTGCACTCCGGAATCAACCGCAGATTTAGCAGGCACCTGTACCAGCACCAGTGGTTCAGACGGATTCTTTGGAAAAAGGCTAGGAGCTCTTTCACAAAGGGGAGTCCACCTGTGTTTTCAGGCTCCACTGATGCGAAAGTAGCTCATCAGTGGAAACAGGACATTGAGCATCATCTTCGTTTGGTTCAGCGTACGGAGGTTCATAAGCAGATGCTTGTTACCTTTAAGCTAGTTGGAGATGCACTACAGTGGTGGGAGTCAGTTACCACCGCAGAGGAGAGGATGTTATTGACCTATGATCAGTTCAGTGCACGCTTTGATGAGAAGTACTTCCCTTATGCAGTCACGGCAACCAAGAAGACTGAGTTTCTTAATCTGCAGTAAGGGAACATGACAGTGGCGGAGTATGAGCAGCAGTTCACGCGTTTGTCTCTTTTTGCACCGGAGGAGGTAGATACAGAGGAGAAGAAGCGCAACAGTTTCGTTAAGGGACTGATGTGGTCTATCAAGAGAGCTATTACAGGTAGTCCAGCTTATACTACATATGCTCAGGTGGTAGACACCGTTCTATAGCAGTATCAGTTGACCGTGGACTTCAGACAGGCTCGTGGTGAGAAACGGGGTGATAAAGACTCTGCTAATCAGTTAGCTGAAAAGAGGAACGGCAATGGTCACCGACAGAATGATAAGGGCAAGTTCCAGGGACAACAGCCTTGGAAGAAGCATAATGGTGGTTCAGATGCTCACAGGAATGGGGCACCTATTTAGAGGCAGCCGAATGGGGGACCACAGGTAGGACAGGGTCAGCCACCGACTAACCGACAGAGGAGGCCATTTGGTACTTTCCAGGGTAGTTGTTACATTTGTGGAGAGTATGGTCATACTACCAGGCAGTGTCCTAAAGCAGGATAAGGACAGGGACAGGGACAACATGTGCAGCCGGGACAGAGGGCGCCAGTGCCTCTACCAGCTCCACAGGTTCCACGGATTCAGGGACAGACACATCTGGCTTTACCGGCACCACCGCAGACTCAGGGACAAGCACCGCAGCAGTTGTACTATGGCAGGGTGTACAACCCCGTGCCACAGGATGTTCGAGCACCTCAGGCTGTTGAGGGTAAGTTTCCTATTCATGGTTTGCATAGACGTGTTTTATTTGATACGGGTGCTACACACTCATTTGTAGCTAGGACTTTTGTTGTTTTGTCTGGGATGAGGACGAGGGTATGCACTAGACCTCAGGGTATTTCTACACTATTGGGCGATCCAGCCATTTTACATGAGAGTGATGGGCCTGTGACACTAGATATTGGCAGACTCAGATTTCTAGCCAATCTACTGGTCCTAGATATGCACACTTATGACGTGATACTTGGGATGGATTGGTTATCTCATTACCATACCCAAGTTAATTGCTTTGATAGGTCTATTGTGTTCACCATACCTGGTCAGGATGTGTATGTTGTAGCTATGCCACGTAGTAAGGAGGGCGGTAGCAACTATTTGTTCCATGTGGAAGAGGAAATGAAGGAAGAGGTTACTATGTCATTGGAATGTATACCGATCGTACAGGACTTCCCGGATGTTTTTCAGGAGATTCCAGGGTTGCCACCTAGTCGCGAGATCGACTTTGTTATTGACTTAGCTCCAGGCACTACACCTATTGCTAGGGCACCATACAGGATGGCACCAGTGGAGATGAGGGAGCTGAGGGATCAGATTCAGCAATTACTTAGCCAGGGTTTCATTCGTAGGAGTACATCACCCTAGGGAGCACCGGTTCTGTTTATAAAGAAGAAGGATGTTCGCTTCGCCTATATATAGATTACAGGGAATTGAACAAGGTTACTATTCGTAACAAGTACCCTTTACCTAGGATTGATGATTTGTTTGATCAGTTAAGGGGAGCTACGTACTTCTCCAAGATTGATCTACGTTCTGGGTATCATCAGCTGAGAGTTAGGGAGCAAGATGTTCCTAAGACAACGTTTCTCACGAGATATGGTTCTTATGAGTTCCGTGTCATGCCGTTTGGGACAACTAACGCACCAGCAGTGTTCATGGACATAATAAACAGAGTCTTTAGGGCTTATTTGGATCAATTTGTCATTATTTTCATTGATGATATCTTGATCTATTCTAGGTCTGAGGATGATCATGCGAGACATCTTTGGATAGTGTTGCAGACGCTTCGTGAACCCCAGTTATATGCCAAGTTCGAGAAGTGTGAATTTTGGCAGCGGGAAGTGAAATTTCTGGGTCACGTGGTGTCCGAAAGGGGGATAGCAGTAGATCCAGCCAAGGTTTCAGCCGTGGTTGAGTGGGGACAGCCTACTTCACCTACCGAGATTCGAAGTTTCCTCGGTTTGGCGGGATATTATCGGAGGTTCATGCAGGGGTTCTCTAAGATAGCTGGACCACTCACGCACCTAACTAAAAAGGGTGTACAGTTCGTGTGGGATGAACACTGTCAACGCGCTTTTGATGAGCTGAAGACTAAGTTGACTTCTGCACCAGTTCTGGCTACTCCACAGAGTAGAATAGAGAATCTAGTCTATACAAATGCTTCTTTGCAGGGTCTTGGATGTGTTTTGATGCAGGAGGAGCGACTGGTTTCATACGGATCTCGGAAGCTTAAGCCTCATGAGCTTAATTATCCAACACATGATTTGGAATTGGCAGCTGTGGTCTTTGCCTTACGCATATGGAGGCATTATCTGTTGGGTGAGTCCTTCAGATTATTCAGTGATCACAAGAGTCTACAGTATTTATTCACTGAGCGGGAGTTGAATATGAGATAGTGTAGATGGTTGGAGTTTGTAAAGGATTATCATTTTTCTATACAATATCATCCAGGGAAAGCGAATGTGGTGGCAGATGCACTCAGTCGCCGACCTGTTGGTAGTCTTTCTGCCTTATTCACCACTGAGTGGAATGCTTTGAAGAATGTAGATGAGTTATCGGATGCTTTTATGGCTTGCATGGTGGTTACACCTTCCATCATTCGCAAGGTTTTGCAAGCACAACTCAACGATCAGCAGTGTATCGACAAAGTTGTAGAAATAGCTTCTGGGAGGTTCCATTTTACTATGTTAGGACTAACGAAGGCTTGAGGTACAAGGGACACTTGGTGGTACCTTCTGCTGATGATTTGAGGAAGGACGTGATGATGGAGACTTATCATTATGAGTTTTTGGTTCATCTAGGCGCAGACAAAATGTATCAAGATATGAAGCGGCAGTTTTGGTGGACAGGTATAAAGAGGGACATTACTCTGTTTGTTTCTCAGTGTAGTACTTGTCAGATGGTTAAGATTGATCATCAGAGGCTGCCAGGAGCTCTACAACCACTACCGATACCGGAGTGGAAATAAGAGAGCATTTCTATGGACTTTGTGGAGGGATTTCCCACTTCTTTCAAGGGTCACAATTCCATTTGGGTCATCATGGATAGGTTGACCAAATCAGCTCATTTCCTACCTATTCACACTGACTTCACTTCGGAGTAGTTGGCGAGGCTTTATATTTTAGAGATTGTAAAGCTACATGGTATTCCGTTGTCCATTATATCGGACAGGGATTCAAACTTTGTGTCTGGATTTTGGAAGAGCTTTCAGCAGGCTTTGGGTACAGAATTGCATCTTAGCATTGCTTATCATCCTCAGACTGATAGACAGACTGAGAGGGTGAATCAAATTATGGAAGATATGCTTCGGTCGTGTGTTCTTGATTTCAAGGGCCACTGGGAGGATTATTTGCCACTTGTGGAGTTTGCTTACAATAATAGTTTCCAGAAGACTATTGGTATGGCACCATTTGAGGCATTATACGGTCGACCGTGTCGATCGCCTGTTTGTTGGATGGAGGTTGGAGAGAGCAGATTCTTGGGTCCTGAGTTTATTAAGGATACTTCTGAAAAGATTGCTCTTATTCGGGATCGCATGCGTACTGCTCAGAGTAGGCAAAAGAGTTATGCTGATCGGCGTACTCGTGCTTTGGAGTTTAGGTTTGGAGATCAAGTTTTACTCAACGTGTCGCCTATGAAGGTGTTACGCGCTTTGGGAAGAAAGGGAAGTTGTCACCGCAGTTTGTCGGTCCATTCATGATCGCGGATCACATTGGAGCTGTTGCTTATAGATTAGCACTTCCGGATACTTTGGATCACATTCACAATGTGTTCTATGTTTCCATGTTGCGGAAATTTCTGCGAGATGAGGATCGGTATGAGCATATTGATATTGGGGAGATTGAGTTGCAGCCGGATGCGACTTATTTGGAGCAACCGTGTCGTATTGCCGACCGTCGGGATCAAATCCTTCGTAATAAGGTTATCCCTTTGGTTCGTGTTCAGTGGAGTCATCACAATGAGGCGGAGTCTACTTGGGAACGGGAGGATGTCATTCGCTCACAATTTCCTGAATTATGGGAAGAAGGTAAGAGCGAATTCCGAGGACGGAATTCCTTTTGTTAGGGGGGAATAATATAATACTCCTAATTTCAAAAGGATAGTCCTGGTATTTAATATATTGTTTTAATTGAATTTTTAATTATTTAATTGTTTATTTGAATTATTTGAATTTTTTTTGAATTACTTGAATTATTTGAATTATTTGACTTATGTGAATTAGTTGAGTTATTTGACTTAATTTTAAATTGGTAAGTTGTTTAAATGACATTATTTTTATTTCTTTGAATCCATATTTTAATTTAATTATTTGTTTTCATTTAATGATTTAGATTAGGGTTCTTTTAAGAAGTCACGTATGTAGCCGACATAATTCATTAATTAGGTTTTCTATGGCCAACTAAGGATTTAGTGTAGGGTTTGAATTAAACTAGGGTTTAGTATAAACCTATAAATATACGTCATGAAGTTAGGCCTAGGGTTTTAGAACCCTATTCATGTCTGTGGAGGTAGAGAAAGAACAGATGAGGGATTTCAGTAGGGATCGCCGGAACCTTTGAAGACGACGTAGAGATTTTGAACAAAAGTCTCAAAGGAAAGTTCTAATCCTATGTCTATTTCTTAAACTCGTGTTCTTTGCATATCTAATACAACTCCAAGAAGATAATAATGATTAAAAATTAATCTGCGTCTTCATGTTTCTGAAGTTTTAAAACTGATCGTAGTTGTATGATTAAGTACTGTGTGTTTTGAGGTTTCCTTGTTTAACCTTTAATTGAATGCATGTAAATTGATGTATATAGGGTTTTAATTAATTTGGAACACATGGGAATACAGTGGAATTAAACTGGATTATAGGGTTGAATGCTTTAATCAGTGAGTGTTCAGGAATAAACAATTACTTCGTTTTAAGTTTTGTTGTGAAAGTTATGTTTCGAAGAATAACTGGGTTTGTATAAAGATTTTAATTGTCTATTGAACATACTAGAACTCAGTTTAGAGACCTAGAAGTCTTAGGAATTGAGGACAGACAAACTGAATGTCGCCGGAGTGGACACAAGGGAAGAAATCAAGCAGAGAGGAGGAGAGGGGAAAGAGGCGGCTCCATGGAATCATGGAGCTGACTCTAAAAGGATTTGGAGGCGGCTCCAAATAGGTTGGAGCCTGCTCCATCATGTTTGGAGGTGGCTCCAACTTGTTTGGAGCCGGTTCCTTCATGGTTTTTCCAGGTTTTTCCAGTTTTGGTTTTTTGGCGATAGTTTGGGCTACGGAATTCAGATTTTGGGATTTTTTGGCTACTGTTTGGGCACTTGTGGTTCTTGAACAGTTTTAAAAATTTAATGGGCTTTTTAATAAATAATTTATGATGTGATAAAGGTCTTGAATTGCATCAAATACCTTCTTGGTAATAGTGGAATTGGCAGTGCACTATTTATCAACTTTGCGTACGGTTAACGGCTGGAAGGAAATTGATTGTCTAATTTTGATTTGATAATTTAAGGGGCTATAATATGAATCTAAATTAAATTTTAGATGTATGATGAAGTCTTTTTTTAAAAAAATTGGACTTGTGGCATAGTGTGTGGCTCGGTGCTAAAGGATAAAACAGAAGATAAGTATACAACTTAGTACGCTGTTACCGGATGGAAGGAACTAAGTCGCTTAAATTAATTTAGCGATTTATTGGACCATAATATTATTATAGAACTGTTTTTAAAAACATGATAGGGTCATTGTTATATCAAATTTGAACTATGCATGTTTTGGATGTTAATTGTTAGAATATTAAATTATTCAATGTAGTTACATGGATTAATACTGGATTTTAATTACTAGATTGTTAATCTTTTTCCTGCAATTATTTGGTTATTGGTTTTGGATTGTAAATTACTAAAATGTTATATATATGATGTAATTTACAAGGATATGGAGGATTGTATGCATCGGTACGGGACGGTGACATACTAGGAGTGTATATTCGTATCGAGTCTTTGCTTGGATTGTAGTAGGATAAAACTTGTTCGTGGGCCTGACCCACTCCTATTTTTCAGGTGTACGTCAGTTCCAGGCTTGAGCTTGTTCGTGCTGAGCAGATACGATCTTCCATTCTACCGTCGATGTAGGACTTCTTTCCAGATATTGGATTTGGATTTTATCTCAGTTTACTTTCATTCGGTTTGGGATTTTTATTAGGGGTCCACTGGAGATGGATTCCCGAGTTGTTTAACTTATGGAGGTTTTGGATTATTGGGATTTAAGTATATTTAATATTAAAGGATTTTATATTTTAGTTTCTTTCAGCTCATTATATTATTTCTTAAATTCACTTTGCATTCCGTGTTCGCTTAAAAATATTAATTGTTTGATATCTCTCGGGTTTGGGCCTGGGCCTGATCAACCCGTGTCTCGGATCCGAGGGGTATCACAGTAACATAAAGTTACTCGTAGGAAATGAGCATGCATCGACCTAGCATTTTACAAGGTTATTACATTTACATGAAGCAATTCAGGGATCATGCTAACTAACGTTTATGTCATAAGTGAGACTCAGGGATCATCCTAAGCTACTCATGCAATTGAAACGAACAACAGCATACAAGTATACATACTCAAGTATACAAAACGATGCTAAAACACGATATACAACATATAAGCATACATTTCCAAGTATACCAAACCATATTAAGATAAGTCATGCAGTGTCTAAGTATATTCACACAAGTATACATTTAATGTGGAATCTCGTATATCAAGTACATAATACAAGTATACTAAATGCTATTTAAACTCATGGAACAAGTATACAAGTTCAAGTATACTAAACAAGATTCAAATACCCAAAGTAAGTATCAATTCTCAAGCTACAAGTAATCCATGATTAATAATTTGAAATTAAACGCGGAATCAAATAGTGGAAAGACTAAGACATTCGGTCGCTAGACCAAAGAAGTATTTTCAGGTAATTACGACCCACAAGGTACCGCCTAGTGCACACTTATGACTTAGAAGACACTTGTCCACGTACTAAAGCTAAACTCTAGCCATCACATAAATTATGTTCTCACAAGCTTTTCAAAATTAATAAGTTTAGAACAAATACAAAATTAAATGCAAGTTACCATATTCCATGCACAAGTAAGGTTGAATGCACACAAACCATAATCTAGAATTCTAGTCTATATAACATATGACATGTCATGTCCTCAATATGCAATTTATACCCAAAGCAAGAATATTTTATAACAATTGAACCAAATTACCATCCTAAGCCATAAATATTAAATAAGCTACAATTTAATAACTAGCTTTCAAGGTAAATAATTGTAATATTCTAACAAACTACATACCTACACAAGATATATTTAAATAAGTCATGCAAAACAGTGATATCTTATATTATGCTAAGTCTAATTCCTTGATTTAAACATAGAAACAATTTCAAAGACATAGTTAAATCCATAGAATAAGCAGATAGAATTTAATTAACTAAAATAATTAAATTCTCTAGATTTCAAATCAATTCCAAATAATCTCAAATTAATATATGTTAAGGAATATAGCATAGTCTTCACATATATCACATCAAATATCGAATCAATGGATTAAAACACTTAAAATAAAATTAATTAAACTCATTAATTAATTTTCTATAGATTTCCAAATAACTCCAAATGTCCTCAATTTTTCATAGGTCGAAGAATATACCAAGACCTATTTTAATATCACATTACAAGTTGATTTCATGCTTATTACAACTACGTGAATTAATCTTTCACAAAAGATAAATATAAAATAAAATTTCCATTTCTTATTCAAATGCTCCCAATTTAATATATGTTGATATACATACCAAGGCCTAATTTACTAGCATGCCACAATTTAATTCTAAAGTACACACCTTCATGAGAATTAAATCTTAAACATAGAAAATAATTAAATTAAATTCTAAAACTTGAACAAAGGCATGCTTATAAGTTGTATTTGCTTATATAACAATCAATACAACATTAATATAAACCTAAGACATCCCCTACCTCAATTTGAGATGAAAATCTCAAAAGCCACCAAAATGAAACCGCTCCGAATCCGACAATACTTCGGGGTTTCGTCAGGGACAACACGGTGAACATTAAACTCCAAAGAGGACCTACCAAAATCCTAACTTGACCTCAAACCCGAACTCAAAATTTGGCCAAAAATGGGTTCTAATAAGGGGGAAATATGCGCGTCATCAAGACAAACATAAAACGCAAAGGCATTATGACTTTTTAACAAATGGAAGGAGGTTTAATTGAGAGAAGAATGGTGGCAACCCCCCTTGGGCTGCCATGGCAGCTGCTGGTCATACATGAAGAGAGGAGAAGGTTAAAAAGAAATGTCTCACCCCCATTTTATAGGAAAACCCTAAAAGTGCCCCGCCGGGTCCGGAAAAGTGAAATTTGAGCAAACGCTCTAAAATAACAAAACGCCATGGACAAAAAAGAACTAAAATGAGAAAATATAAACAATGGAAGAAGCGGTGTCAAAAATCGAGTCCCGAGTAGAGAGATATTCCCCGAACAAGTTCGGCGGCAACGGGGGCTAGAAACCCTAAAATTGGGGGAAAACAACCATAAGGCAATTCTAAGAGTACACGACTCGATGAAAAGTGAAAATGAATCTTGTACGAGGATTCAGGCTCAAAATGAGGCAGTTTTGCAATAACTTTCATTAATTGCACAATGGCCCCTCCAAAAAGTGAAACTGCACTAATGACCCAAAATGAAAATATCTTCCAAAAATATTTTCTTAAAAACCCCTTAAATAAATATTTTCAAAATATATTTACGAAAAACACCCCAAGAAACAAAAATATTTCTGAAGAACTATGCATCCATGCCCCTATGGACACCGGGAGTAACCAGAGAGCTTTTTGACAAAAGTAAAGATACGTATTTCGTGGAAACCACTTAGAATGAAGATACATGAAGTCAAAAACTAACTTCAAACACAAAAAGTGAGGTTATGCCAACAAAGTGACAAATGGGGAAAAGACAAAATAGGAAAAAGGACGAAAAGTGAATAGTGTCGAAAAACGAAAATGTGGAAAAGACTCAGTCCTTAAAGGAAGTTGTGAATCCAAAAGAAAGAGTCTCAGAAACCATTTTCGAGCACTCGAGACGACACTAAATGACGAGAAATTAAATTAAGAAAATAAATTTTAACGAAAAAAATTCATCCGTGAAATTCTGAGGAAAAAGGAAAGGAAGGAAATGACCGGGTCATTACAATCCTAACTGTTGCACTTGTAGACATTATTGCTTAGGAGTTGATACGAAGTCATCATAGGGTCTACTCGTCATGTCATTTATGTACATTACAGCCTATGTTTGTCCTGTTGATCATAATTTTTCTCAAAATGTTCCATTTGTGACTTTTCTACCTTCTATGCCATCATTGGATATCTAAGATCACTTATTATGCTTTGATCTATTCTATCTAGCTGAGGCATGTTGAATGATAATTCTAAAACTTTATTAATCATTTCTTGCACAAGCATGATCCTATTTGTTTATTCTCTGTTTCTACTTGATTCAAGTATGCTTTATGTTTTCTTATCAGTTGTTTACCTTATCCTGGTGCACTAATTTATTCTTATTGTTTTTATTGATGCAGCATAGACAAAAGACTCTAGCCAGGAAGCGCGAACAGAGAGCTACACAGCCTCCTCCTCCACCTCCAGAGGCATAGTCTTCGTCGTCTTCATATTCTGCATCCATAATAGTGCATTTCGAGCCATCATCTATAGAAGCCGACCATGCTATTATCCGAGAGTTCCCTGCTGAGTCTTACTCCAGTAAGAAGCTGGAGACAGAGTACAGATTTGATCAAAATCTATTCTCTGAGTTGGACCAGACCAAGTGGTCCTATGATAAGCTTGTGCAAAGGGGCATTGATGCTATTATGACACCAATAGACACAGTTGTCTATACCCGGTTGGTTGCACTATTCTACCAGCACCTCCGAATGGATCCGGATGACCGACTTCTATTACATACCGCCATTGACGGTCAGGAGATCGACATTTCTATCCCGGCCATAGTTGTTGCTTGTCGATGCCCCCACATTTCTCCATTGGCTGATGACTCTCAGGATCCATTGTCTCCTACTGTTCCACCTTTTCTATCTAAACTGACCATGGTAGCTACTCTATCTCCTCATGCTGCCCTTGAGGGCCACACCTTTGCAAACCGAGTTAAGATTGATCCCCGGTATTGGTTTTTTGATTCTGTGTTGCACCTTAATGCCTTTCCACATGAGTACACTCTATGCAATGTATTTTAAATTGTATGTAATGAGGCCAAGGGCCAAAGACAGTTATGTGATATGTATACAAATTTTTAACTTCATTGTTACTTATGGAAGTTAGGAAATTTCATACATTGAAGGGCCATATTTTACATACAACATGCCATGAGTCCATAGGACATTGTATTACGTCTACCTTATAATATCACATATACTTGCATGTTCACTTTGGCAAACAATACCCTTCTTGATGAAACAAAAACTTAAGGTTGCATTTTTTTGAGTTTTTACCCTATTCTGTTTTGACCCCTTTATTGAAAAAGTAATGGAAAATGATTTGAACAAAGTTTTGAAAGATGATTTAAAAAATTCTTGTGACAGTTTGAAAAATTCTTGTGTTGAAGATTCTTCAAAGAAAAATTCTGAAAAAGCTTTTAAGCCTAAAGCTCCATT
Organism: Cornus florida; assembly: GCF_030987335.1. NCBI lineage: Eukaryota > Viridiplantae > Streptophyta > Magnoliopsida > Cornales > Cornaceae > Cornus > Cornus florida. Next base: position 27,096,378 of record NW_026775574.1, read on the forward strand.
TCCGGATGCCTTGAAATGATCAATTTCTCTTGACAAACAAAAGACCAAGACTAATGAAATCATTGAAATGTTTAGGCAAGTAAAGATTAATCTTCCACTTTTGAATGTAATTAAACAAATTTCGGCTTATGCCAAGTTCTTGAAAGATCTTTGTCCCCAAAAGAGGAAGAACAAAAGCCAAGCACCAAGGAAAGTGGTCTTGACCGAGCAAGTGAGCTCTATTTTGCAACATAACACTCTCCCAAAGTTTAAAGACCCCGGTTCACCTACTACCTCTTGCATAATCGGTGACCATATCATTAATCGGGCTCTTCTAGACTTAAGAGCTAGTGTTAACCTTCTTTCATATTCAATATATGTCAAATTGGGCTTAGGAGACTTGAAACCGACGTCGATGGTTTTACAACTTGCCGACCGATCCATCAAAAAGCCTCGGGGTATCATTGAGGATGTTTTGATTAAGATTGATAAGTTCTTCTTCTTTGTTGATTTCGTTGTCATAGACACGAAACCAGTTTTGAATCCTAAGAACCAAATTCCCGTTATCCTTGGCCGTCCCTTCTTGGCAACTGCAAATGCCAACATTAATTGTAGGACAGGGATAATGAAAATCTCATTTGGCTACATGAAGGTGAAGTTGAACATCTTTAATCCAACCCCTAATTCAATAGACAAACATGAAGAAGTGTGTATTGTAGAAAGGTGTCTTGAAAATGAACTTGAAAAAATTGAGTCTTTGCTTGGAAATGGAAATTCTAAGAGTTCATCTTCAAACTTGAATTCAAGAATTATTGTTTCAAAACCAAGTGTTCCAAGGGCATGGAAGCCCAAGAGTTACATAGACCAAGGACCATCAATGTCTTTTGAATCAAATCCAACAAGTTCTCTAGAGAACTATTTGTTGGGTGGGATTCAAAAATCCATTCACCCCGTCAAGGAGGGGATGCATAACAAGATATTTGATCCGAGCTAAAAGAGCCCAATGTCTTGCTAGAGACGTTAAAGACTAGCAATGCTTCGTAGGGTTTATAACCCTATTCCTTCCTCATTTCTATTTTACCTTTCATTTCTTGCGTCGTCTAGATATATTCTGGGTTTATACACTTATCGAATAGATAGTGTTAGTACCATAGCTTGTTGATTGAGCTATTTCGCGTGTCTTTGTTTTGACCGTATTGTTGCTTTTGCAGTACTGCGCATAAGGACTACGTGAGGAATGGATTTTAATGGAGTAAGAGAGCAAGCGAATGAAGGGCCATCCCAAACAGATAGGCTTTCACTGGGATATGGCCAAGATAGAGAAATGGATGACAATTCACAAGTACCGGTGGATGAAGTTCTATTACCAAGGACTGTAACTTTAGCTTTTCAGAATTTCATGCGTACCACAGCTTTTCAAGTGGTACCACCACCTATTATTTAGCCACATAAGTCGGGGATGGAACGAAATCTCCAATATCTTATTTAGTTTAGCAAACTCGTGAAAGTAGCATTTGAAGGAGGTCTAGATCCGTTGGTTACCGACGGCTGGTCTAACCAGGTTGAAAAGCATTTCAGGGTTATAGTTGTGCCCAATGATTGGTTGAAGATCACCTTAGCCACTTATAAGTTTGTTAGCAATGCGGCAGTATGGTGGAAGATCGTGACTAGCACTCAGGATATCGAAAGTATGAGTTGGGATACTTTCAAAAAAAATTTCTTTGATAAGTATTTTCCGTAAACTAAAAGACAGGAATTAAGAATGCAGTTTGATAGTCTTGAGCAGGGTGACATGTCAGTGATGGAGTATGAGAATAAGTTGACTTCTCTTTCACGTTTCGCTATAAGTGTGTTAGGAAACGAGGGGGAAAAGATACGACGATTTGTGTACGGCCTAAATCATTACATTAGGCTAGGGGTAATGCTTTTGGGATTAAAGAATTATGCAGAGGCAGTTACGAGAGCACTGATGGCAGAGGCAAAAACTAAGGATTGGCAAGAACAGATTGGTGTTGTAGATTCTCAAAAATGAGGTTTGAGTGTATGTACTTCTTCCAAGAGTCAGGGAAGAAGGAGGCACATGAGTGTTTCATCATTTTCACAGGAGTAGAAGATGACATATGTTGCTCCTTCTGTTGATGGGTCTTCAGGGTTTTCTAGGATGAGTGTGGTATGTTATCATTTTAAGCAGACGGTGCACCATAAGGCAGAGTATCCTCTTGATAGACCAAGCTCTGGAGTTTATTTTCGGTGTGGTTAACAGGACCACATGAAGAGGGACTTTCCACAGATAAGATGAGGCACTGTACGTGGTTGATTCTTGCTGTAATAGGGGGTTACCTGTGATTGTGATGTGTGACTATGATGTATAGCAGGGATAACTGTGAGTCGTGTTGTATTGTAACGGGAGATACCTGTGAGTCGTGTTATGTGGTAACGGGGGATTTATTTGAGTTATGTGTGTGTATATGAGGGTTTGTGCATTGGGAATTTCACACAGTTGTGGCATTGTAGGGGTTTAATATGCACTTAGGGGCATTTTGGTCAATTTCCAATTCAACCACCTTTCGACCATGCTTGTAGAGGACCAAGACATAACATTTTCTACAGAACCCCACTCCAATTTTTGGACTATGCTACACCCATCTTCTTCCTCCATGGAAAATACCATTGTTGCTTACTTTGAGCTCATTTTTGGGTACTTTCTTGGAGGATTTTGACTATGCCATAGAAGGGAAAAACATTCCACTTGACGAGAGCTTTTGTTTGATACCTAAAATAGCCCTTATTATCCACTTTAAAATTTTAGGTTCTTCTTCTGGGTGTGATTTGTTGATGCTTCAAGAGGAAAGTTTACTCCTCTTGCCTCCCTCTTTCCATTGGTTTAGCTAGCTTGTATTTTGGTAGACATTAACACTTGTTGCAAATTAGGGTTTGAGCTTCAAGGAGGTAGAGTTGTCTAACTTGCATAGTTTTCTAATTTTGTAAGTAAATCCATGTTTTCCCTAATTTTTACATGTTAATTTGATGTCAACTTTATAGTAGCATGCTAAGGTTTTATGAATATGATGATGTATGTCATATTGTTAGTTGTTATGTGCTAAATGTTGATTATGTGATGTAAAATTCTAATTGTTGAATAGACTATGTGACTCGTTGTGAACAAGCATGCTAATTTGTGCTAAATTGACATTTTAAGTGTTCTTGAAATGCTATGTATGCCATGTGTTTGTAAAATTTCCAATGTGAATGTTTAGTTGTTAAATTCATGCTATTGTGGTTTTAATGATCATATGTTGACATGTAAAATAATTGGATTATTGTCAAATGCCATGTATGTTCATAAGTTGATGTTTATGTATAAATTCATGTGAAGGTAGAATTATGGCTATGAATTGACAATGATGACTATTAAATCATGTTAAACATTTTAAGCATAATATTGATGATATTGCATTGGCATTGGGCATTGGGCATTGGGTGTGTTGTGAGAAATGTGGAATGTGAATGGTGAATTTTGAAGTTTTGAGGAAAACTTGTACTAAACCCGGTTTTGGGGAGGTACCCCTCTATTGGTGGTACTAGCTAGATAATAGGGACACGGGATGTACCCATGAGTAAGCGACCTCGGGCCCCAAATAGTAATTTGGAGGTACTCTTTGCCAGGGACGATTAGCAAATTCTTCCTAGGGACGGCGGGAGGTACCCAAAGTCTAGTTAGTTAGCACGTTTTCGGTGTAGGCGTGTGTGTGTGGTATACGCTTACATAAATCATTTTATGCATTGCATCATTTCAAATGGTTGATGATGTATAATTAATGACTTGGTTGATGATATATGATCCAGGCATGCTCCCTATTCTCTTATTCTATTCATTGATGTGTCTAAACATGCAGTTGTCTACTTGATTTTCGAAGATGTCGTTTAAGCAATCTTTACGGAGCCGTCGTGCTCATCCCTTTATTATATTTTTCAGGAAATGGAAAAGAAATGATGAAAGATCCCTAATCATAACCTTGATGTCCATGAAGAACCATTTTTGTCGAACTTAACTTTTAGTTTCATTTTTATGACACTTGGTGTAAATGGAAACTTGTATTCCATGATGGGTAATCAGTTAAGTTCCGATGAGCGCTGAAAAGTGCGCAGTTAAACCCCTTAAGCTTAGATTGATTTCGTATTATTTCCATTTTCAGGTACTTATGCCCTAAATAAGCTAACTCAGCCAAATAAGAGCAGAAATGAAGCAATTCTGGGATGAATAAAATAAATGAGCAAAGTGGAGCAAAAAGGAAGCAAAGGTGGAATTTCAGTATCTTCGATTGATCCAACATCAGTCTTCGATCGATCGAACTTCCATCGATCTCAGCACTTCAAGATAGATCCAAGCCATGATGCAATTTTCAGACATCTCAAAAGTTCGATCAATCCAGCATCATTCTTCGATCGATCGAACCTTGTTGTCCTTATCCCAATGCCAGATCTTATCCAGCTGTACCACCCTACCAATCGCTTTTGTCCTTTTCCCAAAAATATCTCCAAAATATCTCAGATTTGTTTTTATCCCAAAAGGTGCCGCCATCGAGGATCGATCCAGCCTAAGTTCGATAGATCTCAGCCATGTTTGATCGATCCAAGTCCAAGGTTCGATCGATCGAACTTCTTCCAATGCGAAAAAATTAAATTTCCAGCTCACAAAAGTTGTCCTTTATCCAATCATTGGAGAATATTTGCTGTACAACCCCAGCTCATTTTAGGTGTCATTTGACCTACCTATATAAGGATAAGGATTACTTTTACACATAACATCTCTCATATCATATCTCATATCATAATATACCTTAGAGAACTCTTAGGGAGGAAGAAAAGAGGAGGAGGAGGCTAGAGACACCATTGGAGACTCTTCATCAACCAAGGAACAAATCTCTACCATGGAGTTAGCCCTTGAGGGTTGGAGGACACCATCCATGAGTGGCTAGATATCCTCTTGGGGTTAGAGTTAGCCCTAAGCATGCTTTCTGCATCTTGATTTATGTATTTTTTAGGGGATTTGTATTGTGATACTTGTTTTGACATTTATATATATATATATCTTGTTTATTCAATGATTTGTATGGTTTAATGCTTCCAATTGATCATTTCATTCTATCCATATGTCTATGTATGCTAAAATAGATGTTCATGTGTTTGCCTCTATTTCTTGTGTTGTTGATGCATGTCTATGTGTATTAATGCTATAGATCTAGAGATTGTCAAGACACAGTGCTTAATGGAATGTCCTTGTGGTTTATTTGATGGTTCATGCTTATTTCTTGATGGATTGTGCCTCTCTTGAAGTTTAATTAACTTAATTTCATGTTAGTAGCTTAGTTGTAGTGTAGTGGTAGCTAGATGTTAAATAGGAGGACAATCCATGCTTATTGTTTGATGTTCCATACTCATGAATGCAAGAGGCATATTTCTCTAATTTTGTGTTGTGTTTGGTTGTGAGCTTAAAGAAAGGATTAATGACTTAATTTGATATGTTGTGCTATCCACTATGTTGCTTGGACAATGTATGCTTAATTTGTCATCCATGCTTGTTGAAACAACCACACACACACCATTGTCACAATACATGTCTTTCCTCTCATTAATCATTCATTAAAGGTGTAGAGAAGCTATGCTTAGTGGTGATCTCTAAACCCTAAGATCTCTCTCTCTTATTTTACTCTATTGCATTATTGTTTAGTTTAAATTGCATCTTAGCTTAATTCAACCACCAACAATCCTTTGATCACTCGACCTACTAACCCTAATTTCGATTCCACAACCTTTTGCGACCCTCACAATCCCTTGGGACGATCCTTACTTGCCCTAACTATATTTTTAGTGAAAGGTAGTAGTGGCAAATTATAAATGTAAAACTTGGCCACACTCACTTGCACACAAATTTGGTCGCACCGAGCGGACGACACCAAGTTTTTGGTGCCGTTGCTGGGGATTGATTGATTGGCAACGTCGTATTTGTGGAATCAATTAGGAATTAGTACTATTTTGATCGTGTCTTTACTTAGTTTTTATTTTTATTTTGGTCACTTATTGTGTTAGTTCTTGTTTGACTAGGAGCATTGAGCAAGAAAGTGAGCAAAGGAGCATCCAAGCAAAGGAGTTAAATAAAGCATGCAAAAATGCTAAATTCTAAAAAAATTGCTAAGCTAAGCTAAAATTTTTGGAATTGAAGTGCTATAGGACCTTTATGAGATCTTTCTAACTCAATCTCTAGTTAAATCGTCGGCCTGCGTGGAGGCTTGTATTTCAATTCTTAGATACATCGTGAGCCCGCATAGAGGCAATTTTACTTTTCTTTGCATGTTGTTCAAGCATGGGAGTATGGGATCAATGTATGTGGAGGAAGTTGTTGATTGATTTGTTGTGAAGGTGAAGTGTTTGACATTTTTGCTTGTTGTGTTGCATTGTGCATGCATGGTCGTAGACCATTGAGACCCGCTCTTGTCCCTTTAAATTTTCATCTTGAATCCATTGTTCGAAACCCTAGGGGAAGAGGTAGTTCTAATCAATCTATTTCATCAATAGAAGGACACAATGAGGACGATGTGGAGGACCTTGGTCACATAGACCAACAAGGTATCCTCCACCTCAATGTGCATCATGATAACATGCAAGTACCATTAGGCATGCCAAGGCCATTCATTCATCCACCACAACAATAAGGCCAAGTTCCAATGGGAATGCCAAGGCCATTTATGCTCCACCACCATCCATTATTCAAGGCAATCAAGGTGCCTATGTTGTACCTCCAATTGCTAATCTTCCCCTTGCTTTAAGAGATCACTATGTGCCTAATGAATATAATGCACCCACATGCATTCAATTGCCACCATTTAGAGCAATCACTATGAAATCAAGCCACAAATTATTCAAATGCTTCCTAACTATCATAGACTTTCAAGTGAAGAACCTTACAAGCATTTGGATGAGTTTCTTGAAGTATGTTCCACCGTAAAATATACGAACATGCCGGAAGAGGTCTTAAGGCTCAAACTTTTTCCATTCACCCTAAAAGACAAGGCAAAATATTGGTTTAACAATCTTAGGCCTTTTTCAATAACTTCTTGGGCAGAAATGCAACAAACGTTCTTGAAGAAGTACTATCCGGTTTCTAAGACAAATGCCATGCGAACCTCAATTTGAGAGTTTTCACACGGGGATGGGGAAACATTCCATGAGGCATGGGAACGCTTTAATGAATTGCTTAGGAAGTGTCCACATCATGACATGCCCAAATGGCAACTAGTTCAATATTTCTTTGAGAGCTTATCAGACAATCATAAAGGCATGGTTGATGCTTCCATTGGTTGCTCTTACATTAATAGGCATGAGGATGACGTGTGGCATCTTTATGAGAGCATGAGTGAAAATTCTTTGCATCGAACTCTATCTTCTAAGAATGGTAGGAATTTTAGTGGAAGAAAGAGTGTTGGCTTGCATCAAGTCGACCATTCCAATGAAATAGCTGCCGAGATGAAATCATTGTCTCAAAGGTTTGATCAATTCTTGATCAACCAAAACTCGGCAAATCAAGTATCTTCCCTTCCTAACTATTCACATCATGCATCTAATGAGACATGTATGACTTGTTCAAGTGTTTTACATTCTACTTCCAATTGTCCCCATGGACATATGCAAGGTGAATATCATGAACAAGTCAATGCAACTTTTGTTAATCAAGGGAACAATCCTTATGGCAATCATTATAATCCAAGTTGGAGGAATCATCCGAATTTTTCTTGGAAAAATCAAAGGGAAGGCTCAAACCATCCCCACTGCGGTTTTCAAGGGAAATACATTCCACCTCCAATGCAAAGCCAAAGTTCCCAAGGATATAGACCATTTTAATCACAAGGAAACCAATTCTCTAATTCTCATTTTCCAAGTCAATCATATTCTCAAGGGAAATCTAGGAGTTCCGCCTTTGAAGAGAAAGTTTTGACCGCTCTAGGCACTTTAGAAGCTAACACTCAATTGCTTCATTCTCACTCTCAATCCATTACAAAGCTAGAAACCCAAGTAGGGCAAATAGCTAGCACCTTAAATGCTAAAGAGAAAGGGAAAATGCCTTTGAATGCCCCACCAAAGCAACAATGTGTTGTGGAAACCCATTCCTCATTGGAAGGGCACACAATAGAGCATGTCAATGCGGTGACTACCTTGAGAAGTGGGAAGATTGTGGACAATCAAGTTGATATGTCCAATGAAGAGAGTGAACCAGTGCAACCGCAAGTTGTCACCCGTCCCGTTTCACATTCTATTCCTCCTTCATTGCATGTGCATAACCATTTGAATGAGAAAGTCTCAAAATGTGATTTGAAAGGTGATTTTGAAAAAGAGTTATTGAAGAAAGAATTGCTGAAAAATGATTTTGAAAATGCTTTATTGAAAAGTGAGTTGAAACAAAATGATTTGAAAACTTCTTGTGTTGAAGAAACTTCAAAGAAAATTGTGAAAAGATTTTTGAACCAAAAGCTCCATTTCCGGATGCCTTAAAAGGATCTACTTCAAAAGACAAGCAAAAAGCCAAAGCCAATGAAATAATGGAAATGTTTAGGTAAGTTAAAGTGAATCTTTCACTTTTGGATGCAATCAAGCAAATTCCGGCTTACGCCAAGTTTTTAAAAGATCTTTGCACCCAAAAGAGGAAGAACAAAAGCCAAGCACCAAGGAAAGTGGTTTTGACCGAGCAAGTAAGCTCAATTTTGCAATATAACACTCTTCTAAAGTTTAAGGACCCCGGTTCACCTACCACATCATGCATCATTGGTGATCATATCATTAATCGGGCACTTCTTAACTTAGGAGCAAGTGTTAATCTTCTTCCATATTCGGTGTATATGAAATTAGGCTTAGGTGAATTGAAACCAACGTTGGTAGTTTTACAACTTGCCGACCGATCCATTAAAAAGCCTAGGGGTATCATTGAGGATGTTTTGATAAAGATTGACAAATTCTTCTTCCCCGTTGATTTCGTTGTTATTGACACGGAACTGGTTCCTAATCCTAAGAGCCAAATTCCCGTTATCTTTGGCCGTCTTTTCTTGGCAACCGCGAATGCTAACATCAATTGTAGGACGGGGATAATGAAGATCTCATTTGGCCATATGAAGGTGAAGTTGAATATCTTCAATCCAACCCCCAATTCATTTAACAAGTATGAAGGAGAGGTTAATGTTGTAGATAAATTTTATGATCTTCAATGTCAAGGAAGTGAGCTTTTGTGTAAGACCAAAACTTCAAAGGGGTCATCTTTAACCTTGCATTCTCAAAGTGTTGTTTCAAATTCTTGCTTTGAAAGGGCATGGAAGCCCAAATATTGTGATTGCATTGACAAGGGATCAAAAGTTTCTTTTGAGCTAAATTCAACAAGTTCTTCAAAGAACCATTTGTTGGGTGGAGTTCAAAGCATCTATCACCCCAATAAGGAGGGGATGCATAACAAAATCTTTGACCCAGGCTAAAAGAGCCCAACGTCTTGCTAGAGATGTTAAAGACTAGCAAAGTATTTCATAGGGTGTCAAAACCCTATTCCTCCCTTATTTCTATCTTTAATTTTATTTCTTGCGAAGTCTAGATACTTGTTTTTGGTTCATATGCATTGCTAGGAACTGTGATTAGGATTGCATGCACTTTTATATTGTGATTAAGCATTCTGCATAAGTTCGATCGATCTCAAAGGAGAGTTCGATCGATCAAACTCCTACCTGCTTCCAACACTTAGAAAAATTTTCAACTTGCATTCGTCTGCATCCAAATCACCTTTCTGTTCGATCGATCGAAAGCATTCCTGGATTGATCTAAAAATCTTCGATCGATCCAACTTCATTATTGGATCGATCTTGAGTTCCCACACTTAGAAAAAAATTTGAACCCAAAAACCTGCATATTTTGGCTCTCTGTTGGATCGATCAAACATTTTATTCAGATCCATCTCAATTCTTCATCTCACCATCTTTGACTTTATTTGACTTTTTAATTTTTAAAATCCAAAAAGATTTTATTTTATTTTATTTTATTTTTATTCTTATTTTTCAAAAATCCAAAAAAAAATTTAATTTTTAATTTTTAATTTTCAAACTTTAATTTATATATATATATATATATATATATATATATATATATATAATAAAAAAAGAAAAAAAAAATCAAAGTTGGATCGAACCAAGTTCGATCGATTTGAGATTTTAGTTCAATCAATCGAACTGGGTCTGGGGTATTTTTAAATAGATCTAGGGTTAGATCGATCCAACCCTCTCCCTCTCTCTCCCCCTCATTCCTAACCCATCTCGCACCCATCCATCATCTCCACCGCCGGCAAGGACCTCCGGCAACCATCCCTCTTTGCGAGACTCTCCCTCATCTTCATTCCATCTCATCTTCGCATCTCCACTTCTCTCTTCGCTTGAGGTAAGATCCGAACCTCCCCTTGTGCTTTAAAGCTTTGATTTGCTATATATTCATGTTCTAAATGTTAGATTTAGACTACTTAGATGATAATTCCTCCATTGATGAAGCTTGAAACTTTATATATATATATGTGTATATATATATATATATATATGTGGTTATATGTTTTGTAGATTTGATTTGATTTTGATGTCAAGGGCCAAACTAAGTGGCCCACTTTGTTGATTTGTTGTGTTGAGGGGCCCACAAACCTATTTGTGTGGCCCCCGTGCTTCCAAAGTCACAGATCTGTGACTGTCTGATCGGTTGGTCAATTATACATCAACCTTCGCAATAGCATGAATCATTGTAAAATAGGGCTATTGGTCGGGTAAGTCGAACCACTAGGACTACGCTAGTCTAAAGCAACCTAAATGTCTAGAATCATTCTTAGGATGATGAGGTGTAATAAAGAATTGTTGATTGTTTGTCACTTATACTATGAATTGAAATATGCATTAATGAAAAACTTGTAAGAATTTAAGAGATGAAAGACGAGTAAAGAAGACTAAGGAAGTGAATCCACCTCCATCCCTATACACATGCTAGATTAGACCTAAATTAGGGGAAAAACAACATATGATGGTCAAGAACTATATAGCAACACATAGTTGCCATGTAAGTAATCAAGAGGTACATTAGGTCTCAAACAAGTATAATCCATCAAAAGGGTAAACATGTTTAGACTACCTAACTAAGGTGTAGCTTATACACGTTTACTTAAATGAAAGACTATCAAATTCTTGACAAAATGATGAAGCACATGGAGCAAGAGATTAAGCGTATACCATCAAAGGATTTCCTAAGCAATGGTCTATCAAAGTCACCTATCAACATGCCATTAAATCATTTCATAGCCTTGTTTCCATTCTCACCATGTAAACTCAAGCAAAAAGATTAATACAAGACATCACCTAACATAAGACAATGAGCTTGAAGAAATCATCCATACATATATAAACATTCATTACACCAAATGAAGTGCTCTTAGCTATGAAAAAGACCATAAAAATACATTGCAATCCCCCAATATAGACTACCCTAGGACATGCTTACAAGGGAGGGACTTCATCACCTCCCTAGAGAAAGAGTTAGTTACCCATTGCTAAGCTAGAAGAAGGAAAAAGCTCCATCCAAGACTCCATTTTCGTGCTCCTTCCTTTGCTTGAAGAACTCCTCTCTTTTTTTTCTCCTCTCTCTCCTCTATCTTCCTAGAAAAAATGAAGGATATCATGCACGTGGCCCTTAGTTGCCTTATATCTTTCAACCAAGCTCTCTCTCTCCTCCAAAGACATTCCCAACCACTCCATAAAGAAGGAGGGTGGAAATGTGGAAACCAATGCACAAGTGGGCTGAAGAGGGGTTCATTTCCGAGCTGCAATCTGGCCAAATTTCGAGCACTCGAAGGGTGGCCTCGAGCACTCGAAATTAGTGTAATGTGTAACATGCAATTCTTGCCCATCACTGACCCACTGTGGAAGAATGACCATAACTTTGTGCTCCGAACTCCGAATGATAATCTGTTTGAAGATTTGGAGAGCTGATTCATAGTGTTAAAAACTTCATGTTTTGATGAAGACCCAATTCTCAAGTCTAGTTGGTCAAAAATGGGGAGAAAGGCAGCACTTCAGTGCTGCCAGGCAGTTCTGTGCACCTCTGGTAAGAAGATCATAACTTTCTGCTCCGAACTCCGAATGACGAACCACTTGAAGATTTGGAAAGCTAATTCAGAGTTCTAAATCTTTTATGTTATGATGGAAGTCCAGTTCTTGAGTTTGCTAGGTCAAAAATGGCGACAAAACTCAGTTTCTACTGCTGCCAGAATTTCAGAATTGGCACCATTTTTGTTCAAAATTCCACAAGGCATCATTTTTGCTTCATTTTTGCAATTTAACCTGAAAATGTACAAAAACATGCAAATGGAGATAATCTACATAAAATAATCAATTAATGGACTTTGTTAATGTAATTTAGGACGCTTGAATATACAGTATTCGGCGCTTATCACACCCCCAAACTTACATTTTGCTAGTCCCTTAGCAAAACCATAATGCAAAGCTCAATGGAATGAAAAACATGGGAATGCTATTACAAAAATATCCACCATGGCAAAAATAAACATAAACATAGCTCAAATACAACTTGAAACAGATAAAGAGCTGGAAACGGGATCATTGGGAAGACTACCTTGCGTATATGAAGCATTAATACAAAAATTGGCAAAAACCATTTCAACATGCATGTATCAACATCATAGTCCATATAAATAATTCAATTGTCATCTCTTAAATGGAAATAACTCAAACTCCAGTGAAAGTGAATTGAATTCTCAACATGCGGCTTTTACTTTCTTTTCCAATTCCAAGGCACAAGTTTTCAAATCAATGAATTCCCCTTTACATGAAGTCCCTAAGGCATGATTTTATTTTCAAGACAACTTTTGTTGCCTGTTAACAATTTATTATAACTCAAAATTGAAACATAAAATGGTTGTGCAGTGTTGAAATCCTTTAAGCTTTCTAACCAACCTATGTAGCGAGCGTTAGGTCAACAACTCCCAAACCAGACGGCTTTAGGGTGCTAAGTGTAAAGACACTCCTAGGGCTTAATAGCTCAAGTTGGAAAGGCTACGAAATCCAACAAACCATGTTTATTACACACATTTTTTTTTTTTTTGAATGACCGTGCAATGTTTAAGTCCTTTAAGCTTTCTAACCAACCCATGTAGCAAGCGTTAGGCCAACAACTCCTAAACCAGACGGCTTTAGGGTGTTAAGTGTAGAGACACTCCATAGGGCTTAATAGCTCGAGTTGGAAAGGCTACGAACTTCAACTGGTCATTATTTTCTTCCTTTCTCATCTTCATTCATTTTTTTTTTTTTTTCATCAAAATATATCATGCCAAAGATATTCATCCATTAGGTTCAACAAATCAGATTAACTAGGCCAAGATCAAGGTCAATCAAGTTGCATGCCTCACAGTTAAGTTTCCAATGTGCATCTGTGCATTGTGAAGCTTATAAGAGTGTAAATCCAACAAGAATCTAATTGAGGCATTTATACAGACTACATTGTATTTGCAGGATCACTTCAAATTCAAATTTCTTTATTTTCAAAAATTCTCAATTGCTTCTATACACAAGGTTTTAAATATATGCTTTCATCTCTAACAGGTTTCAAATTCCATTATCATTGCTTAGCAAAAATTATGAACCCAAAAATACCCCCAAACTTGAAATACACAGCGTCCTCAATGTGGGATATGGAGTAAAATTGATGACAAAAATGACAGAGAATAAAAAGGAACAAAAATACCCAGGGGGAGGAAACGGCATGGTGAAACAAAACCGCCAAACTTGAAATGGACTGCGCCACCTGGATAGTATGACGAAGAACAAAAAGAAACAACCACAAAGGGCATTAATAGCACAAGCACATATACAGAAAAAAAAATAATGAACAAAAAGTTAACAGAAAAGAGGGAATTTGCATTCAAAAGGAAGTTTACATGATTACAAAAGAGCTGTACATAGATCATGTCTACTAGAGCAACCTATACATAGCAAATTCTTACAGTGCAAAAGTAAAACAACAGATACAAGAGAAATGTGTACATATGAAACAAAAAGATAAGGTCCAACACTCGCAGCAGCTATGGTCCAGAAGGAAGACGGGCGAGGATGGAATGGAGGAGAGACTGAGTCTTACGCCGGTCGGCCTGAGCCAAATGACGTTCCTCAGCTACGACACGGAGGTCTTCAGTAGCAAGACGACGATCTTCTTTGGCACGTGAAGAAGTCTCACACATAGTCCGAGTGTACGCGGACAAAGAATTCTCAAAACGATCCATCCGCTCATGAATACCGGCAATGCTAGCCCGGATGAAAGCCTGGTCCTGCTGAGAGTCGACCGGAGGCTCTACCCTTGCAGCGGCTACTGCTATGGAAGCATCCTCAGAAGGAGGAGGAGGTGGAGCTTGGACGAACAGGGGGGCAGCAGGCTGAGGGGTACTAGAATGACTAAGAACATTGATCCACCGGCACTTGGTAAAAATTTTAATCTTTTCGCCTTTTGGTTCATGGGGAGGAACAATGAAACCCTTGTGCTTTAAGAGCCGAGTGATGAAAAACGGCAAAGGCAATTTCCGATTTTCAACTCACGGAACCCGTGCATTATGAGCGTTATGCCAAAACTTCATAAATGTTGTCCAAATGAGCTCCGGGATGGAAAACCATTGTCCTTGGGCCATGGCATATAAGGCTTGCAAAATGAGGCCCCTATGCTCGGTACTATGCACCAAAGGGCAGACATTATGCTTGAAAACAATGTCAATAAACCAGAGGCGTTCCGGAAGATTGGTTTTGCGGATAAAAGACCGGGGCCTATTAGGATCGTCAACATTGCCAATGGCAGCGACAACCTGCTCTACAGTTAATGTATCCGGCTCCTCATATAAAGGGAGATTCTCACGATTGACAATGTCATCGGGGCACTCAATGGGGCAACCAGAAACCTAAATGATGTCAGTCATAGTGAAAGCATAGGTGGTGCCATCAATGGATGTAGTGAGAGAAATGGGTGGCTCTTCAGGGCATTGGAGATTCTGGTAGAAGAGGCGCACTACACGGGGGTAGGCAACCCTGGCAAGGGGCGCGCAAATGTACTGCAGACACCGGTTAGTCAATTCAGCTACAGCCCATGAAGTAGTGGGTAGAATGTCAAAGGCATCCGTGAGCGGAAAAGAAAGCTCGTAGTTAAGTTGTTTGCGATCCCAAGGATTACGTGGTCGCTCATGATTGATAGCACGGGCACCCGCAGAGGGTTTAGGAGGGCGAGAAAGACCGGCACGAGACATTTAGAGAGGTGGACTTGGTTGAGGAATTTCAGCGAACACCTGGCGTGCACCACAAAAAGGAGAAGGTGAAAGTGAGTGGGATGGAGGAGCAAACCCAAAAATTTTGGCAAGAAAACAAGCTCTAGCATAGAGCTATCATCAACAACAAGCAACATAAGCATCAACAAAATCGCCAACATGCAATCCCATCCTCCTTATGATGAAAATAAAGACAAGGAAATGAGAATAATAGGAAGCTCACATACCTTGGGAAAGAATGGGAAATGGGGAAATGCAGACATGCATGGGTGGTGGAATGTTGGTTGGCTGGTGGTGGATGAGAGAGGAAGGTTGGGTTGTGTGAGTGAGAGTTGGATTGGTTTTGTTTGGTTTGGATGGAGAGAAGGTGGGGATGGTGTAGTGCCGAGAGGGAAGTGGTGAGGTGAAGAGGTTGATGGATGGTGTGGTTGAGAGGGAGTGAGGGTGATGTGGTTGATGGTGAGAGAAGGTGGTGGGTGAGTGGGAGAGGTGGTTTGTTGTGGTTGATAGTGAACCGAGAGTGTGAGGATGGTGTGGTTGAGAGAAAGAGAAGGTGGTTGATGAGTTTAAAAGAAAAAGAGGGAGGGAGCTTTGAGTGAGATGGTGTTTTAAAAGAGGGAGGAAGTGGGTGTGGTCGAGTGCTCGAAGCTTCACTTCGAGCACTCGAAGTGAAGGTAGTGTGCTTGGCTGTTTGGTGTGTGAGAGCTCGAGCAGTTGCGAGCACTCGAAGCTTGGGTTCGAGTGCTCGAAAATTTGGCAGGGATGAAGGGGTGATGGTGATTTGAGGTTGATGCATGCAGGAAGTTGTTTGTTGGGATGGTGCACGGTTTGTGATATTGAAGAGAGAGATAGATACCGAGAGGCTATGTGTGTGTAATGGTGGGTGATGCTTGGTGGGTTTGGAAGTGGAGGGAAATCGAGAGTGGGGTGGTGGTGAAGGAGGTTGGATGGTTGTGGGTTTGTGAGGGGTGGTTGGTTATGGAGTGGCCGAGTGATGAGGTTGGTTGTGAGGTTGGTTTGGTTTTGTTGGGTTTGGATGGTTCAGGCAAGATGCCGAGAGGGTGATGTTTGGTGCATGGTGTGTGAGGTTTGCTTGGGTGAGGGGTTGCCAAGAGGAGAGGTTTGCATGGGTTGGGAGATGTGTGTGATGGTAGGTGGTTGCATGGTTGGATGCCGAGAGGAAGGGGGTGTGAGGTTGGTTGGTGTGATGCTGTGCATGGCTGTGGAGGTTGAAGGGTATGGGTGGAGGGAAGGTGGTTGATGGGGTGATGGGGGTGATTTGTGAGAGATAAGGGAAGGTTGGTGTATAAGGTGCATGGTGTTGAGGTTGGTTTGGGATTTCGAGCACTCGAAATGTGGCTTCGAGTGCTCCAAAAACAAACAGAAGTCTCAGAATTGTGTTGTGGAAGTTTCGAGCATGCTGAAATTTTTGGTTGGAAGCTCGAGCACTCGAAATGGGAATTCGAGTGCTCGAGATGAGGACAGTAGCTTGGGATAAGATTGGTTCACATTTCGAGCACTCTAAAATGGAATTAGAGTGCTCGAAATACAAGCAGCAGCCTCGGAATGATGGTGAAGAAGTTTGGAGCAATCCAAATGGTAGCTAGAGGGCTCGAAATGAAGGCAGTAGCATTGAGGTTGAGAGATGAATTTTGCATGTCATTCCATTAGGTGCCTCATTCTTATGCATTGTGAATGTATACATGATCAACTGAGAGCTGAAGAATTGATAAAACCTTGCAACATGCTTCCAAATCAATGCATGGATGGATTATTTTCACCTTGCATGCATGGATAGAAAGTCAAACTTGGCATGGGAAAATCTGTGAAGGTGGCAACAGCTTTCCAATCCAATGCATGGAAAATTATGAAACTTTGCATATTAATCCATCCAACACATGGAAAAAATTTTAAAACTTGTCAACCTCATTCCAATGCATGAATGGAATTTCTGGAGAAATTTTCAAACTTTTCAACCTCATTCCAATGCATGGATGATTTTTAGAAAAAATTTGAAAACTTTTCAACTGATTTCTAATGCATGGGAAATTCTCAAACTTTGCAATTTCAATCCATTCTAATGCAAAGAGGGAAAATTGTCAAACTCTACACTTCATTACAATGCATGGAAAATTTAGAATTTTTTTTTTTTTTTTTTTTTTTTTTCAAACTGTGCAATTTTTCTCCAATGAATGCATGGATGATTTCAAGAAGATTTCCAAACTTTTGCAACCTCACACAATGCATGGATGATTTTGAGAAAATTTTCAAGCTTTGGAACATCTCTTCAATGCATGGATGAGATTAGGGGAAATTTTCAACAATGCATTAAAAATAAGAAGATATGCACATGAGAAGCATTCCCAAGATCCGATAAAATTGCTAGGAAGCGATGAAAATTTCCGGGAATGAAAATTAGAATTAAGAAGGTCTAAGAAGCCATGCTAAAATTGTGGAACACAATTGAAGAGCTTGCCAGAAAAATCGAACTTTTGGCTTTTCTAAACCGTTTCCCAGAAAATTTCAAGGCACGAGCAATTTGAGAAGGTAGGGAAGCTTGGAATTGATGGTTCACATTTAGAGCACTCCAAATGGGAGCTAGAGTGCTCTAAATGAAGGTAGTAGGCTCATGGAAGTGAATTTTTCAGCCAAATTGGAATGCCTCTTTGAGAGCTAAATGCATGCATGCATGGAAGCAAAATTTTAAAATTTGTCATTCTTATGCATGCATGATAATGGAATGAAAGATAAACTATCATGGCTACATGCATGCATGAAAAACTATGAGCTCATGGCTGCAATGAAATTCCCCCTTTTTTTTTCTTTTTTTTTTTTTTTATATATGCCAATGGAAAATTTTTCAAGCTTGATACATTGCAACACGATGCAAAATGGATGGAATTTTTCAAAAAAGAAATTTTAAAGCTTAAAACATTGCAACATGATGCAAAATGGATGGAATTCTCAAAAATGAATATTTCAAGCATAGAGAATTTTTGAAAATTTGCATGTCAGTCCTAAATTCAAGCCATGCATGGAAAATTTGAAACTTGGCACATTATTCCAATCCAATGCATGGATGGATAATTTGTCAAACTTTGCAACATCTTGCTAATGCATTGATCAAATTGGAAAAAATTTCAAACTTTGCACTTCACACAATGCATGGATGAGTTTAAGAAAATTTTCAACCTTTTGCAACCACAAACAATGCATGGATGATTTTGCGGAAATTTTCAAGCTTTGGAACATCAAAAGAATTTATTCCCTTGCTTTGCTAAATTTAATGTCGATAGCTAGACGAATTTAGAGTTGGCACTAATCCTCATAAATTGGGTCCGTAAAGAGGACTTCCTCAACTTTTCGGGTTGGGATTGTGCCATCAATGCAAGGCTTAAGCCGTTGGCCATTAACCTTGAAGAGTGATCCTTTTGCAGGATCATGAAGTTCGATTACTCCATGAGGAAAGACAGTAGTGACAATGTATGGACCATCCCATCTTGACCGGAGTTTACCGGGAAAGAGTTTCAAGCAGGAATTGAAAAGCCAAACGTTTTGTCCGGGGGCAAAAGACTTCTTGACGATGTGCTTGTCATGAAAAGCTTTAGTCTTTGCCTTGTAGATTTTTGCACTTTCATACGCGTCATTACGCAATTCCTCAAGTTCATTTAATTGCAACGCACGATTAGAGCCGGCTTGTTTGAGATCAAAATTGAACCTTTTTTATGGCCCAATAAGCACGGTGCTCTAATTCTACTGGGAGATGACATGCTTTGCCAAAGACAAGTCGATATGGCGACATGCCAATGGGTGTCTTATAAGCTGTCCGGTAAGCCCAAAGCGCATCGTTTAGCCTTAATGACCAATCTTTGCGGTCCGGTCTAACTGTTTTTTCCAAAATGTGCTTAATTTCCTGGTTAGAAATCTCTACTTGACCACTCGTTTGAGGATGGTAAGGTGTAGCAACCTTATGAATGACGGAATACTTAATAAGGACGGATTTGAGATAACGATTTCGGAAATGAGATCCGCCATCACTAATGATTGCTCGGGGCGTACCAAAACGACTAAAGATGTGAGACTGAATGAATTGGATCACGACTTTATGATCATCGGTTTTGGTAGCCTCGGCTTCAACCCATTTAGACACATAATCAACCGCTACAAGGATGTACTCATAGCCATAAGAAGATGGAAATGGTCCCATGAAGTCAATCCCCCATACATCAAAAATTTCAACAATTAAAATGTTAGTGAGGGGCATCATATCTCTTCGGGACATGGATCCAAGTTTTTGACATCGTTCACACGATTTGCAAAAATTGTATGCATCCCGAAACAAGGTAGGCCAAAAGAATCCGCTTTTAAGGACTTTGTTAGCGGTCTTTTTGGCACTGAAATGGCCTCCACAAGCAAGAGTATGGCAAAAATTTAGAATGCTTGTGGCCTCGGTTTCAGGAATGCATCGCCGGATGATTTGGTCCGGGCAATACTTGAATAGTTCTGGATCTTCCCAAAAGAAATGCTTGACTTGGGAGAAAAACCGGTCCTTCTCTTGTTTGGACCAATGAGTTGGAATTTTGCCAATCGCAAGATAGTTGACAATATCCGCAAACCATGGAAGATTGGAATGTGAAACTTGAAGAAGTTGCTCATCCGGAAAAGAATCACGGATGGCTGCGAATTCGGAAGATTTTTCAATAAGTAAGCGAGAGAGATGATCGGCGACAACATTGTCGGTCCCTTTTTTGTCCCGGATTTCAATGTCAAACTCTTGAAGTAAGAGGATCCATCGAATTAAACAGGGTTTTGTCTCTTTTTTCGCTAACAAGTGCCTAAGAGCGGCATGATCCGAGAAGACGATGACCTTGGAACCTAAGAGATAGGAACGAAATTTATCCAAGGCGTACACCACAGCTAGCAATTCTTTTTCAGTGGTGGTGTAGTTCAATTAGGCATCGCAGAGAGTCTTGCTGGCATAATAAATGACATGCGGAAGTTTATCCACACGTTGGCCTAAAACCGCCCCTAATGTATAGTCCGATGCATCACACATGATCTCAAAGGGAAGAGACCAATTAGGCGGTTTCATGATTGGGGCGGATGAGAGAAGAGTGCGAAGTTTAATGAAAGCTTCCATGCAAGCGTCATCAAAATTGAACGGAACATCCTTGGCTAAGAGATTACACAAGGGCCGTGAGATTTTGCTAAAATCTTTGATGAAGCGACGATAGAATCCGGCATGGCCAAGAAAAGAACGGATTTGACGGACGGAATTCGGAGGAGGAAGATTAGAGATCAACTCAACTTTTGCCTTGTCTACCTCGATTCCCCGTTTAGAAATAACATATCCTAAAACAATGCCTTCTTGGACCATGAAGTGGCTTTTCTCCCAACTTAGAATGAGATTCGTCTCTTTGCATCTTTGGAGCACCAGAGACAAATTTTTGAGACACGAGTCAAAGGAGGAGCCAAATACGGAAAAATCGTCCATGAAAACTTCCAAGAACTTTTCAACCATATCCGAGAATATGGACATCATGCACCTTTGGAATGTCGCCGGCACATTGCAAAGCCCAAAAGGCATGCGTCGATAGGCAAAAGTACCAAAGGGACATGTGAATGTTGTTTTCTCTTGATCTTGGGGGGCGATTGCCACTTGGTTATAGCTGGAATAACCATCAAGAAAACAATAAAAGCTTTGGCTGGCTAACCTTTCTAGGATTTGATCAATGAATGGAAGTGGAAAATGATCCTTCCTAGTTGACGAATTGAGTTTCCGGTAATCAATGCACACACGCCACCCGGTGGTAGTCCGTTGTGGCACGAGCTCACCCGCTGAATTTTCAACAACGGTGAGACCGGATTTCTTGGGCACAACTTGTGTGGGGCTCACCCACTTGCTATCAGAGATAGGGTAGATGATTCCCGCATCTAGCAATTTGATCACCTCTTTCATGACCACTTCCTTCATATTTGGATTTAACCGGCGCTGGACCTCTCTAGTAGGCTTTGCGTCATCCTCCATATGAATGCGGTGCATACAAATGGAGGGGTCAATTCCTTTCAAATCTGCCACTGTCCAACCAATAGCTTCTTTATGCTTTTGGAGCACCACTAAAAGGTTGGTCTCTTGGTCTTTTTGAAGGTCCGAGGCAATGATGACCGGAAGGGTTTGCTTTGGACCAAGGAACACATACTTGAGATGGGCCGGGAGCGACTTAAGCTCAAGCTATGGCAGAGATAGCAATAATGGGACCGGAGGAGTAGTGGAAAGTTGGGGAAGTGGTTCTTTTGGAATTTTCCAAAGAGGTACATCTATGATAGCATTAATATCAAGCAAGGAATTGACTTCTTGAATGGCTTGATCAACATCAAAGTTTGAGAAGTCAAAATGGGACATGCAAGTTTCAAGAGGATCTTTGCTTAGAATGAAGGGGAGAGATTCTTCGACCACTTCATCAATGACATCCACAAGAAAACAATCATCCTCATTGGAGGGATGTTGAGTTGCATGAAAGATGTGGAGTTTGACTTGCGTGTTTCCAAAAGCAATGTCCATCACCCCGGTTCGGCAATTAATTGATGCATTAGCCGTGGCTAAAAATGGCCTACCAAGGATCACGGGAATGTGCTTTTTTGGGTCATGGACCGGTTCCGTATCAAGAACCACAAGATCTACCTGGAAGTAGAATTTGTCCACTTTGATGATAACGTCCTCGAAAATACCTCGTGGATGCTTGACCGATCTATCGGTAAGTTGCAAAACCACGGAAGTCGGCTTAAGATCTCCCAAACCAAGTTGTAGGTAGACTGAATATGGAATTAAATTCACACTAGCTCCTAAGTCAATGAGGGCCCTCTCGATTTTCCTGTCACCAATGACGCAAGAGATTGTGGGGGCACCCGGATCCTTATACTTCGGAGGAGTGCTGTGCTGAATGATAGCACTAATATTTTCAGTCAACCTCACCTTTCTTGGCAAATGATTTTTAGAAGTGCACTTTTGAGTGCAGAAATCTTTGAGAAATTTTGCATAGAGAGGGATTTACTTGATAGCATCCAAAGGGGCAAGTTAATCTTCACTTGCTTGAAAACTTCCCACATGTCTTGAATTTTACAATTCTTGTTCCCAAAATGTGTCGACTCTTGAAGACGTTGAGGAAACGGAGCTTTTGGCTCATAAGTAGTTTCCACATTTGGGGTGACATGTGTGGGATTTTCGTGAATGGTATTTGGACAAGAATTTGGATTAGAAGAGCTTGGATTTGGATTAGAAGAGCTTGAATTTGGATTTTTCAAAGGAGGGTTTTTCTCACTTGTGTCTCCATCAACCTTGTTGTCAACCATTCTACCACTCCGAAGGGTGGTGATAGCTTGAACTTGTTCATGAGTCGGCCAACTCGGAGGAGGGGTTTCATCAATCACATGCATTCCTCTAGGATTTTCAAAAGGTTAAGAGGGGAGCTTGCCCTTGTCCTTTTGAAGTAATTGATTCACCGAGTTAGCTATTTGGCCCACTTGATTTTCGAGATTAGCTATGGATTGAGTATGAGAGTGAACCATTTGGAGAGTAGGCTACAAAGATGTCAAGAGTTGCTTATTGGAATCCATGTTTTGCTTATTTAATGATTCCATCATTTGCTTGTTTGCAGCTACTATCTCGTCAGTTGGACACACAGGAGGTTGATTGGAAACATTTGGATTGTAAGGAGGACGGTAGCTTGAAGAGGCTTGGAAAGGCCTACCTTGATATTGAGAAGAGGGCTGATTTTGAGGCCCTTGATTTTGAAATTGGGAATTTTGTGGGGCTTGTTGCCTCCACGAAAAATTTGGATGGTCCCTCCAACCCGGATTATATGTATTGGAATACGGGTTATGCCCGGGCCTTGAGAACATGGCATTAGCTTGCTTTTGGTTGGGATTGGGAAATTGCTCCGGTGTGGGGCAATCTTCCGAGAGATGGAATGGACTAGTACATGAAGCACAAACTGAACTTGCCGAATTTTGAGACAATGAAGGAGGAAGATATGGTGCCATCAATTGGTAGAATTTATGAGCGATGGCATCCACTTGAGATGATTCCTCCCTTATTGATTTTGGTTGACAAGGGTTGGTGTTCTTTGCAATGGTTGAGGTCGGAGCCCTACGAGAATTATGTTGAAGTGAATTTTCGCTTAAATTCTCAAGTAGGGTCCAAGCCTCATCCGTATTCTTGGACATGAACATTCCACCACAAGAAGAATCAACCATGAATCTATGGGTTTCGGTCAAGCCGGCATAGAAAGCTTGCACTAATTGCCATTTTGGGATCAAATGATGAGGACATTTCCGAAGAAGATCTTGTAGCCTTTCCCAAGTCTCATGGAGTTGTTCTCCATCAATTTGAGAAAAGCTTAGAATGGAACGCCTCATTTTGTTGGTTTTACTCACCAGATAATACTTCTTAAGGAATTCTTGTTGCAATTGAGCCCAAGAAGTAATGGAATTGGGAGCGAGGGAGTTCAACCAATATTTTGCCTAATCCTTTAAGGAGAATGGGAAAAGATGGAGATGGAGTGCATTGTCTGGAAAACCTCTCAACCGGATGGTTGAACAGATTTCAAGGAACTCATCAAGATGCTTATATGGATCTTCATTATCAAAGCCATGAAATGATGGAAGCATTTGGATGGTGCTTGATTTGATCTCATATTGAGCTGCATCGATGTTTGGCATTACTATGCAAGAAGGAGAAGTATAGGTGGTAGGGATGAAATGATCTCTAAAAGTTATTGGTTCTACATTAGGAATTTCAGCCCTTTCATTCCCCGGATTTCCTACGTTATCTCCCATTGTATTAAATTCAGTTTCAAAATCCCTTGTAAGAGTAGATTCCCTAAGGTTTCTTCTAAGAGTTCTTTCAAGAGAATTGATATCAATGGGCGAATCGATTGTGGGTAGAGAGAGTGACCTACGACCGAACATCAACAGCACAGCATATAATCAACAAAGCAATTCATTATCCACAACTCCATATACGATGTTCCCTTTCTCCTCAATTATCAAGACAAAAAATAAATGGCCACGACAAGGACCGATGCTTATACACAGAATTAAAACAATGATATAGCCTCAACAAGGGCTTGCAAATAAATTAACTACTTCTAAACTTAACTCATGCACGATATCTTACAATGTGAAACTAAAAGGTCAAGAAACTTACCTGGGGTCCTCTAGACTTACGCTTTGCTAGCGTTCCCACGGCGAGATTCGAGTCCCTAGAATCTTACAACACGAAAATGGTTAAACCACACAAAAAAAAATGCACAAAACACAATATGCACAATCAAACTAAATTTAACCCTAGAACTTTGGTCGCTAAACCGTGTGCAGTCCCCGGCAACGGCGCCAAAAATTGATCGGTTGGTCAATTATACATCAACCTTTGCAATAGCACGAATCATTGTAAAATAGGGCTATTGGTCGGGTAAGTCGAACCAGTGGGACTACGCTAGTCTAAAGCAACCTAAATGTCTAGAATCATTCTTAGGATGATGAGGTGTAATAAAGAGTTGTTGATTGTTTGTCACTTATACTATGAATTGAAATATGCATTAATGAAAAACTTACAAGAATTTAAGAGATGAAAGACGAGTAAAGAAGACTAAGGAAGTGAATCCGCCTCCATCCCTATACACATGCTAGATTAGACCTAAATTAGGGGAAAAATAACATATGATGGTCAAGAACTATATAGCAACACATAGTTGCCATGTAAGTAATCAAGAGGTACATTAGGTCTCAAACAAGTATAATCCATCAAAAGGGTAAACATGTTTAGACTACCTAACTAAGGTGTAGCTTATACACGTTTACTTAAATGAAATACTATCAAATTCTTGACAAAATGATGAAGCACATGGAGCAAGAGATTAAGCGTACACCATCAAAGGATTTCCTAAGCAATGGTCTATCAAAGTCACCTATCAACATGCCATTAAATCATTTCATAGCCTTGTTTCCATTCTCACCATGTAAACTCAAGCAAAAAGATTAATACAAGACATCACCTAACATAAGACAATGAGCTTGAAGAAATCATCCATACATATATAAACATTCATTACACCAAATGAAGTGCTCTTAGCTATGAAAAAGACCATAAAAATACATTGCAATCCCCCAATATAGACTACCCTAGGACATGCTTACAAGGGAGGGACTTCATCACCTCCCTAGAGAAAGAGTTAATTACCCATTGCTAAGCTAGAAGAAGGAAGAAGCTCCATCCAAGACTCCATTTTCATGCTCCTTCCTTTGCTTGAAGAACTCCTCTCTCTTTTTTCTCCTCTCTCTCCTCTATCTTCCTAGAAAAAATGAAGGATATCATGCATGTGGCCCTTAGTTGCCTTATATCTTTCAACCAAGCTCTCTCTCTCCTCCAAAGACATTCCCAACCACTCCATAAAGAAGGAGGGTGGAAATGTGGAAACCAATGCACAAGTGGGCTGAAGAGGGGTTCATTTCTGAGCTGCAATCTGGCCAAATTTCGAGCACTCGAAGGGTGGCCTCGAGCACTCGAAATTAGTATAATGTGTAACATGCAATTCTTGCCCATCACTGACCCACTGTGGAAGAATGACCATAACTTTGTGCTCCAAACTCCGAATGATGATCTGTTTGAAGATTTGGAGAGCTGATTCAGAGCGTTAAAAACTTCATGTTTTGATGAAGACCCAATTCTCAAGTCTGGTTGGTCGAAAATGGGGAGAAAGGCAGCACTTCAGTGCTGCCAGGCAGTTCTGCGCACCTCTGGTAAGAAGATCATAACTCTCTGCTCCGAACTCCGACTGACGAACCGCTTGAAGATTTGGAAATCTGATTCAGAGCTCTAAATCTTTCATGTTATGATGGAAGTCCAGTTCTTGAGTTTTCTAGGTCGAAAATGGTGACAAAAGTCAGGTTCTACTGCTGCCAGAATTTCAGAATTGGCACCCTTTTTGTTCAAAATTCCACAAGGCATCATTTTTGCTTCCTTTTTGCAATTTAACCTGAAAATGTACAAAAACATGCAAATGGAGATAATCTACATAAAATAATCAATTAATGGACTTTGTTAATGTAATTTAGGGCGCTTGAATATACAGTATTCGGCGCTTATCACTGTCCCCATTTTTCGCAGAGTTTGATCAATCGAACTTTTTCTCAGATCGATCGAAGCTTCTTATGTTCGATTGATCTCACCAATCTTTCGATCAATCAAAGCTCCTTTTGTCAGATCGATCTCACACTTTTTGTGATCGATCGAACTTCACAAATCTCATACACACACACTTCATTCATTCTATCTTGTGTCATGCTATCCTATATATGCCAAATGCCTGTGATATTTCACATTAGATGCATTTCCATACTTATACTGTTTAGTATGATTCATATCCTGTCGCTTGCATAGATTCATGTCATATTTGTTTTGTCTATCTTATTTGACATGCATGTTTCTATTTTGTGCTTTCAATTCTTTATTCTGGCACTGACTTCCATTTGAATTTCTTTTTGCAGACCATGGTTCGAGTCAAGACTGTGGTGCGTGGACACTATCATAGCGGAGACCGACGCAGACCAGGCGATGAGGCCGGTCCGTCTTATGTTCGGGATCCCAGTCCCGACGACACTTCGAGCAGAGTCCGGCAGCGGACAGAGGAGCCAGCAGAGCCCTCCCATGAGCTTACTCCACCTCAGTCACCTTCTCAGGCTCATGCTACATTCATACCATCTCCATCTCCACCAGCACAGCCAGATATTGATAATGACCGGCCATTGCCGCGATACTCGCGCCTGCAGGTGGCGCACGATTCTTTCTTCAACACAGACTACTTCTCCAGGTTGGTGCTGACCCGATCAGCATACGATGATATCATTCGGCGAGGCCTGGCCGCCATTCTGACACCTGTTACTTTCCCGGTTTACCCGAGGCTTGTCCTGATGTTCTACCAGAACCTCTGGCCTGCCCCGCGTAATTTGGAGGAGCTGAGGACTTCCATTGATGGCCATCTAATTTCTATCATGATAGACACCTTGTCCAGATCCTGCCGGTGTCCCCATCTTTGCCCTCTGGAGCTACAGGAGGCCTACTCTACCCTCTACCGGCCTTCATATGTAGACATGGCCGTCCTTCTCATAGGCCACCATGCCGATGGTGAGACTTTCGCCACCCGAACATATCTTCCGGATGATCCCTGGTTTTTCAATTCGGTGCTCTACCGAAATGTATTTATGGCCGGCCACAAGATCCAGAGGTGCGGCGATTTTCTTACAGCCCTCTATGCCTTCTACTCAAGGCGTTGGTTTTTTATCCCCTCCCTCATCTGGTGCGTGATGAGGAAGCTGTACGACGACTATATCAGTAGGGATCGGCTCGGGCGGCCCAAGTCCCTCCCTTTAGGCCACCTCATCACCCAGATTCTCCGTGACCAGCACTACCCTTTCCAGCCACGGGAGCGCCCCGAGAGAGGATCAGCCATCTTCGAGAAGAAGGATTGGGATAAGAGCTATAATACTATTATCACCAGACTGCAGGACTACGTAATAGTGGCAGCAGAGGAGCTCGAGGCAGTGGCAGCAGCAATAGATCCGGCAACGGAATATGTACCAGTAAGTCCGGCTGCCAAGCGCATGGACATTGATCTAGAGCGACCTGCAGATGACGCAGAGCAGCACTCTCCAGCTAGGTCGCCAGTACATGTGGAGGAGTAGACTCAGGATTCTCATTCTTCAGATCCTTTTGTACCTGAGGTTCCCACTCAGACCCCCAGCTTTGGAGAGCGCCTCCAGGCTCTTGAGGATGCAGTAGTTGCTATGCGAGCTGATATTACTGCCCACCGAGCTGATTTTGCTGCATTCCGCACGGATATCACGACTATGTTCCGAGATTTATCTAAGGATATCCGCAGAGCACACCCTGCCCATCCTACCTCATCCTCCTGACCGCTCTATCTCTGTCTTTTTGTTCTCTCACATATCTGTCATTCATACCTCATTTTTGTCACTGTTACATTATTATTTTTGCAGCCGTGTCTGTCGACTCTGATACTGGATGTACTATATTTTATTTTATTTTTTATATTTTATTTTCTGTATGGATGTCATATTTTCATATTCTCATATCTGTCTGTTTGACTCCATCAGGTGCATCACAGTGACTTCAGTAAGAAAGAGTGCTACCCAACTTTTAAGGACCACCCTTACACCTCTCTCTATTTTCAGTTGTTATCCTATTTACACTTGCATGTCCACTGTGCGCTATGATTATCCCTTTTTGTTATCTGATGAGTTTCATCCAAGTGCCAAATTTCAGGACCACAGTTAATCCCAAGTTTAGGGGGGCCATGCCACCCACTTTGGATACTTCTGTCCCGATCATTCTTGCTATAGTTGCACTGGTATACTCTTTCCCTTGTTCTCTTTGCACATTGAGGACACTGTGCCATTTAAGTTTGGGGATAATGGTGCTTTGCAGTGTTTATTTTTAAATTCCAAATTTTTGAGCATGACTTGTGTATTTGAGGAATTTTCTATATTGGTCCATAATTAGCAATGATTTTGATCTTTTGAGGACTATATTGCTTAAAATTTAAAAATTGCTTGACTTAAGAGTCCAATACTCCTTGTATGCCTTGTGGATGCCATTTAGGAGTAAATTTTTCGAAAGATTAATATCATGCTTGCACTTATGGTCTTCATCATCCTGATTTTGTGATTATTTTGAGATTCACTCTAGGATTCTACACTAGCACAGGTGCACACTAGCATTCATTTGTGGGGTACATGCTTTGTTGATTATTGAATTGGTTATATCTCAATTGGGCTAGTAGTGCATTGAAAACTTTCATTCTTGATAAAGGTAGATAACAAACCCTTTTCACTAAGTAGCCGAGATTCTAGCCTCATCAAGCATTGAACTTCTCACGCCGAAAGGTGGAGGGCCCAAACTCTAGGTTAATAATTTGAAAAAAAAAAAAAAAAAGTTACAAAAGCAATAAAAGTGAAGACTAATCCTAAAAAGTGAGAAGTAGGAAATGATTAGATAGAGGTTGTTTTAATTTGTAGCCTAGTTGATTTGAGCTTGTAAGTCCGTAGGGGTGTTTGAACACCTAATGCCCTAAAGCCATCTGGTTTGGGAGTCATTGACCTAACGCTCGACCTCATGAATCACTAGAAAGCTTAATAGATCATTGCATTGCACCATGCTTCTATCTTTAATCCTATAAAAAAATTGAGTGAAAAGAATAAGTGCACCTAGAACAATAAAGTTTTAATAAAAGGTCCAATTTTTGTCTTGATGATCAGTACTAGATTTGTGTGCTAGTTTGAGGGTAAGGATGTGCTCATTTCTTTAGTTGGCTTAGATAGTAAAACACTTGATGCCGAGCCACTCAAAAAGAATTATAGTGTTGTTTTGATTTGCATGATTGATGTATGGAGGACCATACTTGCTTGCTTAATGTTGAAATTTTGGGAGATTGCTTGGAAATGGTTGAAAAATTGCATACTTAAGGTAGTTTTCTCCCAATGCTTGTTTGCAATATTGGTACCTCTTTTGTGATATTGAGCTTAATGTTTGTGGGTATCATTTCTAAAAACCCTCACGAGACTTCACTCGTCCACTAGGAGTAACCTAGGGGTTTAAAAGGCATGTTGCATGTGCTAAGTGCAATCGTGTTCCCTACGAAAGTGGCGTTATCCATTTATTGTTTTCTAGATTCATACTTGTACAGTTGTTCATTTCATTCCTTTACTTTCTAGTTTATTGCTAGGGACTAGCAATATTTAAGTTTGAAGGTGTGATGAGCGCTGAAAAGTGCGCATTTAAACGCCTTAAGCTTAGGTATTCTAGGACCTTTATCTATCTTATTTTCCCGCCTTAGATTGATTTCATGTTATTTCCATTTTCAGGTACTTATCCCCTAAAAAAGCTAACTCAGCCAAATAAAAGTAGAAATGAAACAATTCTGGGATGAATCAAAGAAAGGAGTAAAGTGGAGCAAAAAGGAAGCAAAAGTGGAATTTCAGCATCTTCGATCGATCAAATATCAGTCTTCAATCGATCGAACTTCCATCGATCTCAGCACTTCAAGATAGATCCAAGCCATGATACAATTTTCAGAGATCTCAAAAGTTCGATATATCCAACATCATTCTTCGATCGATCGAACCTTCTTGTCCTTATCCCAATGCCAGATCTTATCCAGCTATACCACCCTACCAACCGCTTTTGTCATTTTCCCAAAAATATCTCCAAAATATCTCAGATTTGTTTTTATCCCAAAAAGCGCCGCCATCGAGGATCGATCCAGCCTAAGTTCGATAGATCTCAGCTATGTTCGATTGATCCAAGTCTAAGGTTCGATCGATCGAACTTCCTCCAGTGCGAAAAAGTTAAATTTCCAGCTCACAAAAGTTGTCCTTTATCCAATCATTGGAGAATATTTGTTGTACGACCCCAACTCATTTTGGGTATCATTTAACCTACCTATATAAGGAAAAGGATTAATTTTACACATAACATCTCTCATATCATAATATACCTTAGAGAACTCTTAGGGAGGAAGAAAAGAAGAGGAGGAGGCTAGAGACACCATTGGAGACTCTTCATCAACCAAGGAGCAAATCTCTACCATGGAGTTAGCCCTTGAGGGTTGGAGGACACCATCCATAAGTGGCTAGACATCCTCTTGGGGCTAGAGTTAGCCCTAAGCATGCTTTGTACATCTTGATTTATGTATTTTTAAGGGGATTTGTATTGTGATACTTGTTTTGACATATTTATATATATAGATCTTGTTTATTCAATGATTTATATGGTTTAATGCTTCCAATTGATCATTTCATTCTATCCATATGTCTATGTATGCTAGAATAGATGTTCATGTGTTTGTCTCTATTTCTTGTGTTGTTGATGCATGTCTATGTGTATTAATGCTATAGATCTAGAAATTGCCAAGACATAGTGCTTAATGGAATGTCCTTGTGGTTTATTTGATGGTTCATGCTTATTTCTTGATGGATTGTGCCTCTCCCGTAGTTTAATTAGCTTAATTTCATGTCATTATCTTAGTTGTAGTGTAGTGGTATGTTCCATACTCATGAATGCGAGAGGCATATTTCTCTAATTTTGTGTTGTGTTTGGTTGTGAGCTTAAAGAAATGATTAATGGCTTAATTTGATATGTTGTGCTATCCACTATGTTACTTAGACAATGTATACTTAATTTGTCATCCATGCTTGTTGAAACAACCACACACACACCATTGTCACAATATATGTCTTTCCCCTTATTAATCATTCATTAAAGGTGTAGAGAAGTTATGCTTAGTGGTGATCTCTAAACCCCAAGATCTCTCTCTCTTATTTTACCTCTATTGCATTATTGTTTAGTTTAAATTGCATCTTAGCTTAATTCAACCACCAACAATCCTTTGATCACTCGACCTACTAACCCTAATTTCGATTCCACAGCCTTTTGCGACCCTCATAATCCCTTGGGACGATCCCTACTTGCCCTAACTATATTTTTAGTGAAATGTAGTAGTGGCAAATTATAAATGTAAAACTTGGCCACACTCACTTGCACACAAATTTGGTCGCACTGAGCGGACGACACCAAGTTCGAATGTTGATAACTTTTGTAATTCTGATGGAATCACATCTAGAGGCCATGTACTCTTCATTTGATGCCTCATTCCAACTTGTGGTTCATATTTGTAGGCTTCTAAGTCAACTGATGATGTAAAATAACTCATTTAGATTCATGACCAAAGTTGATGAATCCATTTTGATGTAAGAGTGGTGTATTATGTGTATCATGATGTTTGGATTCTATGTTATAAATGTTTATATGTAAATGGATGTTTTGGAATGGGTTTTTCATGATCAAATGTTTAATTATGCACCAAGGGGGTAGATTCTATCACAAAATATATTCTACTCATTTATGGGCTAAAATGTGCTTAGTCGCACCACTAATTATGCCTAGGCACGCATTGGCCTCTGTTCTTTTGTTGCCTCATTCCGACTTGTGATTCATATTTAAGGGCTTTTAAGCCAACCAATGATGTAAAATAACTCATTTTGATTCATAACCAATGTTAATGAATCCATTTTGATGTAAGAATGGTGTATTATGTGTATCATGATGTTTGGATGCTATTTTATAAATGTTTATATGTAAATGGATGTTTTGGAATGGGTTTTTCATGATCAAATGTTCAATTAGGGACCAAGGGGGTAGATTCCATCACAAAAGATTTCTACTTATTTATAGGCTGAAATGTGCTTAGGCACACCACCAATTGCACCTAAGCGCATCCCAATGTAGCGCATTGGCAGCTGTTTTACACCCTATTCTGGTCTAAAGTACACTTAGGTGGAATTATAATGTGCCTAGGCGCATATATTCCCCTAATTTGCAACCTCTATTTTTCAGCGCTAAATTCAAATAACCACATCTTCTTCGTTTCAATTCTAAATTGGGTCATTCTTGAGCCCAAATTGAAGCATTTTTTGTCAGCTTTCCAATGATAGCTGCCTAATACTCAAATTATAGTCACACTAAGAGTTATAGCTATTTTAGTGAAGTAGTGTTGAAAATCCTTCAAACCAAGAACGAGAAATTATGGGAAACCATGGCTATCGGCATTAGAAACTTGTAAAATGAGTTTAGTTTATTAAAACGATCACAAAGAACCCCCATTGAACTTATCATCCACCTTTAGTAGTAAATAATAGTATTGCCCGTAGTTGACCTTGAGTTCGAGTAAGGACCTGCGTAACGATTCGAACCCTCGTGTTCGGATTGTTACAATATATATATATATATATATATATATATATATATATATATATATATATATTAAGGGTTAGGGGTTAGAGAGGATGAAGAGGGTGTAAGGCTTAATCACGAGCTCCTCGAGTAGCAATCCATCTACTTAGATATCACGACACTTGTTGTAAGGGACATATCTTAAGTCACATATAATATAAGGGACACTTGTTTAAACAAATCAATGTCGAAAGGATAACTTGATAATGTTATAAAAATAGTATATCTATTTTTTGAATGAGAAATGTATTTTGGAAAATCCCAAAATATAAAGAGAAGGGCAAGAGTGTTGGGACTATTATTTTTAAAATTATCAATTTATCCTTTTAAATTAAAATAAACATGTTATAAGTAAATAAAAAAATAAAAAAAAATAGAGGGTAACGATGTAAAAGTTTGACTTTTCAAATGAGATAACTATTAGGCAAAAGTGAGAAAAACTCCCCTGAATTATTTTAAAATTGCAGTAAATTTTCCTGGACTATTGCTTGTACGTTGCATATCATACCATAAACTATGTTTGTTGAATATCACACCCTAAACTATCAAAAAAGTTGTAATATGATCCCCTCCCGGTGACCAGACGTCAATTTTCGACATCCAGAGGGTCAAAATTAATTATTACCCCCACTTATTAATTTATTATAAAAGTTATAAAATATAGAATTGTAAAATACCGATAATACCCTTCAGGGGGCATCTTGCAACTAATCAATAGTTTAGATAGACTTTTTGTAATTTTGCCTAACAATACAAGAGTTTTGGGATTGTTATTTTATTTTTTTATTTTTATTTTTGGCACTTTTTCTATATCAGGAATATGACATAATTAGTACTGTAATACCCATTTACCCTTTTACTTTTTCAAAAATACCTATACCAAACCTTTAACTAGTTTAATCTAAAACTGGTTTAGGATAAGGAAATACCTATAACCAAGCGCCCTTTTTCTCCTACACCTTTCTTCACGGACTAAGCTTATGTGATGGCGACTGTAGCTGGACTGAAGGTAACTAGACGGCGTGGCAAGAACCTACCAAGCTTTCGCCGATCTTCAACGAAGCTTAAGAAAGGATGGGGCAAGGCAGCACTACAAGGTCTTCCACCGGTGATGAGTCCATTGTAATGGTTGTTGTAAAAAAAAAAAAAAAAAAAAAAAAATTTGAATAATAACAGAGGTTTCCAGCCAACACAAACCAACGGAAAAGTCTCTGCACACAGACGAAACCTACCATCATAAAGTCACAAGAATCGGTTGCGTTTCAATGGCGATGACTCTCTATATCTCCAACCAATCATGCTAGGAACCTCTTCTCGGTGAGTTCATTAACAATTTTTGACGGGCAATGACAGCAAGCATGATGGAGATCAACGACTGCAAGGAAGATAATGAAACAACAGCGGCGAGTTCTGGCGCCGCCGAAGGTACTAGCAATAGCGGTGATGGATCTGGCACGGGCGATGGCTCCAGAGATCTATGGTGGACGGCAGAGAGCAGCTGCAGAGGGCAGCGACATATGTGGACCTTGGTGGTGTTGACGATGTAGAGAAAACAGAGAACGATGACGTGATAAAGGGCGGCGGCGGCGGCGGAGAACAGTGGCGTGGTAGATGGCATTGGCGGTGACACAGAATAGCAGCATGACAAAAGGCAGTGGCGGAAGCAGAGAGCAGCGAAGAGGATGATTCTTATTCTTACAGTGCTTTGTACGTGGATGATGGTGAAGCTTCGCCGGTGGGTTTTGATGTGCCAGCAGATATTCTTGGGATTTTTTTTTTTCTCCTCATTGTATTAGAGTTGAAGAAGATGGATTTTGGGTACCTTTTTAGTCATTTCACATCGTATTATTATTTTTATATATTTTATAAATTGTGTCACTAAGGGCCTTCTAGTCCAATTTTGTGTAAGGAGGACCTATTTGCACAAATGTCATAGTTTAGGGTATTTTTTGCACTGAAAGAGTGCAATATACACTATAAGCATACTTTAAAGTGTTTTTTTACACTTGACCTGTTATTACTACTACTACTATTCTTATATATATTAAAATAATAATAATAATAATTTTTTTTTTTTAGGTAAAAGTGAAAAAAAAATAAAAATAATAAGTTATAGGTTAATTGCAAGATGCACTTGCAAAGTGCATTATTGGTATTTTACAATTATGATATCTTATAATTTTTTTAATAAACAAAATGGTGAGGATAAATAAGTAATTTTGACCATCTGATAACCACAAATTGACGCCGGTCACCCAATGGGTCACATTGTAACTTTCTGATAATCTAGGGTTTGATATGTAATAAGCAATAATCCAAAGAGGTTTACTATAATTTTAAAATAAGTCGGAATTTTCTTTATAATTTTGCCTTCTTAATTTGAGACATCTAGTGGTATGTGACACATGGACGAAAGCTATTGTTTGGTTTTGTACTCGCCAAACCAACCATCTAATCTAAATCTAAAGTAACTCGGAATAAATTATTTTAGGATTTGAAAAAGAATCAAAATTAAAATAGAAATTAAAATTAAAATGAAATTCTATTTATTTGTTTGGAATAAATGAGATTTAAAATGAAATTTTGAATAAAAATAATATAATATTATTTTTGTTCTTATTTAAATAATAAATAAAATATTTATTTTATTGTAAAATATACTCTTATTCCAAACGAAGTGTAGGAAAGGGGTCATAAATCATTAGGGTAAAATGCAAAAAACCCCCCTAATCTTTACTCTCTCTCTCAATAAACCCCCCTAAACTTTTATTGTTACAATAAATCACCTGAACTATTCTTTTTTTGGCAAAAAAAGCCCAAGCATCACTATTCCGTTTGTTTTTCCGGTAAACTAAGATTTGTAATTTTAATATGACAATTTTGCCCTTATTACTTTAGTGTGAAATCATTTATATAAAAAAAAAAAAATTAGAACCCCAAATTTGCCATCACCCTTCTCCATCTCTCTCTCTCCATTCTCTGCAACCAGGTCTTTGCGACCCTTTCAACAATCACAGATGAAGTCTTTCATTATGTAGCTTTGTTTGATCATGGATCATTAATATGTAGTAGTTAATCTGCCGCCGGCAATATCAATTGCTCTCGATTTATGATTCCGCCACACCGATGAGGAGCTCCTGTAATACTCCCTCAAGCATAATCAATGTACAAATCTGTTTTGAACCATTTGAAAAATCAATGTCCTCAAATCCGAGGCCTGGGATCTCTCTCTCTCAGCCTGTGCGTGTGTGTATATATATATTTGTGTGTATATATTCTTTTTATCTTTCTTATATTTTGTTTTGAGAATTTTTGAGTGGATAAATTATTCGTGCATTATGTGTTTAAGGTGTAGTAGATATGAAGACGCAAGTCTGGCAAGATCTATCAAGGTTTCAAAACCAAAGGCATGTTAAAGATTTTTTATTTATTTTTTTAATTTTAAGAATTGATCCCTTAGGAGAAATCAATGTTTACAAATTGAATTGATCCCTTGGGAGAAATCAATGTTTACAAATTTGGGCCTTGAAAATTTTCTCTCTTGAATTTGTTTTGGGTGGATGAATTATTTGTTCTTTATGTGTTTGAGGTGCTTTGAATATAAAGTTTACATGTTATGTCTCACACTCTATTTCTCAAAAAGGAATTGCAGTTTGTTGGAGATGATGAGATTAGATGATAAATATGGTGGGGACAAATTGGCAAAATCTAATTGGCAGTGAAAATTATTTGTTTTTAAACCCGTAAGCATGGCACGATGTCAATTTGTATAGGGGCAAAATAGTCAATTTGTATGTCCGGTCACTGCCATTTGACTATTTGTCCTTAAATGCACAATTTTAATAGTTGAAGGGGGTGGTATTTAGTTCAGGGAGGTTTTGTGCAATTCATGGATAGTTCAGGGAGATTTAATACATTTTTCCCTAAATCATAATTACCAATTCATATAGGTTTTCAAATTTTAATCTTTTGACAATATCTCAGACACCACCGACCGCCACGCTCTTCTGTTCTGCTCAGATCTGCCGGTTGCTGTATAGACTGTTCCGATCAGCTTCGCCGGCGTTCTCTCTGTTTCTCCACAAACACAAGCAAGGACGACAACTTTCTACCTTTCTCGCCGTTTGCTGTTCTGAACAGATCTGCCGGTGCCCATTTTTTATACTTACCGATTCTTTATTCCGATCAGCTTCACAGGCGTTCTCTCTGTTTCTCCACAGACTTGAGCAAAGGTCACAAGTTTCTACCAGTCTCGCAATGTGTTCTGATCAGATCTGCCGGTGCGGGTTTTTTATACTTACCGATTGTCTATTCTGATCAGAATCGCCGTCTTTGTCTCTGTTTCTCCACAGACGCGAGCAAAGACGACAGTTTTCTACCTGCCTCGCCGTTTCCCTTGTGGTGTGATCAGATCTGCTTCCGATCGTCTAGGCCGTTCACCTCTCTGTTTGATGAGGTTTGCATCATCAACCGCTATTCTAACAGGCTAAATCTTATCTTACTTATTCAAACACAAATAATTATTTATTGTGTTTAAAAGTTAAATAAATTTATTTTTATTTTTAGGTTGTCGGTGTTGTATTAGGATAACACACGATTTGTTATTTTGTCTATGTAAGTGTTTAATTAGAACCATCCTCTGAAGTGAATTCAACTTCGTTAATGGGTTCTAGGGTTAAAAGGTTCCAGAATGCACAGAGCCGGTCGTCGGCCCAAATATCCTCTGCCGCTGCTGAAATCATTGGCAGTAACGACGACCTGGTGGTGGAGATCCTTGTGCTTCTGCCGCTGAAATCTGTGGTTCGATTCAAGTCCGTCTCGAAAACATGGTTCTCTCTAATCTCCAGTCCTACTTTCCCTCTCCTCTGGCAACAGCGGCAACGACAATCCCATGATCCCAAAATCTCCGGTCTTTTCTTCACCTGTAAATCCCGAAATCAAATCAAATACATTCCTCTCAAAGGCACAGATGATGGTGGAAAAAACAAGTCTTTAGCTCGCTTTCCCAATATGTATACTGTCGATATTACAATCATAGACTCCTGCAATGGTTTTCTACTCTTGTGTTTAGAACCAAACTATTTTTCCCGATCCTACCAAGTTTTCAATCCTACTACCAAGCAATCCCGGACGCTTCCCTGGCCCTTTTCCCTTGCTAGATATCCTCCTGACCCTCTATATTTGGCTTTTGATCCTTCCAAATCAATTCATTACAAAGTTGTTTTGCTCAAGAGATTACACGAGGTGAAGGTCGATTTTTTGTATCAAATTCATGTTTATTCGTCACAAACCAATGCATGGCGGAGACCCTCAGGTGATCATCATTCTTTCTCCTCAAGCGGAGTGGACTTGGGTAATGGAGTCTATTGCAATGGTTCAATACATTGGATTTCCTTCTGGCCAGATAAACCTTCCAAATACTTTGATGTTGATCAAGAAAGAGTGTTTCCAATGCCATCTTCACCAGAAATGGTTTTTAATGGATTACGGCATTTCGGGGAGTCTAGAGGTCATTTGCATCTTACTGGACGAAGTGTTTATGGTACCATATTTGATATTAAAGTCTGGGAGATGGAAAGCGATTACTCCAAGTGGTCATTGAACTATCAACTTAACTTTAACATGATGCTTAATTTTGTATCACAGAAGATGATCGTACCGCGAACAATGTCTGTGCTTGGTTTAATTCATGGAAAAGATGAAGCAGATGTGTTTTTGGTGTTATTTGTGGGCACCAATATGATCATCTCCTACAACATTAAGGATGACACCTTTAAGAAGCTTCATGATGTAGTACATCATCCTGGTTCTTCTTCCCAGGAGCTTATGCAGCCTGAAAGCTGTAGCGTCCATCCATACATTGAGACATTACTCCCACCTTGACCAACAGTACATTTCTAGTTACTTGGATTGGGTGTTTGTTCATTGTTTTGTAACTTTAACTTCAATCTCGAAATCTATTTAATTTACATTAATAACCTGTCCTACTATTTACTTTTTATTGTGGCTTGTGTTCAAGTTTTGTATGATGCATGCCCTCCTTATTGGAACTGGTTTGACTAACACGAAGTAAATATTGAAATTAACAGAGCACGTTTTATTACCATGAAACAGAATTCACAATAAAGTTGGGAATCAATTGTCTTGTGGCCCAATAGTTAGAAAACATCCTACTGTTCTCTAACCATGAATGTTTTTTTGAAGGAGACTCAGAATCAGTACATATTTCAACTTAAAAGCCTGTTTTGGCTATACGACAATTTGTGCGTGGCCGGCCTACCCTTGTTCCAACACACACTCCTCCTGGCACCTTGAGAAATTTCTGTCTGCGGCCATCCCAAGCCCTCTTGAAAGAGAATAGCCCCTTAACGTGGAGCCTCAAAATCCGGTCTTTGGCATAACCCCCTTCTTATTATTTTTGATTAAATTGCCCCCACTAAAATTAAACACCACCTTTAACTATAAACCGTCGTCACATTGGCCCATTTCCGTTTAAACCAGTTAACCTGTCGTGAAATGACAATTATACCCCCATTTCCTTTTAAACCAATTAACCTGTCGTGAAATGACAACTATACCCCCATAATATTATATGAAATTTAAATACAAAAGAAATGTTTTATTTGGAGGCAACAAAATGGGGTCTTATAGCAACCCACCCTTTTCAACCCTTTGTCTCCCACCAACACACCACAAAATAACAACTACAATATAATCTGAAATTTAAATACGAAATAATTGTTATTTTTACAATTGGGTGCTCTGTGATTTTTCGTTGAAGCACACCAAGAACCCTCGCCGGAGGAGCTAAAAGAGAAATCACTTTAGGCTTCCGTCGTATTAGCCAATGGATCATTGCTGATCCTTAGCATGAAAAAAACTGGATAATCAATCCTTACATCTCAATGCAATATTTGTAAGTTTGTGTATATATGTGTCTGTGCGTATATATATATATATATTTCTACTCATATATACAGACATTTCTGTAATCTGGGCAATCTAAAACCAACAACTCCATACAGGGGCTTTACACGTCACCTTCCACCACAGCACAAGGCCGTACAACAAGTATGGTTATCCCTCTTCAATTTTGATGTTCCCTTTTGATTAATGTCTGAAATTTTATGTTTTCATTTTTTTTTTTTTTTTTTTTTTTTTTTTTTTTATGGTTAAAGAATTTTCCTTATTCCTTTGGTTGGTTTCTAAGAAAATTAAGGAAAGTGAAAGAATTATATAATTGTAACGACCCTCACCCTGGCCAGACACAATATTGTCCACTTTTGGCTCACCCAGACCAGAGACTTCCTAGGGGGTCACCCATCCTGGTACTACTCCAAGTTAAGCACGCTTAACTACAGAGTTCTGATGGGTTCACGGCCATCACGGTTTTAAAACGCGTTGTGTCATAGAAGGGTGTTGAATCTACATATAGCACTTGCCCCATCCACACCCAGACGATGTGGGATTGTGCACCTGTAACTCGCCCAGTGTGGTAGCCTACTGGTGCCCCCTGCACACGCTCACACACACCCGCCCACAAGGTCGCCACAATCACCCCCCTTTTGGGGCCCAACGTCCTCATTGGCCACACTTCCGGCTGGGTCAGGCTCTGATACCATTTGTAACGACCCTCACCCTGGGCAGACACAATATTGTCCGCTTTTGGCTCACCCAGACCAGAGACTTCCCAGGGGGTCACCCATCCTGGTACTACTCCAAGTTAAGCACGCTTAACTACAGAGTTCTGATGGGTTCACGGCCATCACGGTTTTAAAACGCGTTGTGTCATAGAAGGGTGTTGAATTTACATATAGCACTTGCCCCATCCACACCCAGACGATGTGGGATTGTGCACCTGTAGCTTGCCCAGTGTGGTAGCCTACTGGTGCCCCCTGCACACGCTCACACACACCCGCCCACAAGGTCGCCACAATAATTTTATTTACTGGGTCTGTTCTCTGACGTTGTTTTGGTCTCAGATTATAAATCTAATTTTTGTTTTTTTGGTTCAATTTTAAAATTTTGCAGATGCATCTTCCTTCCTTTACAGATCAAAGTCCCAGACTTTGTCACACCACAAGATGAGACTCATCAGCAACCAAACTCAACATTGTGAAATTCCCAAATTGGCTTTGAATCTCAGCTCCAATTTAACTACCACCCCAGCACATGGTTGTTCGTCACTATCCCACAAGAGAACCCTCCGCCGGAGGTGATCGTACTGAACTTCGACGCCACCTCTGTTTCTTCCACAACACCAAAACGCAGGGAACAACGATGACAAATAAGCAAAACGCAGGGAACAACGGCGACAAATAAGCAAGGGAAAGAGACGGTGGTGGAACCTTCATAAACAAATTCTCCGGCGACCAAGCTCTGACCCGAGAATCTGACAAAATTCTCCAGCAAAGGGTCTGGATTCTAGCAGCGATTGGGC
Organism: Cornus florida; assembly: GCF_030987335.1. Classification (NCBI taxonomy): domain Eukaryota; kingdom Viridiplantae; phylum Streptophyta; class Magnoliopsida; order Cornales; family Cornaceae; genus Cornus; species Cornus florida. The sequence goes on from NW_026775574.1 coordinate 27,138,033, forward strand.
CGTGGAGAGGAGTTTTTGACGAGTGATTTGGGATTCGGAGACGATTGGGCGTGGAGAGGAATTTGTGACATAGTGATTTCGGATTCGAAGACGACTTCAGCAAAACGCGGCCTCCCCTTCCCTTTCCTTTTAGGGCTTCAAAGCTTTGAACACAACACACGCTTATATATAATATAACACAGAGTCTAGGGAAGGGGTATTTTAGAAAGAAAAAAAATTGATAAGCGCGTGTTGGTCACGCGCTGCTACCCAAACCCTAGGTTAACGGGTTTGAATGGAAGTAGGACAACGCGCTGCTACCCAAACCCTAGGTTAACGGGTTTGAATGGAAGTAGGACAATGTGATGACGATTTATAATTGAAGGGGGTGTTTAATTTTTGTGGGGACAATTTGATCCAAAATGAAAATAGAAGAAAGTTATGTGATTTTTTCCCTAAAAAAAAACATTGAAACTCAAATTCCACGTCCCCATTCCATATAAGTGAACTAAGCTTTGCATCCCTGGGCAAATGAAACTGCCATACACCCCTCAGATAAAACAAACCTCTGCAATAAGGTCTTATCATTATACCAAGGATCAAGAAAAAAGATGAACTCATTCCCTGTACGGATCAGAAATCCCCAATCTTGCACCATAACATCATTGGCAGCCATGCAACTGCCCCCATGCAACAGATCTAGAATAAGATGGAATAGCCAACCAATAGAATGACCATTTATGCCATGTTTGGTTGTATCGAATTGGCAGATAAAATTTGAAATTGTAAAAAAATTAGTATACTCATGTTGTATTTGGAATCCCAAGATTTTATGAGAATTGAATTTTATAAGGGACTTGTTTTGTTTGGAAGATTTAAAAAAGGAATTGGGGTTTGTAGGGATTTGATAAGAAAAGTTGTAATGTAAAAAAATTTGGGAAAAAATAGAAAGAATTTGAAGGGAAATGTTAACTAACCTTTGAATTTTGGGATTGTAGAAATTAGTATCTTCACGCGGTGTTTGGAATCCCAAGATTTTATGGAAATTGGATTTCAAAGGGACTTGTTTTGTTTGAAACAATGGAATTTAAAAAAGGAATTGGGTTTGTAGGGATTTGATAAGAAAAATTGTAATCTAAAGAAATTTGGGAAAAAATTGAAGTAAGTTAAAGGGATTTGTTAACTAACCATTGAAGTTACAAAAATAACCCTTCTACCACAGCTACAAACTGCCCTGTTCTACAAACTAATTTTTTCACCTTTTTAAATCCATTATCAAACTTCCCTGTTGTACAAACTACTTCTTTCACGCTTTTAAATTCCTTATCCAAAATCGTACAATTTTTTTTTTTTATTCTCAAATTTCTTTTTACAAATTCCAATTTATTCCAAACTTAAAATAAAATCTTATTTTAATTACAATCCAATTCCTTTTCCAATTGTATTTCCAAATTTAAAAAAAAAAAAAATTTTCTCGAATTCCAACTCCAAAGCACTACCAAACATAATATTTTACTTCATTTGGTGTATAGAAATGAAATGAAATGCAAGTGGGAATGGAATGAGAATGGGTATGGAATGGAATGACCATTCTCATTCTGTTGTTTGGTTGTAAATATGAAATGTGTTGAAATGAAATGATAATAAACACTCTAGTGTTTAGTTGAACCAATTTAAAATTTAGATTGGAATAAATTTCAAATTAAGTACTCCAAAATATCGTATTAGTAACAAATATATTAAATAAATAAAATGACATTCTTCTATAATTTTAAAAAAATAAATGGTGGCAATGGCGGTGGTTGATGTACGGTCTCATGATCAACAAAATATAAGTGTATTAATATGGTAATTGAGAATACCAACTTTTAAATTTATAAAAGCCACTACATAACTATACGTGAGTATAGTGAGTAGAGATCATTTACTGGGATTATGGGCTTGAAATGAACTTAGTATCAATGAGCGTGAGATTAAAAAGATGTTAATTGGTTTATTAAACTATTGATGAAATTCAATTAAATGTAAATAGTAAATTAGATTATATGCATAACTTGTTCGTTTTAAAACCTTAGCTTCCATGTTGTATTTTTTTGAGTTCCGTGACTTATCGGGAAATTACTTTGGAGTCTTAAAGGTGGTATGCATTTTTAGAGACCATTTATTTATTTTATTTTTTCGCTTTCGCGTTTGGGATCTTTTTTCGGATCAGTTTCGGGACACTCACTAATGCATCGAGTTTTATAAAACTTGTGCGGTCACAACAATTGTTTTATAATTTTAAATTTAAAAATTAATTTTGAACTAAGAATGTGTTTTAAGTCTATTTGGAATAAAGTTTTGGTGCAGAAAGAAATCAATAAAAGGTGATTAAATTTTAATATACTAGGTTTAAAAAGGATAAATTATTATTAAATTTTGATATTTAATGAATTTTGTCTTTGTCATTACATTCTCTTAAACGAGTGCAAAGTGCAATAGCATAAAATTATTTTTTTATAACAAATTAGAGAAATTAAAAACAGTATTGAGAACATCTTGTTTGAGATAATTTTATATGGGAAATAATTTTTTTTTTTCTTCATAAAAACCATTAATTTGAAAACTAAGAAAAAAATTATAGTATAGTGAACGGACCTAAAAATAATTGGTACCGAGCTACCATAAGCAATGAAAGTTTTTTTTGTTTTTTAATAAAATAAAAGCAATAAAAAGTAAATAATGCTATTATCTTAATTTCTAAGTTTGGTATAAATTATAATTTTTCTCAAAATAATAATGTTATTAATTAATAAATTAATATGATCTCATTATAAAGTTTAATCATCTGAATTTATAAAGTTTCGAGTGTGCATGAATTATACGGTGATTGATAAATTGGTGTATTGTACCAGCGCCACTCCAACGCTTATTTTATTACAAACCCGAGAAGCATTCAATCTCTCCCTATATAGTTAACAAGATCATCATACCATCTTCCCTTCTGGCCATCGGATGCACTCCCACTTCAATTTCGTACCCATCAACGGTCTTCATCTAGCTAACACATACACCACCACCGCACATAAATTTACCCTCGGACCATGAGAGCCGAAACCCCAGTCAACAGCATGACGTCAGCTTGTGATGACCAATTAATTACTTATACCGCTCTCAACCAAAAATATCGGGTACGGACCCGGAATCTCAAAGCAAAGGTAAATAAAACCGAGCGGGGTCCGCTGCTCATAATTACTAGAGGAAGAGAGAGAAAGAGTTACACTAGGTCAAATGTTGCTATAAAGACCTCTGAAACGTCTAGGACAATTTTTTTTTTTAAAAAAAAAAAAAAACGTTAGGACAATTTTACTTTTCGCTAAGAACCTGCTAGGGTTTCTTTGTTTTGGGATCACGAGTTTTGAAGTCTGTAAAATAAATGTGAGATTCACGATATTTTTTAGGGCAAATCATTTCAGCTCTCCAATCGCCTCCATCTCTATTCTCGTTCTCAACTCTGAACTTGCCCCCTCCCTCTCTCTGTAACTGCAAACTACAAAAACTACAAGAATCAGAAGTTCAAAACCCATATAGTTCAGTTTTATCTATCTGTCTGCAAGAATCAGAAGTTCAAAACCCATATCGGCATATGATTTCAGATTGTTCAAAAAATCAAAACCCATACCTTTCAGTTTCCATCGCCCGCTGTTCCAGTTCGGGTTCCCCGTTCGCAAGCTTCAGCAACTGGCTCTCAACTCTCAAGCTTGCCCCCCTCTCTCTCTGCAACTGCTAACTTGTATGTATGGGTTTTTTTTTCTTTTCTAAATCAACTAATCAAGCTCTGTAATTCTTGTTTTGCAAACTAAATCCTATTGGTGAAATATTTTATGATCTTTTTTAAATAATTTTTTTTTTTTACAGTATAAAGTAACAAAATTTGCATTGCATTTTGAGGTAATCCCCGTAATCTATATATATATTTGTTTTTATAACTTCTATTTCTGTAATTTTTTTTATTTTATTTTTTATTTTGTGTCAATTTAGTCTTACAATAAAATTTTAATCTGGGCATGAAAAAAGAAAAAAAAAATCTGAATTGGATTAGAAATCTGCAGAGATTGAATCTGAAAGAATTTTTATCAAAATGCCAAGCTTTTTGAAGATGGAATTCTTTTCAGAACTAAAAAAAAAAAAAAAATCATAACAAGAACTTTGACAAGCAAAAGTGCTTAATATAGGGTAAAGCTCTAAAGTTACTTCTTGAAAATTAAAATACTTACAAAAAGCATGCTTTTGAGTGAATTCCATAGTGTTGGAAGGGGGCTTGCCATGAACTACCTCACACTCTGCTTCCACTAGTAGATTCTCAAATAGGATTAGTAAATTGGTCAAAAGAAGAGATAGGGTACTGAGTGGTGAATTGTTCAGAAAAAAATTGGTAATTTTTTTTATTAATTATCCAAATAGGATTTTCTATGCCTTAATCAGTCAATTGTCTAAAGAAACATTGTTAGTTAACTAAAATTGAATTAAATAACAGTTGATTTTGGTTGATATATTTTGATTTGGCCCACCCAATTGAGAAATCCGGGATGTTTTGTTTCACATAGAAATACAGTCTGTGTAATGTTTGAAGGATATATTCAATCTTGCCATATTTTTATTTTCAAATTTTGGTTTTTGATTTTCTTTTGTTATTAGAATCCAGAATATCAGGGTATTGATTTGTTAATTTTGAAGATTATTCCTAAACTGATGCATTGTACTTTGTTATTGGATTAACTTAACATAAGAGCTGAGTATAATATATGCTAATCACACCTATCCGTAATTACACCTCTTTCTACGGATAGGTGTCCAACATTTCGATTGAAAGCATAGTTGGGTTGGGTTAATACATGATACAAATAATACTTAGATGGTAGTGTTTTAATTGTTATGAGTGAGATTGTGAAACCTCTTCCACACAACTTGAGTGTTTTCTTATTTTTAGGGTTAGCATCGGGCCTTAACATTTAGCAAGAACAAGGTTCGAGAAACATGCCTCCTCAGTCATCAGGTAACAAACTCTTACTTTTTCTAAAATTTTAATTGGCGTTTTTAGCTATTGGTTACGTTTATTTATTATGTTTCACATACGGATTTTTTGTTTTTGTTTTTGTTTCTACATTCATTATATAATATTGTTAGGGTTAATTATACTCACACCCCCTGAGGTTTAACTTATTGATAAATAGATGAAACTTAACCCCCTTTTGAACAATCACATCCCCTCAAGTTTGCTAAAGTTAACAAAGACACCCCTACCACATCTGACACAGTGTGAATTGATTATTTTGCCCTTTGACTTATTAATTGTCCTATTTAAATAATAAAATTACCTTTTTAACCATCACACCCACCGCCACCACTCATAGCCCCACCACCGCTTCACACCCCTCCACACCCGCAAATACATAAATCATCAAATTCATCCTGTATATAGATATATTATATATACACATATGTAAAAGTCCCATTAGAGAGAGTCACACACAAACACAAACGAATAATATATAAAGATATATATTTCTATATTAGAAATCATTTACTTGGATGCTTGTGTTTCTGTATATCTATATATTGTTTGTATGATTGTTGAAGGATATATGTATATTTGCTGAAAAGGAAAGTTAAAGAATTGAGTGTTTTTTTTTTTTTTTCCCTTCTCAAAAGGTAAGAATTGAGTGTGTTTGTGATCACATATACGTACATACGCACAAACACATACCAAGAAGAACAATCACACGTTAGTCACACACACAGATAATTAATACACAAATATAATACACAATGAAGAGTCGTTGGTCATCAATTTAGAATCTTGAACGCCGGGAAAGCTCCGACCTAAATTCGAAGAAACAGCAAGAAGAACAATGAGAGGAACAATTCCTTCATTGTCACCTCCGCCGCAGTCTGCAAACCATAAATCAATCCGAATTCCTTTAGAAAATTTCACAAACCCTAGTTCATTGGAACTTTCACCGCTGCAATCCACTTCCTACTTGTACTGCCCATCTACAACCAACCTCCTCCTCCTTACTCTCACAGCGGCTTATTGGGCCACCTATAGGCACGGTCCGCACAGATCAACCATGTTGGTAATGATAAGAAAGATGGTGATACGGTAATCACCGGTGGGTGGAGAGCGATGGTGGCAGTGGGTGCAGAGATATGGTGGCTGCGATCATGATTGAATAGAGATGGTAACGATGGGTGAAGAGAGATGGTGGTGGTGGGTGGAGGCGGCAGCCGTTGTTGAGGAGAGATGGTGGCAACCAGTGGAGAGGGAGGGGAAGAGAAGCTGTGGGCGTCGCTGGGTAATTACGGACAGAGGACTTCAATTAATGGGGACAAATTTGTCATTTTACAAATTGAGATATATATTTTTATTTTTATTATTAAAATGAATTAAAGATTGGGGGCAAACTCGTCTTTTTTTGCATTTTAAAGGCTTGTTTGGATGATATTTTTGACATGAGGTGTGCATGTTAAAAAATGAGCCAAGTTTCATCTAGCTGTTAATAGAACAAACCTCAGGGGGTGTGAGTGTAATTAACCCATATTGTTATGATGTGATACTCAAACAATTTATTAATGGGAATTAAAGACTTGGAAGTTTAGTTTTTAATTTCAGAATATATGTTTTACAAGTTTATTAACGCCTTTAAAACTTTTTCTCTTTTGTCCTAATAATATAGGTTTCTTTTCTAAAAGAAGAGAGTTGATGGGAATGGGTGGTGTTGGCAAAAAGTAAATAAGGTATGTTTTTTTTGCCTAGCTAATTGAATTATATAAATACCCTTATTGTTGTAGCAGTGATGTTGTTTTTAAAATGACTAATTATGATAGGAAGTCTCTTTTCAGTTTGTCTTAATCAAATGTATCTTTATGCAAGAGGATTACGTGATTCTAGATGACGATTCTAGGTGAGGATGTTAATGTCAACGTTATGAGGATGTTGATGTCAACGTTGACTCTAGTGATGACGACTGATGATGTTGATAATATGTTGATGCACTTAAATTAAGTCAAAGCACTCAGAATTGAAGGAAATTTAGAGTTGAAGACATACTATTGAGCCTAGTGTCTAATTCTTTTAGTTTCAAGAATATTTGGTTACTTCAGACACGATTTTTCAGTTCCTGAAATTCTGAAACAATGGTGTGCAATATGATTTATCTACTTGGGCTCTCATCTTTTTCATCTCTCTAAACCCTAATTTTATCTGTGAAAAAGAAAAAGAAGAGACAATGCAATTTTAATTTAATTTGTCACTGAATCGAGTGGAATCGGAAAAAAGATAGGTTTGTTTTTGGGACTGTTATTTTGTTAATTAAGGTGCTTTATTATATTTGTTTTCTTTCTTATGTATTTGAAAATATTTCAAAAATAATTTGTGTGACTAATGTGCTAGATTTGTCTGAAACATGCACTAATGAAGGGCTTAACCAAGTCAAATTTTGACGGTTTTTGTAGCTTAACCAAGTCAAATTTTGAGCCAATCTAATGCTCTAAGAAGTAAAAAATATAGAGTACGAAGGGCTTATGTTACAATCAGATCACTCTATTAAAATTTTGAGCATTACTTGTCGGTTCTTATTGATACCCAAAAAAAAAAAAATAAGGAGCAAGTACAATAGTATAAGCATGCATCTTTTGTTCTACAAGCTTGAATTTCTTCTTAAAGCGTTTCTATCATTACCATCCTGATATTTAAGAATTTTCTGTTTAGTTATCTCCCTTACTTTCAGCACTTTTTTTTTTTTTTTTTTTTGGTACGTTGGTAAGAAACACAATCACACCGCCACACTTGGCCCTATGGGGTCTTGAACCCTTGACTTTCTACTTTAGAAGGACTAAACAAAAATTAACCATAATCTCTTTAATTATTTCAAGAGCACCCATAATATTAACCAAAGTGCTGTTATGGATATGATATTAGGTACTGTCACTTGCAAAAAAAGCTCAAACTCAAAGCTTCACTATATAAACTTGTAGCCTCCAATTCGTACGGTTTTGCATTGTTTGATTATTAATTACCTCATCTTCTTGCATTTTAGTACTAGTATAGAAAATGAGTTGCATCTATGCACCCAACTATAATTTAGTTGCAGACAAGTTTCATTCACACTTGAAACATTATTTTTTATGACTAGTTTCCAACAGGATATTAACTCGACCATCCCGTTGGTTATTCCAAGTAAAAGGATAGCCTGCATAACCTAAATCACCCAAATTGCATATCTCTATCAAAGATTGGAATGAACGCAAACGCCACCTTGTCTTAACTAGCCCATCACACTTCTCAGATGTATAAAGAATATCATTAATCACTTATAAGCACTAATTGCGTCGTCCAAAATTGAGACTGTTGTTCTAAATATTTCCATTGTGATGCACGAATGGTGTCAATTGTACTTGAATAAATTATGGAAAGGTCCTAGGTGTTTTATTTTGCGGGTGAACCAAAGCTTTAATATGAAAATTATTCTGGTCCAGCACCTCTAAGTGAACCGCATCTTTCCACCAGAGGGCAATGCCACCCGCATGATCCACCGGATTAGTTAAACAGGCATTATTAAACCGAAGGACCAATTTAAGGTGATCCATCCGTCTCCGACCATTTTTTGTTTCAAGAAGTGCAAAAATCATCGAGGAATGCATTTTTTGTAGTTGGTTGTGATTGGGTTACCCCTCTCTTGACAATTCCAACAATAATTCGCAGGGGACTATGTTTGGGGGCAATTACATTCCCAAAATTATGTGTTGGATGCTCTGTACATGTAGGACCGTGTCTTGACGAGGAAGCACTAGAAACATAAAATGAACAACGATGTCAGAGCATGTTTGGTTTGTAACTCTGAAAACAGTTCTCAAGAATTCAGAGAACAAAAATCTGTTTTTCGAGAACTATAAAAGACAAGTTTTATGAAAATAAGTCTTTTTATAACTGAGTTCTCAAAAAATTGAATCAGAATTTTTTGTACAATTTTCTATTTTTAGTCTATTCTCAGAGTTGCAAACCAAGCAGAAAAAATTCACACAAGTCTCCACACAATTGAGTCGCTGGCCTTATATTGCATGGATCCACGGCCTACTGTTTCTCCAACCCGTAAGTAACTGGGTCCAGTGCTGTATTTGGACTCACTTGACCATTAGGAAGTGGCCCAATGAAATTTTGGTCACCACTATACAATGCTATAACAATTGGACTACGCTAATTCATGGCCAATCCTTTATATACCCTTATATTTGTGGCCATTGGATCACATCAAATTTGATCCAATGGCTATTATTATCAAAACCCTTATATTGTTTGGGTCATGAATCTCACATTTTGCTCCACACCGCTACTTTGAGATTCAAGAGGCTGCTCGTCTGCTATTCAAGAAATTCCAAAAATTGCTCCAACAATGGCAACGAAAGCTCTCCTGTTTGTACGTAGATTTTGGAATCTACCAATTCCCTCCCCCATGTTGAGACATTCTTCTTCTCTTTTTTCTACCACCATGACACCATTTCTGGACAAATGGAAGCCTCTCCATCCCATTCCACCTAATCCTAATGTGCATTTTCGGTGGTTCCCCCATTTTTCGGTTTTTCATCTCTGCCATTGTCCCCAATTTTCGGTGGTTCAGCATTTTTCGGTGGTTCAGTGCTGAACCGCCGAAAAATTGGAACACTGGCACAGATGAAAAACCGAAAAATGGGGACACTAGCATATCTGGTAATCTCTTGACTTCATTATTGTTTATATAGTATTTTCTGAATATTTGGTTGACGGTCTTGCATTCTTTAGAAGGGTTTGGACATGAATCACCACAAAATGGGGATACTGGGGGAAAAGATTCTGCACAAAACACTTATGGTAATCTCTTCACTTGTTTAGTTGATATTCTGAATATTTGGTTGACGGTCTTGCATTCTTCTGAAGGGTCTGGACATGTACCAAATGGGGATACTGGGGAAATGATTCTGCACAAAATAGATCTGGAAATTTTTTCACCTCATTGTTATTTCCTTCATTATTGTTTATATAGTTAAATATTTATCAAAAAAAAAAATTGTTTATATAGTTAAATAATGATTTAATATTTCACCTCATTGTTATTTACTTCATTGTTGTTTATATATTTAAATAATGATTTAATATAACAAAACTTTCCCTGAATATTTGGTTGACATTGGTCTTGCATTCTTCAGAAATGTCTGGACAAGCTAATTCAGGTAGCCTCTTCACTTCTACTATGACAAACCACAAAACCCTCACTCTCTGTGCATTTATTATTACATAGGCGGGGGCATAATGTTCATACATATATTAATTATCTAAATTTATTACTTCTCAGGAGGATCTGATGATGGAAGATCTGATGATGAGTTCAAGTTCAACACTACCTTTGGTAATCTTGTCTATTAAACCTATTCTTTACTGAATTCTATATTACTTCTATATTGAAATAAATTGTAATTAAAACCGTAAACCTTTAAAACACAATTGGCATCAAGAATTTGGAAACGGTAACTCTAGCCACCTCTGCAGCTGATATTCCCACCCTTTGTGATGTCTTGCATTACTCTCATCCCATGGGGCCCAAAACACTGCAGTGAACACCATCACCACTGCTTTTATCTTATTCTCAGTCACTTTGTCCCCAAGCATTCTAGCCTTTCTCCGAGATCCTGTGTCTAGGGCTGATCAGTTCCTTACCAATCGTATGACTAGCTCCTCTAAACAGTTTGGTATAATAGCCAACAGTCCACTTTAATATCATACTCGGAGAGGATGTGGTCTCTCTCTAACAGACTACTTCAAGTGTTTAGCATTGACTTATTATAATTACATTTTTCAGGGCATTTTCAATTTGTTATCTGTTACTTTTTGCATGTGTTTTCAAATTGGGTAATTTTTTTTATTTTTTTTGATAAGAATAAAAACCAGATTATTATTAATAACCGAGCGTTAGTCTAGTATAAACATTGGTCAGTTGAGTCATGTGTAGTGTTGGGAGTTTATTGAAGTCATATTATGGATTTTAGAGTTTGTAAATATGGAATTTGAAGAGTTGACAAGTTTTGACATTCCAAGCTTATGATTATTATTTTTGCCCTTTACCATATATATAAATTGTGAGAGGGAAGTGCAGCCATTGCACATAAACCTTCAATTAAATTCATGTTCCTTGGTTATTTTGCAAACTTAAATTAAAGATTATACTTCAAATTTTGATTTTGATTTTTTTTTTTTTTTTTTTGTTATTTGAAAATTGTTCTATTGGAGCTTGCGGTTCAATTTATTTATGGAAGAACAATGGCTGTGATCACACATGATAAGGCCTCTTCTAATCTACCTCTATGATTCTTCTCCATATCAATAATTTGTCTGTTGAAATAGAGGGTTACCTGATACCTATAATATATATCTGGCAGACTGGCTTCTTGGAAATGTTGTCTATTTAGTGAAATTTAGTGAAATGTTTGACTATCGAATGTGATTTTATTCAAGATCTAAATTTGATGTAGAAGAAATAGATCTGCTTTTCAGAATCTCTGAATCTTCAATTATGCTCCAATTCCGATGAGATAGAGAACAACACTACTAAATCACTCTTGTGTTTGTGTGTGTGCTCTAAAAAATAAAATCAGAAAAATCAGATTTGATTTTCTGAAAAATATCTCTCAAAAGGCTCTCTCTAAATAATGAATTTTTGTTCTTAAAAGTCATACCTCAATGTTGAATGAAAGAGAGATTATACAGAAGTTTGGAAGACCTAAGAATACTTGGAAAGACCTAAGAATACTTGGAAATCAAGTCAAATTCGTGCATAGGATTTTGGAAGGAAGTCTATACCAAATAGGAATCAAAACAGATCAGGAAACTAAAGTTACCAAAGCTGTCTGAAGACCTTAAATCGGTTCAAGAAAGTATAATCAGTTCAAGATGGCCAGTGTAAAATTTGAAGAATCCTTTTAATTCTTGAACCGGTTCAAGATTGTTGAACTGGTTTAAGATGACCAGTCTTGAAAATCTCCACAGAGCCTCAAATATTGAACCTGTTCAAGTTGGGCAGAATCTAAAAACTTCCTAAAAGTTGTGTTTCAACCTTCCAAAACTTCCTAAATGTTCTTACATACTCTTATACCTTTCTAAAGCATTGTTCTCATCATTCAGTGTGTATTAAAGTATGAACGCTTGAATTTCTTCAAATCTACTTCTGATCTTCAATCTTGAAATTCTGAATCAAAATTTTACAACTTGATCGGGCTTGTTTTGACAACGAAATTAGTCAATTACAAAATGTATATCTCACACTCTAGCTTTTAACTCGAAATTATGCACTTCAAAAGTTTCTGTAGGACTTAGCAGTAGTGACGACTAATGTGACTAGACTAAAACATTATATTTTTGCCATGATAACAAGAGCCTTAAGCTTGGCTTGTAGTATTAGGCCCACCTTTGATGTAAATTAGTTATATTAAACATAAGTTATGATATATATTAAATATATAAATTTTTATAAAACCTTAAAATGAACTGCGATGAACAATTTGAGGTAAAATTAGTATAAATCATGGAGTATGAACCTGAACCAGACTCAACCAGTTGAGGTGATTTATAACTAAGTGAGCTATATATATATAATTGGGCTGTCTAAAAATTAAAAAGATAATAATAATAATAATTCTCTTTCATTAGCCATTAACATAATATCAAGAAAATATTAAAAAAAGAAGAAGATTAATGTAAAATGTGTATAGACCTAGGTGAAATGGAGGTTATTGGACCAATGTCAGGCACTAGTTAAAAATTTGAAAGATTGTAAAACCCTTCCTCAAACTAAAGAGTAATTTTACATCCCCACTTGCAATTTATTTATCTTAGCAAAAATTGCTACTTATGCACCAAACCTTGTGATTAGTTTTAAAAGCAATATAATTATGCACCAAACCTTATAAGAAAGTGGCCCAATGAAATTTTGGTCACCACTGTATAATGCTATAACAATTGGACTACACCCCGCCTACCTTTTTATATACCTATTTGTGGCCATTGGATCAAATTTGATCCAATGGCTATTATTATCAAAATCTTGATAATCCCTAGTAACTACAGGGCACAATCTTAGACACCGCCCTCATTGTTTAGGAGCTCCTTTGAGATTCAAGAGCTGCTCCTCTGCGATTCGAACAATGGCAACGAAGGCTCTGCTGGTTGTACGTAGGTTCCGTCGTCTACCAATTCCCTCCCCTATGTTGGGACGTTTTTCTTCTCCCATTTCTCCCATTCCTAGCATGACACCATTTAAGCCTCTCCATCCCATTGCACCTCCCATTCCTGTGCTTTTTTGCTGGTTCAGTGCTGAACCACCCAAAAATGGGGACGCTAGCAGATCTGGTAATCTCTCGACTTCATTATTGTTTATATAGTTGATTTTCTGGTTGACGGTCTTTTGTATTTTCAGAAGGGTCTGGACATGAGTCACCCCAAAATGGGAATACTGGGGGAAAGGATTCTGCTAGTTCTGGTAATGTCTTCACTTGTTTATGTAGTTGATTTTCTGAATATTTTGGTTGACAGTCTTTTCTTCTGAAGGGTCTGGAGACGTACCACCAATTGGGGATAATACTAGGGAAAATGGTTTTGCACAAAATACATCTTGTAATTTCTTCACCTCGTTGTTGATTTATATAGTTAAATAATGATTTAGTATTTCACCTCATTGTTGATTTATATACTTAAATAATGATTTATTATTTCACCTCATTGTTATTTACTTCATTGTTGATTTATATAGTTAAATAATGATTTAATATAACAAAACTTTCCCTTAGTATTTGGTTGACAGTGGTCTTGATATCTTTGGAAATGTCTGGACAAGCTAACTCAGGTAGCCTCTTCACTTCTACTATGACAAACCACAAAACCTTCACTCTCTGTGCATTTATTATTACATAGGCGGGGGCATAATGTTCATAAATTTATTAATTATCTAAATTTATTACTTCTCAGGAGGAGGATCTGATGATGGAGGATCTGATAATGAGTTCAAGTTCAACATTACCTTTGGTAATCTTGTCTATTAAACCTATTCTTCACTGAATTCTATATTACTTCTATATTGAAATAAATTGTAATTAAAACCGTAAACCTTTAAAGCACAATTGGCATCAAGAATCTGGAAACAGGTAACTCTAGCCACCTCTGCAGCTGATATTCCCACCCTTTGTGATGTCTTGCATTACTCTCATCCCATAGGCCCCAAAACACTGCAGTGAACACCATCACCACTGCTTTTATCTTATTGTCATTCACTTTGTCCCCAAGCATTCTAGCCTCTTTCTCCGAGATCCTGTGTCTAGGGCTGATCGGATCCTCACCAATCGTATGACTAGCTCCTCTAAACAGTTTGGTATAATAGCCAACAGTCCACTTTAATATCATACTCGGAGAGGATGTGTTCTCTCTCTAACAGACTACTTCAAGTGTTTAGCATTGACTTATTATAATTACATTTTTCAGGGTATTTTCAATTTGTTATCTGTTACTTTTTGCATGTGTTTTCAAATTGGGTAATTTTTTTTTTTGATAAGAATAAAAAACAGATTATTATTAATAACCGAGCGTTAGTCTAGTATAAACATTGGTCAGTTGAGTCATGTGTAGTGTTGGGAGTTTATTGAAGTCATATTATGGATTTTAGAGTTTGTAAATATGGAATTTGAAGAGTTGACAAGTTTTGACATTCCAAGCTTATGATTATTATTTTTGCCCTTTACCATATATATAAATTGTGAGAGGGAAGTGCAGCCATTGCACATAAACCTTCAATTAAATTTATGTTCCTTGGTTATTTTGCGAACTTAAATTAAAGATTATACTTCAAATTTTGATTTTGATTTTTTTTTTTTTTTTGTTATTCGAAAACTGTTCTATCGGAGCTTGTGGTTCAATTTATTTATGGAAGAACAATGGCTGTGATCACACATGATAAGGCCTCTTCTAATCTACCTCTATGATTCTTCTCCATATCGATAATTTGTCTATTGAAATAGAGGGTTACCTGATACCCATAATATATATGGTAGACTTGCTTCTTAGAAATGTTGTCTATTTAGTGAAATTTAGTGAAATGTTTGACTATTGAATGTGATTTTATTCTTGGTACGGATTTTTTTTTTTTGATAAGTAATTTTATTCTTGGTACAGATACCGTGGTGTGGATCCAATTTGTAGCTCTGGTGGTGGGCGGATTGTCTTTAGGCCTGCAGTATCTCACCTACCTTGACGAATATGAATCAAAGAAGCTGGCAAGAGAATCTTTAATGCAGGGGGAGAATCTGTAAAGCAGCTGAAAACGATGGTAGACACTCTTGGTAGAATTGAGCTGCAGGGAAAGACCTCTTGGTGGAATCGCTTTTTGGGGCTTTTTCGGTAAGTTGTTGTGGTTCTATCTTTTACTTATGAAGACATGAGACTTAATTCTCATCTTGGATTCTGTATTATTTTGTGTGCAAGTTGGCAGTCGGTTAGACCAATCGTTTATATACCCTTATATTTGTGGCCATTGGATCAGATCAAATTTGATCCAATGGCTATTATTATCAAAATCCTTATATTGTTTAGGTCATGAATCTCACATTCTGCTCCACGCCGCTCCTTTGAGATTCAAGAGGCTGCTCGACTGCTATTCAAGAAATTCCAAAAGTGCTCCAACAATGGCAACGAAAGCTCTCCTGTTTGTACGTAGATTCCGGAATCTACCAATTCCCTCCCCAATGTTGAGACGTTCTTCTTCTCTTATTTCTCCCACCATGACACCATTCTTGGACAAATGGAAGCCTCTCCATCCCATTCCGCCTAAATCCTAATGTGCATTTTCGGTGGTTCCCCCATTTTTCGGTTTTTCTTCTCTGCCATTGTCCCCATTTTTCGGTGGTATACTAGGGAAATGATTCTGCACAAAATAGATCTGGTAATTTCTTCACCTCATTGTTATTTACTTCATTGTTGTTTATATAGTTAAATAATGATTTAATATAACAAAACTTTCCCTGACTATTTGGTTGACAGTGGTCTTGCATTCTTCAGAAATGTCTGGACAAGCTAATTCAGGTAGCCTCTTCACTTCTACTATGACAAACCACAAAACCCTCACTCTCTGTGCATTTATTATTACATAGGCGGGGGCATAATGTTCATACATATATTAATTATCTAAATTTATTACTTCTCAGGAGGATCTGATGATGGAAGATCTGATGATGAGTTCAAGTTCAACACTACCTTTGGTAATCTTGTCTATTAAACCTATTCTTTACTGAATTCTATATTACTTCTATATTGAAATAAATTGTAATTAAAACCGTAAACCTTTAAAACACAATTGGCATCAAGAATCTGGAAACAGGTAACTCTAGCCACCTCTGCAGCTGATATTCCCACCCTTTGTGATGTCTTGCATTACTCTCATCCCATAGGGCCCAAAACACTGCAGTGAACACCATCCCCACTGCCTTTATCTCATTCTCAGTCACTCTGTTCCCAAGCATTCTAGCCTCTTTCTCTGAGATCATGTGTCTAGGGCTGATCAGATCCTCACCAATCGTATGACTAGCTCCTCCAAACAGTTTGGTATAATAGCCAACAGTCCACTTCAAGTGTTTAGCATTGACTTATTGTAATTACATTTTTCAGGGCATTTTCAATTTTTTATCTGTAACTTTTTGCAAGTCCACTTCAAGTGTGTAGCATTGACTTATTGTAATTACATTTTTCAGCGCATTTTCAATTTTTTATCTGTAACTTTTTGCATGTGTGTTTTCAATTTTAATTTATTTTTTAATTTATTTTAATTAAGTTATTTATTTATTTATTTATTTTGATAAGAATAAAAACCAGATTATTATCAATAACCGAGTATAAACCTTGGTCAGTTGGATCTTGTGTAGTGTTGGGAGCTTCTTGAAGTCATATTATGGATTTTAGAGTTTGTAAATATGGAATTTGAAGAGTTGACAAGTTTTGACATTCCATGCTTATGATTATTATTTTTGCCCTTACCATATATAAATTGTGAGGGAAGTGCAGCCCACTTAAACTTCAATTAAATTCATGTACCTTGGTTATTTTTCGAACTTAAATTAAAGATTATACTTCAAATTTTCATTTTGATTTATTTTTATTTTTATTTTTTGTTATTTGAAAACTTTTCTATTGGAGCTTGTGGTTCAATTTATTTATGGAAGAACAATGGTTGTGATCGCACATGATAAGGCCTCTTCTAATCTACCTCTCCGTTTCTTCTCCATATCAATAATTTGTCAGTTGAAATTGAGGGTTACCTGATACCTATAATATATATGGTAGACTGGCTTCTTAGAAATGTTGTCTATTTAGTGAAATTTAGTGAAATGTTTGACTATTGAATGTGATTTTATTCTTGGTACAGATACCGTGGTGGATCCAATTTGTAGCTCTGGTGGTGGCCGGATTGTCTTTTGGCCTGCAGTGTCTCACCTACCTTGACGAATATGAATCAAAGAAGCTGGCAAAAGAATCTTTAATGCAGGGGGAGAATCTGTAAAGCAGCTGAAAACGATGGTAGACACTCTTGGCAGAATCGAGCTGCAGGGAAAGACTGAGCTGCAGGGAAAGACCTCTTGGCGGAATCGTTTTTTGGGGCTTTTGTTGGTAAGTTGTTGTGGTTCTATCATTTACTTTGAAGACATGAGACTTAAATCTCTTTTTGGATTCTGTATTATTTTGTGTGCAAGTGTACCAGTCGGTTAGACTGAAGATGAAAGATGAATTTAAAAATAGACGATGTATTATTTTGTGTGCAAGTTTTGACCATCGGTTAATTTAAGCACAATTTAAACATATCGTCTTTTGTTGCATGGTATTAAGATTTGATTCGTGTAATTTTATGGGTTAAGACCATCAGAATAGAATTTCCTTCCAGGTGAGTGAAGAAAACTTCAAGCCTGGTGAATTCTCCAAGTGATGGAATAATTTTTTTTTGACAATCTGGGTATAGACTGACCCAATCCATGTGTGACTGGGACACAGTAAGTACGTTCCTTGCCCAACGAAACCAAATAAAATATGGGTTGGTTGTGTTTTGGTCCTTTTGGGTAGGACTGGGCTGGTCATGTTTCTTTTTAAGTAACTAAAGGACCACAGCTGGCCCAGGACCAGGCCCAGTTCGGGCTGATGTGACACTAGAGCCATCCCCATTAAACTTTCTATAAAAAAATGGGCCAGTATAATTAGGCTTTAATTACAAATGCTTGGATCATTTTATAAACAATACTTGCAAATGACGTGTTCATTTTGAATTTATTTGTCTGAACTGCAATTTATACTTATAAAATATATATATATATATATATATATATATATATATATATATATATATATATATTTCAATTTATCTCTTTGTTTGATGTGGATATGTGTCAAAGTATGACACCTTTTAAACCAAAAAAAAGTTGTGAATGATGTTATAACAATTGTTTGATTTTCTTAGCTTTTTTTAAGGGGCACTCAATTAAAAATTTAAATTAAATGAAACTTGGTGGAAAAGAGGTTTTCATAGGGTAGTCAACACAAACAAAAGATTAGTTAGCATTATCTCCGATAGTGTCTTTAGATTCTGTTTATCTTTATATTTTAAAAAAAGAAATACTCTGGATGGTATATGTGTTGGCCTAATTTGAATGGGTTAAGTGTATTAATGTATAATAAATTAAGTAAAAGTTAATTTTTTATATATAATAAAAATAATATTATTATTTTAGTATCGAATTCTTGTTGTGTTCGAGTTATATTTTTTAAAGAAAATTATCATATTACTGTATCTATATCTTTAAGAAAATTATCATATTACTGTGTCTATATCTTATCTAACCAATGTCTTATGTCCGTCTGTACTTCATATCTAGCCGATAAGCTTCTTGTGAAATTCTCAATAATATGACTATAAAAGGCTTAAACAAAATCATCATACGGCCCGAATGGAATTTCATATGATTGAGAATTTCACAAGAAGCTTATCGGCTAGATATGAAGTACGGACGGACGTAAGACATAGGTTAGATAAGATATAGACACAGTAATATGATAATTTTCTTAAAGATATAGATACAGTAATATGATAATTTTCTTTAAAAAATATAACTCGAACACAACAAGAATACGATACTAAAATAATAATATTATTTTTATTATATATAAAAAATTAACTTTTACTTAACTTATTATACATTAATACACTTAACCCATTCAAATTAGGCCAACACATATACCATCCAGAGTATTTCTTTTTTGAAACTACACAGATAAACAGCCTACTCCATTAAAATCTAAAGACACTATCGGAGATAATGCTAACTAATCTTTTGTTTGTGTTGACTACCCTATGAAAACCTCTTTTCCACCAAGTTTCATTTAATTTAAATTTTTAATTGAGGGCCCCTTAAAAAAGCTAATAAAATCAAACAATTGTTATAACATCATTCACAACTTTTTTTTGGTTTAAAAGGTGTCATACTTTGACACATATCCACATCAAACAAAGAGATAAATTGAAATATTTATATATTTTATAGGTATAAATTGCAGTTCAGACAAATAAATTCAAAATGAACACGTCATTTGCAAGTATTGTTTATAAAATAATCCAAGCATTTGTAATTAAAGCCTAATTATAATGGCCCATTTTTTTATAGAAAGTTTAATGGGGATGGCTCTAGTGTCACATCAGCCCGAACTGGGCCTGGTCCTGGGCCAGCTGTGGTCCTTTAGTTACTTAAAAAGAAACATGACCAGCCCAGTCCTACCCAAAAGGACCAAAACACAACCAACCCATATTTTATTTGGTTTGGTTGGGCAAGGGACGTACTTACTGGGTCCCAGTCACACATGGATTGGGTCAGTCTATACCCAGATTGTCAAAAAAAATTATTCCATCACTTGGAGAATTCACCAGGCTTGAAGTTTTCTTCACTCACCTGGAAGGAGATTCTATTCTGATGGTCTTAACCCATAAAATTACACGAATCAAATCTTAATACCATGCAACAAAAGACGATATGTTTAAATTGTGCTTAAATTAACCGTTGGTCAAAACTTGCACACAAAATAATACATCGTCTATTTTTAAATTCATCTTTCATCTTCAGTCTAACCGACTGGTACACTTGCACACAAAATAATACAGAATCCAAAAAGAGATTTAAGTCTCATGTCTTCAAAGTAAATGATAGAACCACAACAACTTACCAACAAAAGCCCCAAAAAACGATTCCGCCAAGAGGTCTTTCCCTGCAGCTCAGTCTTTCCCTGCAGCTCGATTCTGCCAAGAGTGTCTACCATCGTTTTCAGCTGCTTTACAGATTCTCCCCCCACATTAAAGATTCTTTTGCCAGCTTCTTTGATTCATATTCGTCAAGGTAGGTGAGATACTGCAGGCCAAAAGACAATCCGGCCACGACCAGAGCTACAAATTGGATCCACCACGGTATCTGTACCAAGAATAAAATCACATTCAATAGTCAAACATTTCACTAAATTTCACTAAATAGACAACATTTCTAAGAAGCCAGTCTACCATATATATTATAGGTATCAGGTAACCCTCAATTTCAACTGACAAATTATTGATATGGAGAAGAAACGGAGAGGTAGATTAGAAGAGGCCTTATCATGTGTGATCACAACCATTGTTCTTCCATAAATAAATTGAACCACAAGCTCCAATAGAAAAGTTTTCAAATAACAAAAAATAAAATAAAAAAAAATCAAAATGAAAATTTGAAGTATAATCTTTAATTTAAGTTCGAAAAATAACCAAGGTACATGAATTTAATTGAAGGTTTAAGTGGGCTGCACTTCCCTCACAATTTATTTATGGTAAGGGCAAAAATAATAATCATAAGCATGGAATGTCAAAACTTGTCAACTCTTCAAATTCCATATTTACAGACTCTAAAATCCATAATATGACTTCAAGAAGCTCCCAACACTACGCAAGATCCAACTGACCAAGGTTTATACTCGGTTATTGATAATAATCTGGTTTTTATTCTTATCAAAATAAATAAATAAATTAATTAAAATAAATTAAAAAATAAAATAAAATTGAAAACACACATGCAAAAAGTTACAGATAAAAAATTGAAAATGCCCTGAAAAATGTACTTACAATAAGTCAATGCTAAACACTTGAAGTGGACTGTTGGCTATTATACCAAACTGTTTGGAGGAGCTAGTCATACGATTGGTGAGGATCTGATCAGCCCTAGACACATGATCTCAGAGAAAGAGGCTAGAATGCTTGGGAACAGAGTGACTGAGAATGAGATAAAGGCAGTGGGGATGGTGTTCACTGCAGTGTTTTGGGCCGGTGGGAATATCAGCTGCAGAGGTGGCTAGAGTTACCTATTTCTAGATTCTTGATGCCAATTGTGTTTTAAAGGTTTACGGTTTTAATTACAATTTATTTCAATATAGAATTCAGTAAAGAATAGGTTTAATAGACAAGATTACCAAAGGTAGTGTTGAACTTGAACTCATCATCAGATCTTCCATCATCAGATCCTCCTGAGAAGTAATAAATTTAGATAATTAATATATGTATGAACATTATGCCCCCGCCTATGTAATAATAAATGCACAGAGAGTGAGGGTTTTGTGGTTTGTCATAGTAGAAGTGAAGAGGCTACCTGAATTAGCTTGTCCAGACATTTCTGAAGAATGCAAGACCACTGTCAACCAAATATTCAGGGAAAGTTTTGTTATATTAAATCATTATTTAACTATATAAACAACAATGAAGTAAATAACAATGAGGTGAAATATTAAATCATTATTTAACTATATAAACAATAATGAAGTAAATAACAATGAGGTGAAGAAATTACCAGATCTATTTTGTGCAGAATCATTTCCCTAGTATACCACCGAAAAATGGGGACAATGGCAGAGAAGAAAAACCGAAAAATGGGGGAACCACCGAAAATGCACATTAGGATTAGGCGGAATGGGATGGAGAGGCTTCCATTTGTCCAGAAATGGTGTCATGGTGGGAGAAATAAGAGAAGAACGTCTCAACATTGGGGAGGGAATTGGTAGATTCCGGAATCTACGTACAAACAGGAGAGCTTTCGTTGCCATTGTTGGAGCACTTTTGGAATTTCTTGAATAGCAGTCGAGCAGCCTCTTGAATCTCAAAGGAGTGGCGTGGAGCAGAATGTGAGATTCATGACCTAAACAATATAAGGATTTTGATAATAATAGCCATTGGATCAAATTTGATCTGATCCAATGGCCACAAATATAAGGGTATATAAACGATTGGTCTAACCGACTGCCAACTTGCACACAAAATAATACAGAATCCAAGATGAGAATTAAGTCTCATGTCTTCATAAGTAAATGATAGAACCACAACAACTTACCGAAAAAGCCCCAAAAAGCGATTCCACCAAGAGGTCTTTCCCTGCAGCTCAATTCTACCAAGAGTGTCTACCATCGTTTTCAGCTGCTTTACAGATTCTCTCCCTGCATTAAAGATTCTCTTGCCAGCTTCTTTGATTCATATTCGTCAAGGTAGGTGAGATACTGCAGGCCTAAAGACAATCCGCCCACCACCAGAGCTACAAATTGGATCCACACCACGGTATCTGTACCAAGAATAAAATTACTTATCAAAAAAAAAAAAATCTGTACCAAGAATAAAATCACATTCAATAGTCAAACATTTCACTAAATTTCACTAAATAGACAACATTTCTAAGAAGCAAGTCTACCATATATATTATGGGTATCAGGTAACCCTCTATTTCAATAGACAAATTATTGATATGGAGAAGAATCATAGAGGTAGATTAGAAGAGGCCTTATCATGTGTGATCACAGCCATTGTTCTTCCATAAATAAATTGAACCACAAGCTCCAATAGAACAGTTTTCAAATAACAAAAAAAAAAAAAAATCAAAATCAAAATTTGAAATATAATCTTTAATTTAAGTTCGCAAAATAACCAAGGAACATGAATTTAATTGAAGGTTTATGTGCAATGGCTGCACTATTTATATATATGGTAAAGGGCAAAAATAATAATCATAAGCTTGGAATGTCAAAACTTGTCAACTCTTCAAATTCCATATTTACAAACTCTAAAATCCATAATATGACTTCAATAAACTCCCAACACTACACATGACTCAACTGACCAATGTTTGTACAAGAGTAATGCTCGGTTATTAATAATAATCTGGTTTTTATTCCTATCAAAAAAAATAAAAAAAATTACCCAACTTGAAAACACATGCAAAAAGTAACAGATAACAAATTGAAAATGCCCTTAAAAATGTAATTATAATAAGTCAATGCTAAACACTTGAAGTAGTCTGTTAGAGAGAGTCTGTTAGAGAGAGACCACATCCTCTCCGAGTATGTTATTAAAGTGGACTGTTGGCTATTATACCAAACTGCTTAGAGGAGCTAGTCATACGATTGGTGAGGGGATCTGATCAGCCCTAGACACAGGATCTCGGAGAAAGAGGCTAGAATGCTTGGGGACAAAGTGAATGAAAATAAGATAAAAGCAGTGGTGATGGTGTTCACTGCAGTGTTTTGGGGCCTATGGGTTGAGAGTAATGCAAGACATCACAAAGGGTGGGAATATCAGCTGCAGAGGTGGCTAGAGTTACCTGTTTCCAGATTCTTGATGCCAATTGTGTTTTAAAGGTTTACGGTTTTAATTACAATTTATTTCAATATAGAAGTAATATAGAATTCAGTGAAGAATAGGTTTAATAGACAAGATTACCAAAGGTAATGTTGAACTTGAACTCATTATCAGATCCTCCATCATCAGATCCTCCTCCTGAGAAGTAATAAATTTAGATAATTAATAAATTTATGAACATTATGCCCCCGCCTATGTAATAATAAATGCACAGAGAGTGAAGGTTTTGTGGTTTGTCATAGTAGAAGTGAAGAGGCTACCTGAGTTAGCTTGTCCAGAAATTTCCAAAGATATCAAGACCACTGTCAACCAAATATTAAGGGAAAGTTTTGTTATATTAAGTCATTATTTAACTATATAAATCAACAATGAAGTAAATAACAATGAGGTGAAATAATAAATCATTATTTAACTATATAAATCAATAATGAGGTGAAATACTAAATCATTATTTAACTATATAAATCAACAACGAGGTGAAGAAATTACAAGATGTATTTTGTGCAAAACCATTTTCCCTAGTATTATCCCCATTTGGTGGTACGTCTCCAGACCCTTCAGAAGAAAAGACAGTCAACCAAAATATTCAGAAAATCAACTATATAAACAAGTGAAGACATTACCAGAACTAGCAGAATCCTTTCCCCCAGTATTCCCATTTTGGGGTGACTCATGTCCAGACCCTTCTGAAAATACAAAAGACCGTCAACCAGAAAATCAACTATATAAACAATAATGAAGTCAAGAGATTACCAGATCTGCTAGCGTCCCCATTTTTGGGTGGTTCAGCACTGAACCAGCAAAAAAGCGCAGGAATGGGAGGTGCAATGGGATGGAGAGGCTTAAATGGTGTCATGCTAGGAATGGGAGAAATGGGAGAAGAAAAACGTCCCAACATAGGGGAGGGAATTGGTAGACGACGGAACCTACGTACAACCAGCAGAGCCTTCATTGCCATTGTTCGAATCGCAGAGGAGCAGCTCTTGAATCTCAAAGGAGCTCCTAAACAATGAGGGCGGTGTCTAAGATTGTGCCCTGTAGTTACTATGGATTATCAAGATTTTGATAATAATAGCCATTGGATCAAATTTGATCCAATGGCCACAAATAGGTATATAAAAAGGTAGGCGGGGCGTAGTCCAATTGTTATAGCATTATACAGTGGTGACCAAAATTTCATTGGGCCACTTTCTTATAAGGTTTGGTGCATAATTATATTGCTTTTAAAACTAATCACAAGGTTTGGTGCATAAGTAGCAATTTTTGCTAAGATAAATAAATTGCAAGTGGGGATGTAAAATTACTCTTTAGTTTGAGGAAGGGTTTTACAATCTTTCAAATTTTTAACTAGTGCTTGACATTGGTCCAATAACCTCCATTTCACCTAGGTCTATACACATTTTACATTAATCTTCTTCTCTTTTTTTTAATATTTTCTTGATATTATGTTAATGGCTAATGAAAGAGAATTATTATTATTATCTTTTTAATTTTTAGACAGCCCAATTATATATATATAGCTCACTTAGTTATAAATCACCTCAACGAGTCTGGTTCAGGTTCATACTCCATGATTTATACTAATTTTACCTCAAATTGTTCATCGCAGTTCATTTTAAGGTTTTATAAAAATTTATATATTTAATATATATCATAACTTATGTTTAATATAACTAATTTACATCAAAGGTGGGCCTAATACTACAAGCCAAGCTTAAGGCTCTTGTTATCATGGCAAAAATATAATGTTTTAGTCTAGTCACATTAGTCGTCACTACTGCTAAGTCCTACAGAAACTTTTGAAATGCATAATTTCGAGTTAAAAGCTAGAGTGTGAGATATATATTTTGTAATTGACTAATTTCGTTGTCAAAACAAGCCCGATCAAGTTGTAAAATTTTGATTCAGAATTTCAAGATTGAAGATCAGAAGTAGATTTGAAGAAATTCAAGCGTTCATACTTTAATACACACTGAATGATGAAAACAATGCTTTAGAAAGGTATAAGAGTATGTAAGAACATTTAGGAAGTTTTGGAAGGTTGAAACACAACTTTTAGGAAGTTTTTAGATTCTGCCCAACTTGAACAGGTTCAATATTTGAGGCTCTGTGGAGATTTTCAAGACTGGTCATCTTAAACCAGTTCAACAATCTTGAACCGGTTCAAGAATTAAAAGGATTCTTCAAATTTTACACTGGCCATCTTGAACTGATTATACTTTCTCGAACCGATTTAAGGTCTTCAGACAGCTTTGGTAACTTTAGTTTCCTGATCTGTTTTCATTCCTATTTGGTATAGACTTCCTTCGAAAATCCTATGCACGAATTTGACTTGATTTCCAAGTATTCTTATGTCTTCCAAACTTCTGTATAATCTCTCTTTCATTCAACATTGAGGTATGACTTTTAAGAACAAAAATTCATTATTTAGAGAGAGCCTTTTGAGAGATATTTTTCAGAAAATCAAATCTGATTTTTCTGATTTTATTTTTGAGAGCACACACACAAACACAAGAGTGATTTAGTAGTGTTGTTCTCTATCTCATCGGAATTGGAGCATAATTGAAGATTCAGAGATTCCGAAAAGCAGATCTATTTCTTCTACATCAAATTTAGATCTTGAATAAAATCACATTCGATAGTCAAACATTTCACTAAATATCACTAAATTGACAACATTTCCAAGAAGCCAGTCTACCATAATATTATAGGTATCAGGTAACCCTCTATTTCAACAGACAAATTATTGATATGGAGAAGAATCATAGAGGTAGATTAGAAGAGGCCTTATCATGTGTGATCACAGCCATTGTTCTTCCATAAATAAATTGAACCGCAAGCTCCAATAGAAAAGTTTTCAAATAACAAAAAATAAAATAAAAAAAAATCAAAATGAAAATTTGAAGTATAATCTTTAATTTAAGTTTACAAAATAACCAAGGAACATGAATTTAATTGAAGGTTTACATGCAGTGGCTGCACTTCCCTCTCACAATTTATATATATGGTAAAGGGCAAAAATAATAATCATAAGCTTGGAATGTCAAAACTTGTCAACTCTTCAAATTCCATATTTACAAACTCTAAAATCCATAATATGACTTCAATAAACTCCCAACACTACACATGACTCAACTGACCAATGTTTATACTAGACTAACGCTCGGTTATTAATAATAATCTGGTTTTTATTCTTATCAAAAAAAATAAAAAAAATTACCCAATTTGAAAACACATGCAAAAAGTAACAGATAACAAATTGAAAATGCCCTGAAAAATGTAATTATAATAAGTCAATGCTAAACACTTGAAGTAGTCTGTTAGAGAGAGACCACATCCTCTCCGAGTATGATATTAAAGTGGACTGTTGGCTATTATACCAAACTGTTTAGAGGAGCTAGTCATACGATTGGTAAGGAACTGATCAGCCCTAGACACAGGATCTCGGAGAAAGAGACGAGAATGCTTGGGGACAAAGTGACTGAGAATAAGATAAAAGCAGTGGTGATGGTGTTCACTGCAGTGTTTTGGGCCCTATGGGATGAGAGTAATGCAAGACATCAAAAAGGGTGGGAATATCAGCTGCAGAGGTGGCTAGAGTTACCCGTTTCCAGATTCTTGATGCCAATTGTGTTTTAAAGGTTTACGGTTTTAATTACAATTTATTTCAATATAGAAGTAATATAGAATTCAGTAAAGAATAGGTTTAATAGACAAGATTACCAAAGGTAGTGTTGAACTTGAACTCATCATCAGATCTTCCATCATCAGATCCTCCTGAGAAGTAATAAATTTAGATAATTAATATATGTATGAACATTATGCCCCCGCCTATGTAATAATAAATGCACAAAGAGTGAGGGTTTTGTGGTTTGTCATAGTAGAAGTGAAGAGGCTACCTGAATTAGCTTGTCCAGACATTTCTGAAGAATGCAAGACCAATGTCAACCAAATATTCAGGGAAAGTTTTGTTATAGAGGCTACTTGAATTAGCTTGTCCAGACATTTCTGAAGAATGCAAGACCAATGTCAACCAAATATTCAGGGAAAGTTTTGTTATATTAAATCATTATTTAACTATATAAACAACAATGAAGTAAATAACAATGACGTGAAATATTAAATCATTATTTAACTATATAAACAATAATGAAGTAAATAACAATGAGGTGAAGAAATTTCCAGATCTATTTTGTGCAGAATCATTTCCCCAGTATCCCCATTTGGTACATGTCCAGACCCTTCAGAAGAATGCAAGACCGTCAACCAAATATTCAGAATATCAACTAAACAAGTGAAGAGATTACCATAAGTGTTTTGTGCAGAATCTTTTCCCCCAGTATCCCCATTTTGTGGTGATTCATGTCCAAACCCTTCTAAAGAATGCAAGACCGTCAACCAAATATTCAGAAAATACTATATAAACAATAATGAAGTCAAGAGATTACCAGATATGCTAGTGTCCCCATTTTTCGGTTTTTCATCTGTGCCAGTGTTCCAATTTTTCGGCGGTTCAGCACTGAACCACCGAAAAATGCTGAACCACCGAAAATTGGGGACAATGGCAGAGATGAAAAACCGAAAAATGGGGGAACCACCGAAAATGCACATTAGGATTAGGTGGAATGGGATGGAGAGGCTTCCATTTGTCCAGAAATGGTGTCATGGTGGTAGAAAAAAGAGAAGAAGAATGTCTCAACATGGGTGAGGGAATTGGTAGATTCCAAAATCTACGTACAAACAGGAGAGCTTTCGTTGCCATTGTTGGAGCAATTTTTGGAATTTCTTGAATAGCAGACGAGCAGCCTCTTGAATCTCAAAGTAGCGGTGTGGAGCAAAATGTGAGATTCATGACCCAAACAATATAAGGGTTTTGATAATAATAGCCATTGGATCAAATTTGATGTGATCCAATGGCCACAAATATAAGGGTATATAAAGGATTGGCAATGAATTAGCGTAGTCCAATTGTTATAGCATTGTATAGTGGTGACCAAAATTTCATTGGGCCACTTCCTAATGGTCAAGTGAGTCCAAATACAGCACTGGACCCAGTTACTTACGGGTTGGAGAAACAGTAGGCCGTGGATCCATGCAATATAAGGCCAGCGACTCAACTGTGTGGAGACTTGTGTGAATTTTTTCTGCTTGGTTTGCAACTCTGAGAATAGACTGAAAATAGAAAATTGTACAAAAAATTCTGATTCAGTTTTTTGAGAACTCAGTTATAAAAAGACTTATTTTCATAGAACTTGTCTTTTATAGTTCTCAAAAAACAGATTTTTGTTCTCTGAATTCTTGAGAACTGTTTTAAGAGTTACAAACCAAACATACTCTGACATCGTTGTTCATTTTATGTTTCTAGTGCTTCCTCGTCAAGACACGGTCCTACACGTACAGAGCATCCAACACATAATTTTGGGAATGTAATTGCCCCCAAACATAGTCCCCTGCGAATTATTGTTGGAATTGTCAAGGGAGGGGTAACCCAATCACAACCAACTTCAAAAAATGCATTCCTCGATGATTTTTGCACTTCTTGAAACAAAAAATGGTCGGAGACGGATGGATCACCTTAAATCGGTCCTTGGGTTTAATAATGCCTGTTTAACTAATCTGGTGGGTCGTGCGGGTGGCATTGCCCTCTGGTGGAAAGATGCGGTTCACTTAGAGGTGCCGGACCAGAATAATTTTCATATTAAAGCTTTGGTTCACCCGCAAAATAAAACACCTAGGACCTTTCCATAATTTATTCGAGTACAATTGACACCATTCGTGCATCACAATGGAAATATTTAGAACAACAGTCTCAATTTTGGACGACGCAATTAGTGCTTATAAGTGATTAATGATATTCTCTATACATCTGAGAAGTGTGATGGGCCAGTTAAGACAAGATGGCGTTTGCGTTCATTCCAATCTTTGATAGAGATATGCAATTTGGGTGATTTAGGTTATGCAGGTTATCCTTTTACTTGGAATAACCAACGGGATGGTCGAGTTAATATCCTGTTGGATACTAGTCATAAAAAATAGTGTTTCAAGTGTGAATGAAACTTGTCTGCAACTAAATTATAGTTGGGTGCATAGATGCAACTCATTTTCTATACTAGTACTAAAATGCAAGAAGATGAGGTAATTAATAATCAAACAATGCAAAACAGTACGAATTGGAGGCTACAAGTTTATATAGTGAAGCTTTGAGTTTGAGCTTTTTTAGCAAGTGAAAGTACCTAATATCATATCCATAACAGCACTTTGGTTAATATTATGGGTGCTCTTGAAATACTTAAAGAGATTATGGTTAATTTTTGTTTAGTCCTTCTAAAGTAGAAAGTCAAGGGTTCAAGACCCCATAGGGCCAAGTGTGGTGGTGTGATTGTGTTTCTTACCAATGTACCCAAAAAAAAAAAAAAAAAAAAGTGCTGAAAGTAAGGGAGATAACTAAACAGAAAATTCTTAAATATCAGGATGGTAATGACAGAAACGCTTTAAGAAGAAATTCAAGCTTGTAGAACAAAAGATGCATGCTTATACTATTGTACTTGCTCCATATTTTTTTTTTTTTTTTTGGGTATCAATAAGAACCGACAAGTAATGCTCAAAATTTCAATAGAGTGATCTGATTGTAACATAAGCCCTTCGTACTCTATATTTTTTACTTCTTAGAGCATTAGATTGGCTCAAAATTTGACTTGGTTAAGCTACAAAAACCGTCAAAATTTGACTTGGTTAAGCTACAAAAACCGTCAAAATTTGACTTGGTTAAGCCCTTCATTAGTGCATGTTTCAGCCAAATCTAGCACATTAGTCATACAAATTATTTTTGAAATATTTTCAAATACATAAGAAAGAAAACAAATATAATAAAGCACCTTAATTAACAAAATAACAGTCCCAAAAACAAACCTATCTTTTTTCTGATTCCACTCGATTCAGTGACAAATTAAATTAAAATTGCATAGTCTCTTCTTTTTCTTTTTCACAGATAAAATTAGGGTTTAGAGAGATGAAAAAGATGAGAGCCAAGTAGATAAGTCATATTGCACACCATTGTTTCAGAATTTCAGGAACTGAAAAATCGTGTCTGAAGTGACCAAATATTCTTGTAACTAAAAGAATTAGACACTAGGCTCAATAGTATGTCTTCAACTCTAAATTTCCTTCAATTTTGAGTGCTTTGACTTAATTTAAGTGCATCAACATATTATCAACATCATCAGTCGTCATCACTAGAGTCAACGTTGACATCAACATCCTCATAACGTTGACATTAACATCCTCACCTAAAATCGTCATCTAGAATCACGTAATCCTCTTGCATAAAGATACATTTGATTAAGACAAACTGAAAAGAGACTTCCTATCATAATTAGTCATTTTAAAAACAACATCACTGCTACAATAGTAAGGGTATTTATATAATTCAATTAGCTAGGCAAAAAAAACATACCTTATTTACTTTTTGCCAACACCACCCATTCCCATCAACTCTCTTCTTTCAGAAAAGAAACCTATATTATTAGGACAAAAGAGAAAAAGTTTTAAAGGCGTTAATAAACTTGTAAAACATATATTCTGAAATTGAAAACTAAACTTCCAAGTCTTTAATTCCCATTAATAAATTGTTTGAGTATCACATCATAACAATATGGGTTAATTACACTCACACCCCCTAAGGTTTGTTCTATTAACAGCTAGATGAAACTTGGCTCATTTTTTAACATGCACACCCCATGTCAAAAATATCATCCAAACAAGCCTTTAAAATGCAAAAAAAGATGAGTTTGCCCCCAATCTTTAATTCATTTTAATAATAAAAATAAAAATATATATCTCAATTTGTAAAATGACAAATTTGTCCCCATTAATTGAAGTCCTCTGTCCGTAATTACCCAGCGATGCCCACAGCTTCTCTTCCCCTCCCTCTCCACTGGTTGCCACCATCTCTCCTCAACAACGGCTGCCGCCTCCACCCACCACCACCATCTCTCTTCACCCATCGTTACCATCTCTATTCAATCGCAGCCACCATATCTCTGCACCCACTGCCACCATCGCTCTCCACCCACCGGTGATTACCGTATCACCATCTTTCTTATCATTACCAACATGGTTGATCCGTGCGGACCGTGCCTATAGGTGGCCCAATAAGCCGCTGTGAGAGTAAGGAGGAGGTTGGTTGTAGATGGGCAGTACAAGTAGGAAGTGGATTGCAGCGGTGAAAGTTCCAATGAACTAGGGTTTGTGAAATTTTCTAAAGGAATTCGGATTGATTTATGGTTTGCAGACTGCGGCGGAGGTGACAATGAAGGAATTGTTCCTCTCATTGTTCTTCTTGCTGTTTCTTCGAATTTAGGTCGGAGCTTTCCCGGCGTTCAAGATTCTAAATTGATGACCGACGACTCTTCATTGTGTATTATATTTGTGTATTAATTATCTGTGTGTGTGACTAACGTGTGATTGTTCTTCTTGGTATGTGTTTGTGCGTATGTACGTATATGTGATCACAAACACACTCAATTCTTTAACTTTCCTTTTCAGCAAATATACATATATCCTTCAACAATCATACAAACAATATATAGATATGCAGAAACACAAGCATCCAAGTAAATGATTTCTAATATAGAAATATATATCTTTATATATTATTCGTTTGTGTTTGTGTGTGACTCTCTCTAATGGGATTTTTACATATGTGTATATATAATATATCTATATACAGGATGAATTTGATGATTTATGTATTTGCGGGTGTGGAGGGGTGTGAAGCGGTGGTGGGGCTGTGAGTGGTGGCGGTGGGTGTGATGGTTAAAAAGGTAATTTTATTATTTAAATAGGACAATTAATAAGTCAAAGGGCAAAATAATCAATTCACACTGTGTCAGATGTGGTAGGGGTGTCTTTGTTAACTTTAGCAAACTTGAGGGGATGTGATTGTTCAAAAAGGGGTTAAGTTTCATCTATTTGTCAATAAGTTAAACCTCAGGGGGTGTGAGTATAATTAACCCTAACAATATTATATAATGAATGTAGAAACAAAAACAAAAACAAAAAATCCGTATGTGAAACATGAATAAATAAACGTAACCAATAGCTAAAAACGCCAATTAAAATTTTAGAAAAAGTAAGAGTTTGTTACCTGATGACTGAGGAGGCATGTTTCTCGAACCTTGTTCTTGCTAAATGTTAAGGCCCGATGCTAACCCTAAAAATAAGAAAACACTCAAGTTGTGTGGAAGAGGTTTCACAATCTCACTCATAACAATTAAAACACTACCATCTAAGTATTATTTGTATCATGTATTAACCCAACCCAACTATGCTTTCAATCGAAATGTTGGACACCTATCCGTAGAAAGAGGTGTAATTACGGATAGGTGTGATTAGCATATATTATACTCAGCTCTTATGTTAAGTTAATCCAATAACAAAGTACAATGCATCAGTTTAGGAATAATCTTCAAAATTAACAAATCAATAACCTGATATTCTAGATTCTAATAACAAAAGAAAATCAAAAACCAAAATTTGAAAATAAAAATATGGCAAGATTGAATATATCCTTCAAACATTACACAGACTGTATTTCTATGTGAAACAAAACATCCCGGATTTCTCAATTGGGTGGGCCAAATCAAAATATATCAACCAAAATCAACTGTTATTTAATTCAATTTTAGTTAACTAACAATGTTTCTTTAGACAATTGACTGATTAAGGCATAGAAAATCCTATTTGGATAATTAATAAAAAAAATTACCAATTTTTTTCTGAACAATTCACCACTCAGTACCCTATCTCTTCTTTTGACCAATTTACTAATCCTATTTGAGAATCTACTAGTGGAAGCAGAGTGTGAGGTAGTTCATGGAGCCCCCTTCCAACACTATGGAATTCACTCAAAAGCATGCTTTTTGTAAGTATTTTAATTTTCAAGAAGTAACTTTAGAGCTTTACCCTATATTAAGCACTTTTGCTTGTCAAAGTTCTTGTTATGATTTTTTTTTTTTTTTTTAGTTCTGAAAAGAATTCCTTCTTCAAAAAGCTTGGCATTTTGATAAAAATTCTTTCAGATTCAATCTCTGCAGATTTCTAATCCAATTCAGATTTTTTTTTTTCTTTTTTCATGCCCAGATTAAAATTTTATTGTAAGACTAAATTGACACAAAATAAAAAATAAAATAAAAAAAATTACAGAAATAGAAGTTATAAAAACAAATATATATATAGATTACGGGGATTACCTCAAAATGCAATGCAAATTTTGTTACTTTATACTGTAAAAAAAAAAAATTATTTAAAAAAGATCATAAAATATTTCACCAAATAGGATTTAGTTTGCAAAACAAGAATTACAGAGCTTGATTAGTTGATTTAGAAAAGAAAAAAAACCCATACATACAAGTTAGCAGTTGCAGAGAGAGAGGGGGGCAAGCTTGAGAGTTGAGAGCCAGTTGCTGAAGCTTGCGAACGGGGAACCCGAACTGGAACAGCGGGCGATGGAAACTGAAAGGTATGGGTTTTGATTTTTTGAACAATCTGAAATCATATGCCGATATGGGTTTTGAACTTCTGATTCTTGCAGACAGATAGATAAAACTGAACTATATGGGTTTTGAACTTCTGATTCTTGTAGTTTTTGTAGTTTGCAGTTACAGAGAGAGGGAGGGGGCAAGTTCAGAGTTGAGAACGAGAATAGAGATGGAGGCGATTGGAGAGCTGAAATGATTTGCCCTAAAAAATATCGTGAATCTCACATTTATTTTACAGACTTCAAAACTCGTGATCCCAAAACAAAGAAACCCTAGCAGGTTCTTAGCGAAAAGTAAAATTGTCCTAACGTTTTTTTTTTTTTTAAAAAAAAAAAATTGTCCTAGACGTTTCAGAGGTCTTTATAGCAACATTTGACCTAGTGTAACTCTTTCTCTCTCTTCCTCTAGTAATTATGAGCAGCGGACCCCGCTCGGTTTTATTTACCTTTGCTTTGAGATTCCGGGTCCGTACCCGATATTTTTGGTTGAGAGCGGTATAAGTAATTAATTGGTCATCACAAGCTGACGTCATGCTGTTGACTGGGGTTTCGGCTCTCATGGTCCGAGGGTAAATTTATGTGCGGTGGTGGTGTATGTGTTAGCTAGATGAAGACCGTTGATGGGTACGAAATTGAAGTGGGAGTGCATCCGATGGCCAGAAGGGAAGATGGTATGATGATCTTGTTAACTATATAGGGAGAGATTGAATGCTTCTCGGGTTTGTAATAAAATAAGCGTTGGAGTGGCGCTGGTACAATACACCAATTTATGAATCACCGTATAATTCATGCACACTCGAAACTTTATAAATTCAGATGATTAAACTTTATAATGAGATCATATTAATTTATTATTTAATAACATTATTATTTTTAGAAAAATTCTTTATGACAAATCATTCTTTAGTTAACATAAACATATTGAATGATTTTTTCAAACCATGGACTACAACTGAAGATAAGGTTTATCACTCTGTCCATCCTCCCACTGAACATTTAATTCTGAAAAGAATTGACCTGACAGTGGTGCAAAAGTGGAAACCAAGGCTTATAGCCAACCTAAAATAATTGATCCGTCCTGTAATGCTACTAAAAAAGACATTTCTCATATTTACAGGCAAAACAATTATATTAATGTCTGTCTGCAAACGGTAGGGTCCCAGCTTAGGAGAATTGAAACAGAAATAGACACGGCATTAAATACAATTAATACTAAGTGTATTACTGATAAGACTTCTCCTCCAGAAGCTTCCTTATCCAAAGCATTGGTCAAACCTGCAATTGAAGTTAAAGGCTTCAATCTTACACATCTTAAGAAGAATGAAGAATTTCTTACTCTTCTTACTTAGAAAATTCAAGGACTTAAAATTCAGACTTTATCCCATGATGAATCTGATATAGGTTCTGATGATGTGTTACCTCATATTGAGGTTTTCCAAACTGATTTCACTCCGCTACCTGAGTTCAACAGAATTGTCTATGATAAGAATATCCACTCCAATACTGCCCCTGCTCCGAGTAGATATTATTATTCCAGACCTACACCTCAAGATATCTTGTATAAAGAAGATTATTTTCATACACGGAAATCTTTTCATGGCAAGACCATTTATGAATGGAATATAGATGGCAAATCTGATTATCAGATTTACGAGGTTATTCATCAAATGTTGATGTATAGCCAAGTCTGTAAAATTAATAACAATACTGACCCAACCATTGCTAAATTTGTCGTTGCTGGTTTTACAGGAATCCTTAAAGGATGGTGGGATAATGTTCTCACTGACATTCAGAAAGCTGAAATCTTTTCTGCTACCGAGATAGTGAAAGATGAAGCTACCCAACAACCAGGTCCTGCTCCCGATGCGGTTTACACCCTCATCACCACTATTATCCAACATTTTGTTGGCCCAGAAGGTGCTAATAGTGAACGGAGTCGTGAACTTCTACAGAATCTAAGATGTCCATCTTTAACTCATTTCCGGTGGTATAAAGATGTATTCTTAGCAAAGGTTCTCCAACTCAATGATGCAAAAAGCGGGCTAAACATTCCAATGCGACTTTTGGCATGATTATTATCGTAATTATGTAATGAACAATACGACTACTATTCTGTCTAACTTATGTTTATCCCTGATTCAATTATGGGTCGTCCAAAAGTCGCGTTGGAATGTTTAGCCCGCTTTTTGCATTAAATTGCTGCACAGGGTATTGTTTCCAGTTTTGCATAATTCCAAGTAGTCAGCCTTCATGTGGCTGGGACTAGCTTTAGAAGGAATCATGAGATCGGTAAATCCCTTTTCATAGGGTAAAGAAACAATATGCTTCTTTCTGTCCCAAAAAGCATTAGGAATCTCACTACAGATTTCCTTTAGAAAGTTTTGTCGTATTGACTCAATTTTCTGTTGCTCAGTGGGTTGTACCAATCTTTGATTAATTGCTAAGGAGGATACCTCCTTTTGCAAATAATTCAGTTGCTTTTCCTTAAAGATAATGTTATCTTTAAGAGCATTGATATGCTTATTTACTGGTGGGGTCAAGAACTGGAAAGTAATTGACTGGCCATGTAAATTAGAGCATATTCCATGAGAATCAATTTTTCTCAATTGGCATGATCAAAGCTAAAAAGGGGGTGCCCAAAATAACTTGTTGTGCCATATTCCTGATAAGTAAGAAAGTAGATGGTAAACAAATACCTTCTTTACAGATGAAAACGTGATTAAGTTTATACTTAATCTGCATCTTACCACCACTTGCACTGGTAAGACCTTGAGTGGTTTTATCAAAATATTGAGTAGGAACCAATCCTTCCTGTATACAGTTCATATCTGCACCACTATCAACTAAGGCAATAGCATTAGTGATGGCGTACTCTTGATTAATTACCAAATTGATAGATATATACCATTTTTGGTAAGTAACTTGATTCAAGAGTTGAAGATAATTCTTGCTTTCGGATTGAGGGACTTCAATCTGGGATGATGAAGTTACAGTTACAGATGTTGCTTTCAAAAGAGTAATTTCCAGTTCCATCTTAGTCTGACGAGACTTTAACTGACGAATTTCTTCTTTTAAAAGATTAATCTCCATTCTGAGATCAGGGAGATTAGCAGGACGTGAATTCTGTCCTTGGTGTTCTAATCTGCTTAGAACTTCTTTCATGCTGTAATGATTTTCTGCTCTCAGAAAATCTGGATTATCAGTATCCTCATTAGTTCGTGCTAAAGCAGAACCTATTTCAAAGACTTTCATCTTGAGTTGAGGATCTTGAATGTGATCTATAAGATCCAATAAGGATTGTTGAGTCGAAGTCAAAACATTTAAGCTTAACCCATTCATTTCAACAATTGCCTTATAATAGTCATCATGAGAGGGATTACAGGAGCATTTTGGATTATCAACTTCTGCTTCAGAGGAAGAAGAAGACTGTAATTCCATAACATCATTCCCATAATCAGCCGATGATTCTGATTCAGAAGAACTAGTATTAAGTAACAATTTACTTAATTGAAGTCTTAGTTCATCTTCTATGTGAAGACTACTAAGTTTCTCCTTAGTTCTGCACTTGTTTGCATAGTGGCTTATGCGTCCACATTTGAAACATTTAGCCTCAGCTTTGGGTTTTCCTTTACCTTTTGCTTTAGGAATATATTTCATTTTAGGCTTAGTATACTGTCGAGAATTATCCTTTTCCTTTGAATAATTCTTTCTTTTGGAATACTTCCTTTTATAAGGTTTTTCAACCTTATTTCTTTTCCTAGGTTTAGGATAAGATAAGGGAGTCTGGTAGGCAAATTGATCACAAAATTCACCTACTTCCTTTCTACCAGTTAATCTTTGTGCTTTTAACTGGGACTGTAACTTCAGATCATTACAGAGAGCTAAACCTTCTTGGATTACAATATTAACTAATCCACCATAGGTATAGTTTCTGTAAGGGATAGATATACCATTATGCATATCTCTAAGCTTTTTCCTGATTCTTTCAGCAAAAAAGGTTGGTAAACCATCTTTCAATTTTCCTTTCTTCCTCTTGTAATATTTCTCTGTATTAAGTTTGGAAGTGCAATAAAGAAGAAAGTTTTCTGTAAGTGTTTCAAATATAATTAACTGTTATTATCAACTGTTTATATTATCAACTGTTTATAAATAAATCAACTGTTGATTATATATCGATCCACTTATTTATTATTTTGGTATCAGAGCCTTGGTTTCCACTTTTGCACCACTGTCAGGGTCAATTCTTTTCAGAATTAAATGTTCAGTGGGAGGATGGACAGAGTGATAAACCTTATCTTCAGTTGTAGTCCATGGTTTGAGAAAATCATCCAATATGTTTATGTTAACTAAAGAATGATTTGTCATAAAGAACCAAGAAACAAAAGGTATAACCATTTTGCGTTCTTGTATAAAGTCATAAAATTGATTTTTAAAAAGTTGTAATTGATTTTGGTCAAAAGTTTTAAAATACCAATTTCTGAATTCTTTATATTGATCCTGTTGAAATTCAGTATTAATGGCAATTCTATCTGGGACAAAATCCATTAAAACTAATATTCATGAGGGTCATTTATGTCTGTAGGATCATCAAATTGATCCTTAACAGATTCATTTCCGATTCCCATTTCGGATGGAGTTGGGCTGAATTCAATTCCAAATTGGCGACGAGACATACCTATTGGTGCTTTCTCGTAGACTCCTCTTGGAATTTGATTCTGAGATTACTGTATTCCTTTCAGCTTGAGGTGATTGGAACCAACTACTGCAGGAGGTTGGAGATCTTCCTTTCTGTAATTCGACGAGATCGAATGGCAAGAAGGAGGACAAGAAACATGATAAGGAAGATGACTTCCTTTAGATGATGTAGATCTGGGTAGATCTAATGATTTTCTGAAATTCAGAAAAACATCACCATCCTGGTCCTGAATAACACAGTCCAAGCTATGATTAGCAATTGGCTTTGCCGGAACTGCATTAGAAATTGTCCAATGTTCAGGAAATGTTATTTCACTCCAAGGAATCATCCTTTCTGTGGCAACATTTGATTTGAACATATTGGTGTCCCATAACGCTGTTACTCATTGAGAGTCTTTGCGCATGGCATTTGGACACATAGTATCAAGTACTTTGTAATGGATGCGATAAATAACACTTATCACTTCCGATCCAGGTAAATAATCATACCCATAGGTCTGAACACGAAGACTAACTGCCTCAAGGATGTTTTTATCTGTTAAAGATAAGTTCAAACTAGGATAGATATTAAAATAAACCGGTCCATGACATAGACTGGTTTCCAGTGCACCCATCAAAGAGGGGTGAAATTTCAGACATCGAGCATCCCTCAGGGTTGCTTGAATATAAGCATCCATACCTAGCAAGGTTAAAGGTTTAAAAGCAATTTGAATTAAACCTATATGGATGTACTTATATTTGTGCATGTGCCTTTGAAGGTCACGGGAAGACAACAATCTAATTATTGTGTCTTGGGTGCTTAATTGTATAGTTTGTTCCATGGTCTTGACAGTTCATAGATCAGTTAGATTAAGCATTCCGATTTTGTAAATGCTCTTAGCACTTACTGGAGGGATAGTCCATCTGTTCAATTTATTTTGAACATTGGTCCATTCCACTAATTCAGTATTTTTTACCAATTCTGAATCCTGGTTTTCCTGTACTCCTGAAGAGGAGGAAGAAGATGGTTTTAACATGTTTGTTAATTATTGTTAATGCTTTAAGGTCTGTATAGTATAAATATTATAATATTATATAATGAACAGTAAGTTACTATTCTGTTGTCGTTCTGCTTAAGAGAGATTCTATTACTCGTCTGTCAACGATTTACTTGAAACAATACCCTGTGCAGCAATTTAATGCAAAAAGCGGGCTAAACATTCCAACGCGACTTTTAGACGACCCATAATTGAATCAGGGATAAACATAAGTTAGACAGAATAGTAGTCGTATTGTTCATTACATAATTACGATAATAATCATGCTACCAGTACCTAAGAAGCATTAACAATAAAAAGTTAAGCCAGCATGGCTCTGATACCAAAATAATAAATAAGTGGATCGATATATAATCAACAGTTGATTTATTTATAAACAGTTGATAATATAAACAGTTGATAATAATAGTTAATTATATTTGAAACACTTACAGAAAACTTTCTTCTTTATTGCACTTCCAAACTTAATACAGAGATATATTACAAGAGGAAGAAAGAAAAATTGAAAGATACATTGAAGGGAAACTTTGCCCTCTATTTATACATAAAATGGACTTGAAATTAACATTTTGAAGTCCGCATAGTGCATGGGAACGTGTGCTTAAATAATGCAGTCGGTCGGCCCACCACTAAGTTCTGTCTCCTTATCTGATGGAAAGTAGACATCTGATGAAGGAAATACTGTAGAATCAAAGACTTCTGAGAAAAGTCCTTTGTCTTCTTCTGTCGGCAGGATAAGAGGAATCTTTACTTTTTGGATGGATTCATCTTTTCCTTCAAGTGGCTGGTGAGAGAGTCCCAATAATCAGCGACTGTGGGTTCATCTTCAGAAATAAGATCTTCATTGGGATCTTGTGCATAACCAGCTAGACAGGAAAACTGATTACCATCTTGACTGATCTGGCTAGAGACTGATATCATGGAGGCATCATCTCTTACTGTCGATGTGGAGGAATCAAAAGTTGTAACAAATTTATTCCTCATAAAATCCATGCATTTAACCATTAAATCTGCTTCGGTAATTAATGGTTGTTGCTTTCTGATCATATCTTTAACAAGCATTAAGATAATAGCATTATTTACTTTTTATTGCTTTTATTTTATTAAAAAACAAAAAAAAATTTCATTGCTTATGGTAGCTCGGTACCAATTATTTTTAGGTCTGTTCGCTATACTATAATTTTTTTCCTAGTTTTCAAATTAATGGTTTTTATGAAAAAAAAAAATTATTTCCCATATAAAATTATCTCAAACAAGATGTTCTCAATACTGTTTTTAATTTCTCTAATTTGTTATAAAAAAATAATTTTATGTTATTGCACTTTGCACTCGTTTAAGAGAATGTAATGACAAAGACAAAATTCATTAAATATCAAAATTTAATAATAATTTATCCCTTTTAAACCTAGTATATTAAAATTTAATCACCTTTTATTGATTTCTTTCTACACCGAAACTTTATTCCAAATAGACTTAAAACACATTCTTAGTTCAAAATTAATTTTTAAATTTAAAATTATAAAACAATTGTTGTGACCGAACAAGTTTTATAAAACTCGATGCATTAGTGAGTGTCCCGAAACTGATCCGAAAAAAGATCCCAAACGCGAAAGCGAAAAAATAAAATAAATAAATGGTCTCTAAAAATGCATACCACCTTTAAGACTCCAAAGTAATTTCCCGAGAAGTCACGGAACTCAAAAAAATACAACACGGAAGCTAAGGTTTTAAAACAAACAAGTTATGCATATAATCTAATTTACTATTTACATTTAATTGAATTTCATCATTAGTTTAATAAACCAATTAACATCTTTTTAATCTCACGCTCATTGATACTAAGTTCATTTCAAGCCCATAATCCCAGTAAATGATCTCTACTCACTATACTCACGTATAGTTGTGTAGTGGCTTTTATAAATTTAAAAGTTGATATTCTTAATTGCCATATTAATACACTTATATTTTGTTGATCATGAGGCCGTACATCAACCACTGCCATTGCCACCATTTATTTTTTAAAAATTATAGAAGAATGTCATTTTGTTTATTTAATATATTTGTTACTAATACGATATTTTGGAGTACTCAATTTGAAATTTATTCCAATCTAAATTTTAAATTGGTTCAACTAAACACTAGAGTGTTTATTATCATTTCATTTCAACACATTTCATATTTACAACCAAACAACAGAATGAGAATGGTCATTCCATTCCATACCCATTCTCATTCCATTCCCACTTGCATTTCATTTCATTTCTATACACCAAATGAAGTAAAATATTATGTTTAGTAGTACTTTGGATTTGGAATTCGAGGAATTTTTTTTTTTTTTTTTTTTAAATTTGGAAATACAATTGGAAAAGGAATTGGATTGTAATTAAAATAAGATTTTATTTTAAGTTTGGAATAAATTGGAATTTGTAAAAAGAAATTTGAGAATAAAAAAAAAAATTGTACGATTTTGGATAAGGAATTTAAAAGCGTGAAAGAAGTAGTTTGTACAACAGGGAAGTTTGATAATGGATTTAAAAAGGTGAAAAAATTAGTTTGTAGAACAGGGCAGTTTGTAGCTGTGGTAGAAGGGTTATTTTTGTAACTTCAATGGTTAGTTAACAAATCCCTTTAACTTACTTCAATTTTTTCCCAAATTTCTTTAGATTACAATTTTTCTTATCAAATCCCTACAAACCCAATTCCTTTTTTAAATTCCATTGCTTCAAACAAAACAAGTCCCTTTGAAATCCAATTTCCATAAAATCTTGGGATTCCAAACACTGCGTGAAGATACTAATTTCTACAATCCCAAAATTCAAAGGTTAGTTAACATTTCCTTCAAATTCTTTCAATTTTTTCCCAAATTTCTTTACATTACAATTTTTCTTATCAAATCCCTACAAACCCCAATTCCTTTTTTAAATCTTCCAAACAAAACAAGTCCCTTATGAAATTCAATTCTCATAAAATCTTGGGATTCCAAATACAACATGAGTATACTAATTTTTTTACAATTTCAAATTTAATCTGCCAATTCGATACAACCAAACATGGCATAAATGGTCATTCTATTGGTTGGCTATTCCATCTTATTCTAGATCTGTTGCATGGGGGCAGTTGCATGGCTGCCAATGATGTTATGGTGCAAGATTGGGGATTTCTGATCCGTACAGGGAATGAGTTCATCTTTTTTCTTGATCCTTGGTATAATGATAAGACCTTATTGCAGAGGTTTGTTTTGTCTGAGGGGTGTATGGCAGTTTCATTTGCCCAGGGATGCAAAGCTTAGTTCACTTCTATGGAATGGGGATGTGGAATTTGAGTTTCAATGTTTTTTTTTAGGGAAAAAATCACGTAACTCCCTTCTATTTTCATTTTGGATCAAATTGTCCCCACAAAAATTAAACACACCCTTCAATTATAAATCGTCATCACATTGTCCTACTTCCATTCAAACCCGTTAACCTAGGGTTTGGGTAGCAGCGCGTGACCAACATGCGCTTATCAATTTTTTTTCTTTCTAAAATACCCCTTCCCTAGACTCTGTGTTATATTATATATAAGCGTGTGTTGTATACTGTATATATATAAGCGTGTGTTGTGTACAAAGCTTTGAAGCCCTAAAAGGAAAGGGAAGGGGGAGGCCGCGTTTTGCTGAAGTGCAATCGTCTTCGAATCCGAAATCACTCTGTCACAAACTCCTCTCCACGCCCAATCGTCTCCGAATCCCAAATCACTCGTCAAAAACTCCTCTCCACGGCCCAATCGCTGCTAGAATCCAGACCCTTCGCTGGAGAATTTTGTCAGATTCCCGGGTCAGAGCTTGGTCGCCGGAGAATTTGTTTATGAAGGTTCCACCACCGTCTCTTTCCCTTGCTTATTTGTCGCCGTTGTTCCCTGCGTTTTGCTTATTTGTCATCGTTGTTCCTTGCGTTTTGGTGTTGTGGAAGAAACAGAGGTGGCGTCGAAGTTCAGTACGATCACCTCCGGCGAAGGGTTCTCTTGTGGGATAGTGACGAACAACCATGTGCTGGGGTGGTAGTTAAATTGGAGCTGAGATTCAAAGCCAATTTGGGAATTTCACAATGTTGAGTTTGGTTGCTGATGAGTCTCATCTTGTGGTGTGACAAAGTCTGGGACTTTGATCTGTAAAGGAAGGAAGATGCATCTGCACAATTTTAAAATTTAACCAAAAAAACAAAAATTAGATTTATAATCTGAGACCAAAACAACGTCAGAGAACAGACCCAGTAAATAAAATTATATAATTCTTTCACTTTCTTTAATTTTCTTAGAAACCAACCAAAGGAATAAGGAAAATTCTTTAACCATAAAATAAAAAAAAAAAAAAAAAATGAAAACATAAAATTTCAGACATTAATCAAAAGGGAACATCAAAATTGAAGAGGGATAACCATACTTGTTGTACGGCCTTGTGCTGTGGTGGAAGGTGACGTGTAAAGCCCCTGTATGGAGTTGTTGGTTTTAGATTGCCCAGATTACAGAAATGTCTGTATATATGAGTAGAAATATATATATATATACGCACAGACACATATATACACAAACTTACAAATATTGCATTGAGATGTAAGGATTGATTATCCAGTTTTTTTCATGCTAAGGATCAGCAATGATCCATTGGCTAATACAACGGAAGCCTAAAGTGATTTCTCTTTTAGCTCCTCCGGCGAGGGTTCCTGGTGTGCTTCAACGAAAAATCACAGAGCACCCAATTGTAAAAATAACAATTATTTCGTATTTAAATTTCAGATTATATTGTAGTTGTTATTTTGTGGTGTGTTGGTGGGAGACAAAGGGTTGAAAAGGGTGGGTTGCTATAAGACCCCATTTTGTTGCCTCCAAATAAAACATTTCTTTTGTATTTAAATTTCATATAATATTATGAGGGTATAGTTGTCATTTCACGACAGGTTAATTGGTTTAAAAGGAAATGGGGGTA
Organism: Cornus florida; assembly: GCF_030987335.1. Lineage (NCBI taxonomy): Eukaryota > Viridiplantae > Streptophyta > Magnoliopsida > Cornales > Cornaceae > Cornus > Cornus florida. Next base: position 27,183,018 of record NW_026775574.1, read on the forward strand.
TAATTGTCATTTCACGACAGGTTAACTGGTTTAAACGGAAATGGGCCAATGTGACGACGGTTTATAGTTAAAGGTGGTGTTTAATTTTAGTGGGGGCAATTTAATCAAAAATAATAAGAAGGGGGTTATGCCAAAGACCGGATTTTGAGGCTCCACGTTAAGGGGCTATTCTCTTTCAAGAGGGCTTGGGATGGCCGCAGACAGAAATTTCTCAAGGTGCCAGGAGGAGTGTGTGTTGGAACAAGGGTAGGCCGGCCACGCACAAATTGTCGTATAGCCAAAACAGGCTTTTAAGTTGAAATATGTACTGATTCTGAGTCTCCTTCAAAAAAACATTCATGGTTAGAGAACAGTAGGATGTTTTCTAACTATTGGGCCACAAGACAATTGATTCCCAACTTTATTGTGAATTCTGTTTCATGGTAATAAAACGTGCTCTGTTAATTTCAATATTTACTTCGTGTTAGTCAAACCAGTTCCAATAAGGAGGGCATGCATCATACAAAACTTGAACACAAGCCACAATAAAAAGTAAATAGTAGGACAGGTTATTAATGTAAATTAAATAGATTTCGAGATTGAAGTTAAAGTTACAAAACAATGAACAAACACCCAATCCAAGTAACTAGAAATGTACTGTTGGTCAAGGTGGGAGTAATGTCTCAATGTATGGATGGACGCTACAGCTTTCAGGCTGCATAAGCTCCTGGGAAGAAGAACCAGGATGATGTACTACATCATGAAGCTTCTTAAAGGTGTCATCCTTAATGTTGTAGGAGATGATCATATTGGTGCCCACAAATAACACCAAAAACACATCTGCTTCATCTTTTCCATGAATTAAACCAAGCACAGACATTGTTCGCGGTACGATCATCTTCTGTGATACAAAATTAAGCATCATGTTAAAGTTAAGTTGATAGTTCAATGACCACTTGGAGTAATCGCTTTCCATCTCCCAGACTTTAATATCAAATATGGTACCATAAACACTTCGCCCAGTAAGATGCAAATGACCTCTAGACTCCCCGAAATGCCGTAATCCATTAAAAACCATTTCTGGTGAAGATGGCATTGGAAACACTCTTTCTTGATCAACATCAAAGTATTTGGAAGGTTTATCTGGCCAGAAGGAAATCCAATGTATTGAACCATTGCAATAGACTCCATTACCCAAGTCCACTCCGCTTGAGGAGAAAGAATGATGATCACCTGAGGGTCTCCGCCATGCATTGGTTTGTGACGAATAGACATGAATTTGATACAAAAAATCGACCTTCACCTCGTGTAATCTCTTGAGCAAAACAACTTTGTAATGAATTGATTTGGAAGGATCAAAAGCCAAATATAGAGGGTCAGGAGGATATCTAGCAAGGGAAAAGGGCCAGGGAAGCGTCCGGGATTGCTTGGTAGTAGGATTGAAAACTTGGTAGGATCGGGAAAAATAGTTTGGTTCTAAACACAAGAGTAGAAAACCATTGCAGGAGTCTATGATTGTAATATCCACAGTATACATATTGGGAAAGCGAGCTAAAGACTTGTTTTTTCCACCATCATCTGTGCCTTTGAGAGGAATGTATTTGATTTGATTTCGGGATTTACAGGTGAAGAAAAGACCGGAGATTTTGGGATCATGGGATTGTCGTTGCCGCTGTTGCCAGAGGAGAGGGAAAGTAGGACTGGAGATTAGAGAGAACCATGTTTTCGAGACGGACTTGAATCGAACCACAGATTTCAGCGGCAGAAGCACAAGGATCTCCACCACCAGGTCGTCGTTACTGCCAATGATTTCAGCAGCGGCAGAGGATATTTGGGCCGACGACCGGCTCTGTGCATTCTGGAACCTTTTAACCCTAGAACCCATTAACGAAGTTGAATTCACTTCAGAGGATGGTTCTAATTAAACACTTACATAGACAAAATAACAAATCGTGTGTTATCCTAATACAACACTGACAACCTAAAAATAAAAATAAATTTATTTAACTTTTAAACACAATAAATAATTATTTGTGTTTGAATAAGTAAGATTAAATTTAGCCTGTTAGAATAGCGGTTGATGATGCAAACCTCATCAAACAGAGAGGTGAACGGCCTAGACGATCGGAAGCAGATCTGATCACACCACAAGGGAAACGGCGAGGCAGGTAGAAAACTGTCGTCTTTGCTCGCGTCTGTGGAGAAACAGAGACAAAGATGGCGATTCTGATCGGAATAGACAATCGGTAAGTATAAAAAACCCGCACCGGCAGATCTGATCAGAACACGTTGCGAGACTGGTAGAAACTTGTGACCTTTGCTCAAGTCTGTGGAGAAACAGAGAGAACGCCAGTGAAGCTGATCGGAATAAACAATCGGTAAGCATAAAAAATGGGCACCGGCAGATCTGTTCAGAACAGCAAACGGCGAGAAAGGTAGAAAGTTGTCGTCCTTGCTTGTGTTTGTGGAGAAACAGAGAGAACGCCGGCGAAGCTGATCGGAACAGTCTATACAGCAACCGGCAGATCTGAGCAGAACAGAAGAGCGTGGCGGTCGGTGGTGGCTGAGATATTGTCAAAAGATTAAAATTTGAAAACCTATATGAATTGGTAATTATGATTTATGACCCCTTTCCTACACTTCGTTTGGAATAAGAGTATATTTTACAATAAAATAAATATTTTATTTATTATTTAAATATGAACAAAAATAATATTATATTATTTTTATTCAAAATTTCATTTTAAATCTAATTTATCCCAAACAAATAAATAGAATTTTATTTTAATTTTAATTTCTATTTCAATTTTGATTCTTTTTCAAATCCTAAAATAATTTATTCCGAGTTACTTTAGATTTAGATTAGATGGTTGGTTTGGCGAGTACAAAACCAAACAATAGCTTTCGTCCGTCGGTCACATACCACTGGATGTCTCAAATTAAGTAGGCAAAATTATGAAGAAAATTCCGACTTATTTTAAAATTATAGTAAACCTCTTTGGATTATTGCTTATTACATATCAAACCCTAGATTATCAGAAAGTTACAATGTGACCCATTGGGTGACCGGCGTCAATTTGTGGTTATCAGATGGTCAAAATTACTTATTTATCCTCACCAATTTGTTTATTAAAAAAATTATAAGATATCATAATTGTAAAATACCAATAATGCACTTTGCAAGTGCATCTTGCAATTAACCTATAATTTATTATTATTATTATTTTTTTCACTTTTACCTAAAAAATTATTATTATTATTATTATTATTTTAATATATATAAGAATAGTAGTAATAGTAATAACAGGTCAAGTGTAAAAAACACTTTAAAGTATGCTTATAGTGTATATTGCACTCTTTCAGTGCAAAAAATATCCTAAACTATGACATTTGTGCAAATAGGTCCTCCTTACACAAAATTGGACTAAAAGGCCCTTAGTGACACAATTTATAAAATATATAAAAATAATAATACGATGTGAAAGGACTAAAAAGGTACCCAAAATCCATCTTCTTCAACTCTAATACAATGAGGAGAAAAAAAAAATCCCAAGAATATCCCCTGGCACATCAAAACCCACCGGCGAAGCTTCACCATCATCCACGTACAAAGCACTGTAAGAATAAGAATCATCCTCTTCGCTGCTCTCTGCTTCCGCCACTGCCTTTTGTCATGCTGCTATTCTCTGTCACCGCCAATGCCATCTACCACGCCACTGTTCTCCGCCATCGCCGCCGCCCTTTATCACGTCGTCGTTCTCTGTTTTCTCTACATCGTCAACACCACCAAGGTCCACATATGTCGCTGCCCTCTGCAGCTGCTCTCTGCCGTCCACCATAGATCTCTGGAGCCATCGCCCGTGCCAGATCCATCACCGCTGTTGCTAGTACCTTCGGCGGCGCCAGAACTCGCCGCCGTTGTTTCACCATCTTCCTTGCAGTCGTTGATCTCCATCATGCTTGCTGTCATTGCCCGTCAAAAATTGTTAATGAACTCACCGAGAAGAGGTTCCTAGCATGATTGATTGGAGATATAGAGAGTCATCGCCATTGAAACGCAACCGATTCTTGTGACAGTCGACTTCCTCGTTGATTTATGATGGTAGGTTTCGTCTGTGTGCAGAGACTTTTCCGTTGGTTTGTGTTGGCTGGAAACCTCTGTTATTATTCAAATTTTTTTTTTTTTTTTTAATGTTCTACAACAACCATTACAATGGACTCATCACCGGTGGAAGACCTTGTAGTGCTGCCTTGCCCCATCCTTTCTTAAGCTTCGTTGAAGATCGGCGAAAGCTTGGTAGGTTCTTGCCACGCCGTCTAGTTACCTTCAGTCCAGCTACAGTCGCCATCACATAAGCTTAGTCTATGAAGAAAGGTGTAGGAGAAAAAGGGCGCTTGGTTATAGGTATTTTCTTATCCTAAACCAGTTTTAGATTGAACTAGTTAAAGGTTTGGTATGGGTATTTTTGAAAAAGTAAAAGGGTAAATGGGTATTACAGTACTAATTATGTCATATTCCTGATATAGAAAAAGTGCCAAAAATAAAAATAAAAAAATAAAATAACAATCCCAAAACTCTTGTATTGTTAGGCAAAATTACAAAAAGTCCATCTAAACTATTGATTAGTTGCAAGATGCCCCCTGAAGGGTATTACTGGTATTTTGCAATTCTATATTTTATAACTTTTATAATAAATTAATAAGTGGGGGTAATAATTAATTTTGACCCTCTGGATGTCGAAAATTGACGTCTGGTCACCGGGAGGGGATCATATTACAACTTTCGATAGTTTAGGGTGTTATATTCAACAAACATAGTTTATGGTATGATATGCAACGTACAAGGAATAGTCCAGGAAAGTTTACTGCAATTTTAAAATAATTCAGGGGAGTTTTTATCACTTTTGCCTAATAGTTATCTCATTTGAAAAGTCAAACTTTTACATTGTTACCCTCTATTTTTTTTATTTTTTATTTACTTATAACATATTTATTTTAATTTAAAAGGATAAATTGATAATTTTAAAAATAATAGTCCCAAAACTCTTGCCCTTCTTTTTATATTTTGGGATTTTCCAAAATACATTTCTCATTCAAAAAATAGATATACTATTTTTATAACATTCTCAAATTATCCTTTCGACATTGATTTGTTTAAACAAGTGTCCCTTATATTATATGTGACTTAAGATATGTCCCTTATAACAAGTGTCGTGATATCTAAGTAGATGGATTGCTACTCGAGGAGCTCGTGATTAAGCCTTACACCCTCTTCATCCTCTCTAACCCCTACCCCTAACCCTTAACATTCTTGCCATGATTATATATATATAATCACACACACACACACACACACACACACACATATATAAATTGTAACAACCCGAACACGAGGGTTCGAATCGTTACGCAGGTCCTTACTCGAACTCGAGGTCAACTACGGGCAATACTATTATTTATTACTAAAGGTGGATGATAAGTTCAATGGGGGTTCTTTGTGATCGTTTTAATAAACTAAACTCATTCTACAAGTTTTTAATGCCGATAGTGATGGTTTCCCACAATTTCTCGTTCTCGGTTTGAAGGATTTTCGACACTACTTCACTAAAATAGCTATAACTCTTAGTGTGACTATAATTTGAGTATTAGGCAGATATCATTGGAAAGCTGACAAAAAATGTTTCAATTTGGGCTCAAGAATGACCCAATTTAGAATTGAAACGAAGGAGATGTGGTTATTTGAAGTTAGCCCTGAAAAATAGAGGTTGCAAATTAGGGGAATATATGCGCCTAGGCACATTATAATTCCACCTAAGTGTATTTTAGACCAGAATAGGGTGTAAAACAGCGGCCAATGCGCTACATTGGGATGCGCTTAGTTTCAATTGGTGGTGTGCCTAAGCATATTTCAGCCTATAAATAAGTAGAAATCTTTTGTGATGGAATTTACCCCCTTGGTCCCTAATTGAACATTTGATCATGAAAAACCCGTTCCAAAACATCCATTTACATATAAACATTTATAAAATAGCATCCAAACATCATGATACACACAATACACCATTCTTACATCAAAATGGATTCATTAACATTGGTTATGAATCAAAATGAGTTATTTTACATCATTGGTTGGCTTAAAAGCCCCTAAAATATGAATCACAAATCGGAATGAGGCATCAAAAGAACAGAGGCCAATGCGTGCCTAGGCGTAATTAGTGGTGCGACTAAGCACATTTTAGCCCATAAATGAGTAAAAAATATTTTGTGATAGAATCTACCCCTTTGGTCCATAATTAAACATTTGATCATGAAAAACCCATTCCAAAACATCCATTTACATATAAACATTTATAACATAGAATCCAAACATCATGATACACATAATACACCACTCTTACATCAAAATGGATTCGTCAACTTTGGTCATGAATCTAAATGAGTTATTTTACATCATCGGTTGACTTAGAAGCCTACAAATATGAATCACAAGTTGGAATGAGGCATCAAATGAAGAGTACATGGCCTCTAGATGTGATTTCATCAGAATTACAAAAGTTATCAACATTCGAACTTGGTGTCGTCCGCTCGGTGCGACCAAATTTGTGTGCAAGTGAGTGTGGCTAAGTTTTACATTTATAATTTGCCACTATTACCTTTCACTAAAAATATAGTTAAGGCAAGTAGGGATCGTCCCAAGGGATTGTGAGGGTCGCAAAAGGTTGTGGAATCGAAATTAGGGTTAGTAGGTCGAGTGATCAAAGGATTGTTGGTGGTTGAATTAAGCTAAGATGCTATTTAAACTAAACAATAATGCAATAAAGGTAAAATAACATACTATTTGTGCATCATTTAGATATATACCATCTAGTTGCATACCATGTCCAGGATTCTTTCTTGATCTTGTCTATCATAACATGCTTTGGATTGTAGTGTTTTGCAACCGTGCATTCCACTTACTCTTTATTACATGAAATGTAAGCTTCTTGTATCCTAGGTTGATATTTGTCATGATTATATGCTCCATGTTATCCTGCTTACTTCATATGATCTTCACTGTTGCACTTGTAGACATTCTTGCTAGGAATTAATATGATGTCATCTTAGAGTATACTTGTCATGTCGTTGTAGCATCTACTTAAGTTTTAGGTTTGTGAATGCACGATCCATCATTTATGCGCATCACAGCCTATACTTGTCATGTTGATCATATTTTTGCTTAAAATATTCCATATGTGACTTTTCTGCCCTCTATGCCATCACTGCTTATTTGACATTACTTATTATGCTTTGATCTATCCTGTTTAGTCGAAACATGTTGAATGCTAATTCTAAAACCTTCTTAATCATTTCTTGCATAAGCATGATCCTACTTGTTTATTCTCTATTTCTACTTGATTCAAGTATGCTTTGTGTTTTCTTATCAGTTGATTACCTTATCCTATACCTGTGCACTGATTTATACTTATTGCTTTTACAGATGTAGCGTAAACGAAAGACTTTAGCTAAAAAAAAAAATACAGAGAGCTCTTTCATCTCCAGTGGCAGAGTTTTCTTCTTCATCCTCTTCATCTTCTGTATCAGTCTAGTCTGAGCCATCTTCTGTATCAGTCTAGTCTGAGCCATCTTCTATGGACACTGAGCATGCTATTATCCGAGAGGTCCTCGTTGAGTCTTATGCCGGTAAGACACAGGAGACTGAGTACAGATTTGATAGAGATCTATTCTCTACCTTGGACCAAACCAGGTGGTCCTATAATGAGCTTGTGCGGTAGGGCATTGATGCCATTATGACACCAGCAAACACAGTCGTCTACCCCTGGTTAGTTGCTATGTTCTACCAGCACCTCCAGATGGATGAGGATGATCGACTTCTTCTCCATACTACTATTGACAGCTAGGAGATCGTTCTTTCTATTCCTACCATAGCTGCTGCCGGTCGATGCCCCCACACTTCTCCTTTGGCTGATAATTCTCAGGAGCCTCTGTACCCTATAGCTCTACCTTTTCCAACTGAGCTGACCATGGTCGCTACATTATCTCCACATGCTTCATTTGAGGGGCACACCTTTGCAGACCGGGTTGAGATTGATCCTCGGTATTGGTTCTTTGACTCAGTGTTGCACCTCAATGCATTTCCATCAGGCCATGGCACTCAATGGCGAGAGGGGATCTTTCAAGCTCTATCTTGTTTAGACTAGGGATATTGGATTTCTATACCTACATTGATTTGGGAGCTTATGCACAAGTTCTGGAAGAACTTGCATCACACACGCAGTACTAAAGCAACGACATGGCCGTTACCTTTTGGCCACTTGATTACTCAACTGCTACTAGACTACGGTTATCAGTTTAACCCCAAGGAGATTCCAGAGCCTAGTACAGAGAAAGAGAGAGGAGAGCATATGATCAGGTGAGGTGGACGAAGACTTTCAACTCCTGTTGTAAGAATAGGGCAAATAGGGATATGAAAATACTATAGGCGCAGCAGTAGAGAGCAGCAAAAGAGGCAGTTGTAACAGATGATGCCGCAGATAGATCTCTTCCCAGACAAAGATGTCACATTACCACTGCAGCCTCAAGCACACAGCCAGATGTCTCTTCTTTATCATAGCAGACTGACCTTTCTCTTGTCCGTCCCACAGAGCCGATAGCGTAGACCGACACTCGTTCCCGATATGCCAACACTGATTCTGGCTACAAATCAGAGGTCACTCAGCTGCACACAGACTTCATTTCCTTCAGAGCTGATATGACCGGGTGGCATGAGGATGTCACGAGGCGGCACGATGATCTGGAGAGGCAATATAATGAGTTGCTGAGGAGGCATAATGATTTGAGAGCAGATGTAATTGTAGTGAGAGGTGAGCTTGGCGCACTACGGACTGACCTTACAGCTTCTCTCACTCGCCACAGCACTGAGATGTCTGCCGTGCTCCAACACATTACGGATATGTTGACTTCGGATCCCGTTCCATGATTCCACCACTTTCTCTCTCTCCTATTTATTATCTGATACATTGCTGTTATTGAGATATTATTGCTTATTTTGACACTTGCTCTAGGTTTTGGATATTTTAGATATTTTGGATATTATTTCTTGCATGGCACTACTACATTGATTTATGGATATCTCATCTTAGATTTATTTTATATATATATGGATTTTTGGGATACTGGTATCAGTTTTGGATATTTTGAGCTTTTCATTGTTAGATACCATTATTTTTGCCCAATTTTCAGTTTCACCTCTCATTTATATCATTGATACATATGCTTTGATAGTTGTTAGTGTGACCATTTTCAGACAGGTTTTTGGAATCTAAGTTTAGGGATGCATATTTCAAAGCTAAGCTTCCATTTCCGGGTCCCTTTTGCTTCACCTATTTGGTATACTCTTTCCATTATTTGTTACTTCTTTGCACATTGAGGACAATGCACAGATTAAGTTTCGGGGTGTGTTAGCATATTTTACATGTCACACTTAGTTTCTATGCATGTGGTATGATTTGAGAGTCCTGGGCTATGATTTTGATCTTTTGAGGATCATCGTACTTAGAATTTAAAAATTGCTTAACTTGAGAGTTCAATACTCCTTGTATGCTTTATGGATGCCATTTAGGAGTAAATTTTTTGAAAGATTAATATCTTGCTTGCATTTGTGGTCCACGTTATCTTGATTTTGTGATTATTTTGAGATTCATTATAAGATTCTACACTAGCATAGGTGTACACTAGCATTCATTTGTGGCGTACATGCTTTGTTGATTATTGATTTAGTTATATCCCAATTGAGCTAATAGTGTATTGAAAGCTTTTATTCTTGACAAGGTGGATAACAAACCCTTTTCACTAAGTAGTCAGGATTCTAGCCTCATCAACCATTGAATTTCTTGTGCCGAAAGGTGAAGGATCCAAACTCTAGGTTAAAAAAAAAAAAAAAAAAAAAGTTGCAAAAGCAAAAAAAAAAAAAAGTGAGTTCTTCTCCTAAAAGGTGAGAAGTGGGAAATGATTAAATAGAGGTAGTTTTGATTTGTAGCCTAATTGATTGAGCTTGTAAGTCCTTAGGGGTGTTTAAACACCTAATGCCCTAAAGTCGTCCAGTTTAGGAGTCATTGACCTAACACTCGACCTCATAGATCGCTAGAAAGCTTAATAGATCACTACATTGCACCATGCTTTCATCTTTGATCCTCTAGGTAAAAAAAATAAAAATAAAAATCGAGTGAAAAGAATAAGCACACCTAGTTGAATAAAGCTTTAATAAAAGGTCCATTCTTTATTTTGTTGATCGGTACTAGATTTGTATGCTAGTTTGAGGCCGGATGTGATCATTTCTTTAGTTGGCTTAGATAGCAATATATTTGATGCCGGTTCACTTAAAAAGGATTCTAGAGTTGTTTTGATTTGCATGATCATTGTCTTGATGTGTGGAAGACCATATTTGCTTGTTTGGTATTGAGATTTTGGGAGATTGCTTGGAAATGGTTGAAAAATTGCATACTTGAGGTAGTTTTCTCCCAATGCTTGTTTTGTATATTGGTTCCTTTCTTGTGAGAAAGAGCTCAATGTGTTACTAAAATAGTTTTCAACACAATATTTGTGGGTATAATTTCTGAAAACCCTCACGAGACTTCACTCGTGCACTAGGGGTAACCTAGGGGTTCAAAAGGCTTGTTGCATATGCTAAATGTAATCGTATTCCCTACAAAAGTGGCATTATCTTTTTATTGTTCTCTAGATTCATAGTTGTATAGTTGTTTATTCCCTTCTTTTCTTTGTAGTTCATTGCTAGGGACTAGTAATATTTAAGTTTGGGGGTGTGATAAATGCTCAAATATGACACATTTTAGCACCTAAGTTAGGATATTTTAGTCCATTCATTTATCTTACTTTCATGTCTTAGTACTTATTTGTGTTTTTGCCTATTTCAGGTCAATAAAGTTCAAACAGGCTAACAAGAGCCATTTAGCTTGATTTTGGAGCTAAGGAGCAAAGTTGGAAAGAAGCCAAGAAATTGCACCAGAGGATCTTCGATCGATCGAAAGGAAGCCCGATCGATCAAAGTCGACTACAATCAATTAAAATGAGGTGGTGCCAGTTTAGCAAAGTGGATAAGGCCTGAAAGATATTTTTGATGCCACTTCACCTTCGATCGATCCAAGATAAGTGTTTGATCAATCGAAAATCTTCGATCGATCGAACTGCCTACTGACAGTGTGCTGTCTAATCCCGAAAGCGTCAATCACTACCTAACTTGAGTAGTTGCGAATTTCCTCCAATCATAGGCTGTATTTCTGACTTGGTGCCTACTCAAAAAAGCATGTAATGAATTAATTGAACAATTATCTTATATCATTCATAAAGTAGATATTTTTCTCTCTAGAACTAAGGTTTTGGAAAGAAAGCATGGATGAAGATGATAATGGTAACCTCCAAGCTAGCCCTTGAGGGTTCCATGACTACTACAATAAATGGCTAAATCCTTCACTTAGGGCTAGAGATATCCCCTAGGATTGCTTCTTAAACCTAGCTTTTGTGTATTTTTGGGGATTTTAGTTATAATAAATGTTTTGACCTTGAATAAATATAGATCTTGTGATTTTTGCTTAATTTGATGCTTTTAATTGATCATTTATTTCTCTCCATAAGTCTATGTATGCTAGAATGAGTGTTCATATGTCTTACTCTAGATTTTATGAAATTAATGCATGTCTATGTGTATTGATGTTGTTAAGCTAGTGATGGTCAAAGCATGGTACTTAATTGAATATTCTTGTGGTTTATTTGATGGTTCCACTTGTTTCTTGATGGATTGTACCACACCTCTAGTTTACTTAGTTTAATTTTCATGTCTCTAGCCTAGTTGTAATGTAATTGCTTTAATTTCTTAGATAGGTGGACAATTCATTCTTGTTGCTTGATGTTCCATACTCATGAGTACAAAGAGTACATTTCTCTAGATTATTATGTGTGTTCTAATTGTAGTTTAATTGAATGGTTTATGGTCTCATTTGATAGGTTGTGTTATTCACTAGATTGACTAGACAATCTATGCTTATTTGCCATCCATGCTGCAATACCCTTAATTTTAAAAGGATAGTTTCGGCATTTTAATTATTGTTTTCTTGCATTTTTGTGTGATTATTTGCTTATGCGTTTAAGTGTTTAATTATTTTCATTATTTATTTAATTTAATTGTAATTTAATTGTTTAATTATGAATTTAAATTGCATTAATTGATTTCTTGTTTGCTTTAATTGAATTGTGTATTTAAATTATATGTGTATTTTCTTTACTTGGGTTAAGTTAGTAATTTAGTGTTATTCCTTGGAATGTGCAAATTGGTTTAGTTAAATGTTTTAATGGGATTAAATTAGTGTAATAATTATAATGTTAAAATTGTATTTAATTAAGTTAGGTTTTTTTTTTTTTTTTTTTTTTTTTTTTGTTAAGAAGTTACGTATGTAGCCGACGTATATTATAGCTTAGGTTGCTCTATTGGCCGACTAAGATCGACATTAAGGCTCTGTCTGTAATCATACAATCATACAGGGAATATGGTTTTATTCAAGTCTATATATATATAGAACAGTATGTCTTAGAATACACAACCCCTATTCACGTACTAAGGTTACAGAGAGAAAAAGAGAGAGGTTTTGAGAAAACAGAGCACGTTCGATGAAGGTTTCGACTGAGGCTTAATGGTCGGACCTAGGAGAAGGGAAGAGCTGGAGCAGTAGGAGGTTTGACGGTGTTTAGTATTGCCAGAAACTTAGAGACGACGCCGGGATTTCGTTACTAAAATCAAAGGCAAGTTCTTTTCTTCCTCTTTCTCGTTGGCTTATGTTCTGTGCACCTAGATAGTCTCTAGGGTTTAATGGATTATTAATTGAATTATGCATGCTTAGTATAGGCTAAATTGAATATCTGTATGTGTTGAATTATTTCAGTTACGGTTTTTGCAAGTTCTGTTACAGTGTTTGATTTTTAAGCATGTTTAATCGGTAAGAGTTCTAAGGTTCCTAATAATGTAAGTTGGTTTAAGGAATGGTTTGGTATAATGTTGGACACATTTAGGACTCTTAGGAACAGTTTTAAAACCAAACAGAAAGGTCGGAAGTGGCCAGGGTCAAAGACGACAGTCGGAAGTAGCAGACGGCTCTCAGAGAGGGAGAGAGCCAGCTCCATGGAGGAGGGAGCCGGATTCCTCATCTTCAGAGCCGGCTCTGGGGAGTCCAGACCCAGCTCTAAGGTCCTCAGAGCCAGCTCCATGAAGTATAGAGCCGGCTCCATGCTCTAAAAGAGCCTGCTCTCAAGTTCTAAGAGCAGGCTCTCTTATTTTGATGCGTACAGGGTTGTTTTTGGAATACTGTTTGGACGATGGATGTCTTAACTTCTTCTGAACTGGGTTGAGAGTATACTGGAGTTCTTAATTCAAGTTTCAAGTGTTATTTAAGCCTCTGTTTGCATAGTTTATGTCACTATGTTAAAGGATAGAACAGTAGGAAAGTATACAACTTTGCATGCTGTTAACTGTTGTAAGGAATGTAATTGCTTAGCTTAAATTTTAGCAATTTAATGGAGTATAATAAGATTATAAATCTTATCTTAAATGCATGATAGGGTCATTTATGTATTAGTTTTGATCTACGCCTGCTTTGGATGCTAATTGTTGAACTATTGAAATTTTTTCTGCAATTACAATTGGATTACAATTGCTAGAAGGTTAAACATCTTTCTGCAATTATTTGGATAATGGTTTGGATTGTAAATTGCTTAACTATTATTTATGTGTAGTAATTTAATTGGATATGGAGTATTGTATGCACTGGTATGGGACGGTGGCATACTAGGGATGGTTTAGCTCAAAACGCTAAGACCTAACCTATCGGATTAAAGGAATGGATTGTAAAATATTGAATCCTAAATTATGTTTAAGTCAGATCAACTGACTAAGTTGAATGACTTCCTGGATTAGTTGGTTGTAGTTAAGTCATATCGACTGAATAAGTTGAGTGACTAACTGGATTGTGTTTGTATGTCACCTCAATGAATAATTGAATGACACACTCTGGTTTTGGATGGACTTTAGATATATGGTTATGGTACCACAAGATGAGCTTGAGTCTTAGGTTCATTAGTTAGGGTGCGTATATGTAGTGGATGCGTAGTTGGCTATGATAGGTTGAGGTGTACCCTATTAGGTCTAAGTATTCATGCCCACCTTTGGGTGCGTTTTCGCATGTTGCCTTCTATTTAGGTTGAGACCTCTATTGTAGTCCAGTGAATGTCCCTTAGTGTGGATATATATATATATATATATATATATATATATATATATATATATATATACTTATAGACTAGATGACTATTGTGAGGTATCTAGGGTGTATCTGCGTATCGGGTCACTGTATGGATTGCAATTAGATTAGAACTTGTTCGTGGGCATGACCCACTCTTTTATTCTTTTCAAATACAGGACGGTTCCAGCCTTAGAGCTTGATCGTGCTTGTCGAGGACAGTCTCTTATTCATCTGCTTACGTAGGACTTCTCTCGATGTTCTAGTTAGTTTTAATTTTCTGTTATTCAGTTCAGTTGGGATTTTCATTTAGGGCTCCATTAGATGGATTCCCAAGTTGTACTCTTGGAGATTATGGAGAATTGGATTAACATTATTCATTATCGTTTGGAGGATTTTATATTTGATTTTTCTTTCAGCTTTATTCTATTTCTTATTTCATTTTTATATTCTGTGTTCACTTTAAAATACTTTAATTGTTTGATATTTCCCTCGGGTTTGGGCTTGGGGCTGATCAACCCGTGTCTCGGATTCGAGGGGTATCACACATGCTTAGTTGTAAATTAATGACACACATACACATTTTACAACTTAAATTTTCCCGTTAATTTATAATTGCGAGTGTTTGGTGAAGTGAAGCTCAGTGGTGAACTCTAAGCCCCAAGACCTCTTTCTCATATATTTTGCCTAATTTCTAGATTGATACTTGCTTGCATTATTTTAATTGAACCAATAACTTAACCAAATCAAACCATCTTTTGATCATTCAACCTACTAATCCAATAATTGATTCCAAAACATGACTTCTTTCCCTTGGGACGATCCCTACTCACTTGCTATGTTTTAGTTAAAAGTGGTAATGGCATTCTCTAAATTTTAACTTGGCCACACTACACACCTTTGTGCTTTGGTCCGACGACACACCATATACCAGTGCAACTATGACAATGAATGGTCGGGACACAAGTATCCAAAGTGGGTGGTATAACCCCCCCAAACTTGGGATTAACTGTGGTCCTGAAAAGATGTCACTAGAATAAAACCTTATCAAATAACAAATGGGATAATAATGGTGCATAGTGGGCATGCAAGTGTAAGCGGGAAAATAAATGAAATAAAGAGAGGGTAAAGATGGTCCTGAAAAAGTATAGGTTACACTCTCTCACTGAAGTCACCGGGATGCACCTGATAATGGAGTCAATCATAAATAGATATATTAATATAAGAATCTGACATCCAAAATATCTAAAAATAAAAATAATATTATGTACATCTCAGTAATCGGACCAACAAATTGGCCGCAAAAATGGAATAACAGTATCAAAGTATTAGTCTAAAAAGAACACAGTTACATATATGAGATAAAAAGAGAAAGAGGTCAGGCAGAGGATGACGGTCTGGCGAGGCGGGAACCCCAGATATATCTAGAAATGGTCTGCACCGCTGTCATGATATCGTGCGGATAGTGGTCATATCTGCACTGAGGGAAACTACTGCATCCTCTAAAGTCCGGATATGCTCCCCTAAGTGTCTGTCTGAGCTTGAGTGTCAGGAATTACTGGATCATCCTGATGGGGCAATCTGGAGTCATCAGAAGATTAATGCTCGTCCTGGTTCTGAGAATGATGGCTCTGCTCCTGGGAAGGATGTGGTGACCCCACTGGAGGCTCGTACTCCGGGTCAATATCCATATGAGCTCTCTCTGTCACTGGTGCCTCTGCTGCTGCTGCCTCCTCCTCAGCCTCAAGATCCTCTACTACCTGGGCTGCTTCTACCTCCAGACTCTTATTAAGAGCGTTATAGCTCTTATTCCAGTCCTTCTTCCTGTAGTGGCAAGCCCTAGTCAATGTCCTTCTCCGGGTCAAATGGATAGTGCTGGTGCCGGAGGAACTGTGTAATCAAATGGGCATAGTAAAGGAACTTGGGCTGCTTCGGGTTATTTTTGTTGATGTAATTGATATACCGCTTCATCATGACACTCCATTAGAGTGTAAGAACTGAAAACCAATACCCTGTAAAGATGGCATATAAAGCTACAAGGAAGTCTGCCTGCCGTTGGATTTTATACCCAGCCATAAAAACATTTCAGTATAAAATTGAATCAAAGAACCATATGCTGTTAGGCAGATAAGTCCTAGTGGAATAAGTGTCGGCGTCAGTAATGGTGCCATGAAGAGCTATGGCCATGTCTGCAAATGATGGCCATTATAAAATTGGATAATCAATGTCCGGAGGGCAGGCATGTGGGCACTGAGAAGCTGTTGCTAATGTCTCGACAGTAATGCAGACGAGATGCCTATCAATGGTAGCTTGTAGCTCAGCCAAGTTACTTGAAGCTGGCCAGAGGTTCTGGTAGAATAGCCGAACAAGCCTTGGGTAAACTGGATTGGCCGCTGAGACCAAAATGGGAGAAAGATGGCGGCTATAGATCTCGTCATACGACCACTTGGTTATGATCGACCGTGCAAAGAAGTTCGCATCAAAAATAGACTCATGCGCCACCGAAAGGCACGTAAACCTCCGATCCACCC
Source organism: Cornus florida (assembly GCF_030987335.1). Classification (NCBI taxonomy): domain Eukaryota; kingdom Viridiplantae; phylum Streptophyta; class Magnoliopsida; order Cornales; family Cornaceae; genus Cornus; species Cornus florida. The sequence continues at coordinate 27,199,828 of NW_026775574.1, forward strand.
GGTCTCGGGCAATGCCAGGCTGTGCCGGTGGTAGCACTGGAGCAGGCAAAGAAGGGGGTGTGGGCTCACCCTCATGAGATGATGAAGAAGAAGAGGAGGAATACTCGGACTGTGTAGGAGCTGGCTCCTCTATCCTCTACCTCACTCAACGGTTATAGGTCCGGTTAGCCGTGGTCTTGAACCTACTCATGACCTGCAAAAAGAAAAAAACACTTATAATTAAAGTCAGTAATAGGAAATAGTAGATGAGATACAGAAATGAATGCACAAAAGATAGAAACATGTTTGTCAGATTAAGATAGATAACACGATGCTCATAATGAAGCAAATATCATAATATATAAACCCATGAATCTACCTATGCAAGTGGTCATGCAAGCCAAGTATAAACATTGAATGATCAAATAATGTGAAACATGCTAGACATGACGAGCAAAGAATGCAACCAATGTGGAAAATACAGGCATTGGGCATAAGTATAATAGCATGGACACAAGAGCGAGTATAGGAGTATTAATTATGCAAAACAGTGAAGTTCAAATGACCATAGAAAAATATAATCTATCCATGTTACATCGATCATGACATAGATTGGATCGATCATGCTCTAATCGATCAGGGCATTAGTGTGATCGATCAAACCTGTTGAGAAATGAAAAGTCACCCGTTCGTGATGTGGAAGACATGGGGCGCATTCTAATGGTCACTTCAAGATTTGTGACCCCCAATACACCTTAACAATGCAAATACAGTCACTTAAAATGGCACGTGACCCCCGATTCAAATTCGAAAATAGAAACAATATATACATATATATATACATATATATACACATGCCCATAATTCTAAAATGGAAAGAAAATCAACATGAAAAGCATGTAATCTAAGTATAGCAAGAGAATAAAACGTAATTAAACATAAAAATGGAAAATAGAACTTTAACTCACCAAAATCCAAGATGAGAGATGAAGAGAGAAGAGAGACGAGATAAAGGATGATGGAGATGGAGCTTTGGAGTTGCCGAAATCTCGTTGGAGATGAGGAAGATGATTGGACAGCCTCGGGGGAGAGAGAAAGGGCTTTGGATCGATGAAATGAACGATCCAAATGACCCTTGGGTCATTTTTTAAAAAATTGGTCCTGACATGTTTGATCGATCATATGGTCCAATGGATCGATCGAACCTGGATCGATCATGAAGGTGCTAAGATCGATCAAACCTATAAAATGACAAAATATTTTTGATTTTTTTTTTTTTTAAATTTGAAATTTGAATTTTAAAAAGTTAAAGTCAACAGAAGGAAAACAATGAACTCTGATCAATCGGAGAATGATCGATCGAAACTCGATCGATTTAAGATGTGAAAACCTGTAGACAGCTTCGAAAGATAGACAGAGAGATGAAATTTTCAGAGCTTCAAAAATTTTCTAAGTATAGAACTGAGATCGATTGAGGAAACTTGGAACGATCGGAGAGAAAGTTCGAACGATACACAGAGACCTGAAATATGCAGAGAATCTTCAAACGATGGAACAGAGAGATGACAATATACAGAAATGATGTTTGATTAATCGAATATCTCTTATGATCGATCGAATAGGCACTAAATGCCTAATTTGAATATGAAAGAGCATGCATTCCCTATCAAAGTCTCAAACAACATTTATGATCCCAGATTATATCCAGATGACGCAAGAAAAGAAAAGAAAAGAAAATAGAAATGAGGAACGAATAGGGTTGAAAAACCCTACGAAGCACTAGTGTTTAAAGTTTCTAGCAAGACGTTGGGCTCTTTTAGCCTAGATCAAAGATCTTACTGTGTATCCCCTCCTTAATGGGGTGAAAAGAACTTTGAACCCCACCCAACAAAATATTCCCTAAGGAACTTGTTGGAATTAATTCAAGTGAAATTGATGGTCCTTGATCAATAAAATCTTTAGGCTTCCATACCCTTGCAACACTTGGTTAGAATTTAAAAATTGTTTGACTTAAGAATCCAATACTCCTTGTATGCCTTATGGATGCCATTTGGGAGTAAATTTTTGAAAGATTGATATAATGCTTGCACTTATGGTCCACATCATCTTGATTTTGTGATTACTTTGAGATTCACTTTAGGATTCTATACTAGCATAGGTGTACACTAGCATTCATTTGTGGGGTACATTCTTTGTTGATTATTGATTTGGTTATATCCCAGTTGAGCTAATAATGCATTGAAAGCTTTCATTCTAGATAAATGTGGATAACAAACCCTTTTCACTAAGTAGCAGGGATTCTAGCCTCATCAAGCACTGAATTTCTTGCGCCGCAAGGTGGAGGGCCCAAACTCTAGGTTAATGGTGCGACCGAGCGTGTGCACAAAATAATGCATAACACTTTAGGTTTAGAAATAATGTCAAGTGGACACCATATTTTAAAATTTATAAAACTACTAAACACTTATACTATAGAGTATGAAGTGAGCAGGGATCGTCCCAAGAGATCTAAACAATTATAGGTTTTCTAGAATTGAATTCTACTTTAGTGCTTATGTGATTGCTAAAAAGGTTTGGTTTTGTGATTAGACTAATTTTAAACTTAATAATGCAAATAAAGAGTAAAGTGTAAAAGATTGGAAAGAGATTTAGGGTGTAGGATTCACCACTAAGCACATTCCCTAACTCACTCACTTTTAACTAATTGGGGAAATAATTAAATGTAATTCTAATGTAGCTAATACTTGCAAAGAAAAGTATGAAGCATCAATTTCAAGCTTGTATTGCATACCTAATGACAAATAAACTACGTGTAGTGCAATTCACCAATCCAAAGAATGGTCCATCAATTCAAGTTACAATTCTAGCTTACATTAATCTAGAAGATAATGCAATTGTGACAAAAAGTATAGAATTCAAACATAAGTATGGATGGTCTACTTATCTAATAATTGAATTGCAATTAAATTAATTAATCTTAAATTAAACTAATTAAACATGAATTTAAAACTAATTAGACAATAAATTAACCTAAACATGTAGTGCCATCCATCAAATAGAAGTAATTTTTCATCAATTTGAACACGATTACAACTAATTAACCACATGCATAGACATCACAAGAATCAATTTACAAGGAATTCAAGTGTATAGCTTGTTTATTCATCAATAACACATAAGACAACATGAGATTAATACGAATAAACAATTGAAAGAATTAAATCATGTTATTCAAGCCTATACATCAATTATATAAATAAATCCCCAAAAAGTATGAAAATAGAGAGAATAGGTTACATGCTTAGGGTTTATCCAACCCTAAGTAGGAGAATTAGCCACTCATGGTTGATGGAGTTGTAGACAGAATAATCTCCATCATTGGATTCATCATCTCTGAGCTTCTTCTCAAAACCCTAGCCTGTTCTTGTTTTTTCTCCTCTTTCCCGTGTTTTTCTAGAGAGAAAAAAAAAATATCGATACAGAATACTAAAACTTAATAATAATAATAATAATATTCACCTAAATAAAATAAATACTAACCCTAATCTAATGGCTCACTGGGCCTTAAGTAACAACCCTATTAAAGCCCAATAGTTCACAAAATAAGCCCAAACAATAAAAAAAATCTGTAATGTTGCCAAGTCCTGGGGGATCGATCCCCCACCCTGGGGGATCGATCCCCCCAGAGTTGGAAATTTCTTTTAAGCCTTATTTAGCTCCATTTTGGCTCCGGGCTAATTGGTTTGCTTCTTCATCTTTGGGAACATCATCAAAGGCCCGAGATTGACCGTTTTCGAAGAATAAACACACTATACGAGCAATGGGCTACGACCTCTTTTTGTCATTTTCTGAACTTTTTCTGAATATCTTTGCTTGACTCCAAAAAGGCTTTAATGGACCGTTCTTAACTCATTTTAACTTTATTGCCCTGAAATACACATAAACATAAATTAGGACTAAAATATGAAATTAAGATAGATGCAAAGACTGAAATACCCTAACTTAGGTGCTGAAATGTGCAACATTTAAGCACTTATCAGTTAATAATTAAAAAAAAAAAAAAAGGTTGCAAAAAGCAAATAAAAAAGTGAGGACTTCTCCAAAAAGGTTAGAAGTGGGAAATGATTAGATGGAGGTTGTTTTAATTTGTAACCTAGTTGATTTGGGCTTATAAGTCCTTGGGGGTGTTTAAACACCTAATTCCCTAAAGCTGTCTGGTTTGGGAGTCATTGAGCTAACGCTCGACCTCATGGATTGCTAGAAAGCTTAATAGATCAACACATTGCACTACGCTTCCATCTTTGATCCTTAGGGATAGAAAAAAAAAATCAAGTGAAAAGAATAAGCGCACCTAGTTGAATAAAGTTTTAATAATATGTCCATTCTTTGTCTTGATAATCCGTACTAGATTTGTGTGTTAGCTTGAGGCCGGATGTGATCATTTCTTTAGTTGGCTTAGATAGTAACATATTTGATGTCAGTTCACCTAAAAAGGATTCTAGAGTTGTTTTGATTTGCATGATCATTGTCTTGATGTATGGAGGACCACACTTGCTTGCTTAATGTTGAAATTTTAGGAGATTGCTTGGAAATGGTTGAAAAATTACATACTTGAGATAGGTTTCTCCCAATGCTTGTTTGGAATATTGGTGCCTCTTTAATGAGTTTGAGTTTAATGTTTGTGGGTATCATTTCTAGAAACCCTCACGAGACTTCACTCATCCACTAGGGGTAACCTAGGGGTTTAAAAGGTTTGTTGCATATACTAAATACAATCATGTTCCCTACGAAAGTGGCGTTATCCATTTATTGCTTTCTAGTTCATAGTTGTATTATTGTTCATTTCTTTATTTTTTTCGTAGTTCATTGCTAGGGACTAGCAATATTTAAGTTTGGGGGTATAATAATCGCTCAAAAGTGCTCATTTAAACCCCTTAATCTTGAATGTTCTAGGACCTTATTCTATCTTATTTTTTTGTTTTAGTCTAATTTCATGTTATTTCCCTTTTCAGGCACTTATCCCAAAAATAAGTCAATTCAGCTGAATTAGAGCATTAAAAGAAGCAATCTCAAGCTTAGTGGAAGAAATGAGTAAAGTGGAAGCAAAGTGGTGAAAGAAGCCTTCTTTGATCGATCGAACTAAGTTACGATCGATCACACTATGATCGTTCCAACCCTGTTATGATGAATCAAACCTTTTATCCTTATCTTCAGAAAAATTTCCTATTCGATCGATCCAACCTTCCCTTTGATCGATCGAACCATTTTGATCTTATCCTCACCTACCACCTTTGTCCTTATCCCTAAAATATCTCAGCCCTGTCATTTTCTAAAAAGTACGCCAGCATGGTTCGATCGATCCGTGCAACCTTGTGATCGATCGAACTGCCTCAAGTTGCGTAAAAAATAGAGTTCCAGCCAAATTAAAGGTGTACTCATGGTGCAATCATTTGGAGGTCCTAGTGCATGAGGTCTGACCATTGAGTGTGACATTTGAGCTACCTATATAAAGATTTTGGCTATTTTGAGTAAGGAGGTTGGATTAGGTTTTGGCAAGAGGCTAGAGTTTAGAGAGAGAAATACAAAATTTGGGAAAGTTCTTCCACTCATCTATGATTTCTATCAAGAACACAAGAGGATGAGGATGAATTCTACCATAGAGATAGCCCTTGAGGGTTGGATGACAATATCAATAAATGGCTAAACCATTCTCTTGAGGCTAGAGATAGTCCGAAGCATGCCTACTAGACTTTGATGTTTTGTAATTAATGGGGATTTGTGTTGTAATTCTTGTCCTGACATCTTATATATGTATAAATCATTTTTTTACAATTGTTTGTGTAGTTTAATAGTTCCAATTGATCATTTAATTCTATCCATATGTCTATGTATACTAAAATGAATGTTCATGTATTTATCTCTAGATTTTGTGACATTGATGCATGTCTATGTGTGTTGATATTATAAATCTAGTGATGGTCAAGGCGTGGTGCTTAAATAGATTACTCTTGTAATTTGTTTGATGGTTCATATTTATTTCTTAATGGATTGTGCCACCTCCTTAGTTTAATTAGTTTAATTTTTATGTCACTAGCGTAATTGTAGTGTAATTGCCTTACTTTCCTAGATAGGTGGATAATTAATGTGTGACGGCCCAAGTTTTTCAACCCGGTGTGTCAGTGATGAACTGAAAGTTGATCCGATAACGGATCCGAAATGCAGAAGCAAATGATAAACCAAGGTCATAAGAGATAAGAGTCACTCCCAAGACACTAATGTGATCCCCCATGAGATCACGGAACTTAAAGAAAGCAAAAACGGTAGTAAGGGTCAAAAAGGTCAATTCAAAATAAAAGAGAGAAACTTGACTCAAAACATGACAAACAAGGTGAATACAACCTAATCTAATCATTTTGAAACATTCCAAGAGGTTCCGTGAACATTGGCTAAGAATCCCACAAAATGCCCCGTCCCGGTTGAAGTGAAAACTGACACTACTTCACTAAAACATAAATAACTTCCATTGTGTTTGGAATCTAAGAATTAGATTGGCACCATTGGAAAGCTGACTCAAAATCCTTGAGTTTAGGCTCAAGAATCACCCCATTTGGATTATAAACGAAGAAGTTATGACCCTTTGAAGTTGGAAGATCAGTGCTGAAACTCAATAGAAGCTAGGCTGGGGATCAAGCTATTTTGGTAGACCAAAATGAAGTTTCGGATGACCGAAATGGAGATGCTGAGACCTGAAATCGTGAAGAAAAGATGTAATTCATTTCGGTAGACCGAAATGAGTTTTGAACCGTTGATTTGGCTACTAGAATGTGATGTTACTGTTCAAATGCAAAACCATTTGACATCGGTCGAGATTTCGATAGACTGAAACACCTCAAAAACCTGCTACTGAACCTGCTATGAGCCTAAGGTGTTAAGGTACTACCTCAACTTTGAACCCCATGATACTTTAATTCAAAATGGATGTGTAAAACTGATTTTTCATGAGTTTTGAGAATGTAAACATGTCAACAAGTTTGATATGAGTAAATGAATGTAAAACAATGGCCCATGGCCTTATACATATCATTTACAAGATTTTGACTTCTCAAACCTCAAAATTTGATTAAAAGACATTTAAAGCAAAACTTTGTTACCAAAAGTGTCTAAGTACAAAAGTAGACATGCTTGGCCCTTGGCTTTTTACATACATGTTTATAATGTCAAAAGCAAATGTTTGAGTGTCATTACATATCAAGAAAGCTACTAAAGCTCCAAAAGTACCATACCCCCATGGCATTCAAAATATGATATCTAAAGAAAGGTATGCTAAACACTTGCATGTCAAAATACAAAAATGTTTCATTTAGCTCAAAAGCTTCTAAGGATGATGAACCTCCAACATAATCTCTTTACCTGAAAAACAACCCAAACCACTAGGGTGAGTAATCAAGTTACTCGTAGGATGTGGTGCATGCGCATACCCTATAGTTTCAAGTATAACGTGAACCAAACATAGACCATCACAAGGGTGCATTCCACCTAACGTCTATGTTCCCATGATGCTCTAAGGGATCATCTCAAGCTATACAAATGTTGAAACGGTAAACATGTAACATCCAAGTATACATAAGCAAATACACTAACCACATTAAAACTAAGATTTACCAAGCTACAAGAAATCCATGATTTACAACTTGGAAAGTAATGTGCAATCAAGTAATAGAAAGACTAGGATATGTGGCCATGAGACCATACAAGTTATTTTGGGTAATTATGACCCACAAGGTACTACCTAGTGCGCACTATGACTTAGGAGAATTCCTATCCTCCGTACTAGAGCCAAACTCTAGCCATCAAACATTTCATATCCTTACAAGCTTCCAAAAATCAACAAGTTCATGACATTTATACAATCTCAATGCATGAACTACCTACCAAGCACAAGTAGGGTAAAACCACACAAACCATGCCCTAAGGTTTCATGTTTAAAGTGGCAAGCTAATGATACTACATATTATGCCACATGGATTTAATATTAATGTTGGCCACAATTACTAATTATGCAATATAGTAATTTACCTACAAATAATTTCAAGTGATACGTACAAGACTTTCAATGAAATCTATATTACTTAACAACACGAGTAATTTCAAGATATTCATCATAAACCCTCAATGAAATCACAAGTATTAGGCAAATCATTAAACAATAACCTACCTATACAATTTAATAGTCATATACATGCTTTAATCCACAAATCCTAAGTCAAGCATACAAAATCTCTATTTATATGCAAATACAAGAATTTTAAAGCATGTAATCAATATATATCAAGCTCTGATATATATAAAACCCAAAGAGGATAAACATACAACCACCCCTACCTCAATAGAGAATTGAATCTCTATAATAATCCAGGGTGGAGAAACCATCCAAACTTCTATTGGAAAAGCCAAGGGGAAGGTTCAAATCTTCCCTAAGGTGGTTTTCAAAACAAGTATGTTCCACTTCCAATGCAAAGTCAAGGTTCCCAAGGTTATAAATCTTCTTTTCAATCATCACATGGAAATCAATTTTCAAATTTTCATTTCCCTAACCAATCATTGTATTCTCAAGGAAACTCAAGGAGTCCCGCTTTGAGGAGAAAGTGTTGACCGCTCTAGGCACTCTAGAGGTGAACACTCAATTGCTTCATTCTCATTCTCAATCCATTGCTAAGCTAGAAACCCAAGTCAGGCAAATAGCTAGTACTTTGAATGCTAGAGAGAAAAGGAAGATGCCTCTAAATGCCCCACCAAAGCAACAATGTGTTATGGAGATTCATTCCTCATCCGAAGGTCACACAATTAAGCATGTCAATGCGGTGATAGCCTTGAGACGTGGGAAAATTATTGACAACCAAGTAGGTATTTCCAATGAAGAGAGTGAACAGGTGCAATCCAAAGTTGACACCCGTCCTATTTCATATTTTATTCCTCTTTCATTGCATGTGCATGATCATTTTGTTGAGAAAGCTGTCAAAAATGATTTGAAAGATGATTTGAACAATGATTTGAAAAAGGATTTGAACAATGATTTGAAAAAGGATTTGAAAAATTCTTACTTTGAAAGTGATTTAGAGAAAAATTTTGAAAAAGCTTTTGAGCCTAAAGCTCCATCTCTAGATGCCTTAAAATGATCAATTTCTCTTGACAAACAAAAGACCAAGACCAATGAAATCATTGAAATATTTAGGCAAGTGAAGATCAATCTTCCACTTTTGGATACAATCAAACAAATTCCAGCTTATGCCAAGTTCTTGAAAGATCTTTGCACCCAAAAGAGGAAGAACAAGAGCCAAGCACTAAGAAAAGTGGTCTTGACCGAGCAAGTTAGCTTTATTTTGCAATATAATACTCTCCCAAAGTTTAAGGACCTTGGTTCACCCACTACATCTTGCATAATTGGTGACCATGTCATCAATCGGGCTCTCTTAGATTTAGGAGCAAGTATTAACCTTCTTCCATATTCAGTATATGTTAAATTGGGCTTAGGAGACTTAAAACCGATGTCAGTAGTTTTACAACTTGTTGACTGATCCATCAAAAAGCCCCGGGGTATTATAGAGGATGTTTTGATTAAGATTGATAAGTTCTTCTTCCCCCATTGATTTCGTTGTCATTGACACGGAACCAGTTCTGAATCCCAAGAGCCAAATTTCAATTATCCTTGGTCGTCCCTTCATAGCAATTGCAAATGCCAACATCAATTGTAGGACGGGGATAATGAAAATCTCATTTGGCCACATGAAGGTGAAGTTGAACATCTTTAATCCAACCCCGAATTCAATGGACAAGCATGAAGAAGTGTGTGTTGTAGAAGATTGTTTAGACAACGAATTTGATAAAGTTAAGTCTTTGTTTGAACATAAAACTTCAAAAGATCAATCTTTAAACTTGAAAGCAAAGAATGTTGTTTCAAAAGTAAAGTTTGAAAGGGCATGGAAGCCCAAGGATTACATTGATAAAGGACCATTAATTTCTTTTGAATTAAATCCAATAAGTTCTCTAGAGAACCATTTGTTGGGTGGGGTTCAAAGTGTTTTTCACCCCGTCAAGGAGGGGATGCATAACAAAATATTTGATTTGGGTTAAAAGAGCCCAACGTCTTGCTAGAGAAGTTAAAGACTAATGCATTTCGTAGGGTTTATAACCCTATTCCTCTTTCATTTCTATTTTACACTTCAATGTCTTGCATCGTCTAGATATATTCTGGGTTCATACATATTGCTAGGAATTGTGATTAAGAATGCATGCCCTGTCATATTCAAATCAAGCATTTTGTGCCTACTCGATCAATCTCGAAAGAGGTTTGAACGATCAAACATCCATCTCTGCATCCAATCATCTTTCAGTCCCATCGATCGAGAATTCTCTGCATATTTCAGCTCTCTGTGTATCAAGCGAACTTCAGTTCAGATCGATCTGAGTGCTCCAAGATCGATCGAGATTTTCCTCAGATCGATCTTCATTCTATACTTAAAATTTTTTTTGGAACCCATGAAAAAGGCCTCTCTGTGCATCGTTCGAACTTGTCAGCAGGTTTTCACCTATTAAATCGATCGAAGTATCTTCCAGATCAATCTTGGATTGATCGATCTGTGTTCCTTTGTTGACTTTGGCTTTGACTGGCCTTTTGAATTTAATATGTCAAAATATATATATATATTGTGTTGTTTTGAGGCTTAGATCGATCTATATCCCTTCAAGATCGATCTATATTCGATCAATTTGAGATATTTCCAGATCGATCGAACTCATCGGGTCTAGTTTTTTAAAATAAAACCCTAGGGTCATTTAGATCGATTTGACCATCAATCTCAAACCCTAGCTCCCTTTCGCCACTGCAAACCTTCTTCCCAACCTCCGGCGAATCTCCGGCAAGCTTCCAGAGCTTCGAAACTTCCATCCTCGAACTTAGATCTCATCATTTCTCCTTCGTCTCCACTTCTCTCCTTGATTTGGTAAGTTTGAATTTTCTTTTAGATTCCGAGCTTCAATCTTGTGTTTTTCGTGCTTTCCATGCTAGATCTGAGCTTCCATGATTGATTATTGCCATATATGACATTTTGAAGCACGTGTATATATATTTATATATCTATATATATATTTATATATCTATATATATATTTATATATTTTGATTCTGATTTCGATATTGGGGGTCACGTGCTAAGATAAGTGACCATTGTTGAGTTGTTGATGTGTGAGAGGGCCCACGAGCTTGCTCGGGTACCTCCCGTATCGTCCTCGTCATAGATCTGTGACTTTTCAAATTTCTCACAGCAGTTCGATCGATCAAATTTTTCTCTGATTGATCAGAGAAAGATCGATCTTACTTAGTCCAGATCAATCCAACATAGATCGATCTCATATTTTTCTGATCGATCAAACATCATAGATTTGCAATTACACTTCACACACCATCTTTTGTGTTTCATGCTAGTTTCTTGATGCCAAATGCCTGTGTTTTCCACATTGGATACATTCCATACTTACACTATTTAGTATGTTTCACTTAGTCACTGTTTACTTGGCTATATGATCACTTGCATAGATTCATGTCGATTATTCTGAGTTGTCTATCTTACTTGACATATATGTTTCTATATACTGTGCTTCAATTCTCTATTATCTGTTATTGACTTCTATTGTAAGTGTTTCTTTTATGTTTTGTAGGCCATGGCACGGATTAAGACAGTTGCCCGTCGACAATATGAGAGGAGAGTCCGGCAGAGAGTAGAGGATCCCGTAGAGCCTTCTCATGCCCAGGATCTAGTTCTAGAGCAGGTTGAGCAGGCTGAGCAGTTAGAGGAGTATGATGAGCCAGCTCCGGCTCAGTCCAATCGTTCTGCCTCTACCACTTCTGCATTTTCATCCCATTCTGATGAGGCTGAGCATATATCTTCTCCTTCTTTACCACCGGCACAGCTTAGCCAGGTCCAAGATATACCTATCTGGAAGTTTAGACGCCTTTCAGTGGCACATGAGTCAGTCTTCGACATTACTTTCTTCTGCCGGTCAGTCTTGACCCGGGTAGCTTTTGATGATATCAAGCGGCGCGGCATTTCAGCCATTCTAGTGCCAGTTACTTATCTTGTTTACCCGCGGTTTGTTTAGTTGTTCTTTCAGAACCCTGGCCGGCCCCGAGTAATCTATCAGAGCTACAGACTACTATCGATGGCTATCCCATATGCATACAGTTGATATATTGGCCACAGCTTCTCAGTGCCCACATGTCTGCCCTCCAGGTCTTGATTATCTTATTCTCAGGCGGCCTTCTGATGCAGACATGGCCGTTGGCCTGACTGGCCATTACCCAGATGGCGAGACTTTTGCCACTAGGACTTATCTGCTCGATGATTTCTAGTTCTTTGACTCTGTCCTATACCGAAATGTATTTATGGCAGGCCATAAGATCCAGAGACGTTCAGACTTTCTAGTAGCTCTTTACGCATTCTATACTGGGCAGTGGTTTTCTATTCCTGCACTCATCTGGAGTGTCATGATGAAGCTATATACAGATTATATCAGGAAGGCTAAGACCAAGCAGACCAAGTTCCTTCCATTTGCACATCTTATTACATAGATCCTCAGGGACCAGCGCTACCCTTTCTATCCACAGGAGCGTACTGAGTCAGGGGCTTGCCACTACGGCAAGAAGGACTAGAACAAGAGCTACAATGCTTTTATCAAGAGCTTAGAGGAGGAGGCTGAGGAGGCAGAGATGGCAGCAGTAGTAATGGACGATCCAGCAGACGCACCGGCGGCTACAGCACATATAGATATAGACTTGGACCAGCAGCCTCCAGAGGAGTTACAGCATCACTCTCTAGTTGGGTTGCCAGTTCATTTCCAGGAATAGGGTCAAGATGTACCACGGTTTCATGATCCAGTTATCCCTGATGCTCTAATTCCAACACCTGGCCTAGGAGAACGAGTCTAGGCATTGAAGGATGCAGTAGTCTCCCTTAGAGCAGATATTTCTACTTTCCGTACGGATGTCTTAGCTGTGCTGCGTGACATATCCAGAGATATCCGAGGATCACGCCCCGCTTGCCCGACCTTCTCTGCCTAATTTCCCTATCTCTTTATTCTCATCATTTTACATATCTGTGATACATTACTATTACATTGATACTGCTATGATATTTTTACGGCCAGTCTATCGGCCCAGACACTGTGATGTACCATATACTATTTATTATTTTTCTTTCTATACATGTTATCTTTTGGATGTCATATCTTTATATTGTTATATCTGTCTGTGATTGACTCCATTATCAGGTGCATCCCAGTGACTTCAGTGAGAGAGAGTGCTGCCCAAATTTTTTTTCAGGACCATCCCTATTCCTCTTTCCTTAGTTCATTTATTGTCCTATTTACACTTGCATGTCCACTGTGCACTGTTATTATCCCTTTGTTATCTGATGAGTTTTATCCAAGTGCCCTCTTTTTAGGACCGCAATCAATTCCAAGTTTTAGGGGGGGGGGGGGGTTTATACCACCCACTTTAATACTTGTGTCCCGGCCATTCTTTGTTATAGTTGTACTGGTATACTCTTTCCTTTTGTTCTCTTTGCACATTAAGGACACTGTGCCATTTAAGTTTGGGGGTAATGGGTATTATTTGCAGTATTTGCTTTCAATTCAAAATTTTAAGCATGACTTGTGTATTTGAGGGATTTTCTATGATTGGTCCATAACTAGCTATGATTTTGATATTTTGAGGACTATATTGTTTAAAATTTAAAAATTGCTTGACTTAAGAGTCCAATACTCATTGTATGCCCTGTGGATGCCATTTAGGAGTAAATTTTTTGAAAGATTGATATCTTGCTTATACTTGTGGTCCACATCATCCTAATTTTGTGATTATTTTGAAATTCACTTTAGGATTCTACACTAGCACAGACGCACACTAGCATTCATTTGTGGGGTACATTGACCTAACGCTCAACCTTATGAATCGCTAGAAAGCTTAATAGATCAACACATTGCACTATGCTTCCATCTTTGATCCTTAGGATTAAAAAAAAAAAAAAAAAATCGAGTGAAAAGAATAAGCGCACCTAGATCAATAAAGCTTTAATGAAAGGTCCACTCTTTGTCTTGATGATCGGTACTAGATTTGTGAGCTAGTTTGAGGGTAAGGTTATGATCATTTCTTTAGTTGGCTTAGATAGCAACATATTTGATGCCGGTCCACTAAAAAAGGATTAAAGAGTTGTTTTAATTTGCATGATCATTTTCTTGATGTGTGGAGGACCATATTTGTTTGCTTGATATTGAGATTTTGGGAGATTGCTTGGAAAGGGTTAAAAAATTGCATAATTGAGGTAGTTTTTCCTAATGCTTGTTTGCAATATTGGTGCCTCTTTTGTGATAATGAGCTTAATATTTGTGGGTATCATCTCTGGAAACCCTCACGAGACTTCACTCGTCCACTAGGGGTAACCTAGGGGTTTAAAAGGCTTGTTGCATATCCCAAATGCAATCGTGTTCCCTACAAAAGTGGCGTTATCCTTTCATTGCTTTCTAGTTCATAGTTGTATAGTTGTTCATTTCATTCATTTACTTTGTAGTTCATTGCTAGGGACTAGTAATATTTATATTTGGGGGTGTGATGAGCGCTGAAAAGTGCGCATTTAAATCGCTTAAGCTTGAGCATTCTAGGACCTTTATCTATCTTATTTTTTTGTCTTAGACTAATTTCATGTTATTGCCCTTTTCAGGCACTTATCCCAAAAATAAGTTAATTCAGCCAAATCAGAGCTTAAAAGATATAATCTCAAGCTGAATGGAAGAAAGGAGCAAAGTAGAAGCAAAGTGGAAGCAAAGTGTGGAAAAACAGCAAGTTCGATCGATCTCAACATTCCTTCGATCAATCAGAGCAAGATCGATCTGTCCTCATCAAGATGGATCCAAACAATTGTCCTTATCCAAAAGATCTCACCATCGTCGATCGATCCAACCTTTTTCAGATCGATCGAAATTATTCGATCTTATCCACACCTACCACCCCACCTACTACTCTTATCTTTTTCCCAAAATATCCCAAAATATTTCAGAGATTTGTCTTTATTCAAAAAGGCACCACCAAGGATGATAGATCTTTGCAGCATTCGATGGATCTCACCTAAGTTCGATCGATCTCACCACAATTCGATTGATCGAACCTCCTCAAGTCCGAATTAAAAAAAATTCCAGCTCATTAAAAGTTGGCTCGTGGTGCAATCATTGCAAGGGCCCTAGTGCACGAGTCCAGACCATTGTGTGTGACACTTGAGCCTCCTACATAAGGATTTGGAGCCATTTTAAGAGCAACATTCATCGTAACTTACACATCTCATATCTTGGAGAGGAGGCTAGAGACCAGAGAGCCTTTACACATTTTGGGAGTTCTTCCATTCTTCTAGGGTTTCCATCAAGAAGGTGGTCATTCCTACCATGGAGATAGCCCTTGAGGGTTGGATGACTACTTCAATGAGTGGCTAGACATTTACTTAGGGCTAAAGTGGCCCTTAAGTTTGCTTCCTAGACCTAGTGCTTTGTATATTTTTGGGGATTTTCTTGTAATAAATGTTTTGATCTTAGATTTATATATATATCTTATGGTTTTTACTTGATGTGTATGGATTAATGCTTTTAATTGATTATCTATTTCTAACCACATGTCTATGTGTGCTAGAATGGATGATTCATGTGCTTTTCTCTAGATTTAGTGGAGTTTATGCATGTCTATGTGTATGGATGAAGTTAATCTAGAGATGGTCAAAACATAGTACTTAATTGAACACTCTTGTAATTTATTTGATGGTTCACACTTGTTTCTTGATGGATTGTGCCACACCTTTAGCTTACTTAGTTTAATTTCCATGTCTTTAGTGTAGATGTGGTGTAGTTGCTTTAGATTCATAGATAGGTGGACAATCTATTCTTGTTCCTTGGTGTTCCATACTTGTAAATGCAAAGGGTGTATGTTTTTAGATAGTTGTGTGTGCATAAATTGTGGTTTCATTGAATGGATTTTGGTCTCATTTGATAGGTTGTGCTTTCCACTTGAATTGGCTAGATAATCTATACTTATTTACCATCTATGCCTAGTTTCAATTAATGTCACACACACACACAAGTTATAATTCAATTTCCCCATTGATATACAATTGCTAGTGTCTTGTGAAGTCAAGCTTAGTGGTGAGCTCTAGTACCCCAAGTCCTTTCCTTTATATCTTTTTCCCTACTTTCTAAATTGTTACCTTTTACTTACTTTAATTTCAATTGCATTGTAGTTTAATCAACCAAACAAGCCATCTTTTGATCACTTGACCTACTAACCCTATATATTGTTTCTATTGAAAACACGCCCACAATCCCTTGGGACGATCCCTACTCACCCTAGCTATATTTTAGTTAGAGGTAGTAGTGGCTTTTATAAATTTAAAACTTGGCCACATTGCACACTCACATTTTTAGCACATTTTTAGGCTTTGGTCTGACGACACACCAAACACGTCAACCTAGGGATGTTGTGCATCCCAAAATAAAGTATCCTTACTTGAAAAATATCCCAAACAACTAGGGTGAGTAAACATGTTACTCGTAGGAAGAAGTGCGTGTGTATACCCTAAAGTTTCAAGTGTCATACAAATTCAATATAAATCAATACAAGGGATCATTCCACCTAACGTCTAAGTTGTAAGGTGAACTAAGGGAGCATCTCAAGCTATTGATAAACGCCGAATATTGTATATTCAAGTGCCCTTAATTACACTAGTTAAGTCTATTCCAACCAAAGATGGGTTATGCTTAGTTCTGAAATGTATGAATTTCTGGAAGATATTGTGGTTGTTTTATACTTTTACACATCATTTTATATATATAGTTGTTTATCCCCAAGTTGAATGCAAGTTAGCATGTTTATGAGGTTTTAGTGAAGTCAATTCCCTAACCATTATCTCTATAAGTTTAATTCATTTAAAATCCATTTTACTTACTATTTTTATTAAATTTCAATTCGTAGTTAAAGTGACAACTCAATCAAACTATCATCTTTTTTATCAAACTAAAAAGTGATTTTACAACTTTGGTTGCCATAAACTAGCAATCTTTGTGGTTCGACAAACCCTTATAATAGCCCTTTTCTACATTGATATATTTGCTATTATAAGTGGTAATTTTAAGTGGTAACAATTTATTACCCTTAACTTTTGGCGCCGTTGCCGGGGATTGCTTACGGTTTCGTAATCAAAGTTTAAAAATTGCTTTGCGTTTGATTATATATATATATTATTTATTTTGTTTTAGTGTGTTTTTGTGTTACTAGGAACTAAAGACTTTCCGGGTGATCTAATTGCAAAATTTGAAGTCTTAAGGACTCTGGGTAAGTTTTTGAAGTTTCTAGTTTATTTGCTGGTTGCCCTTATCGAGGCTATTGTAATTATCTGTTTTGTTCAGAGCATAGGTCCTTATCATGGCCATTTCAATCTATTTTTCATTATTGTTGAATTGAGGAGAAAGGGATCAATGTATGTGGATGTATTGGTGAAGGGTTATTGTGATTGTTGTGTTTAATAGTTAATGGTAAGTCGTAGGTCATCGTTTTTACCATATCTTGAGGAACCAATTGATATTGTTTTACTCAAAAGAACTCTTAGGCAATAAAGAAGGAACCTTAGGGATCCCGAAGCTATAAGAGAACTTGAAATCGAAGTAGACAATATGGCTGATGAATAAGCTAATCTTGAAAATGCTAATCTCAAAAATCCTAGAGCTGAAAATGAAAATGTAGCCCTAATGACTCTTAGGGATCAATTTGTACCCTCCACATATACATCTCTATCATGCATTGTCATGCCCAATGTTGAGGCTTATCCATTATGAAATCAAATATACCACAATCCAAATGCTTCCAACTTATCATGCGTTTGATAATGAGGACCCTTATAAACATCTTGATGAGTTCTTGGAAATTTATTCCACCATCAAGATGAGGGACTTCCCCTAAGATGCACTTCATATGGTTTTCTTCCCATTCTTTTTAAAAGATAGAGCAAAGTATTGGTTGAACTCTCTTATTGCAAATTTCATCACTTTGTGGGTTCAACTGCAACAAGAATTCCTTAAAAAGTACTATCCTGTGAGTAAGACCAACCAAATGCGTCGATCCATTCTTATGTTTTCCCAAATCGATGGGGAAATATTTTATGAGACGTGGGAAAGACTTCAAGATTTTCTAAGGAAGTGTTTGCACCACCAAATTCTAAAGTGACAATTACTGCAAGCCTTTTTTGATGGTTTAATAGAGCCACATAGACAATTAATTAATTCTTCATGTGGGGGCATGTTCATGTCCAAAAATCCAGATGATGCATGGACTCTACATGAGAATATTAGCAAAAATTCTATACAACATAGTTCTCGTAGAGCTTCTACTTCTAATGTTGGTAAACCCTCAAATCCGTGCCAACCATGGACTCTTAGGGAAGAATCCTCTTATGTGGATGCCATACCCCACAAAGTTTTTCAGCTTGTGGCACCATATCTCTTATCTTCTCAGAATTCTTCATCCAGTGCTATATGTGCACATTGCACAAGCACTTTTCATAATGTAGAAAATTGTCCCACACCGGAGCAATTTTCTGGAGGTATGCCAGAACAGGCCAATGTTATGTTCTCTTGCCCTGGAAATAATCCTTATTCCAATACATACAATCCAGATTGGAAAGATCATCCAAATTTCTCGTAAAGGCAACAAGCTCTACAAAATTCATCATTTCAAGGGCATTAGCAATCAACTCAGTCTAATTCTCAGCCCATGAACTGGCCATTTCAAGCTTTTTCTGTAATGACCTGGTCATTTTCATTCCTTTTCTTTTTGCTCAAATTTTACGGATAAATTTTTTCCATTATCTTTTCTCTTCTGTGTTTGGTTTCCCGTCACTTGGTGTCATATCGAGTGCTCGGATATGGTTTCTGAGACTCTTTTCTTGGGATTGACAACTTCCTTTAAGGACCGAGTCATTTCAACATTATTCATTTTTCGTCACTATTCACTTTTTGTCTTTTCCTGGTTTCCTTTTTCGTTGCATAACCTCACTTTTTGCCCCCAGATTTGACTCCGGCTTTGCATGCATCCATGATATTTAATTTCTATGATATCTACATTTTTACTTTTGTATAAAAACATGCTAGGTTATGAACTAGTGCCTTATACTGTCATGCTACCGTACAAGTTGTGTACTGTGGGCGGGTGCTAGTTGCTGTCGATGCTACCTTACTGACGAGTAAGTGTGGGCGGGCACTAGGTACTGTCATTGCTACCACACATTTGAGTACATCGTGGGCGGATTCTGGTCGCTATTCGTACTGCCACGTCGTCCTTGTTCAGTACCTTGATTTGATATGTGATTATCTTGGAGTTCTTTTAGTGTTTGTTTTTGGATCGGTATGATGGTTCACCAGGAGGAATGCTTATGGTTGTTGTCTTCCATTCCTTTATCTGACCTTAGGTGTTGTGTGTGACTTTGACTTATCGTGTAGCTATGAGGTCACTTTTCTTTTGAGAGGTTTTCTTGTTGTGAGCACGTGGGTACAAATGACATTGGTTTATACGTTGTGTTCCAGTTTTGGGATTGTTTTCGTAGTATGTTGTGTGGGATACTCGAAGATGTATTTCGTAGTTATCCTGGTTTCGCCTTTTGTTTCATTGGGGCTGGATTTCAGGGACGAAATCCCTTTAAGGTGGGAAGGTTATAATGACCTGGTCATTTTCATTCCTTTTCTTTTTGCTCAAATTTTCCGGATAAATTTTTTCCGTTGTCTTTTCTCTTCTGTGTTTGGTTTCCCATCACTTAGTGTCATATCGAGTACTTGAAAATGATTTCTGAGACTCTTTTCTTAGGATTGACAACTTCCTTTAAGGACCGAGTCATTTCCACATTTGTCATTTTTCGTCACTATTCACTTTTTTGTCTTTTCCTGGTTTCCTTTTTCGTTGCATAACCTCACTTTTTGCCATCGGATTTGATTCTAGCTTTGTATGCATCCATGATATTTAATTTCTATGATATCTACATTTTTAGTTTTATATAAAAGCATGCTAAATGTTTACTTTTTCTTATAAAGGGCATGAATGCATAACTTTTGGTAATTTTCTTAAACTTTTGGGGTTTTAGTGTAATTATGCAAAATAATTATTTTTCGTCTTAGGGAACATTTTGCAACTTAATTTGGAGGATATTTTCAAAAAGGATCTTTTTGTAATTTACGAAAAAATGTGACAAGTGTCACTTTCTCATGGTGCCACTTGTTGGCATTAGGGTGGGGAGACTTGGAGGCATAATCTTGTGACACATGGAGGGTGGAGATTTACCCATTTATTGGCCTAGGATTGGACCACATGTTGGCTTAGATGGTTGACAAGTGTAGGCTTGATATTTAATCTAGGAAGCTTACTTAGATTCATGACAAGTGTAGGACTCACCTTTAGTCTTACAAGTGTATGTGTGAGAGGTAGTACAAGAGCACCTAGTGAGTGGAGAATCCCACCAAATTGTACTTAGGGTTTTCATTTCATTTTATTCATTTCATCTCTTTCCTATCAAGAACCCTAACCTAGCCACCATTGAAGACAAGCTTGGTTTAAGGCTTTGACTTCATTTTTGACCACCTTCCACTCACCTTAGATCTTTAAGCTTGGAATACAAAAGCCTTGCCTCATCTTCCTCTTCATAACCCTAGAAGGAAAACTTGAAATTCCTTTGCTTTCCTTGGATTCAAGAGGAACAATCCTCTTGTGAGGTAGGGAATGATTTATTATTATTTTTTGATGCTTATACCATGTTTTGTATGAAATCTAGGATTTAATTTTATTATTCATTAGTTAAAAATTAATTCACATGGTTGTATATGATGAAGAATTAATTAAGGAATTGATATTTGATTAGGCCTTGTCTTAATCTATGTTATATATTAATTTATGAAATTTTGGAGTTATTTTGAAATCTAGTGATTTATTTAAATTTTATGTAAATAAATTCTATTTAATTACTCCATTGATGTAATTAAGTTTTGACTTGATATTAGTTATTATCATGATTTAATCTTTGTTATATATTAAATTGGAAGGATTTGAAGATGTCTTGAAATCTAGAGATTTGATTATTTTTATTTAATTAAATTCTATTAAACTATTCCAATGATGTAATTAAACTTTTGAGTTGATATTAGTGATTATCTTGACATGTTGTTTAACATATATTAAATTTGGAATATTTGGATGAATGTTGAAATCTAGAGAATTTAATTATTTGTATTTCATTAAATTATGTTTTTCTACTCATGGCTTAAATTAAAGTATTGATATGATATATGTAATGACCACGATATGATCTTTGACATGTATTAATTTGAAGCTATTTGGATTTGATTTGGAATCTAGAGAATTTAATTATTTTTATTTAATTAAATTCTATTTAATTGCTCTATGGATTTAATTGTGTTTTGGAAGTTGTTTCTATGTTTAAATCATGGACTTGGACTTGTTGTATATTCACTTGGTTACATTTTGAGCATTGAATAACATAGTTGTTATATTTATATTCATGAGAATATATTTTCCTTATTGAATATATCATTGTCTTGTGCAATGAGTTGCACATTTTGTATTTGACATCTTTCATGCCATAGTAGTTGTGGACTTAGAGAATGTATTGTATGTGTTTCCAAATTTGGTTGTGTGTGGTAGATAGTTAATTATCTTGTTTATACGTGTTGATATATATGTTGTTGTACAACTTGTTGATTTTGGAAACTTGGGAATGTTGTTGTTTGACTAAGGCTAGGACATGGTTCTAGTACGGGGGATTGTCCCTCTACAAGTCTAGTGCGCACATAGGGAGGTTACTCGTGGGCTAGTAACCCTAAAGTAACTATGGTGTCGGTCTGATCCGGTGTGATGTTCAAGTATCCACCTTGTTTGATTTCCCATTTCATTTGAAGTTGATAACTATATGATGTTGTAACTTGTTGTTCCTTATTTGATTTCCCATTTTAAGTTACAAGATGTTAACTTGAGAATTTGTGCTTGATGCGTTGTGTTGGAAGTTCCTATGTTGTTACTTGCATAGATATGTGAATTATGCTAGAAATGATCTAAGGTAGCTTAAGATGCTCCTTGAGTCTCACCTTTGAGATAGACGTTAAGTGGCATGACCCTTTTGAATTGTTTCAAGTTAATGTA
Organism: Cornus florida; assembly: GCF_030987335.1. Taxonomy (NCBI): domain Eukaryota; kingdom Viridiplantae; phylum Streptophyta; class Magnoliopsida; order Cornales; family Cornaceae; genus Cornus; species Cornus florida. The sequence continues at coordinate 27,222,085 of NW_026775574.1, forward strand.
AATTTTTTTAAAGAAATCGAGTCTATACATGCTCATTCTCTATGACTAAACTTGTTTACTCACCCCGAAGTTATTGGGGGATTTGTTCAGGTACGAAGACTTGATTCGTGATGTTCATCATTGCTTCGATGATTGTAGACTTGAAGGTCTTAATTCTTGTAAAGGTTGGCTTGAAATGCCACTTGTAGTATTTTAGGTCAAAATGTGTATATTTGATTCCATTTATGTAATGTGTACATATGTACACTCTATGCAATGTATTAGACTTGTATGTAATGAGGCCAAGGGCCAAAGACACTTATGTGATATGTATGCAAATTTTTAACTTCATTGTTGCTTATTGAAGTTAGGAAATTTCCTGCATTGAAGGGTCATATTTTACATACAACATGCCATGAGGCCGTAGGATATTGTAGTACGTCTACCTTATAATATCACATATACTTACATGTTCACTTTGGCAAACAATACCCTCCTTGATGAAACAAAAACTGAAGATTGCATTTTTTTGAGTTTTTACCCTATTTTGTTCCAGGGGCATTTTGGGTATTTCATAATGTATTTTTTTTTCATTTCCACTCACACTGTTGGGTAGAAAACTCAATTTCAGGGGGGGGTTTCTTCTTTGTGTTTTTCCAGAAAACGTCATCTTGGCCCTCAAAAACTCATATTTTTCAGAAAAATCCTTGCTGCCAAGTTTTTGCTGATTTTTAATACAGGTGTACTTGGTACTATTCATCAACTTTTTTTTGAAAAGTGTGACGACCGATCTGAAACTTCCGAGGGTCTTGTGGGTGTATTTTAAGATTGCATTTTCAATTTAGGCAATTTAAAAATCTGCCGAAGCCCAATTTCCTTTCCTTGGGCAGCAGCTCGGAAGGATTTTTACCCTCTTGACCTGATTTTATTGGGGGCATTCTATGCATTTTATAATGTATTTTTTTTGTTTGTGTCCTCAATGACCAGTAGAAAACTTGATTTTAGGGGGGAGTTTCTTCTTTGAGTTTTTCCAAAAAAGTCCGTTTAGATGCCCGTTTTTACTCTCTGTTGTAGTAGCAGTGGGTCAGCAGCACTGTAGCTGTCATGACCCTCTTTTTGTTTTTGACCTTTCTCCCTCGTCCAGACTCCAAATGGAGTAAAATTTTTTTTGAACTTGACTATTTTTTTGCGATCTTTCCAATGGTGTGCTCGGTTGCACCCATATCTTCCTGGATAATTACCAATTTACCCTTTTTGCTTTGTATGTCTGTTTTTTGTTGTTTTGTTGTTTCTCTTTCGTCCGGACTCCGAATCATGCGATTCTTGAGTCCATCTTGATTAATATTTCTTTGTATTTCCATTGGTGTGCTTGGTAGCACTCGAATCTATATATTTTGAAATGACCATTTTGCCCTTGGGGCTATTTTTGTCCGGTTTTCTTGTAATTCGCTTGCACTACTTTCTTTTGAGTTCCGTGACTTCACGGGAAGTCATGGATGTGTCTCAGGAATAATATACATTTTAGAGACGTCATTTTTATGTAAAATGACTATTTTACCCCTGAGGGCCTATTTGTCATATTTCTAATCTTTTACTTCCGCGTCAGTTCTCATTGAGTTTCACGACCTCATGGAAGGTCATCAAAGTGTCTTAGAGGAGTGTTGTGCCTTGGGAGACCGTTGTTTTATTTCTTACTTTCGCATCTGGATCCATTATGGGGTCAATCTTCAGTTCATCACAGGACGCACTGGCTTGAAAATCCAAGGCCGTCACATTTTCAAGCTACGTTCCTTTTTCCTATAATGCAAGCTCTTCTAATCAAAATCTTGCTCCTCCTCACCTGTCCCAATTGGATGAGATATTAAACTCCAATAAGCAGATAATGGCTCCCATTACTGGTATGCAGTTAACTATGCAATTGGTTAATAATCATTCCCAATCAATAGCCAACATTAAAACCCAACTGGGACAATTAGTTACTTTTGTGAATCAGCTTCACAAGAGGGACACGGGAAAACTTCCAGCTCAATTTGTGGTGAACCTGAGAGGGTAATATATGATTGATGAAATCACTCCTCCGAGTGGATCGAATCTTAAGCAAGTCCAAACAATCACCACACTTTGGAGTGGAAGAATGGTGGACAATAAGGTTGATGAAAAAATTGAAACTCTTGCTCCTAAGAATTCAAGTTTTTCACCTAAAAATCTGAAAGTTAGTCCAGAAATCTCAAATCCGCCAATCCTAAATGTTGAGACATCTTATGAGCCCAAGGCTCATTTTCCTCAACGCCTCAAAGAGTCTACACACTTTAGGAATAAGGGCGATAAAATTCAAGAAATATTTGAAGTCTTTAAGTAAGTAAAGATCAACATTCCTCTCCTTGATGCCATTAAGCAAATTCCATCTTATGCTAAATTTCTCAAGGATTTGTGTACTCAAAAACGCATTTCTAAGAGTAATATTCTTAAGAAGGTGAGGTTGAATGAGCAAGTAAGTGCTATCATTCAGCACAATACACCTCCAAATTTTAACGATCTGGGTGCCCCGATAATCTCGCGTGTCATTGGAGACAATGAGATAGAAAAGACCCTTCTTGACTTAGGAGCGAGTGTAAATTTGATTCCCTACTCAGTTTACTTGCAACTTGGCTCAGGATAACTCAAACCCACTTCAGTTGTCTTGTAATTTGCGGATAGATCCGTAAAACAACCTCATGGTATCATTGAGGATGTACTCATTAAGGTGGATAACTTCTACTTCCTGGTAGACTTTTTGGTTTTAGATATTGAACTGGTCTATAATTTAAAAACACATAGTCCAGTGATCTTTGGTCGGCCCTTTTTAGCCACGACTAATGCTTCCATTAATTGTTAAACTGGGGTGATGGATATTTCTTTTAGAAATATGAAGGTGAAGCTCAACATCTTTAGTGCTTCTCAACATCCTCCGGAGGAATATGAGTGCTTCTCTCTTGACATCATAGATGAAATGGTCAAAGAATCTCTCTCATTCATTATAGGTCAAGATCCTCTTGAAACTTGCTTGGCTTATTTTGGCTTTGAAAATTACGATATTGATCAATCCATTCGTGAAGTCAACTCTTTGCTTGATGCAATGCAATCTTGGACTTTTCTCTTTGGAAAGTGCCAAAGGAACATCTTTCATTAATTTCGAGCACTCCTCCCATCCCTTTGCTAAAATCTCCACCTCAACTTGAGCTAATGCCACTCCCGGCTAATCTCAAGTATGTATTTCTTGGTACGAACAAAACTCTTCCAGTCATTATTGAATCGGATCTTTCCAAATTCCATGAAAACAACCTTTTAGTGGAACTACAAGAGCACAAAGAATCTATTGTTTGGTTGGTGGCTGATTTAAATGGAATTGACCCTTCTATTTGTATGCATCGCATTCTTTTGGACGAAGACGCGACACCTTCCCGAGAGGTGCATCACCGGTTGAATCCTAACTTGAAAGAGGTTGTCATAAAAGAGGTAATCAAGCTATTAGATGCGGGGATCATCTACCTCATCTTAGATAGCAAGTGGGTAAGCCCCACTCAAGTTGTTCCAAAGAAATCCGGCCTCACCATTGTTGAAAATTCAGTGGGAGAACTTATGCCACAACCCACCACCACTGGTAGGCGTGTGTTTATAGATTACTAGAAACTCAACTCTGCAACTAGGAAAGATCATTTTCCACTTCCATTCATTGATCAAATCCTAGAATGGTTAGCCGACCAAAGTTACTATTGTTCTCTTGATGGCTAATCTGGCTATAAACAAGTGGCTGTAGATCCTCAAGATTAAGAGAAGACCACCCTCACTTATACTTTTGAAACTTTTGCTTATCGCCGCATGACCTTTGGGTTATATAATGCACCAACCACTTTTTAGAGATGTATGATGTCCATATTTTCTAATATGGTCGAAAAATTTCTTGAAGTGTTGATGGACGATTTTTCCCTCTTTGGATCTTCCTTTGATTCTTGTCTCCATAATCTTTCCATTGTGCTTTAAAGCTGTAAGGAGACGAATCTGATCTTAAGTTGGGAAAAAAGTCATTTCATGGTACAAGAAAGGATTGTCTTGGGACACATTATCTCTAAAAAAGGGATTGAGGTCGGTAAGGTAAAAGTTGAATTAATTCACAGCCTTCCTCCTCCCTCTACGGTGAGACAAATTCAATCTTTTCTTGGCAATGCTAGCTTTTATCGCCACTTCATCAAAGACTTTAGCAAGATATCCCGGCCTTTGTGCCATTTTTTTGCCAAGGATACTACTTTCAGCTTTGATGAAACATGTTCGAAAGCTTTTAAGAAGCTCCGTTCACTACTTTTTTCTGCCCGAATCATGAAACTACCTAATTGGTCTGTTCCCTTTAAGATCATGTGTGATGCATTTGACTATGCATCAGGTGCTATTTTTGGCCAGTGCATGGATAAAACTCCTTATGCCATTTACTATGCTAGTAAGACACTCTTAGATGCTCAATTGAATTATACAACAACAGAGAAAGAGTTGCTAGCTGTTCTCTATGCCTTGGACAAATTTCGTTCATATCTTCTTGGATCCAAGGTTATTGTCTTCATGGATCATGCCGCATTAAGGCATCTACTTGCAAAGAAAGAGACCAAACCTCAACTCATTCGTTGGATACTCTCCAAGAGTTCAACCTTGAGATGAAGGACAAGAAAGGCACTGACAAGGTTGTAGCAGACCATCTCTCTCGGCTTCTTATTGAGAACACTTCTGATTTTTCTCCAGTTCATGACTCCTTTTCGGATGAGCAACTGCTCCAGATTTCTCATATGTCGCTTCCTTGGTTTGCTGATATTGTCAACTATCTTGTGGTTGGAAAAATTCCATCCCATTGGTCTATAAGCAAGAGAAAGATAAGTTCTTCGCTCAAATTAAAAATTTCTTTTGGGAAGACCTAGAACTATTTAAGTATTGCCCTGATCAAATAATCCGGAGATGCATTCCTGAATATGATGTCCAAAATATTTTGAAATTCTACCACACTCTTGAATGTGGAGGACAATTCAGTGCTAAAAAGACTTCATCTAAAGTCCTTCAAAATGGATTTTACTGGCCTTCATTATTCAGGGACGTTTATAATTTATGCAAGTCTTGTGAACGATGCCAAAAGCTTGGGGCCATGTCTAAAAGAGACATGATGCCATTGAACTCAATTTTAATTGTTGAAATCTTTGATATATGGGGAATAGATTTTATGGAACTATTTCCATCTTCCTATAGCTATGTTTACATTCTCTTAGCGGTGGATTATGTTTCTAAATGGATAGAGGCTAAGATAACCATTACCAATGACCACGATGTAGTGGTCAAGTTCATTCAAACGACTATATTCAGTCAGTTTGGTACACCTAGAGCACTCTTAAGTGATGAAGGATCTCATTTCTATAATCGCTATCTACGATCCAACCTCCTTAAGTACTCTGTCACTCACAAGGTTGCCATGCCTTACCATCCTCAATCGAGTGGTCAAGTGCAAGTCTCAAATCAGGAAATCAAAAATATCCTTGAAAAGACGGTTAGATCGGACCGCAAAGATTGGTCATTACAACTAAATGATGCGCTTTGGCCTTACTAAACTGTGTTTTAAGATACCAATTAGCATGTCTCCATACCGGCTCATCTACGGTAAGGCATGTCACCTCCCAGTGAATTAGAGTATCGTGCCTTTTGGGCCATAAAAAGGTTCAATTTCAATCTTGATCAGGCCGGCTCTAACCAAAAATTATAGCTCAATGAGCTAGAAGAAATCCAGAATGACGCTTATGAAAGTGCCAAAATTTACAAAGCAAAGACTAAAGCATTCCATGGAAAGTATATCGTCAAGAAGTTTTTTGCTTCGGGTCAAAGGCTTTTTAAATCCCATTCATAACTCTTTTCTGGGAAACTCCGTTCATGGTGGGAAGGTCCTTTCCTTATCATTTCTGTCTTCCTTTATGGTGCAGTTGAGTTACAAGACCCAAAGCATGGGAATCTTTTTAAGGTCCATGGCCAGCGGCTTAATCCCTACATTGACAACCTAGTCCTAGTCGGATATGTGGATTCCATCATCTTGACAGATCTAATTTATGAGGACTAGTTAGATTCCCATATCGTCAAGCTATCGACGTTAAATTTAGCACTCCAAGGAAGCACTTCTTTATATTCTAAGCTTCCTTATATCGTCGTTACCATAAACCACAACTTTTTGAAAATGCCTAAGTAAAGACTCCACTTTGCATTTATCAGGAATCATCTAGATTTCCATTCCAATGGTCATTGTGGGTTTCTATAGTCATATTATGATTTTGGTAACATCTTTAGGAATTTTTGGGCTCATCTATAGAATAATACCTAGGCACATTTGCGTCTGGACGCCATCCTTCGCGTCCCGATGCCAATACCTGGGCATAATTGCGTCCAGACACCAATCCTTGCATCTGGATGCTATTACCTGAGTCCTCCTACATTCAAACGCCAATACATGCGTCTGGATGCCAACACCTAGGCGCTCCCACGTCTGGACGCCCTATTCAAATTTGCCCACCAACTCCTCGCGCGCCCCATATGGCATACTGCGTTTGGATGCCAGCCTTCATGTCTAGATGCCACGGCCCAACTGAGATACCGAGCCTATGTTTAAGTGGTATAAGTTGCCCCCTTTTTCTTTACTTTTCATATTTATTCCTTCTATTTTTTCTCTCTACCCTTCTTACCTCCATATCCTACCTTCCCTACCTTCTAAATCTTTTCTCTCACTCTTTACATCTCCATTATTTCCCTTTTCTTCACCTCTTATCATCATCATTCCATTAAAGAGGGCAAAGTTTGGAATTCCAAATTGAGTCTTGCACACCACATGTTTGACAAAAGTCCTGAACCAAATTTTTTCACTCAAATGGCTTCGACTACTGCTTCCAAGCGTCCTCGCACTTCCAAGGAGTTTTCTGAGGAGGCTTCTACTTCGGATTGGTTTGACTGGCCCCCTCAATTTGAGACTAGATTCGCTGTTAGGAATGTCTTCCGAAGGCGTCCTGACACAAAATAGGCAGTCAAAAATCTCAAGGAACGTGGCCTTGCATTAATATTTCAGCCATGCCATAACGTGGTTCATCCTCGCTTAGTCCGTCAGTTCTACCAGAATCTGTCATACAAACGTGAGGAACCAACCAAACTTTCAACTACAATTGATGGCACCGTACTTACATTTACATTGGATGATTTTGCAAATGTATGTGGCTGTTCCATCAAATCCCCAGTTAATGTGAATGGCTATCCTTTCTATGGTCCACTCCCAGACATACTTGAATTATTGGATGGCCTAATGAATGTTTTGAAAGAAATAACATATAGCAATTTCATAAACATAGCGAGCACCTAGACTAAAAAGTCCTTTGTGCCCCCCCGAATTTGGTTCATTGAGGTTGTACTGGCTAAGAATGTTCTTCCAATTGGTAAACCTACGGAACATAATAGTGTACTCCTGGATTCTCTCTATTTAGCAGAAAATGACTTTTGGTTTTTGGTTCCTACTTTGATTATGAATCAAATCTTGAAGGTCTATAACAAATTGATTGTCCGACAAACCAAAAGCTCCTTAACTTGGTCCTTCCCATTCCCCTATCTAATCACAAAGATGATTAAGGACCAAGGGTTTGTTATTCCATGCAATGAATAGCGGACAACCTCGAAGATGGTCTACAACCTAAACAAGTGGAAAGAGTCACTTATTGACTGTGGTGGTGCAGGTCCGGGTCCATCTTTATCCATTTTGATGGAGGATTGAGCATCTTGTTAGTCTTTTGGCTTATTATTTCATGCTATTTGTTTCTATTTTGTGTGTTAAATATTTCTATATTTTGGGCCATGTTTGGTATGACAATTGTGGGTACACTTTTTGATGTGCACAGATTTTGATTTCTTTTCCGGTTTTAATAAAGCATGACAAGTTATTTCAGATTTATATCCTTATCTATGTCTATGCTTTTATGCTCGGTACCTAGTTTATGTGGATAGATTATCCGGTACAAGTTTGGGGGAAGAACTTTGGCGTTTTGAATTCGACTAGATGCAATAGAATCACTGTTTTGTACTCGGTAGTTTCTCTCTTTTTACACTTCTATGCATGTTTAGTTTCTATACTTGTTTTCATACATTGGGGACAATGTATCATTTAAGTTTGGGGGTGTTGAGAGTTTGCTATTCATATGTATATTGTCATTATCTGATATAGTTCAATTGTTATTAAAAAAAAAGAAAAAAATTTGGATGTTCAGGCAACTGATTTTTGGTATTGTTGGAACTAAGTTTGGGGGAGTCTATGTGATTAATACAATTTGTATGCTTATATATGATATCATGGAATGATTGAAAGTTGCTAGCATGAGTGTTCAAATGAAAAAGGTCTATTGCATGACTTAAATGCTTTATTTTGGAATCTTTCATCTCTAAGTGACTTCACAATGCACATTGAGCACATCGGAAATTGCATTCCCTTCCTTGTGGTTTTAGTTATGGCTCCTTGAATTAGTAAGTCGGATGAAAGAAAGAATCCTTGGCAATAAAAAAAAAAAGAAAAAAGAATAAAACTGCATTATTTCAATATGTCAACTGATTAAAAAGGAAGACAAGGAAAAAATGTAAGATGTATGATTAGTTTGAGTTTGTAGCCTAACCATTCCGAATCATTACGCCTTTAGTAATGTCTTTACACTTAACGCCCTAAGACCATCTAGTTTAGGAGTCGTTGGCTCAACGTTTGTTACATGGGGTGATTAGTGAGCTTAAGGAACTTTAGACATTGCACATGGTCATGCATAATAATAATAATTAAAAAAAAAAGCAACACAAAATGTGTTCAAATAAATTCATGCCCTGGATTATGATTTTAAAAGATAAATTAAGAATGTGGAAGACATTGTATGAGCCATAAAAGAGTTAAAAGTGCATTTTAAAAGAAAATAAAATTTCAGTTCACTTCTAAGGAACTTGAGATGAAATTCTATTATAAATGAGATGTTAAGGATCGTGTATGTGGACTAGTTTGTTGATGCATGAATGTTGGGAATTAAATATTATTTTGAGATGTCATTATATGGATACTTGTTGTAGTCTTCATGATAGAGTCTTTCTCCTAAAGTTATATGTTTCAATTTATACTAGAATGAGACTTGTTGCTTAATGTTTGTTGGTATCATTTCTGGTAAACCCTCACGAGACTTCACTCGTATTCTATGGATACCTAGGGGTTTAAAAGGCTTGTTGCATACGCTAAATGCAATCGTCACTCCCATGAAAGAGGAGAAATATGGATAGTTTATGGTGTGTTTCATTTTTTTTTTCCTAAGGGACAATCAAAATGTATGTTTGGATGTGTGATAAGCGCCGAATATTGTATATTTAATCGCCCTTAATTGCATTAGTTAAGTCCATTATTTGGTCTTTGTACATAGATTATCTTTATTTTTGTGTTTTTGTCATTTTCAGGTGTATTCTCTAAAAAGAAATAAAAATAAGATTTTAAGGGTTTTTGAAGAACAAGTCATATCGGGCCTAAATATCAAGTGATTTTCAAGAAGAGATAGCCCAAATATTCAATGGACACATTAAGTATTGCATAAGGAAGAAAGGGACTCATTTTAGTTCAAAGACTGCACTCCGCGTCCGGACGCCAATTCCTGTGTCTGGACGCCAAGAAGACTTTAGAGGACAAAATGTAAAGTTAAGAAAAGAAAGAACTCTATAAGCTGATGAAGTCCGCGTCCGGATGCGGGACTTCGCGTCTAGACGTCGGGCGCCGTAGCTATACAAAGGCACTCCTCATGCTCGCGCAATACAAGCACTCTGGCACTTCGCATCTGGACGCCAATCCTTGCGTGCGGACGCCAACCTACAGGTCCCTTCTTTTCTTTGGTTAAAGTTTGTTACCTTTTACTAGGGAATTTTGAATTTCAATGGGATAGGTTGTTTGGCAACCCATTTTGGGATTAAGAAGGGGCAAAAGGCTAGAAAGAGATATCATTATTATCATTGAAAAATATATTGCAGAGAAAGAAGATTTTTAGGGTTCATGTGTTGTTCTTCATTTATGGGGCTGGAGTGGAATTTATCTTCTTTTTCTTTAATCCTTAAAGCTATTCCCATGTCCATGAAGAACTAACTCCCTTCCTAGGGAGTTGATGTAACCTAGACTAAGTAAACATGTTATAATTATCTTTCAATTTTGGGATTCATCTTGTGTACATTTGATTTCATAAATAAGAAGTTGTTTACATTGAATTGATGTGTTTTTACATTGAATTAATGTATGTGATCTTTATTTGAATATAGAATTATGTTTTTATCCCCAAGTTGAATGCAAGTTAGCATGTTTATGAGGTTTTGGTGAAGTCAATTCCCTATCCTTTATCTCTATAAGTTTAATTCATTTAAATCCATTTTATTTACTGTTTTTGTTAAATTTCAATTCATAGTTAAAGTGACAACTTAATCAAACTATCAATTTTTTTTTTTTTAATCAAACTAAAAGTGATTTTACAACTTTGGTTACCATAAACTAGTAATCCTTGTTGTTCGAAAAACCCTTATAATAACCCTTTTTCTATATTGATATATACACTATTGCAAGTGGTAATTTTAAGTGGTAACAATTTATTGCCATCAGCTACCTTAAGCAAGTGAAATGAAATACGTAATATACTAGCATACTAGGCATTAGTATACTAAACGAAATTGAATCATCTATAAACCATTCACTACTAGTGAACTCTACAAGCTACAACTTCAAAAGTAATGTCAACTTGTAAACGAAAACGAAATCAAACGACGGAATACTCGGACGCCTTCGTGGATCGAACCACACATGTAGTTATTTTGGGTACTAACCCGTTAGGAACCACCTAAGTGCACATTATATGAGAAGAACTCGTATCTTCCACTCTACAGCTGTGCTCTAGCCATTCAAAGGTCAATGCCCCAAGTTTCCAAAATCAACAAGAAATGCATAACTTAAACATTTTAAGTAAAATGCATTTAAACACCTACCATTCACAATCATACATGGATTCACACAAATCATGCAGTATAGTCTCTAACTACATGTCTTTCAAAATGTCGAATCTTCAATGTGTGATTTGTTACACATAACGATAATATCACATATCAACAAAGTCTAATTATCATAGTAGCTTAAATACTAAATTAACAACAACATAGTAAAAAGCATTCAAGGTTATTAATAATAATCTATAATAATTCCACATTTCATCAAATATGAATTCTAGTATTTAATAATCCACTAAATTAAATAGCATCTCCACACAATATAAATATATATTCTAGAATTTAGTAATCTACTAAATTAAATAGAATCTCTACACAAAATAAATAAACTATAGATGTTTTAAATCATTAAACCTAAAGTCAAGTATATAGAAATTACATCTAAACGCAATCCTACAATTCAACAAGCAAGTATACAATATATAGAGAACCATAAAAACAATTAAATACTTAGGAAATAAACATACAAAAAATCGTACCTCACTAGAGGATTGTCCCGCTAGAATCCAAGGCAAACAAACTCAAAATGCAAAACTGAGAAACGTTCTTCTAGATCAAGAAGAGTGGAAGCTATTATCTTCAATTTTGGAAACCAAATTCCTTAAGAAATGGGGTTGAATTTCAAAAATGTCAAAACAGGTTCCAGGATTCCCCAAACTGTCAACTCGAGATTCACCCCTCTGGAATCCCATGCAAACAAGGTCAAATGACAAACTAAAAAAAGGTCTAGATTAAAAAGAGAGGAAGATATGATCTTCAAAGTGGGAAAACAAATTCCCAAGGCAAGGGGTTCAAAATCCGAAAATGGCAAACAGGGTTCTGGTTTTTCCAAACTGCTTCATCCAAGATTTGCCCTCAAGAAACCAAACCAAACAACATCAAATGGAGAAACTGAGAAAAAATGTTCTAGATAATAAAGAAAGGAAACTTTTGTCTTCAGGTGGGAGATCAAAATCCCATGGGAAAGGGGTCGAAATCTACAAAATGGTGTAGAGGGTTTGTGGTGGCTGCAATGGTGCTTTTGAGAGGAAATGAAATTCTACAACCATTCCTTTAAGTTTTCCACTAACTCAAACCTAAGTTGGCCAAACACACACACATCAACACTGCATCTCTCACACACACACGCAAGACAAAATCTTGGCCCTCCACTTGTCAACTAACTAAGCCACCTCACAAGAATACATTAAAAGCCTACACTTATCACCATCTTAAGCCTCCTCTCAAGGCTTAATCTATGCCCTACACTTGCCTTCATCCTAGGCCTAGAAGTGGACCAATCATAGGCCATCAAGTGGATGAATCCTCGCCCTCCACATGTCATCATCCAAGGCTTCCGAGTGTCACCAATGAAATAACGACAAACGGACCAATGATATTGTGACATTTGTCACACTTTTCAAAAATTGTAAAAAGTCCCTCCCCAAAATATCTTCAAAATAATATTGCAAATAGGTCTCTAAGACAAATATCTAAAGAAAATTAAATTACATAAAACATCACGTAAAACAAAAATGTTTTCGAAGAAACTATGCATCCATACCTCTACTGCAAAAAGTAAACAAATAATAAGCTTTTCTAAAAAAGTAAAACTACACATTTCATGAAAATTAAAAGAAATGGATATATGTAAAGCCGGGATCAAATCCAAGCACAAACCGTGAGGTTACGCGAAAAGAAACAACAAACGAAAAAAAGAACGAAACAAAAAAAGCAAATGACCAAAAAAAGAAAAGAGAAGATAGCACTGTCCTAATAAGGACGATTCCAATCTATTAAAAGAAAAATTATTGGGAACTATTCCTGAGCACTCAAGATGACTCGAAGGGACAAAACCAGAACTAAGAAAAGAAAACATCAACGGAAAAAGAAAAATTGTAAAAATGGGAAAAAGAAAGAAAGGAAATGACAGGGTCATTACAACCTACCCTCCTTAAAGAGATTTTGTCCCTGAAATCAGGAACATACCAAGGAGAAACGAACTAAGACTGAACGCAAGGTCAAATTGAGGAATAGATCATAAAGTGCTAAAGGATAACTCCAAAGGCCTCAAGATGAAATGAAAGGACACGAAACCATGAATTGTAAGACAACTCTCCGAACAACCAACATGAAAACTCAAGGTCACTCACCAAAAGGAATCCCTAAGACAACGACACATCGAATCAAGACCCTAACCTATAATGACCAGGTCTTTTTCCTTCCTTTCTTTTTCTCAGATTTTCACGGATTTTTTTTTTTTTCGTGGATCTTTTCCTTTCTGAGTTTAGTTCCTCGTCACTTAGTGTCATCTCGAGTGCTCTGGAGTGATTCTGAGACTCTTTTCTTTGGATTGACAACTTCCTTTAAGGACCGAGTCATTTTCGCATTTTTACTTTTTGGACACTATCATTTTTCGTCTTTTTCTCTATTTCGTCATTTTCCCTATTTTGTCTTTTCCTCGTTTGTCACTTTATTGGCATAACCACACTTCTTGTGCTCGGAGTTGGTTTTTGACTTCACATATCTTCATTCTAAGTGGTGTCCACGAAATACGTATCTTTACTTTTGTAAGAAACTACTCTGGTTGCTCCCGGTGTCCATAGGGGCATGGATGCATAGTTTTTCAGAATTTTTTTCTTTTCTTATGGTGTTTTTCGTAAATATCTTTTGAAGATATTTTATTTCAAGGTTTTTAAGAAAATATTTTTGAAAGATATTTTCATTTTGGGCCATTAGTGCAGTTTTCACTTTTTAAAGGGGCCATTGTGTAATTAATGAAAGTTATTGCTAAATGCCTTATTTTGAGCCTGGATCCTCGTACGGGATTCATTTTTACTTTTCATCGAGTTATGTACTCTTTGAATTTCCTTCTGGTTGTTTTTTTCCAGTTTTAGGGTTTCCGGCACCGGTTGCCGCCGACTTGTTTGGGGCATAACTTTCTGCTCGGCACTCGGTTTTTGATACTGTTTCTTCTGTTATTCATATTTTCTCATTTTGAATTCATTCACAGAGTTTTGCCATTTGAGCGTTCTTGCTTGAATTCCACTTTTCCGGACCCGGCGGGGCCCGTTCGGGGTACTTTTTGAGATTTTCTATAAATAGAGTGACTTAAGAGAAAATATCAGATTTTTTTCTCTCTCTCCCCTCTCTTGGCCGGCCATCCATGGCAGCCACGGCTGCCGGTCTTCTTTCTTCTTTTCCGGACACTTCCCTTTTGTAAAAAGGTGTAGTGCCTTAGTGTTTATTGCTCGTCTTGACGACGCGCATCTTTCACCTTTATTAGAACCCATTTTGGGCCAATTTTTGAGTTCGGGTTTGAGGCCAAGTTAGGATTTTGGTAGGTCCTCTTTGGAGTTTATTGTTTACGGCGTTGTCCCCGACAAAACCCCGAAGTATCGTCGGATTCGGAGCCGTTTCATTTTGGTAGCTTTTGAGATTTTCATCTCAAATTGAGGTAGGGGATGTTTTAGGATTTTGTATGTGTTGTATTGAGTGTTCTCCATGATTATACAACTTATTTGCATGCTTTGTATCAAATCTAGAAAAATTAGTATTATTTATTTCTTTGTATAAGATTCAATTTTCAAGGATGTATATAGTCTAGAATTGAATTGTGGCATGATGATTAATTATGTTTTAATATATTTGTTAACATATATTAAATTGGAATTATTTCAATAAGAATTGTAATTTTTATTTAATATTTATCTTTTGTGAGAGATTAAATTCCATGGCCGTACCTTGCATGAAATGAACTTGTGATGTTCTTTTAAATTAAGTCTTGGCATGTCCTTTAACATACTTTAATTTGAGAACAATTGGATAAGTATGAAAATCTTGAGATTTTAATTAAAATGATTAATTAAAACCTATTTAATGGTTCCATTGGCCTAATTAAGTTTTTAACTTGATATTTGTGATGACTAGGGCTTGTATAGTAGCATATGTTAATTTGGGAACATTTGATGTTATTTTAGAATTTAGGGATTTGATTATCATGGTTTTGAATTGATAGATGTAGTGATCAAGTTATGTTGTATAACATGTGTTAATTAGGGACCATTTGATTGGGATTTAAAATCTAGGGAAATTAATTAGTTATTTGATTAATTTCCATTTCTATTGCATTATTGATTAAATCATGTATTTGACATTGATAATATGTTTGAAGAATGATTTTAGACTTGTAATGGATGCATGAGTTCATGTTTTAATATTGAAATATATTGTGATAGCGTGTAACGAATCGCACACTGAAGATTCGATATGTGATATTATTATAGCGCGTAACGAATCACGCTCTGAAGATTCGACATTGTTATCCTATAGTAGTTGTGGATTTAGATCATGTATTGTGTGGTTTCAACCTACTTGTGCATGGAATGTAGTTTCGTACTGTATATATATATATATATTTCGTATATAAGTTGTTAACTTTTTTATTTTGGAGTCTTGGGACATTGTTATTGTGATATGGCTAGAGTTTGGCTCTAGTGCGAGAGGTATGAGTTCTCCTCGTTGAGATAGTGCGCACTAAGGTGGTCTTCGCAGCGGGTTAATGCCCGGAATAACCATTTTGTTCTTGGTTTAGTCCGAGACGTGATGTCCAAGTCTTCTACTATTTGTTTTCGCATTCAATTCCAAGTTAACAACCAATGCTTTATTGTGACTTATGGTTTTGGTTATTGGCGATTTAATGTTGTTAAGTACATTTATGCATTATGATTTTGAATGAATCATAGCATGCTTTAATGTTGTTAAGTACATTCATGTTTTATGATTTTTAATGAATCATTATAAATTTTGATGTTGCTAAGTACATCTATGCTATATTATTCAAATGTGACTTGGGAATGATCCTATAGTTTCATTTGGAACATAGACGTTAGGTGGCATGACCCACTTTAGTCATTTACACACTTTTAGATTTCAAGTTGATTACTTTGAGAATCTATATTTTGTCACTTTGTATAGCATGCAACTATGTTGTTTGAATTGCATGAATGATGTGTTCTATGCTAGAAATGATCTTAGGCAGCTTAGGATGCTCCCTGAGTCTCACCTTTAACATAGACACTAGGTGGAATGAACCACGATGTTTAAATCATGCAAACATGTAAAACGTTAGGTCGATGCATGCTCATTTCCTACGAGTAGCTTTATGTTGCTCATCCAAAGTTACTGGGGCAAATTTCAGGTACAGGATACAAGATTGGAGATTTGCACTTGCTTTGGATGAATTGCAGAGTGGAAGTTTCTTTAGAAACATTCTTGTTCACATGCAAGTGTTAGCATGTTTAAGTTTTGCCTATGAAATGTAATTTTTCTAACTTGAAGGTTTGACATGTCAAATGTTGTAAATGAATTGTAATAAAGCCATAGGCCATTTCAACATGTTTAAAATGTTATTTTACACTTACGTGTATGTTCACATCATCACACACTTGCATACAATTCAATTTGATCATGCAATGGGGGATCCAATTGAGCCTTAGGGACTTCTTTTCATTTTTGGTGTATAACAGGTTCATTTTTGCATTTTCAACCTGTTTCGGTTGACCGGTAGCTTGTTTCGGTGGACCGATAGCCTTTGAATTTCAATTGGACAGTAAAAGTCCAATTCCAGTAGCTTTTTTCAGTTTCGAGACACAAACCGGTCGACTGGTTTGTCATTTCGGTCGACCGAAATGAAGGCTCTTTTCCTTCTTTTTCCTGGCTCATTTTGGCAGACCGAAGCTCCATTTCAGTCGACTGAAATTGTAATGACCCGGTCATTTCCCTTATTTTCTTTTTTTGGTAATTTTTTTTTTTTTTTGTCTTTTCCCTATTTCGTCCTTTAGTCATTTTACATTTTTTCTTACATAACCTCACTTTTTGAGCTCGGATTTGATTCTGGCTTTGCATACATCCATGATATTTCATTTCCATGAGAACTACATTTTCAATTTTGTAGAAAAACATGTTAATTGTTTACTTTCCTAGTAAAGGGCATGAATGTATAACTCTTGGTAATTATCCTAAACTTGAGGGGTTTTTGTGTAATTAAATAAAGTAATTATTTTTCATCTTAGGGACCATTTTGTAATTTAATTTGAAAGATATTTTTAAAAAGGACCTTTTTGCAATTTCTAGAATATGTGACAAGTGTCACATTCCTTAGGTGCAACTTGTTGATTTTGTGGTGAAACCACTTGGAAGCCTTGTCTCATGACACATGAAAGGTGGAGATTCACCCATTTGTTGGCCTAGGATTGGAGCACTTATTGGTGTGGATGGTTGACAAGTGTAGGCTCAATGTTAAGTCTTGGAAGTTTACATAGGATGGTGACAAGTGTAGGCTTCACAATTGGTCTTGCAATTGTGTGTGTGCAAGAGGTAGTGCAAGAGCATCTAGTGAGTAGAGATCCCCACCACTTTTAGCTTAGGGTTTCCATTCTACTTTAATTCATTCACCACTTTCCTCTCAAGAACCTTAAGAAAACCACCATTGAAGCTAAGCTTGGTTTAAAGCTTTAAGCTTCATTTTGGAGCCCTTACACTCACCTAAGAGCTTTGAACTTGGAATACTTTATTTTCCTCTCACTCTCCTCTATAAAACCCTAGCTTGGTTTTCCATTTTGAGCTTTGTTGCATTAGATTATAGAGATTCAATTCTCTATTGAGGTATGGGGTGTTCTACTTTATTTTTCTAAGTGAATACTTTGTTCTTGTAATGATATACAAGTTGTATGCATGACCTATATTAAATTAAGAAATAAATGACTAATGGTAGCTTGCTTATAATTCACTTTGAACTTGATAGATGGCATGACCATGACTTGAATCTTATTGTGTATTAATTTGATAGGATTTAAATGAGCTTTTAAATTTAGGGAATTAATTAATTTAAGTTGATTTAAATTCTACTTAGTTGTACCATGCTTGTATTCCCATTTGAACTTGATATATGGCATGTCCATAATTTACTTCTTGTTATATATTAAGTTGGAATCATTTGAACGACTCTTGAAATCTAGAGAAATTAACTAGTTAGTCTACTTAATTTCTACCTTATTGATCTAATGATTTAGTCATAATTCATGGAACTTTATTGTGTTTGTATAACATATCATGACTTGTTGCTCAACTGGTTAATTTTGGAGACTTGGGATATTATCAAGAACTTGACTAGGATAGGACTTGGTTCTAGTACGGAGGATTGCCCTCCTACATTATAGTGCGCACTAGGGAAAAGGTACCCATGGGTTAGTAGCCTTAAAGTGATCTCAAGAGTACGGTTTTAATCCGGGCAATATCCAAGTATCCACTTCAGCTTGATTTCGCATTTAAATTCCAAGTTGTTAACTTTGTGAATTTGTATCTCATTATGCTATGTTGCATTGCGTACAGCTTTGGGGTTAGCTAGTCCGTAAGGACCACTATCGTTGTCTTGAGTCCTTGGTGAGGATTTGATGGATTTTAGTCGACTTACTTCCATGTAGGGGGTGAAGTCTTTGACCTTGTTGTCTTTTATTTCAAAGATGAAGTCGTGGTGTTGTGTTTCTTAGGACTGGTGGTTC
The DNA here is from genome assembly GCF_030987335.1 of Cornus florida. Taxonomy (NCBI): domain Eukaryota; kingdom Viridiplantae; phylum Streptophyta; class Magnoliopsida; order Cornales; family Cornaceae; genus Cornus; species Cornus florida. The sequence continues at coordinate 27,240,684 of NW_026775574.1, forward strand.
CTTTCCTTCGTATCTTCCCTTGGGGAGTTTTGCCCTGGTTGTTGACGGAGTTGTGGTGCTCAGAGTGAGTTGATTGGTGTGAGATCATTTTACGGGGACTTATGTCCATATCATTGAGGAATTATTTGATTCGTGAGGTGAGCTCGATGCTCTTTTGAGGATGTCTTTTGGAGACTTGCTTTGGTTTTGGAGATCTAGATGTGGTTGACTCTTAGGAGAAGTTTTGGAGGATCGCTGTTGGATATGGCTTCTTTATGGAGTTTTCTCGTCTTAGCTATGGCTAGGCATAGTTTTGAGGAATCATAGTTCCGATGATTGGTTGTGGATCGAAATTGAGCAATTTTGATTTAGCTTGGTGTTGCCAAGCATGATTTTGAGAGACTCGTTTTGTGACCTTGTTCGTCGAGATTATGATATGTGTGCCACTTGGTAGACTTGTATTTCGAGGATTTAGTTATCCATAATAGAGATGTGGATCCGATGTCTGATTACAGTGTAGTCTTATAGTTGATCTGTTTCAGGGAGAAATGAAGGTCTTTCGATGAAATGTCTTGTTGTGAGGTTCGTTTTGATTTTTGTAGGTGTTGATTTGCTTATCAGGCTTTAGATTCTAGATTGATGTTGTTAATAGGAGTATTTTGAGACATTGGAGTTGTCGGTTTTATTGTATTGAGGATTTGAGGCCTTAAGCATAATGGTGCCTATGACATTGTTGTCAGAGTTTGGGATTGGCCAGGATGGTTTAGAACGTCTTTGTACCATATTCCAACTCTCACAAATGCCTGGTTTCCACATTGCTTTTGACTATGATCGTTTGTGACATTGATGTCATTTGTATCGAGAGTTTCAGGGGTAGACTTAGTGGGGTGTGGGCGAGTGCTAGTTGCCGTCGATGCTACCTTATTGATGAGTAAGTGTGGGCGGGCACTAGGTACTGTCATTCTACCACACATTTGAGTACGGTATGGGCGAGTTCTGGTCGCTATTCGTACTGCCATGTCGTCTTTGTTCGGTACCTTGATTTGATACGTGGTTGTCTTAGAGTTCTTTTGGTGATTATTTTTGGATCGGTATGATGGTTCATCTGGAGGGATGCTTACGGTTATTGTTTTCCGTTCTTTTGTCTGACCTTGGGTTCTGTGTGTGAGTTCTGACTTGTCGTGTGGCCATGTGGTCACTTTTCCTCTGAGAGGTTGTCTTGTCATGAGCACATGGGTGCAAATGACACTGGTTTGTGGATTTCCTTTCAGTTTTGAGGTCGTGGTGTAGCATGTTGTGTGGGATACTCGGAGATATACTCCGTAATTATCCTGGTTTTGCCTTTTGTTTTATTGGGATAGGATTTCGGGGACGAAATCCCTTTAAGGTGGAAAGGTTGTAATGACCCAGTCTTTTTCCTTCCTTTCTTTTTCTCAGATTTTCACGAATATCTTTTTTGTTTCCGTGGATCTTTTCCTTTCTGAGTTCAGTTCCTCATCGCTTTGTGTTGTCTCGAATGCTCTGGAGTGATTCCGAGACTCTTTTCTTTGGATTGATAACTTCCTTTAAGGACCGAGTCATTTCCGCATTTTCACTTTTTGGACATTATTCACTTTTCGTCTTTTTCTTTATTTCGTCATTTTCCCTATTTTGTCTTTTCCTCGTTTGTCACTTTGTTGGCATAACCTCACTTCTTGTGTTCGGAGTTGGTTTTTGACTTCACATATCTTCATTCTAAGTGGTTTCCACGAAATACGTATCTTTACTTTTGTAAGAAAGTACTCTGGTTGCTCCCGGTGTCCATAGGGGCATGGATGCATAGTTTTTCAGAATCTTTTTCTTTTCTTGGGGTGTTTTTCGTAAATATCTTTTGAAGATATTTTATTTCAGGGGTTTTTAAGAAAATATTTTTGGAAGATATTTTCATTTTGGCCATTAGTGCAGTTTTTACTTTTTAGAGGGGCCATTGTGCAATTAATGAAAGTTATTGCTAAATGCCTTATTTTGAGCCTGGATCCTCGTACGGGATTCATTTTCACTTTTCGTTGAGTCGCGTACTCTTGAATTTCCTTCTGGTTGTTTTTTTCCAGTTTCAGGGTTTCCGGCACCGGTTACCGCCAAACTTGTTTGGGGCATAACTTTTTACTCGGGACTCAGTTTTTGACGTTGTTTCTTCCCTTGTTCATATTTTCTCATTTTGAATCTTTTTCATTCATAGAGTTTTGTTGTTTGAAGATGCTTGCTCAAATTCCACTTTTTGGGACCTGGCGGGGCCCGTTCGGGGCACTTTTTGAGATTTTCTATAAATAGAGTGACTTAAGAGAAAATATCAGATTTTTCTCTCTCTCTCCCCTCTCTTGGCCAGCCATCCATGGCAGCCATGGCTGTCGGTCTTCTTTCTTCTTGTCCGGCCACTTCCCTTTTGTAAAAAGGTGTAGTGCCTTAGTGTTTATTGCTCGTCTTGACGACGCGCATCTTTCACCCTTATTAGAACCCGTTTTTGGCCAATTTTTGAGTTCGGGTTTGAGGCCAAGTTAGGATTTTGGTAGGTCCTCTTTGGAGTTTATTGTTCACGGCGTTGTCCCCGACAAAACCTCGAAGTATCGTCGGATTCGGAGCCATTTCATTTTGGTGGCTTTTTGAGATTTTCATCTCAAATTGATGTAGGGGATGTTTTAGGATTTTGTATGTGTTGTATTGAGTGTTCTCATTGATTATACAACTTATTTGCATGCTTTGTATCAAGTCTAGAAAAATTAATATTATTTATTTCTTTGTATAAGATATAATTTTCAAGGATGTATATAGTCTAGAATTGAGATATGGCATGATGATTAATTATTTTTTAATATGTTTGTTAACATATATTAAATTGGAATTATTTGAATAAGAATTGCACTTTTTATTTAATATTTATATTTTGTGAAAGATTAAATTCCATGGCCGTACTTTGCATGAAATGAACTTGTGATGTTCTTTTAAATTAAGTCTTGGCATTTCCTTTAGCATACTTTAATTTGAGAACGATTGGATAAGTATGAAAATCTAGAAATTTTAATTAAAATGATTAATTAAAACCCATTTAATGGTTCCATTGGCCTAATTAAGTTTTTAACTTGATATTTGTGAAGACTAGGGCTTATATACTAGCATATGTTAATTTGGGACCATTTGATATTGTTTTAGAATTTAGGGATTTGATTATCATGATTTAATTAAATTCCATTTTGTTGTTCAAATGGCCTAATTAAGTTTTTGAATTGATATATGTAGTGATCAAGTTATGTTGTATAACATGTGTTAATTAGGGACCATTTGATTGGGATTTAAAATATAGGGAAATTAATTAGTTATTTGATTAATTTTCGTTTCTATTGGATTATTGATTAAATCATATATTTGACATTGATAATATGTTTGAAGCATGATTTTAGACTTGTAATGGATGCATGAGTTTATGTTTTAATATTGAAATATATTGTGATAGCGTGTAACGAATCGCACACTGAAGAGTCGACATGTGATGTTATTATAGCGCCTAACGAATCACGCTTTGAAGATTCGAAATTGTCATCCTATAGTAGTTGTGGATTTAGAGCATGTATTGTGTGGTTTCAACCTACCTGTGCATGGAATGTAGTTTCGTACTGTACATATATATATTTCGTATATAAGTTGTTAACTTATTTATTTTGGAGTCTTGGGACATTGTTAGTGTGATATGGCTAAAGTTTGGCTCTAGTGCAAGAGGTATAAGTTCTCCCCGTTGAGATAGTGCGCACTAAGGTGGTTTTCCCAGCGGGATAATGCCCAGAATAACCATTTTGTTCCTGGTTTAGTCCGAGATGTGATGTCCAAGTCTTCCACTATTTGTTTTCGCATTCAATTCCAAGTTGACAACTAATGCTTAATTGTGACTTGTGGTTTTGGTTATTGGCGATTTAATGTTGTTAAGTACATTTATGCATTATGATTTTGAATGAATCATAGCATGTTTTAATGTTGTTAAGTACATTCATGTTTTATGATTTTTAATGAATCATTATAAATTTTGATGTTACTAAGTATATCTATGCTATATTGTTCAAATGTAACTTAGGAATGATCCTATAGATTCATTTAAAACATAGACGTTAGGTGGCATGACCCACTTTAGTCGTTTACACACTTTTAGATTTCAAGTTGATTACTTTAAGAATCTATATTTTGTCGCTTTGTATAGCATTCTACTATGTTGTTTGAATTGCACGAATGATGTGTTTTATGCTAGAAATGATCTTAAGCAGCTTAGGATGCTCCTTGAGTCTCACCTTTGACTTAGACGCTAGGTGGAATGAACCACGATGTTTAAATCATGCAAACATGTAAAACGTTAGGTCGATGCATGCTCATTTCCTACGAGTAGCTTTATGTTGCTCACCCCAAAGTTACTGGGGCATATTTCAGGTACAAGATACAAGATTGGAGATTTGCACTTGATTTGGGTGAATTACAGAATGGAAGTTTCTTTAGAAGCATTCTTGTTTACATACAAGTGTTAGCATGTTTAAGTTTTGCCTATGAAATATAATTTTTCTAGGTTTGACATGTCAAATGTTGTAAATGAATTATAATAAGGCCATAGGCCATTTCAGCATGTTTAAAATGTTATTTTACACTTGCGTGCATGTTCACATCATCACACACTTGCATATAATTCAATTTGATCATGCAATGGGGGATCCAATTGAGCCTCAGGGACTTCTTTTCATTTTTGGTGTATAACAGGTTCATTTTTGCATTTTTAACTTGTTTCGGTCGACCAGTAGGTTGTTTCGGTCGACCGATGGCCTTTGAATTTCAATTGAATAGTAAAAGTCCAATACCAGTAGCCTTTTTTAGTTTCAAGCCACAAACCGGTCGACCGGTTTGTCATTTCTGTTTACCAAAATGAAGGCTTTTTTCCTTCTTTTTCCTGGCTCATTTCGGCAGACCGAAGCTCCATTTCGGTCAACTGAAATGGAGCTGCCTTGTATGTTCTGTTTTATGACTGCCCAAGTTTTGTAAACCCGGTGCGCCAGTGATGACCAAAAGATAACCCGATAATGGATCCAAAATTTGGAAGCGAAAGGTGAAACAACAGTCTCTAAAGATACAATGCGTCTCTAAGACACCAATGTGACCCTCAATGAGGTCACAGAACCCAAAGGAAACAAATGCAGAAGTGTCGTTTCAAAAACGGACAAAAAGAATCTAGGGGCAAAATGTTTATTTTGAAAAAAGCGGATTCAGGTGCTATCGAGCACACCGCTGGAAAGAAAATGACAAATTAGTCAAGCTCAAAAAAAAGTTTACTCAATTTGGAGTCCGGACAGGGGAGAAAGGTCAAAAACAAAAATGATGTCGTGGCGACCCGACGAGGACAACCCACCACTGCTGCAACAGAGAGTAAAAACGGGCATCTAAACGGACTTTTTTGGAAAAAATCAAAGAAGAAACTCCCCCTAAAATCAAGGTTCCTATCCTAACCATGGACGGAAACAAAAAAAATGCATGGTAAAATGCCCAGAATGCCCCTAAGAAAATCAGGTCAAGAGGAAAAAAACTAATCCGAGCTACTGCCGAAGTTTTGGAAATAGGGCTTCGGGAGGCTTTTAAGTTGCCTAAATTGAAAATACAATCTTAAAATGCACCCACAAGACCTCCGGAATTTCGGATCGGTCGTGACGATTTTCAAAAAAAAGTCAATGAATAGTACCAACTACATTTGTACTAAAAATTTGCAAAACCTGGCAACAAGGATTTTTCGGAAAAATATTGATTTTTGAGGGACAATATGATGTTTTCTGGAAAAACATAAAGAAGAAACCCCCCTCAAAATTGAGTTTTCTACATGACTCATGAGGAAAAATGAAAAAAACACATTATGAAATACCTGAAATGCCCCTAGAACAGAATAGGATAAAACTCCCTAAAAATGCTACTTAGAGTTTTTGTTTCATCAAGGAAGGTATTGTTTGCCAAAGTGAGCATGCAAGTGTATATAATATGATAAAATAGATGTGCTACAATGGCCTATGGCCTCATTATAATACATTTACAACATTTGACATGTCAAACCTCCAAGTTAGAAAAATTATATTTCATAGACAAATCATGAACATGCTAACACTTGCATGTGAACAAAAATGCTTCTAAAGAAGCTCAACTCAGCAAATCACCTAAGCAATTGCAATCTCCAATCTTGTATCCTGTACCTGAAATATGCCCCAGTATCGTAGGGGTGAGTAACATAAAGCTACTCATAGGAAATGAGCCTGCATCGACCTAAAGTTTTACAAGTTGCATGATTTAATTATTGTGGTTCATTCCACCCAACGTCTATGTCAAGGTGAGACTCAGGGAGCATCCTAGCTACCTAAGATCATTTCTAGCATCAATCACCTCGTTCATGCAATTTTAACAACATAGGGTCATGCTTACACAAAGCAACAACATAGGAGCATGCTTACACAAAGCAAGAACATAGTGGCTCTCAAGGTTATCAACTTGAAGTCTAAAATGCAACATCAACTAAATATAACAATTTAGCATAATTAGAATATCTAAAACCACACATCAAGACATAGATTCTCTAGGTTTTCAACTAGCAATCTAAAAGTGTGAAATCAACTAAATATATTAATTTAGTATGGATGTACTTAACAACATCAAATCGCCAATTACCAAAACCACAAGTCACAATTAAACATTGGTTGTCAACTTGGAATTGAATGCGAAATCAAATAGTGGAAGACTTGGACATCACGTCTCGGACTAAACTAAGAACAAATTGGTTATTCCGGGCATTAACCCGCTGGGAAGACCACCCTTGTGCGCATTATCTCAATTGGAGAGAACTCATACCTCCCGCACTAAAGTCGAACTTTTGCCATATCACAGTAAAAATGTCCCAAGACTCCAAAATAAATAAGTTAACAACTTATATACGTATTAAACAGTACACGAAACTACCTTCATGCACAAGTAGGTTGTAACCACACAACACTTGCTCTAAATCCACAACAACTATAGGATGACAATGTCGAATCTTCAGAGCGTGATTCGTTACGCGCTATAATAACATCACCTGTCGAATCTTCAGAGCGCGATTCGTTACGCGCTATAACAACATAATCCAATACTGAAACATAACTCATAAATCCATTATAAGTCAAAAGTTATGCTTTAAACATACTATCAATGTCAAATACATGAGTTAATCAATAATACAATAGAAACGGAATTTAATCAATAAACTAATTAAATTCCCTAAGTTTGAAATCTCAATCAAATGGCCTCCAATTAATACATGATAAACAATATAGCATGGTCATTACATATACCACATCAAAACTCGATTAGGCCATAAGAACAATAAAGTGGAATTTAATTAAATCATGATAATCAAATCCCTAACTTCTAAAACAATATCAAATGGTTCCAAATTAACATATGCTAGAACATAAGTCATAGTTATCACAAATATCAAGTTAAACACTTAATTAGGCCAATGGAACCCTTAATTAGATTTTAATTAATCATGTTAATTAAAATCTCTAGATTTTCATACTTGTCCAAATGCTCTCAAATTAAAGTATGTTAAACAGCATGCCAAGACATAATTTAAAAGCATATCACAAGTCAATTTCATGCAAGGTACGGCCATGGGATTTAATCTTTCACAAAAGATAAATATTAAATAAAATATGCAATTTTTATTCAATCCATACCAATTTAATATGTGTTAACAAATATATTAAAACATGATTTTCTAGCATGCCACAATTCAAATCAAAGTTATATATCATCATGAATTTTAAATCTTATACAAAGAAATAAAAATTACTAACTTTCTAAATTTGATACAAGGCATACATATAAGTTGTATAATCATGAGAAACACTCAATACAACACGTATAAAATCCTAAAACATTTCCTACCTCAATTTGAGATGAAAATCTCAAAAGCCATCAAAATGGAACGGCTCCGAATCCGACGAAACTACTAGGTTTTGTCGGGGACAACGCCGTGAACATAACCTCCATGAAAGCCCCATCAAAATCATAACTTGACCTCAAAACCAAACTCAAGAAATTGTCAAAACTGAATTCTAATAAGGGGGAAAGGTAGAGCACGGCGAGGGGAACAACAAACGTTAAGGCCGAAGACTTTCCATCAAGGAAAAGTGAACCAAAAGAGGAGAGAGAAGATGGCAGAACCCCTTGGGCTGCCATGGGAGCTCCAGGTCGTGCATGAAGAGGGGAGAAGATGAAAAATGAAATATCTCACCCCCCTTTTATAGAAATCTCAAAAAGTGCCCCGAACGGGCTCCGCCGGGTCCGAAAAAGTAAAATTTGAGCAGACTTACTCAAATGGCAAAACTTTGTGAACAAAAAAGATTTAAAATGATAAAATATGAATAATGGAAGAAACAACATTAAAAACTGAGTCCCGAGCAGAAAGTTATGCCTAAAACAAGTTTGGCACAAACTGGGGCTAGAAACCCTGAAACTGGAAAACATCGACCAGGAGGAAATTCCAAGAGTACACAACTCGACGAAATGTGAAAATGAATCCCATACAAGGATCCAGGCTCAAAACAAGACATTTTGCAATAACTTTCATTAATTGCACAATGGCCCCTCCAAAAAGTGAAAACTGCACTTATCGCCCAGAATGAAAATATCTTCCAAAAATATTTTCTTAAAAAACCCCTGAAATAAAACATATTCAAAAGATATTTATGAAAAACAGCCGAAGAAAAGAAAATAATTTTAAAGAACTTTGCATCCATGCCCCTATGGACACTAGGAGCAACCAGAGTACTTTATTGCAAAAGTAAAGATACGTATTTCGTGGAAACCACTCAAGATGGAGATACATGAAGTTAAAAACCAACTTCGAACACAAGAAGTGTGGTTACACCAACAAAGTGTCAAACGGGGAAAAGACAAAATAGGGAAAAGGACGAAATAGGGAAAAAGACGAAAAATGAATAGTGTCGAAAAACGAAAAATGTGGAAACGATTCGGTCCTCAAAGGAAGTTGTCAATCCACAGAAAAGAGTCTCAGAAATCACTCCAGAGCACTCGAGACGACATTAAGCGAAGAGGAACTGAACTCCGAAAAGAAAGACAATGGAAAAAAAATATTCCTTTGGTTAGCAAAAACAGCATTTGCTTGTTCATGGTTCTCACTTTGTGCATGTCCATGGGGACAGTTGGAAGTAGAATGCAAGACACTTGAACAAGTCATACAAGATTCATTAGATGCATGATGATGAACATGATTAGGGGAGAAAGATACTTGATTCGCCAAATTTTGGTTGATCAAGAATTGATCAAACCTTTGAGATAAGGATTTCATTTCGGCGGCTATGTCATTGGAGTTGTTAACTTGATATAAGCCAACATTCTTCCTTCCACCTAGATTTCTACCATTTTTAGAGGACAAAGATCTATGCATTGAATTCTCACTCATGCTTTTTTACAATTGCCACACATCATTTTCATGCTTATCAAGATAAGAACCACCCATAGATGCATCAACCATACCTTTGTGATTATCCAGTAAATTTTTAAAGAAATATTGAACTAGTTGCCACTTAGGTATGTCATGAAGTGGGCACTTCCTAAGTAAGTCATTAATCATTTCCCATGCCTTATGAAACATTTCCCCATCCCCTTAAGAAAATTCCTGAATGGAAGTTCTCATAGCATTGGTCTTTGATACCGGGTAGTACTTCTTCAAGAACTCTTGTTGCATTTCTGCCCAAGAAGTTATCGAAAAAGGCCTAAGATTGTTGAACCAATATTTTGTCTTATCCTTAAGGGTAAAAGACAAAAGTTTAAGTCTTAACACTTCTTCTGGCATGTCCGTGTATTTTATGGTGGAACACACTTCAAGAAACTCATCCAAATACTTGTAAGGTTCTTCACTTGGAAGTCCATGATAGTTGGGAAGCATGTGAATAGTTTGTAGTTTAATCTCATAGTGATGTGCTTTAAATGGGGGCAATTGAATGCAAGTACGTGCATTATATTCATTAGGCACATAATGATCACGCAAAGCAATAAGAGGATTCACAACCGGTGGTGCTACATAAGCACCTTGATTAACATGAACCATGGGAGGTTGTGGAGCAAAAATTGGCCGAGGCATTCCCAATGGAATTTGGCCTTGTTGTTGTGGTGGTGGGATGAATGATCTAGGCATGCCTAATGGTACTTGGATGTTGTCATGATGCACATTAGGGTGGAGGATGCCTTGTTGGTCTATATGACCAAGGTCCTCCACATGGTTGTCATGTTGCTCCTCCATTGATGAAATGGAGTGATGCGAACTACCTCTTCCCCTAGGATAACAAACAACCGATTCAAAATGCAAATTAGAAGGGACAAGAGTAGGATTCAATGACCTATGACCATGCATGCACTAGTAAAACAAATGGTAAGTAAATAACAATCACTTCGCCCCATAACAAATCAATCAACAAACATTCTCCACATACATTGGTCCTATACTCCCATGTTTGAACAATATGCAAAGAAAAATAAATTGCCTCCACGCGGGCTCACGATCTATCTAAGAAATGAAAAACTTGCCACCACGCGGGTTGACGATTTAACTAGAGATTGAGTTAGAAAGATCTCACAAAGGGTCCTTAAGTAACTTCAATTCATTTTCAATTTTCAAGCCTTGCTATGCTTTGGAAATTTTAGATTTTAGCCCTTTATGCTTTTGCTTAGCTTCATTTGGCTTCCTTTGCTCTTTAATTCCCTTTGCTTGACTCTCTTAGCTCAATGCACCTAGCCAATCAAGAACAAACACAATAAGTATCTAAAAAGAAAATAATGTAAAGACACGATTAAAAGAGTACTAATTCCTAATTGTTTCCAAAGAAATACGGCGTTACCAATTCAATCCCCGACAACGGCACCAAAAACTTGGTGTGTCGTCGCACCAAAGCCTAAAAATGTGCTAAATATGTGAGTGTGCATTGTGGCCAAGTTTTAAATTTATAAAAGCCACTACTACCTCTAACTAAAAATATAGCTAGGGTGAGTAGGGATCGTCCCAAGGGATTGTGGGCATATTTGCAATGGAAACAATATATAGGGTTAGTAGGTCGAGTGATCAAAAGATGGTTTGTTTGGTTGATTAAACTACAATGCAATTGAAATGAAAGCAAGTAAAAGGTAACAATTTAGAAAGTAGGGAAAAAGATATAGAGGAGAGGACTTGGGGTACTAAAGCTCACCACTGTTGAGATCGATCGAACTTGCTGTTTTTCCACACTTTACTTCCACTTTGCTCATTTCTTCTATTCAGCTTGAGATTACTTCTGTTAAGCTCTTATTTAGCTGAATTAACTTATTTTTGGGATAAGTGCCTAAAAAGGGCAATAACATGAAATTAGTCTAAGACGGGAAAATAAGATAGATAAAAGTCCTAGAATGCTCAAGTTTAAGGGGTTTAAATGAACACTTTTCAGTGCTCATCAGTGTTTTTTTTGGATACCATTTTGGGTAATTTCACATACATTCAAAATGTTAGCATGATATGCTTTCTTTTTTGAAATTGTAACTCATAGCTAGGTTTAACATGTCGTTTTCAATTTTGAAACTCATTTTATATGTATAGTAGGGGCCAAGGGCCAAAACGTCATTTGTTACAATTATGCTCTTTGGTTTTGTATATTATTTATGAAAGCAACTTTATGAAATTTGAGGTTTGATATATAATATTTTACAAATGACATGTATTGAGGCCATAGGCCATTGTAATGTGAGTAAGTGTGGGTGGGCACTAGACGCTGTTGTTGCTACTGCACATTTGAGGCTATTCACTGTTCATACTACAACGTTGCTTTGGTTAGGGTCTTGATTTGACGTGTCGTTGTATTGGGGATTCCTTTTGGTGAGTGACCTTGGGTTTTCATGTCGGTTGTTCGGAGAATTGTCTCACGGTTCATGGTTTCGTATCCTTTCATTTGATCTTGAGGCTTTTAGAGTTGTTCTTTAGCACTTTATGATCTGTTCCTCAGTTTGACCATGCGTTCGGTCTTAGTTTGGTTCTCCTCAGTATGTTTCTAATTTCGGGGTCGAAATCTCTTTAAGGGGGGTAGGTTATAATAACCCTATCATTTCCTTCCTTTCTTTTTCCTATTTTTTCTGATTTTTTTTTTTTTTTTTTTTTTTTCCGTTTATGTTTTCATTTTTTTTTGTCCGGGTTTTGTCCTATCAAGGTCATCTTGAGTGTTGGGGAATAGTTCCTGATAATTTTTCTTTTGGGAGATTGGTATCGTCCTTATTAGGACTGCGCCATTTTCTCTTTTATTTTTTTTGTCATTTTTTTTTTTGTTTATCATTTCTTTTCGCGTAACCTCACGGTTTGTGCTCGGACTTGATCCTAGCTTTGTATGCATCCATTTCTTTGAATTTCCATGAAATGTGTAGTTTTACTTTTTTAGAACAACATGCTACTTATTTACTTTTAGTCGTAGGGGTATGGATGTATAGTTTCTTCGAAAATAGTTTTGTTTTACGTGGTGTTTTATGTAATTAAATTTTCTTTAGATATTTGTCTTACGGACTTATTTGCAATATTTTTTTGAAGATATTTTGGGGAAGGACTTTTTGCAATTTTCGAAAAACTGTGACAAGTGTCACACTCTCATTGGTCCACTTGTCGTCATTTCATTGGTGACACTTAGAAGCCTTGGATGATGACATGTGGAGGGTGAGAATTCACTCACTTGGTAGCCTATGATTGGTCCACTTGTTGTGCATGGTAGGTGTTTAAATGCATTTTACTTAAAGTGTTTAAGTTATGCGTTTCTTGTTGATTTTGGAAACTTGGGGCGTCGACCGTTGAATGACTAAAGCGCAGCTCTAGAGTGGAAGATACGAGTTCCTCCCATATAGTGTGCACTTAGGTGGTTCGTAACGGGTTAGTACCCAAAATAACTACATGCGTGGTTCGATCCACGAAGGTGTCCGAGCATTCCGTCTTTTGATTTCGTTTTCGTTTACAAGTTGTAGCTTGTCGAGTTCACTAGTAGTGAATGGTTTATATATAATTCAATTTTGTTTAGTATACTTATGCCTAGTATGCTAGTATATTGTGTATTTCATTTTACTTGCTTAAGGTAGCTTAAGATGCTCCCTTAGTTCACCTTACAACTTAGACATTGGTGGAATGATCCCTTGTATTGATATATATTGAATTTGAATGACACTTAAAACTTTAGGGTATACGCATGCATTTTTTCCTACGAGTAACATGCTTACTCACCCTAATCATTTGGAATATATTTTAGGTAAGGAGACTTTATTTTAGGATGCACAACATCCCTAGGTTGACATGGTTATTTTGGATACCATTTTGTGTAATTTCACATACATGCAAAGTGTTAGCATGATATGTTTTCTTTTGAAATTGTAACGTATAGCTAGGTTTAACATGTCATTTTCAATTTGGGATATGTAATGTGTACCTAAGTACACTTTTTGAAACTTATTTTATATATATGGTAGGTGGCCAAGGGCCAAAACGTCCTTTGTTACAATTATGCTCTTTGGTTTTGTATATTATTTATGAACGCAACTTTATGAAATTTGAGGTTTGATATTTGATATTTTGCAAATGACATATATTGAGACTATAGGCCATTGTAGCACGTGTAAAAATGCATATTACATTTACGTGCATGTTCACTTTGGCACACAATATCATATTTGATGAAATGTATGAATGTATGTTCTTTAGACTCAACATTTTCATGTTTTTGCAAAATCTAATCTTAAGGGCATTTTGGGTAGTTTCTTTGAAAAATAAGCTTCGGCCTTGACATGGCCACTTAGAAAATGTGATTTTAAAGGGGGTTACATCACAGCTTTTTTCCAAAAAAATCCATTTAAGTCTTCAAATCGCAGCATTTCCAAAATAGACCTGGGAGCATGCCATTTTTCGTTTTTATTTAAAAACTTCAAGGTTTCATAACTCCTTCATCCAGACTCCAAATCAGGCGATTCTTGAGTCTAACTTTATTTATTTTTTGCCGTATTTCCAATGGTGTGCACGGTAGCACACAATTCTATGTAAAATGACCATTTTACTCCTAAGGTTAAACTAAATCGTTTTTGAAACTTCGTTTCCACTTTTGATTTCTTTTGAATTCTACGGCTTCATATGAAGCCACTTTTGTGTCTTAGGGATGATGCACATCCCTAGAAACATTGTTTCTTTAATTCGCTTCCACATTCAAGATCCGTTATTGGGTCACCTTTCGGGTTATCAATGACGCACCGGGTTTAAAAATTAAGGCTGTCACAATCCGAGGCCTGTTGATTGAGCAGCGGGGTATTCTTGACGAGCATTGTACTGAAATTCACCATATATATACATGTGTTTGCCTATTTTACCCTTATATTGTTATTACTGTCATATCTGCTTGTGCTTATTGATATATATATTTGTTTTACTCTATATACTTGATACTCTGATATGTGCTATCGAGTGTGATTGTTTTGCTAGGTACAAAGGACTAAGTTTGGTGGTGAGATGTCTGTTTTGCCCTTCTGTGCTAGCATTCTAGATTTTTGCTAGTTCTACATATTTGGTAATATCTTTCTATCTCTACTTCTGTTTTCACACATTGAGGACAATGTGCACACTAAGTTTGGAGGTAAGGTAGATAACTTTAAACTTTTTGTTGATAATATGTTGTGCACAAGGGAATGAAATTTCACTGTTTAAGCATGAAGTTGAGTTTGTTGATTGTTATGATGTCCATATGCAGTCTGATATTGCTTAAAGATGGCTTATATGTTGAATTCATGCTAAATAGGGATTTTTGAATTTTTTTAATATCAGTTGGTGGCCTGTGGTCCACTTTGTTAGGATAGTTATAATTTGATGATTTTGATTATTAAAATACTTCACTTTGCACATGATCACATTTACATGCATTCTCTAGGGTATAGACTTGAAATCTTATTCTGATTTGTGTTAAACTGAAATGAGCAGGTGAATTTGATAATTTTGAGAACCAAGGTATAAAAAAATTGGTATGTATATAATAAAAAGATTGAAAAATAAAAAATTGAATGAAAGAGTTCTTTACCAAGAAGTGAAATAAACAGAAAAAAAAGAGAGAATCAAAGGGTCAAGTTTGGGTCTGTACCTAGATTGCTTGAGCAATTAAGTCCTTAGGAGTGTTTCAACACTTAATACCTCAAAACCGTCTGGTTTGGGAGTCATTGGCTGAAAGTTCATTACATAAGTGGTTTAAGTTGCCTAGATTACTTCAGCAATTAGATCCGCAGGGGTGTTTTGACACCTAATACCCTAAAACCATCTGGTTTGGGAGTCATTGGCTGAAAGTTCATTACATGAGTGATTTAGAAAGCTTAATAGACCTGAGCATTGCACAGTACCCTTTCGAGAAAAAAAAAACTTAAAAAAAATGAGTGATAAATAAAAAAATGAATATCGATAAAAAATGAGGAAAAATACATTGGAGATCAGAATTTTAAAGGTTTACTTGTGAATTGAGGGATAACACGAGTCAGATATAAGTATGGATAGCAAGCCACATGTTTAAAATTGTGAGTTCACTATTAAAAGAATTTTGGGGATCGAGATAATTAAATATGTGATTAAACTGACATATGAGGACCATAGCTGCTGATATGATATCGAGAGTTTGAGATTTTCCTATTTAATATAGTTCATTAAACTTGTTATATTTGACTTATTGAAGCATTGCTAGGACATTATGATATGAAAACAGGTTTAAATAAGCTTATCGTGAAATTAAGGCACTGATTTGAGATGTTTGTGGTACCATCACTGGAAATCTCACGAGACTACAACTCGTCCACTAGGGGTTTAAAGGCTTGTTGCATAAGATAAATGCAACCGTGATTCCTACAAAAGCGGCTTTTTAGTTCTGTATTACTAAGGGACTAGCAATATGTAAGTTTGAGGGTGTGATGAGTATTGAATATTACATATTTGAGCACCTAAATATACATATGTTAAGATCTAAAGTGATATTTCTATCCAGTTTTATACTGATTTATGTTTATTTCATGTTTTTAGGTGTTTTCTAAAAAAAATGGTTAAAACCGAGCTTTTGCGATGAAAAGATTGACATTGAAGATTACATAGTCGTGTCGGTCATTTCAAGCTAGTCTGAGGTCAAGAAGGTGATTTTGGAGAAGTTCAAGTACCAAAGCTCGAGCCTATGGTCTTAAGGCTCGAGCACATATATCTAACAGAAGTAAGAAAATCAATTAAGGCAAAAAGGCTCGAGCCTAGATCTTAAGGCTTGAACCCAAACTCAAGGTGCTCGAGCCCTTGTAAAAGTGATCGAGCCTGTCACGCTCCTAGACCGTAGTCCGGATTGTGAACACAACACACAAATAATCACAGTCTCAAAATCACTGAATATCCCTGTAACCTGTCTGAACCACACATCCACCTATCTATTTCTCTTTATAAAATCAAGACTGAAAATTAATAGATAAGATGCAAATATTAAAACTTTAAAGTTTTAAAGTTTGAAAGAAAATTTATTACATGCCAGGAAAATTCTAGGAAATATAATACAAAACATAGTCTATTATGCGGAATATAACACAACAACACCAGTCCCGACTCTGTCTATATCTGAGGAGGAACACCCTCCACACCATCCATGCTATAACCTGAAAAGATGTGAATAAAATAGGAATGAGCAACCACAGCTCAGTAGGAATTGCCTAAAGCGCACTCCTTAATACCTCCATGAATCCAAACAAAGAATAGATAAAGGATAATGGGATCATAAAAACTCGGGAAAGAAATAATGTCATGTAGGATAATAAAATGAAGTGCCATGCAATGCGGATGCTAATGCTAATGTCACAGACACTTCTCACTTCCCACTTCCCAAAAATCCAATTTCCATCACAAAAAGTTAATGTAATCCGGCCAGAGCTGCTCCCAGTACCACGAGAAGAGAATTGATCAACTATCCCTGATCCAAGGCAACTCCTTGTAATCATTTGGGGCCTTGTGACACAATTATGCGTAGGCAACTCCTACGTCTTCTCTAGCTTTCTATTAACTGCACAGACAAGGCAACTCCTTGTCCGGTTTTGAAATCATTGAATCAATCCCACTTTCCTAACTCACGGATACAAGGCACCTCCCTGTTATCCGGTTTTCAAAATCATTTAATTGAACTTTCACTTCCTTTTTCCATTCTAACCTTAACCCCATGACCATGCAAGATGAATGCACATTTGTGTCATGTTCCGAAGTTTCTAAACAGTAAACAGTTCACATGCAGCATTTTACTTCCATCTTTGAAAATTCATAACAAATTCAATTAGAAGTCAAATTAAGTGATTCGAAAGCCTAATGAAAGCTTAAACAATGTACTTTGAGAGTGTTAATTTAGTTTAACAAAATCCCTTCCCAATTGGAACAGTTTTGACCCAAAAGTTCGAACTAAAATCTGCCAGAAACTGATTTCCAGCCTGTAGCTTCCATCTTTGAAAATTCATAACAAATTCAATTCTAAGTCAAATTGAGTGAGTCCAAAGCCTAATGAAAGCTTAAACAATTTACTTTGAAAGTGTCAATTTAGTTTAACAAAATACCTTCCCAATTGGAACAGTTTTAATCCACAATTTCGAAATAAAAATCTGTCAGACACTGATTTCCAGCCTGTAGCTTCCATCTTCAAAAATTCATAGTAAATTCAATTTTCGTCCAAATGGAGTGAATCCAAAGGCCACTGAAAGTTAAAAGAATATATTTTTAAGATAAATTTTATTTCATCAAAATACCATACCATCTAAAGCAGGTTTGATGAACAAAACTCGGACAGAATCTGCCCAAACCCAGAATGCCCAGCAAGAACCCTCTAACTTCAAAAATTCATGGTAAATTCATTTCTCAACCAATTTATGTGAACCAATTCTCAATGAAAGCTAATTCACTATATTATCATAATATAAAATCATCTCTGCATGATAAATTACGAATTTATATGAATTAGAGCAAAATAGCAGCATGCAATTTCAGCCAAGCAGTTTCAGCATCAGTTTAGGTTGTTTATACACTTTGCAACTCAAATTGAAAGAGATAAGTCACTAAAGGCAAAGGAATTGAGGGTTAGACAATCCTACCTCAAGGGAAGCTTGAACACTTGCTCAAGAATTCAAAACCACACCAAAAATGGATCAAAATCAGCAACTAGAAGGTGAAGAACACTTTCCTTCTTTGTTTGCAACCAAAACCCTCTTCTTTTAACACCACTTTCCAAACCCAGCAACAAAAGAAATGGACTCAAGTTTGATATCAAAAGAACCCTCACTATCTAAGGAACATTTTTCCTTCACAAAGCCCCATCAAAATCCCAACACAAAGCTTCCAAAATTTAGCTTAAAAGGTATCACTATGGAAAGGAAATAGGATGCACGAAAATTGGGTTTTGCCAAAATGGTTTCTGAGAACAAAACATTAGGCATACTATATGTTATAAAATGAATGGATATGGTGCAACCACATACACCTACACATGTCATCCCCTCCATGGATTAAAACCAAAATCATAAGAAATGACTCAAAAGTCCTTTTATTTCCTACTAAATACCATTCATGCCATTTGCATGATAAAAGTCAAGAATACCCTTTCACAACCAACCAAATGCCAATTATGCTATTTTGCATAGTATAGTCTATAATATTTCTTAACACATAATGATGTTTAATTCACATTTGCAAACTAATCATATTTTTGACAATAAAAAAAAAAAAATTGCATGAATGCTAAAATGTTCAAAAAAATGATAAAAATGCAGGTCCTCACAGAGCCAAAACTGCCTCGGAATACCAAAAGACGCTTTGGGAAATCCAAAGTTGCCAGATCTTGAGCCTTTACCAAAAGGCTCGACCCCAAGGCTCGAGCCTCAGGAAATAGTGATTGAGCACCATGACATAGTGATTGAGCACCATGAAGATTCATCCCCAAAATATTCTAAGTGTTGATGAAAAAGACGCTTCGAAAATTATTTGGAGAAAATTAACTAAGTGTTGAAGTTTTATTCGAGCATTATACCAAGAGGCTCGAGCCCAAGCCAAAAGGCTCTAGCCATATCTTCTAGGCTCGAGCCCTTGCTGTTTAGTCAGACTTTTCAAATGCGGGATTTGTCTTAACTAAGTCATCTTTCATCCTAGATGGGCCCAAATTACCCCAGAAGACCTAAAAGCCTGTCCAACCCTTATTAGAAGTTAATTCTTCTATAAAAGGAGGCACAAGGCCATAGATCTCATATCACTTTTCCTAGTTATTATTCTCTTAATTGGTGGTAGCTTTTAGGGTTTCAAATGTAAAGATCCCAAGAGGAGAATTGCAGTCAATCACGATAACACAGATGATATCTTGCGTCATCATGAGTAGCTAATTCCTTTCTTAAGGCATTAATGTAGACTGAATTCGAATATTATGGTTTAATCATTCTAACTTTGGGGATTTATGTATTTATGTATCTTGAATGCATAATTATGAGCAATTGATTACAAATTAATTGGTGTTTTAATGAAATAATGATTTTTGAGTGATTAATACCTTGACTTGGATTTAATTATTCATAAATTGTTCTCAACCTATCCTTAATGTTCGAGATGGTGGCATAAGGGCTTCTCGGTAGTAAGGATAGAGATTATGCAATGGTGTTCCAACATTTTTCCTGAATGAATGTTTTCATAATCTATGCCTAGGGAAGACGAGTTATACTGCAACATTAGTTAGAAGTAGGTAGGTTGATAATTCATGCCTACCAAAGATAAGTTATAGTCAGTTGAAGTTCACGGAACATCTTTTTTAAACCCGAATTAAATGAATGTTATTAAGTTTAGTTCATCTGTTACATAAATTGTGAAATCCCAAGGTTGAATGGTTGACCATAATACGAGATTCGTAGTGAAGTCAATCCCTAAAACCTTCTCTCTTTTGATCTTATCTTTAATTTAGTTTACTTTTATTTTTATATTCGGGACAAAGAATCAAACCAATCAAACCTTTCTCCTTGAATCAAAGTAATCTTAATTGGATGCTTAAATAAACTACGACAGCCTCTGTGGTTTGACACACTTAATATAGCCCTATTCTGCGAAGATTCGTGTTATTGCGAGTGGTTATAATTTGGTACACATCCCCTTTCCTTTGTTGGAAATGAAGTCATTGATTACTGTGCTGAATGTGGTGTTTGAGTGATCAATTCTACTTCATATTTTGCTCAAGCAAATGGACAAGCAGAAGCTTCCAACAAGGTAATTCTCAACATTCTTGAGAAGATTATTGAGAAACATCTAAAAAAATGGCATCACCTACTTTCTAAGGCCTTTTGGGCTTACAGTAATTCAAAAAGATCAAGTACGGTTGTCACACCATATATGCTTACATATGGACATGATGACGTCTTTCCAATGGAGATGACCATTAGGTCTGCAAAGGTGGCTTTTCAAAATAAGCTAACCCCGATAGATTACAACCATGCCATGTTAGTAGAATTGGAGGACCTTGATGAGGTCGGTCTCAATACTTTAGACCATGTTATTGCTTAAAAGAAGAAAGTAATGAGAGCATATAACAAGAAGGTAAAGGCAAAGTCATTTGTTAAAGGAGATTTGGCATGGTAAGTCAAATTTTCACCTAGTTTCAAAGACAAGGAATATGGAAAATGGACCCTAATTGGGATGGCCTTACTTGGTGGAATGAGTCCTTGGAAAATGGGCTTATAGATTGATGGACATAGATAGAGGATCCCACAAACATCCTGTGAATGGGGTATACTTGAAAGAGTATCATCCTTCCATCTATGAAGACTAGAAAGCCACAATCCTTCAACCGGCCACATAAAATGGTTGGTAGCTTCCTTTCCAAGTAAACCAGAAAGCTAGAAAGGAAGCATAATGGTTATACATTGGCCATTCCAATAATTAAGTCAAAACATATGAAGAATTTATTTCAAGGAGGAAAGGCTAAGTACTTGAAAAGGTACATTGGCCAGAGCCACGAAGCAGACTTAGCTGTATTTCCAAGATCAACTAATTTCCTAAGTGTGGAACATTCCATTGAGAAGAGGCTACACTACATGGTCCAGGTTCTATTTATACTAAAAATTACTCATCTTGCTTGTATATATATGCATTTCTATGTTAGCAATTCCGTTTATTTTTTGAATTCCTTTATTATGGAAAGTCATTTTATGGCTAGGCCTTATTTTTAATATATGTGAAAAATTTTTACAGTTTCAATGACTTAGAAAATTTTCATAAAAATATACAAGAGGCACATATAAAAGAAGTTAGAAATAAACATTACTTCCATTAGATACTTGATTTCATTACATGTCCTAAAAATGGCCGCTAACTCTAAAAGCTGGCCATACAAATGATTTCAAAAGTAACTTACTTATTTCCTACCATTATCCAAAAAACCAAAAGTTTTTTCCAAAAATAACCATGTAAAGTATCATAAAAGAACCACATCAAATGGAGGTAAGATCGCTTCCAAGTTCCATCCAAAACTTCCTTGCTTCTTCAAGAGTAGCCAATGCTTTAGCCTTTGCCTCTTCAAGTTGAGGGAAGTTAATGACCAGACTTTCCCATTCCTTCCTATGAGGCTCAGATTCGTTGAGTATGGCACTAGCAGTTTGGTCCAACTCAAACTCCTCATGTTCCACCTATTCTAGTTCCTTTTGGATTCGATTCAACTCTTCAGTCAATTCCTTTTTTTTTTGGCCGTAAGCTTCTCAACTTACTCCTTAATTTCTGGATAAGGCTCTAAAGCAAGATAAAAGCTTTCAAAAACTTTATCTCTAAGTTTAGCCTTTCTCTTATATTTCGAGAGGGAGGAATAACTGGAATTCACATAAGAAACAAGAAATTAAAGTTGATGCTACAATTTGTTCAAAGAAGCTTGGGTACGTTCAGGAAATCCAGAGTGTTTCTTGAGAGTAACTACAGTGCTGGCCAAGTTCTGATGAAAAGATACAACATTTTCTACATTATGAGTAAGATAAGACAACAATTTTTCTTTGGCCGCCGTAATAGATTCCTCTAAAGGATCCGGAAGCATGAGTACGTTGTTACTTGATGTTGAAGTACTTGAAGATTAGTTGCTTTGATCACCTTGTATAGATTGGCCAATGCTGGAAGGGCTCTTCTATACACCATGAAAGATGTTGATGCGGACAAAGAAGGGGTAGCCTAAAGGAAAGACAAATTTTGTTTATTAGACAAAAAGAAGGATAAAAGGAAAAGTTTAAAAGCATAAAGACTTGCCTCTAGGATGGAAGGAGTAGGGCCTATAGAAGTTCCAACGGTACCAGAAGGAATAGAAGTTCCAACAGTGGGAGTTAGAATGGGCACACTTTTTCCACTCTGCTGGCTAGACTTTCCATAATGGAGGCTTGAAGGGCTAAATCCTCCCCTTGAGCAGCTTGTAGATCTGATTGAATATTTGAGAAGATTATGTCCCATGGAGGAGCCCTATTGGTCAAATTTGAAAGGAAATTATAAGCACTTCAAGAAATGAAAAATTGAAAAGAAACAGAGATAGAGACTTACCAAAATAATCCCCTTGGAGGGTTTTAATTTCTTCACTTTTTGACTTCCCAACAATCTTTCCAGAGGGGCTACGCTTTGTGAGTGTCTTGCTAGAGTGCTGAGTAGGGGAGCTACCTTTTGGAAATACCATTATCATCAGAATAATCTTCATCAGAGGAGGAGAGTTGGGATTGAAATTCTTTCTTCACTATAGCCAGTTCCTGTAGAAGGAAGTATGAGTAAAATCCATAACTTGGAAAAGTTAAGTCTAGCCATATTGAAAATACTTGAGAAACTTTTTCTTTTCCCTTTGCTTTATACAAAGCATCCTTTCATTCTTCCAATACTTCCACTTCTTCTTCTTCTTCTTCATCACTTGAAGGAAGACCTTCACGACTTACACCACTACTTTCGGCCAGGCCCTCAACCTTGTTAGGTATAGCAGTGGTTTTATCTTCACCTTCATCTTCATTACTTTCTTCGGGTATTTTTTCTTCTCCATTTGAAATTTATCAAGCTAACTTTCAGTATATGGAAAGTTGACAATTTTCCATGAAAGGAAAGATGGAAGAAAAAGTTTAAAGTTGGAAATAAGGGCTTAAAGGAGGATAATATGATGTCACAAATGGCTTTATGATTCTTTGTCCGAGTAGAAGAGATATAGGTTGTCCACCATGCATTAAACTCATTTATTGACCAAGGCTTACTAGTATGGCCTTGAAAGTTAAAAACTGCCTTTTCTGCTTCATAAGCTTTATCAATTGCTGTAAATTTCTCAACATCCATAAGCCGCACTCGCTTGTCAAAGAATCTATTATAACATTTATAAGGTGGCAAGGGAATGACTTGAGTGAACCCCATTTGCCTAGCCAGTTGGACTGGATTGTAGAACTCCACACCACAGAAACTATTCCTTAGAGTGGCTTGAGCAGCGCTGTAATGAAGATCACTAGCAAGTAAAAAGCTTACCCAAATATTTTTTCACTCTTTAGAGTGTTTTTTAGTGGAAACTCCTGGAAAAGGGACTGGCCATGATGGCGCATAACCAAGGAAGGTAAATGGATCAAAGAACTTATCATCTCCAGTTTCATATTGATTGTAGAAATACTCAAAGTTTTCAACTAACTTAAAAATGGAAAGAGTTGTTATTGTTAAAGGGCAGCACATAAGGGATTTTCCTGTCGGTATGGAAAGTGGAGAAATTCTGTCCTAAAAATATACCTTAAGCGACATCTGCAATAACTAGAAAGGGCCTTGAAATCTCCAGAATCTGAAAGCAAATAGGTCATTCAGACCTCTATATAAATGAGAGAGTACAAGTGGAGCCAGTGCCAAATCTCCATTTCTTGCTAAGGAGATTACAAGTTGAATAAAGTCTTTGGTGACTTGGCCAGATAGAACACACAGCAAATGGCAGAAAGCTAACAGATCAGGAAAGCAATATATTAATCTTCTTGGAATAATCTAGACTTCTTGTAATGTTTGATAAAAAAAAAAGGTGGAAGGAAATGAACTTCTTGCTGCCAATTATTTTGTTGGGGCAAGGGAATTGATCAATGAAGAGGGTAGCACTAACATCGTCTACACCGGGTTTAAGGCCGATAATGCAACAAATGTCTCTCAAAGTAGGAGACATCATTCCACATTTAAGGTGAAGAGCATTGGTGGTCGAAGACCAGAAGAAAAGGGTTGGAAAAAGGAGGTTTGGATCAAGTGCAATTGAAGCTTTGCTAATCTGAATAACATCATAGTTACCTTATCTTTTCTATTGTGAGGAAATCTTGAGGTCCATGAGGAATGGTATATCAGCCAGTTTTTGATACTAAAGGATGGTTTCACTTTCTTTCTTTTTTTTTGAAATAAGAGGAAACTCTGAATCAAAAGGAAGAGATGACTTACCAGAAGGATAGAACTCTGCCAACTCAGAAGGAGCCACGCCGACAAAGGTTGGTCCACTCCAACTGAAGAATCTTTAAAGGGAACCAAAGGTTCGACATGAAGCCTAGTAGGATTTAAGGATTTCGAAAGTAATTGGACATGGTGGCTAGGGTTTCGGGTTTTAACCTTAGGTTGAATGAAAGGGGCTGGAAGATAGGAACTAGTAGTCTGTTTGGGAGGTTTCTTGACTTTAGCAGGGGCCATGGGTTATGATTTCCACAAAATTAAGGTTTCTTTCTTTAGAGGATGGTTGAAGAAGGTAGAGAGAAGAGATAGAGGCTTCTTGAGGAGTCTGATAAGGATAGAAGATATATATGCACATATATATATATATATATATATCATATATATATATATATAAGCAATGAAAGAAAAGGACGGCTTTTAAGGGTGGTAGTTGGAAGGTTTGAAATTCAAAAAAGGAAGTAAAGATGTTCTAAAAGTCTGTTAGTTTCAAACCATAAATGGATAGGACTCCTATTGGGATACGGAAAGTTTTGGAATTAGTGGCAGATGAAGATTCATTAGAGGAGCAAATCGAGGGGTTAGCCGCGTGAAATGATGGAAGTTTATTAGCCTATAATGATTGCTTAGGGAAAATCCAAAGCTGATGCAACTTTTTAAAAATAAAAAATTCCATGCCTTATCATCAAACTATTCCACAAGGCATGGAATTTGGGGGGCATATGTTTATCCTATTATTTTTGGCCCAATGGAAAGGCGATATGTGGCGAGTTAAAATGACCTTGCCTCATTGGATTAATGCTTTAAATGTCCAAAAGAGAAAGATATGATGTGGAATTGTGGAAAATAGATTGGATATGATCCACCAATAAAAAAAGAAGTACGTGACGAGTTCCAATGGAACTTGCTACGCCGGATCGCAACCTTGATATAATTCCATTCAGAGTATTAAAAGTACGTGATGTCATTTGAAAACAATGAATAGGTGGGCCAATTAAATCCCACCACGTGGAGTCTTCTATTTTCAAAAGGAAAGAAGTGAGTCCTGTTAGGACTTGCCATCTTTAAAGCCAAGGCCTACATCTTCCTATATGTAATGAAGGGATGACATGGAAATACTACCATGAATACAACTTCATGCAATCATCCAAGACAAGATTCATCCAACCAATTATTTTTTGACAAATGGCGAATTCTACTGAGCTTACCACAGTACTAACCAAAGTACATCAGTTCCTTTAAGAGTTATTATTTTTGAAGGTTTATGGAAAATCGCGGTTTAAATAAAATAAAGACTTACCAAAGGAGGCAAGACCAAAGTTGGCCAAGCCTAACATGGGGGCTGGATTTTCTCGTTCTTTTTAGGAGACTTCAACCAATTGTCTAAGCCTAGTCAAATATCGTTGCTAAAATTAAGCAAGACGTGGGGGTTTTAATCTGTTTCTATAAATATATATAAATATATATATATATATATATATATATATATATATATATATATAAACATATACATATATATACATTTGTGTGTCAGATTAAACCCACGATGAAGAAGCTGCTGAAATCAAGGAGTCCATGGCGCCATGGATTCTAAACCCAGATGAGGAAAGTCTGAAAGGAAGTTGCTAAAATCAAGGATGTGTGCCACAAATACAACCCACGATCTAAGTTGGTGAAACTATTAAGAGGGCCACGACACCATGAAAGGAATAAGAATCTAGGTGAAAGAAGTTACCAAAAGCTAAGGAAAATGTGAAAGGAAGGTCTCTGTGAATGGAAAGACTTTAAAGATCATAGGACACTTGGCTCAACACAAATAAGTCAGTTGAAAGTGGTGGTACTTCATATGGTAACTACCACTAACTGAGCAAAGTTGTCAAAGATCATAGATGACAAGGCTAAAGCTAACAAAATCGTGTTTGAAATAGAGTAAAAAGTCTACGGCAGAGGAAGAAAAATAAGGAAACGTGGGACATATGTCAGTTTTTACAGAGACCAATTGATTGCAAAAATTACGCACAGCTGGAGATCGTGAAAGAATAAAAGAGCGTGACTACAATGATGCGTCAGAAGAAACCAAGAGGAAGAAGAAGATGGAAGAAGGTGGTTGCAGAACTGGAAGTAACCGCCAAAGATCATGGGACACTTGGCAGTCCGGAGCCAAGCCAAGTGGAAGCTGCCAAGGCTGCCACATCAAATTGCTGCATACAAGAAAGTATATAAATAAAGCACTTAGAACTAGAATGCAAATCCTGTTCAACACACACAACTAAACAGCACCTTCAAATACTTCATTTCATATATCTTTTATATTCCTGTAATGCACTTTCATTATGTTTAATTCAAGTCTAGCACTTATCTTTCCTACTTTCCAGTAAGTTGTCCATAGCTTTATTCCAAAGTCCTGCACTTTCAATACCGCACTCTTTCCACTAGCTATAGAGTAATCTAGAAGTTATTTTTCAAGGCAAAAAGAACCTTCGAATGTGATCATTCCAGTCCTTCATACAATCACTCAATCCCTACAATCTCCAACTGGAATATTATTCGGATATTCACTTTGGAATGACAGCAGTTCCTGGCACGCCCGTAATCTTTTCCACGGAAGTGGAAGGTGGACTCTAAGCATTTTCACAAGCCGAACAAAAAGTAATGATCATTACCATCTATATATATTAATCCTTATAACATATACTTCTAGATGATATAACTTCAACTCTAACTCTTCTTATCTTGACCCAAAAAAAAAAAAAAAAAAAAAAAAATTACTTCTAAATGATATACTATTACGTAATAACTAATCTATATCATTGTTTTTAACTTGTTTTACATTGACGGAGTATTTCTTGAGTAATATCACATTCCAAAACATTCATTGACTCTGAGAAGATATATGTATCTTAATATATGTTTTTTTATTTTTCATTTTTTACTTATTTTTTGGGCAACAAAATGATCGAAGACGCCGAGGAATGATATATGACTACATCTCTTTCCATTTTTCAAGGATTATATAGCACAAAGAGTACGAACTTTTCTTGACCAGAATACAAACTCTAGTAAAATTTTATAATCAACTAAAGTATGAATTTATCATCTAAGAGCATCTCTAATGCAAAATGCTATATTTCTATGCAAATTTTATATTTTGAGATGAGCTACTGTGTCAAGTGCTATATTTTTGTAATTCTGCTCAAATGGTGTATTTTATCCAAAATACTATTTTTAATACAACAACCATTCTATATTTTGAGAACCCATTGCCTTATTTTCATTTTAGCAACTTTTGACAATCTCAAGATATGCAAGGTCTTTTGAGAGGCCACTGGAGTGCCTTATTTTCATCCACTAACTATATTTTGAGTTTAAGGGGCACAACATCTCCAATGGGCTCTCAAACTCAAAATATAATAGGTGGATGAAAATAAGGCATTCTAATGGCCTCTCAAAAGACCTCTCATATTTTGAGATTCTTAAATGTATTATAAAATATAGCATCTCTTAAATGATCTCTCAAACTCAAAATATAGCAAGTGGATGAAAATAGGCACTCCAATGGGCTCTCTCAAAAGACCTCTCATATTTTCAGATTGTCAAAAGTTCCTAAAATGAAAATAAGGCACTCCAATAGGCTCTCAAAACGTGGAATGATTGTTGTGTCAAAAAATAGCATTTTGTATGAAATGCACCATTGAATCATAATTGCAAAAATATAGCATTTTGACATTGTAACTCCTCTCAAAATATAGATTTGGCATGAAAAAATAGCATTTTGCATTGGAGATTCTCTCAGCTGCTATATTTGGCAATACTTTTGACAATCTCAAAATATGAGAAGTCTTTTGAGAAGCCATTTGAGTGCCTTATTTTCATGCACTTGCTATATTTTGAGTTTGAGAAGTCATTTGAGAGGACATTGGAGATGCTCTGAGGACAACTCCAATGGGGTTGCTGATCGGTTGTCAACTATACATCAACCTTTGCAATATCACAAATCATTGTAAAATAGGGCTATTGGTCGGGTAAGTCGAACCACTGGGACTGCTAGTTTATGGCAACTTAGGTGTCTAGAATCATTTTTAGAATGATAAAGGGGGTTATAGAGGATTTGTTGGATTGTCACTAAGATTATGAATTGAAAAGTGCATAAAACATTAATGCTAAGAAGTAAAGAGGCAAAGATAATTAAAAGGGGACTAGGGAAGTGAATCCACTACCCATCAATAAGCATGCTAGGACATGATTTACTTGGGGAAATATATATATATAACCATGGAATGCAACAACATAGCATTGAAACATTATCTTCAAGAAATATATATGAAAATAAGATACAAGAATAACCTATCAAAGCTTACATGTTTTGGTTACCTAAACTAGGATGCAACCTTAGATGTGATCACCAAGCAATAGATTATTAAGCCCTTAGTCTCATAATAAGAGCACATGAAATAGAAATCAAGAGGAATCTATCAAAGGAAAGCCCTAAGCAATAGATTATCAAAATTCTTAAGTATCATGCCCAATAAAAACACTTCCATGAACTCATCTCCATTATCACTATGAAAATGTAGCAATATAATCATGAGAGAAAAACAATCTAAGACAAGATATTCAACTCAAAATGATCATTTATAGATAATGAGGTTCATTACATCATGTGAAGTTCTCTAATTCATGGAAAAGTTACATATATACATTATACCCCAAATATAAATCAAAACCAAGCAATGCTTACAAAATGGGGCTTCATCACCTCTTTAGATAGGGAATTAGTTACCCATGAAGACAAAGAATGAAGGAGAAGATGAAGAATCCCTCTCCATTTTCACACCTTAAGCTCAAGAACGCCCAAGACCCTTTAAACTCACTCTTTCTCTCTCAAGAACTTAGCAAAATGTGAGATATCCAAAATAATGAGTTTTTCTCCTTATTATACATCAAAACCTACTCCTCATACTAAAAATCCTGAGCTCCCCCCTCTGCATGAAGCTAGACCACACAAAAGAAGGATAAGAGGACCAAAATGCTGAAATTCAGGGGCAGTTGAGCTGCCTGCTGCAGGTCAGCGGGCGCCCATGAGACATTTGCGGGCGCCCGCGGTGGCTCGCGGGGGCTCAGCAAAGCCCCGCGAAATGGGGTAGAGAGATGAGGGAATTGGCGGGCGCCCGCGGTGGCGCAGCGGGCGCCCGCGGAGGCTTGCCATTCCAGCTTTAAACCAAGGCTTTTCGTAAGCCTTTTCGAGCCGGAGCACTGACGCGGCTTCCACTATGCACACTAAGCCACGGACTTCACAAAAATGGTGACTGAAGAGGTTAGGTCTTGAAGATGACTTCTCGACACGGCGCGCGTATTTGAACAGAAAGTTGTCAAAACCTCTTCTTTGATCATTCTTGGGAAAAATACCTGAAATCAGAAAGAAATACACAACTGAATTAAAATTGTACATTATCCTTTAATAATGGACTTTACTAATACAAGAAAGTGCGCTTGAATATGTAATATTCGGCGCTTATCACACCCCCAAACTTACATTTTGCTAGTCCCTTAGCAAAACAAGACAAAGAGCTTAATGCAAATTACGACCAATGAAATGCTAACACATGCATCAATCATGAAACAAAAATATCAACGAAGCTCAACTATGATTTGGAGCATAGAAAATTTTGAAGATAGATATTAGGCAGACTACCTTGCATATATGAAGCCTTAACACAAAATGGCAAAACAAGTTCAACTTAAATGCATCAATCATCAAGGTCTATATAAACACTTCAATTGTCATCTCTTGAATAATCATGATCTCTAACTTCAGTGAAAGTGAGCCGGCTTCCTAATATGTGGCTTTTACCCTCTTTTTCCAATCTCAAGAACACATTTTCACATCCTTAAATCTCCTTCTAAATGAGGTCTCCAAGGCATAACTTTATTAACTAAACAACTTTTGTTGCTTATTGACAATTTTATTAATCAGCTCAAAAGATCACCTACTATGGTCGTGCAATGTCGAGAATTCATTAAGCTTTCTAACCAAACCATGTAGCAAGTGTTGGGCCAATAACTCCCAAGCCTAATGGCTTTAGGGCGCTAAGTGTAAAGACACTCCTAGGGCTTAATAACTCGAATTGGAAAGGCTATGAATTTCGACGAACCATCTTTATTTATTTTTGAACAACCGTGCAATGTCTAAGTTCTTTAAGCTTTCTAACCAACCCATGTAACAATTGTTAGACCAACAACTCCCAAGCCAGATGGCTTTAGGGTGCTAAATGTTGAAACATTCCTAGGGCTTAATAACTCGAGTTGGAAAGGCTACAAACTTCGACTGGTCATTGATTGAATTTTTTTTTTTTTTTTTAACTTATGCCAAGGATATTCATTCATTAGGGTCATTAATTCAGATCACTGAGTCCCGATCAGGGTCAATTTGGGTTGCATACCTCACAATAAGGTTTCTGGTGTGCAAATGTGCAATGTGAAAATTCAATTGAAGTTTTTATACAAACCGATTATGAATCAACATGTTTAATTCAAAAGTTTCTTTATTTTCAAAAAAATTTGTCTTGGCTTCTATACACAAAGTATTAAGCACATGCTTCAACCTTCAAAAATTTCCCTTTAAACAATATGATTTTATTAACTTACGAGCATAAAAAATGAGTAAAAATATCAAATGAACAAAGAATATCGAAACTGCAATAACATGCTCATGCACCAAAAATGTAATAGCATGCACATGCACCCTCAAACTTAAATGTCACATTGTCCCCAATGTGAGAAGACAAAGGACAAGTAAAGAGAATGAACAAAGGGGGAAAGGAATAATAGTACCAAGTTGATAGGATTGGAGTGGCGGTGCAAATATAGGCCAGCTCGTAAATTCCCGGAGCATGCCTCCAAACTTAGTTTCAAAAACTTGTCAAAAGATATCTATACAAGGCAAGAATCATATGAATCCAAATTCAATGAAAATAACAGCAATTTATTTGACTAAAAACTATAAGCCATGCAAAATAGCAAAAGTGATACAGTTATAAGTGCCAAAGAAAAACTGAAAAGCAAATGCCAAACGCGGACCAAAATAAGTGTAAAAAGTACTACTGAAATGGGAAATAAGAAGAAAAACATGAAATCACTCCACCATTGGAATAGAGGAGGAGGCACCAGGTGGGCCAGGTGCACGGTCAATCAATGACTGGAGCATAGCCTGCAGAATCTCTTGATTCTCCTGAGTTTTTTGGACGGTACCCTCTATAGCATCAAAGCGCAAGGAAAAGGAATCGAGATGAGCATCCAAGGCGAGATAGTCAGCGCGAGTCATGACATCCGGCGGCGGGACAAAAGGGGCAGCTGGAGAAGCGAGGGCATCAGGAGGAGGAGGAAGAGGAGCAGGAGCCACATGGGGGGCCGGAGCACCCTAATCCAACTCGTCACCAATGCAGGCCTGACGGGACGTCTGAAGCTGAGCTGTGCTGGACTTCCAGACCCCAAGGTTGAAGTTCAACACATCTTTCTCTTTCTGTTCACCACAGGGAGCTCGAAACCCCATATTTTTGAGCAACCTTGTAATAAGGTATGGAAATGGGAATGCCAAGGTGGTGGTGGTGCGCGACCGAACCAAAATTAATTCATTGTAGATTTTTAGCAATTGGTTCTAGACAAGCTGTGGGACACAAAACCAACACTCCTTTTCAGCATAGTAGAGGGTTTTCAGAAAATCCCCCTTCCGCTCGGAATGGCCTGGCACGGGTAGGACATTCTTGGCCAGGACCGAATCGAGAAACCACAGCCGACATGGTAAGAAAGATTTATTGGTGCTTGTGGTTCTGTTGCCAGTGAATTGACCATGACAAATTTCTCCCACAATGTCCGCTAAGGTAAACTGATCGGGACCTTTAACATAAAGGGCAAGGCCCGCCTCATCCACTGGTGAAACCAAGGGGCAATCCATAGCCATAGCAAGGTCATAGAGGTTGAATTCATAATCATAGCCATCAATGGTGGTTTTGATTTTGTCTGGTTCCTCACATGAGTGGACCATATTGGCATAGAACAGACAGACAACACGCGGGAAGTAAGAATGAGTGCGCGGTTTGAAAAGAGAGGGGAGGCCATGAGCCCTCAATTCGCGGACGGACCATGCGGTCTCCAAATTGTTCTCGAAAGTATTTGCAATGTCGAATCGAGCTTCAGTTTCAATTGGCCATTCAGCCCAATTTGGGGTCGGAGGAGCATTAGAAGGGCCCTTAGATGACCGAGCACGCTTGGAAATAACCCTAGGAGCCATTGGAATTAAGAAAACTGGTTCGGGAATTTCTACGAACACCTGGCATGTAGCAGAATTGGGAAGAGAGCAAAAATAAGGTTAGAAATGCAAAAACCCCAAAATTTTAACCTATAATGGACATTCAATCACAACCCAACAATCACCAATCCCTCAGAACAAGAATCCCATCCTCCTTAGTGCAAAAATTTAAAGAAAAAGAGAGGTAGAAACACTTACCCAAGGTGTAGGACTCAATCTGCTCAAGCTTAAATGATGGATGATGAGGATGGAGATTGGAGGATGATGATGAGTGAGATAAATGGATGAGAGGATTATGGAGGAATTGGGAGAGAGAGTGGGATGGTTTGAGGGTTTGAGAGGGATGGGGGCGAGAGTAGAGAGGGGTAAGGGTTAAAGAGAGAATAAAAGAGGGAAAAATGGGCTTGAAAGCCCATTTGAAACCCTCCAGCGAAGGCGGCGGGCTCCCGCGGAACGGATGGCGGGGGCCTGCGGTGGCTTGGCGGGGCCCCGCAGAAGCTGGCTTGGTACTGCCTCATTTGGCAGGCTCCCGCGAGGCCTCTCTGCAGCTACCTTGTGCAGCTTAAGATGGTCTTGCAAGGCCGGGCCAGGGTCAAAGAATACCGAATTTGAAAATTTAAGTGTCTAAAGACCCTGGACACCTCGTAGAACTTCCAGAACATAAATTGAAGCGCAATTTAAAAAACGCAAGACTTGAAAGAAGAGGCACTTGGAAGAAGAGGGCTCGAAAAATGGAAGAATTTATTCCATGAATGCTAAATTTATTGTCGATAACTAGACGAACTAGGTATTGCATGGTGCACTAATCCTCGTAGATTGGGTCTGTCAATAGGACTTTCTCAACTTTTCGAAAAGGGATTATGCCATTGATTTAAGGCTTAAGCTGTTGGCCATTAACCTTGAAGAGAGATCCATTGGTAGGATCTTGGCGTTCATCTGCACCATGAGGAAAGACAGCAGTGATGACATATGGACCATCCCACCGTGAACGAAGTTTACCGGGAAAGAGTCTTAATCTAGAATTGAAAAGCTAAACTTTTTGTCTAGGGGCAAAAGACTTTTTGACAATGTGCTTGCCATGAAAAGCTTTAGTCTTTGCCTTATAGATTTTGGCGCTTTCATATGCATCATTTCGAAGTTCCTCAAGTTCATTGAGTTGCAATTTACAAGTAGAGCCGACTTGTTTGAGATCAAAGTTGAGCCTTTTTATGGCCCAATAAGCACGGTGTTCTAGTTCAATAGGGAGATGACATGCCTTGCCAAAGATAAGTCGATATGGCGACATGCCAATGGGTGTCTTATAAGCTGTCCGGTAAGCCCAAAGCGCATCGTTTAGTCTTAATGACCAATCTTTGCGGTCCGGTCGAACCATTTTTTCCAAGATGTGCTTAATCTCCCGATTAGATACTTCCACTTGACCACTCGTTTGAGGATGGTAAGGTGTGGCAACTTTGTGGAGGACGGAGTACTTGGAGAGGACAGATTTAAGATAACGATTTTGAAAATGAGTTCCACCGTCACTAATGATTGCCCAGGGTGTACCAAAATGACTAAAAATGTTAGACTGAAAGAAGTTGATCACTACTTTATGATCACTGGTTTTGGTAGCTTCGGCTTCAACCCACTTGGAAACATAATCCACCGCTACAAGAATTTACTCATAGCCATAAGAAGATGGAAATGGTCACATGAAGTCGATCCCCCACACATCAAAAATTTCTATGATTAAGATGGGAGTGAGGGGCATCATGTCTCTCTGGGACATGGATCCGAGCTGTTGACATCGCTCACAAGATTTACAGAAATTGTATGCATCCCGAAACAAGGATGGCCAATAAAATCGGCTTTGAAGGACTTTGTCGGCAGTCTTTTTGGCACTAAAGTGTCCCCCACAAGCAAGAGTGTGGCAGAAATTTAGGACACTTGTGGTTTCATTGTCGGGAATGGATCTTTGGATGATTTGATCCGGGCAATATTTGAATAACTCCGGATCTTCCCAAAAGAAATGCTTAACTTGGGAGAAGAACCGGTCTTTTTTTTTGTTTGAACCAATTGGATGGAACTTTGCCTATTGCTAGATAGTTGACAATATCCGCATACCAAAGGAGATTGGAATGAGAAATCTGAAAAATTTGCTCATCTGAAAAGGAATCACGGACTGCAGCAAATTCAGAAGATTTTTCAATGAGTAAACGAGAGAGATGGTCTGCGACAACATTGTCGGTCCCTTTTTTGTCCCGGATTTTAATGTCAAACTCTTGAAGTAAGAGTATCCATCAAATTAGACGGGGTTTGGTCTCTTTTTTAGCGTGCAAATGCCGAAGAGCGGCATGATCCGAGAAGACAATAACCTTAGATCCAAGAAGATAGGAACAGAATTTATCCAAGGCATACACCACAGCTAGCAATTCTTTCTCAGTGGTGGTGTAATTTAACTGAGCATCGGAGAGAGTCTTGCTAGCATAATAAATGACGTATGGAAGTTTTTTCACACGTTGGCCCAAAACCGCACCTAATGCATAATAGGATGCATCGCACATGATCTCAAATGGAAGAGACCAATTAGGCGGTTTCATGATTGGGGCGGATGAGAGAAGAGTGCGTAGTTTCACGAAAGCTTCCATACGATCTTCATCAAAATTGAATGGAATGTCCTTGGCAAGAAGATTACACAAGGGCTGAGAGAGAAGCGACGATAGAAGCCGGCATGTCCAAGGAAAAAACGGATTTGACGGACCGAATTTGAAGGAGGGAGATTAGAGATTAACTCCACTTTGGCTTTGTCAACCTCAATTCCCCTTTTTGAAACAACGTGTCCTAAAACAATGCCTTCTTGGACCATAAAGTGACTTTTCTCCCAACTTAGAATGAGATTTGTTTCCTTGCAACTTTGAAGTACAAGAGATAAATTTTAGAGACACGAGTCAAAGGAGGATCCAAAGACGGAGAAGTCATCCAGGAATACCTCTAGGAATTTTTCAACCATATCCAAAAATATGGACATCATGTATCTTTGGAACGTGGCCGGTGCATTGCATAGCCCAAAAGGCATGCATCTATAAGCAAAGGTTCCGAATGGGCATGTGAATGTGATCTTCTCTTGATCTTGCAGATCAATTGCCACTTGGTTATAGCCGGAATAACCATCAAGGAAACAATAGAAGCTTTGGCCGGCTAACCTCTCTAGGATTTGATCAATGAATGGGAGTGGAGAATGATCCTTCCTAGTTGTAGAGTTAAGTTTCCGGTAGTCAATGCACACACGCCACCCGGTGGTGGTGCATTGTGGCACGAGCTCTCCTGCGGAATTTTCAACGACGGTGAGGCCAGATTTCTTAGGAACAACTTGAGTGGGACTCACCCATTTGCTATCGGAGATAGGGTAGATGATTCCTGCATCCAATAGCTTGATCACTTCTTTTATGACTACTTCTTTCATGTTGGGATTCAACCAGCGCTGCACCTCTCTAGAAGGTTTAGCGTCCTCCTCCATATGGATGCGATGCATGCAAATAGAAGGGTCGAATCATTTCAAATCAGCCACTACCCAGTCAATAGCTTCTTTGTGCTCTTGTAGCACTGCTAAAAGGCTAGTTTCTTGATCCTTTAAAAGGTTAGAAGCAATGATGACTGGAAGAGTTTGATTTACACCAAGAAACACATACTTGAGGTGAGCCGGGAGCGACTTTAGTTCAAGTTGTGGAGGAGACTCCAAGGAAGGGACCGGAGTAGTAGAAGAAAGTTGAGGAAACGGTTCTTTTGGAATTTTCCAAGGAGGAGTATCCATGACAGCATTAATGTCAAGCAAGGAATTGACTTCTTGGATTGATTGGTCAATATCAAAGTTTGAGAAGTCGAAATGAGACATGCAAGTTTCTAAAGGATCTTTGCTTAGAATGAAAGGGAGGGATTCTTTGACCACTTCATCTACCACATCAATAAGGAAACAATCATCCTCATTGGAAGGATGTTGAGTTGCATGGAAGATATGGAGTTTGACTTGCATATTTCTAAAGGCGATATCCATCACCCGGTTCAGCAATTAATTGAACTTTAGCCGTAACTAAAAATTGCCTACCAAGGATTACGGGAATATGCTTCTTTGGGTCATGGACCGGTTCCGTGTCAAGAACCACGAATTCTACCGGAAAGTAAAATTTGTCCACTTTGATAATGACATCCTCAAGAATGCCTCGTGGGTGCTTGACCGATCTATCGGCAAGCTGTAAGACCACGGAAGTTGGTTTTAGATCTCCCAACCCAAGCTGTAAATAAAGTGAATATGGAATCAAATTTACACTATTTCCTAAGTCAAGGAGGGCCCTTTCTATCTTGTTGTCGCCAATGACACACGAGATAGTTGGAGCGCCCGGATCCTTATACTTTGGAGGAGCATTGTGTTGAATGATTGCACTTACATTTTCAGTTAATCTCACCTTCTTTGGCAAATGATTTTTGGAAGTGCGCTTTTGAGTGCACAAATCTTTGAGAAATTTTACATAGGGAGGGATTTGCTTTATAGCATCCAAGAGAGGCAAGTTGATTTTTACTTACTTGAAAACTTCCCACATGTCTTGAATTTTGCAATTCTTATTCCCAATATGTGTCGACTCTTGGAGACGTTGAGGAAATAGAGCTTTAGGCTCATAAGAAGTTTCCACATTTGGGATGACAAGCTTGGGATTTTCATGAGTATGATTTGGATTAGAAGAGCTGGGACTTGGATTTGGATTTTTCGAAGGAGAATTTTTCTCATCCTTGTTTCCATCAACCTTGTTGTCAACAACACGACCACTCCTAAGGGTGGTGATAGCTTGGACTTGTTCATGAATTGGCCTACTCGGAGGAGGGGTTTCGTCAATTATATGCATCCCTCTAGGATTTTCAAATGGTTGAGCGAAAGTTTACCCTTGTCTTTTTGGAGCAATTGATTCATAGAGTTAGCTATTTGGCCCACTTGATTCTCAAGCTTAGCTATAGACTGAGTATAAGAATGAACCATTTGGAGAGTGGGTTACAAAGATGTCAAGAGTTGCTTGATGGAATCCATCATTTGCTTATTCAATGATTCCATCATTTGCTTGTTTGGAGCCACGATCTCATCAGTTGGGAACACATGGGGTTGATTGGAGACATTTGGATTGTAAGGAGGATGGTAGCTTGAGGAGGCCTGAAATTGCCTATTTTGAAATTGAGAAGATGACTAATTTTGAAAATTTGAATTTTGTTGGGCATGTTGCCTCCACGAGAAATTCAGATGATCTTGTAATGACCCGGTCATTTTCTTTCCTTCCCTTTTCTCAGATTTTCACGGATATTTTTTTTTTCGTTGATCTTTTCCTTTCTGAGTTCGGTTTCTCGTCATTAAGTGTCATCTTGAGTACTCAGGAATGGTTTCTTAGACTCTTCTCCGTGGATTGACAACTTCCTTTGAGGACCGAGTCATTTTCACATTTTCACTTTTGTGACACTATTCACTTTTCGTCTTTCTCTTGGTTGTCACTTTGTTAGCATAACCTCACTTTTCGTATTCGGATTTGATTTCGCTTTTGCATGCATCCATGATATTTAAATTCCATGCTATGTGTATTTTCACTTTTGTACAAAAACATGCTAAGTGCTTACTTTTCTTATAAAGGGTATAGATGCATAACCTTTTTGTAATTTTCCTAACATTTGGGGTTTTTGTGTAATTACTGTAAAGTAATTATTTTTCGTCTTAGAGACCATTTTGTAATTTAATTTAGAAGATATTTTCAAAAAGGACCTCTTTGCAATTTTCAGAAAGTATGACAAGTGTCATGCTCTCATTGGTCCACTTGTTAACATTTGTGTGGAGACACTTTGAGGCCTTGGATGATGACACATGGAGGGTGGAGATTCACCCACTTGTTGGCCTAGGATTGGTGTATTTGTTAGCTTGGATGGTTGACAAGTGTAGGCTTAGGATTAAGCCTATAATGGATGCTTAGATGAGTGACAAGTGTAGGCTCACAATTTGATCTTGCATTAGTGTGTGTGTGAGAGGTAGTGTAAGAGCACATAGTGAGTGGAGGATCTCTATCCCCTCCACTCATATTTCATCTTCATTATTTTCCATTTCCTCCCTCTCTTGTAAAGAAAACCCTAGCCTCCATGGATGGAGCTTGAAACCTTAAGCCTTGACTTTGATTTTTGAGGGCCTTCCACTCACCTTAGACCTTGAAGCTTAGAACACTTTTTGTTCCCCTCACCCTCCTCTACATAACTCTAGAAGGGTTTGCCATTTTATCTTGATTTGCCTTGGATTCTAGAGAGACTCTTCTCTAGTGAGGTAGGGGATGTTATAGGGCTATATTTTTGTTTCTTGCATGCTATTGATGCTTATATAAGTTGTATGCATGTCTTTTGCTAATTTGAGAAATTAGTGATTTATTATGTCTTGCATATAAATCATTTTAGACTTGGTAAATGGCATTGCCATGAGTTGATCTTTGATATATATGAATTTAGTATGATTTAGATGAGTTTTCAAATCTAGAGATTAAATGGATTTAATTTGATTTAAATTCTAATAAATTGTATTTTACGTGTATTCCATTTTAGACTTGAGATATGGTATGACCATGATTTGGTA
Source organism: Cornus florida (assembly GCF_030987335.1). Lineage (NCBI taxonomy): Eukaryota > Viridiplantae > Streptophyta > Magnoliopsida > Cornales > Cornaceae > Cornus > Cornus florida. Next base: position 27,280,119 of record NW_026775574.1, read on the forward strand.
CTTGATATATATTAATTTCGGGTCATTTGAATAACTTTTGAAATCTAGAGATTTAATTGATTTAAATTAATTAAATTCTATTTCATGATATCTTGCTCATTCTGCACTTTTGATTTGATGTATGTAATAAGCATGTTATGTTGTTTAACATATATTAATTTCAGGTTATTTGAATTTGATTGAAATTTAGAGAATTTAATTATTTTATTTAATTAAATTCTATCTAGTGGCTCCATGGATCTATTTGTGTTTTAGAAGTTGTTTCTATATCCAAATCATGGACTTGGACCCGTTGTGTATTCACTTGGTTTTGTGTTGAGCATTTGATAACATTGTTGTTATATTTATATTCATAAGAACCTATTTTCTTTATGGAATATATTGTTGCCTTGTGTAATGAATTGTACACTTTGTAATTGACATTATGTATGTCATTTTAGAATTGAAACTCTAAGGCATGGATTGTGTGGTTTCAACCTACTTGCGCATGGAAGGTGCTTTCATGCATTATATAAGTTATGAACTTATTTGGTTTGTTTTTGGAATCTTGGGACATTGTTGCTACAAGTGACATGGCTAGAGTTTGGCTCTAGTGCAGGAGGTATGAGTTCTCCCCAATTGAGATAGTACGCTGTAATACCCCGATAATTTTAAAAGATTTATTAATTAGGATTAATTATTTTATTTTATTTTTCAATGATTTATTTTATTTTATTGAGTGCTAGATTAATTATCTTATTTTAATTAAGTTATATTTCGTGATTATGTATGATGATTGATTGTTTGTGTGGTTGATTATTGATTGAATTATTGGTGTGTTGATTTTATTGGTATTATATGACTTAGTTGTAAATTCTTGTTTGTTTATGTGCTTCATGTAATTAGTATTTTAATTTCTGTATTTAATTAATTATCTTATTTATTTAAATTAATCGGATTGGGCTTAAGGAAAGTTGGACCAAAAGATGTGGTCTTGGGCTTGTATGAAACCTTATTGGGTTAATTAATGAAGGTCCGTGGTTATTTAATTATTTAAATGATCACTTTTGTATCAATTATATATATATATATATATATATATATATATATATATATATAATTATATATAAATATAATTAATTAATAATTGTTATGGAAAGATATATATATAGATATATATTTATTGATATTTATAAGTATATATGATTTAATTAACTAATGAGTTAATTATGGAAGGAATATATATTTATATATATATATGTTTATAGATATAAATTATTTAAAGATTATTATTTTAATTCATAATACTAGTTGGAATAGGATTTGGAATTTAAGGTGTATAAAAATACACATAAGGCTTTAGGGTTAAAGGTTTTACACGTTAGAAAAATAAAACAGACAGAGAGAGAGGAAGAAGAAGGGCTGACAAGGAGGAGGTCGGATCTGAAAAGGAGGACGTCGGAATTGGAAGAGATAATTAAAGCTTAAAGCGTCGGTTTCGTTTCGAAACCTTCAGGCGAGTTTTCTCTAACTTTCCTCTTAGAACTCATAAGGATTTCACCTTGAGTATCAAGGCTTTAATTAAATTTATTTGTTTAAAAATTATGGTTAGATCGGAATAATTAAAAAGTATAAACTATTATATTTGATTTTTAGATTATTGAATTTTAATTGATATGTATAGGTGTTATGTATATTTTAAAATCAATCTATAGGTGGATTTGTGACCCAAGAGAGTTAATTATGGTTTCTTTATTTTCTAGAATTGTTCTGTAATTTTCTGGAATTTTTCTGATATTTTTAGGAATTTATTAGGATTTATTTTCCTATTATTTGTTAGGAAAATAATTATATATATATATATATATATATACTAGGTAACTGGCGCATGTGGAGCGGCGGCACAATAAAGAATTGATCCAGTGTGGCGCGGTGTAGGATAATATGGTGTATACGCCAATTAGGGCCATTTGATTAATTAAACTTATGTGAATTGATATGGTGCATCGCGGCGCATAAAACTTTGGTGCGCATGTGTATCTGGACCATAGAAGTGGTCTGGTCAACTATGGGATTATTTGGTGTATTGCAGACCATGAGAAGATGGTACACTCGCTGATCTGGACCTTAGATCTATTATAGTTAATAGAAAATAATCTAGTGTGAGCGTGTTCATTTGCGCACTCATTTATGACCATTGGATGCAGCATAAAGGAAGTGATGGATTCAGTGTGGTGAGCTCACGGTAGCTGAAAGAGCTTCGCCAATACCAGCACACAAGGAGGCTTGAATCCAGCGCGTGCAAGTGCATAGTAAGCACGTGGGCGCGCGTGGGAAACTATGTTGGCCTAATTCGACACTAGAAATTAAAACGGTCATAACTTAGTCATTTTAAATCGAAATTGGGTCATTCTTGAGCTCAAATTCAAGGATTTTTCGTCTTCTTTCCAATGGTACCAATTTCATTATCAGATTCCCATCCTACTAGGAGATATTTATGTTTTAGTGAGAAAGTGTCGGAAAACTATTTAAACCAATATGGAGTATTTAAAGGAAACTATTTCTGACATATTTAGTTGCACTAATTTGTGTAAATATAATAAATTAATAATTTGTTATGGAAGGAAGTGTATATATATATATATATATATATATATATATATATGTATGTATATTGATTTTAAATAATCAAGGATTATTAAAGAAGGTGTTAAACACATATATACATTAAATAACATATGTGTAGGTATATATATATATAAATCATTTAAGATGATTAATATTATCATTCTTATTTGGCATATCTTAATGGGCTGGTTGTTAAATTAATGATATGCGTATAATATGCATGTGATGGCTATGTATGATTTAGCGTATTGTTAATTTTAAAGTTAATTCATGGTTAAAGTGTGGGCATGGATGAATTGTCAAATGATTAAATATATTACCTAAATATTTGTATGAATAGAATACATATATGGAAAGCATGGATGAATTGCTAATTAAATGTATGAATAAATATACCTGTGGAGGCATGGTTGAATTGCCAATGTATAAATATACATACACGGAGGCATGGTTGAATTGCCAATGTATAAATAAATATACTTATGGAGGCATGGTTGAATTGCCAATATATAAATAAAAATATTTACAATGGCATGGTTGATTTGCCAAAGCATAATTACGTTGTTATGTGTTAGATGATTAAAATATCATCTATGGTTGTTGTATGTATGGATTGGATTAGGGTTAGATATTCTTAAATGAGAATAGTTTAGTACTTACTGGTTAGTGTATTATTTTACATTAATAAAATAATATTGGGGAAGACGTGGATGATTTGTCAAAACTTGGATTTTGGATATGTGATTTAAACAATTAAAATCATTATCGGGTTGGGATTAAATAGAGTATTTCTTTTATTATAATTTGTTGTTTAAATGATTAGACAACTGACTAGGATGGGATTAAGGTCAAAGGAGTTTATATAAAATGAAATGGTAGATTGGTCTAGGTATGAATATTATTTTAATAATTATTTAATAGGTATGAAAATTTAATAAACCTATTAATGGATGTGATTAGTATAGTATATATAATTATATATAGACATGTATATCGTGCTTTATTAAAGTTAAAACTTTATTAGGTTTGGTTTTGATCAGAGATGATCTGCTTATTGGTTTTCAGAGGCCTGGTAGAGTGAACTTGCTCGTAGGGTTTAACCCACGATTTATTTTTCAGGTTATTAGAGGTTCCAGTCTCGAGGTTGAGGATCCGCAGCTGGGAGACTGTCATTCGTCTATTCATCTTGTGTACTTTTAAATAGTATTGGATTATTGGATAATGTTTTAAGGGGTCCTTGAGTTATGGGATTTCCGAATTGTAATTGTTGGAGAATCATTAAGTAATATTTATTTATTAGTTTTCTTCAGCGGTTTATTTATTCTTTATTATTCATCTTTGTATTCTGTGCTTGTTAAATACTTAAATTGTTTTGATATCCCTTGATTTTGTGCGCGGACTTGATCAATCCGTGTTCCAAAATTAGGGGGTGTCACAGTTGGTATCAGAGCACTCCAGGTTCAAGTGTCCCTAGGGTGTTTTTCGTTGTGTGACTTCCGCGTTGTGTACTCTTTTACTTAGAGCTTAAGTTTAGGATTCATTGTATTCTATATTCGGTCCGTTAGTGTGTCCTAATGGTAAATCATTGAGTCTTATCAGGGAAATGGTAAGACACCGATTTAGAAGGTATTGGTAAATCGTTGAGTCTTCCCCTAATTTTGAAGTATGGGTTTTATGGATGTATGCACCAATAAAATAATATGGAGGTATTTTAGGGATGGATTAACGGAATAGTTAAGTCCTACCTATTTATTTATGAATTGTATGGTTTAATACACCGGTATGGGACGGTGGCATTTCAGGGACGGATTAACCAAAGAAGTTAAGTCCTACCTATATATTTATAAGGGAACGGATTAACCATAGCGTTAAGTCCTACTTATTCGTGTCAGGTCAACGGAATAGTTGGATGGTATGCCATTGAAATAATATGGTTGGATAGTTTACTTTTATGTGGATATAATGGATTATATATATATATATATATATATATATACACACACACACACACACACATATATGGGCCATGATATAAGCTTGAGTCTCAGGATCAGTGGTTAGGATGGAGGCGTATATTGCCGATTGAGATGGGTAGCTGGGTTTAAGGATGTGTGGGCTCTGGTAGAAGGAGGACTCATAACCACCTTTGTGTGCGTTTTACATGAGATACTCACTATCCGGTTTAAACTGCTTTAGTCCAGTGAGAGTCTCTAGTATGTACTTATATTTATCAATTATATAAATATGGAATTAGCTAATTACGTGATGTGTCTGCTAATAATGAATATGTGTGGATGGGTTAATTTCCACACGGATAAAAGGAATAATGAAATTTGAAATTAAATAATCAAAGTTTTATTTCATGGATTTATGAATTCCGAGGACGGAATTCCGTTTGTTAGGGGGGAAGAATGTAATACCCCGATAATTTTAAAAGATTTATTAATTAGGATTAATTATTTTATTTTATTTTTCAATGATTTATTTTATTTTATTGAGTGCTAGATTAATTATCTTATTTTAATTAAGTTATATTTCGTGATTATGTATGATGATTGATTGTTTGTGTGGTTGATTATTGATTGAATTATTGGTGTGTTGATTTTATTGGTATTATATGACTTAGTTGTAAATTCTTGTTTGTTTATGTGCTTCATGTAATTAGTATTTTAATTTCTGTATTTAATTAATTATCTTATTTATTTAAATTAATTGGATTGGGCTTAAGGAAAGTTGGACCAAAAGATGTGGTCTTGGGCTTGTATGAAACCTTATTGGGTTAATTAATGAAGGTCCGTGGTTATTTAATTATTTAAATGATCACTTTTGTATCAATTATATATATATATATATATATATATATATATAATTATATATAAATATAATTAATTAATAATTGTTATGGAAAGATATATATATAGATATATATTTATTGATATTTATAAGTATATATGATTTAATTAACTAATGAGTTAATTATGGAAGGAATATATATTTATATATATATATGTTTATAGATATAAATTATTTAAAGATTATTATTTTAATTCATAATACTAGTTGGAATAGGATTTGGAATTTAAGGTGTATAAAAATACACATAAGGCTTTAGGGTTAAAGGTTTTATACGTTAGAAAAATAAAACAGACAGAGAGAGAGGAAGAAGAAGGGTTGACAAGGAGGAGGTCGGATCTGAAAAGGAGGACGTCGGAATTGGAAGAGATAATTAAAGCTTAAAGTGTCGGTTTCGTTTCGAAACCTTCAGGCGAGTTTTCTCTAACTTTCCTCTTAGAACTCATAAGGATTTCACCTTGAGTATCAAGGCTTTAATTAAATTTATTTGTTTAAAAATTATGGTTAGATCGGAATAATTAAAAAGTATAAACTATTATATTTGATTTTTAGATTATTGAATTTTAATTGATATGTATAGGTGTTATGTATATTTTAAAATCAATCTATAGGTGGATTTGTGACCCAAGAGAGTTAATTATGGTTTCTTTATTTTCTAGAATTGTTCTGTAATTTTCTGGAATTTTTCTGATATTTTTAGGAATTTATTAGGATTTATTTTCCTATTATTTGTTAGGAAAATAATTATATATATATATATATATATATATATATATATATATACTAGGTAACTGGCGCATGTAGAGCGGCGGCACAATAAAGAATTGATCCAGTGTGGCGCGGTGTAGGATAATAGGGTGTATACGCCAATTAGGGCCATTTGATTAATTAAACTTATGTGAATTGATATGGTGCATCGCGGCGCATAAAACTTTGGTGCGCATGTGTATCTGGACCATAGAAGTGGTCTGGTCAACTATGGGATTATTTGGTGTATTGCAGACCATGAGAAGATGGTACACTCGCTGATCTGGACCTTAGATCTATTATAGTTAATAGAAAATAATCTAGTGTGAGCGTGTTCATTTGCGCACTCATTTATGACCATTGGATGCAGCATAAAGGAAGTGATGGATTCAGTGTGGTGAGCTCACGGTAGCTGAAAGAGCTTAGCCAATACCAGCACACAAGGAGGCTTGAATCCAGCGCGTGCAAGTGCATAGTAAGCACGTGGGCGCGCGTGGGAAACTATGTTGGCCTAATTCGACACTAGAAATTAAAACGGTCATAACTTAGTCATTTTAAATCGAAATTGGGTCATTCTTGAGCTCAAATTCAAGGATTTTTCGTCTTCTTTCCAATGGTACCAATTTCATTATCAGATTCCCATCCTACTAGGAGATATTTATGTTTTAGTGAGAAAGTGTCGGAAAACTATTTAAACCAATATGGAGTATTTAAAGGAAACTATTTCTGACATATTTAGTTGCACTAATTTGTGTAAATATAATAAATTAATAATTTGTTATGGAAGGAAGTGTGTATATATATATATATATATATATATATATATATATATATATATATATATATATATGTATGTATATTGATTTTAAATAATCAAGGATTATTAAAGAAGGTGTTAAACACATATATACATTAAATAACATATGTGTAGGTATATATATATATAAATCATTTAAGATGATTAATATTATCATTCTTATTTGGCATATCTTAATAGGCTGGTTGTTAAATTAATGATATGCGTATAATATGCATGTGATGGCTATGTATGATTTAGCGTATTGTTAATTTTAAAGTTAATTCATGGTTAAAGTGTGGGCATGGATGAATTGTCAAATGATTAAATATATTACCTAAATATTTGTATGAATAGAATACATATATGGAAAGCATGGATGAATTGCTAATTAAATGTATGAATAAATATACCTGTGGAGGCATGGTTGAATTGCCAATGTATAAATATACATACACGGAGGCATGGTTGAATTGCCAATGTATAAATAAATATACTTATGGAGGCATGGTTGAATTGCCAATATATAAATAAAAATATTTACAATGGCATGGTTGATTTGCCAAAGCATAATTACGTTGTTATGTGTTAGATGATTAAAATATCATCTATGGTTGTTGTATGTATGGATTGGATTAGGGTTAGATATTCTTAAATGAGAATAGTTTAGTACTTACTGGTTAGTGTATTATTTTACATTAATAAAATAATATTGGGGAAGACGTGGATGATTTGTCAAAACTTGGATTTTGGATATGTGATTTAAACAATTAAAATCATTATCGGGTTGGGATTAAATAGAGTATTTCTTTTATTATAATTTGTTGTTTAAATGATTAGACAACTGACTAGGATGGGATTAAGGTCAAAGGAGTTTTTATAAAATGAAATGGTAGATTGGTCTAGGTATGAATATTATTTTAATAATTATTTAATAGGTATGGAAATTTAATAAACCTATTAATGGATGTGATTAGTATAGTATATATAATTATATATAGACATGTATATCGTGCTTTATTAAAGTTAAAACTTTATTAGGTTTGGTTTTGATCAGAGATGATCTGCTTATTGGTTTTCAGAGGCCTGGTAGAGTGAACTTGCTCGTAGGGTTTAACCCACGATTTATTTTTCAGGTTATTAGAGGTTCCAGTCTCGAGGTTGAGGATCCGCAGCTGGGAGACTGTCATTCGTCTATTCATTTTGTGTACTTTTAAATAGTATTGGATTATTGGATAATGTTTTAAGGGGTCCTTGAGTTATGGGATTTCCGAATTGTAATTGTTGGAGAATCATTAAGTAATATTTATTTATTAGTTTTCTTCAGCGGTTTATTTATTCTTTATTATTCATCTTTGTATTCTGTGCTTGTTAAATACTTAAATTGTTTTGATATCCCTTGATTTTGTGCGCGGACTTGATCAATCCGTGTTCCAAAATTAGGGGGTGTCACATACGCACTTAGGGTGGTCTTCCCTGAGGGTTAGTGCCCGGAATAACCATTGAGGTCTCGGCAGAATTCCGAGCTTAGATGTCCAAGTCTTCCACTATTTGTTTTCGCATTCAATTCCAAGTTAACAATCTTGTTTATATTGTAACTTGTGGTTTTGGTTATTGGCGATTTTGATGTTGTTAAGTACATCCATGTTTATGATTTTAATGAATCATTTTGATGTTGTTAAGTACATCTATGTTTATGATTTTAATGAATCATTTTGATGTTGTTAAGTACATATATGTTTTATGATTTTTGTGAATCAGTTTGATGTTGTTAAGCACATCTATGTCTTATGATTTTAGTGAATCATTGTGAACTTTGATTTTGTTAAGTACATTATGCCTTATATGTTCAAATGTGGTTTAGGAATGACCCTATAGATTCATTTGGAATATAGACGTTAGGTGGCATGACCCACTTTGGTTATTCTAGCATTTTAGATTTCAAGTTGATAACTTTGAGAATCTACATCTTGTTGCTTTGTATAGCATGCTCCTATGTTACTTGAATTGCATGAATAATATGATTTGTGGTAGAAATGATCTTAGATAGCTTAGGATGCTCCCTGGGTCACACTTTGACATAGACGTTAGGTGGCATGAGCCCCTTTAACATGTTTCACCTTATGGTGATAAAATTGTAAAAAGTTAGGTCGATGCATGCTCATCTCCTACGAGTAGCTTTATGTTACTCACCCACGTTGTGGGGATATTTTTCAGGTACAGGAATTAAAGTTGAGACTCTCATTATGATTGGATGGTTTGTGGACTTGGAAGTTTCCATCTTTGTGAAGGTTGGCTTCGAATGCCATTTGTAACCTTATTTGTCAAATCTGTGTATTTGATTCTAAACTTGTAATGTGTGCCTAAGCACACTTTTTGATTATCATTTTATGTATATGACATGAGGTTAAATGCCAAACTTCTTTTGAAATCACATATATGTCATGGAAGTTAAATTTTCCCTTTGATGAGAATATATGAAAATTTTGCATTTTAGTATGTTATTTTGCACCGAAGTGTGCATTGTGTATGAGATTCATCCATTAGCGTTCATTAATCATGTATAAAGTGTGACCAAGGTCCAAACGGTAATTTCCAATCATTTGTTAATCTTGGTTTTCAAAATTTCCATTTCAAATTCATTTTTGCCTTTTTGGCCGTTGGGGGGTCGGATTTTGACTTGACCATTTCAGGGAGCTGCGGACCATTCCCGCGTGCTCAAAATCACTTATTACATTTGCGTGCATATTCGATTCAGCCTAGAAGTGCATTTGGGGTCAAATGTATGTTTGGTGCAAATTCACTTTTTTATCATTTTGAGCCTAAACTGAGCGTAAAGGCATTTTGTGGTTTTACCATTAAAAATAAGATTTTCTTTTGGCATGGTTGGCTAGAAAACATTATTTTGAGCGGGGTTTCTTCTTTGTGATTTTTTCAAAAAGGCCCAAAAAGTCCTCAAAATTGCATTTCATGGTTGCATTTCAGGTGCAGCCTACAACAGTTCGAGCGCCCCAAGGGGGGTTCGAGCGCTCGAAGATGGGGTAGAGAGTTTTGGCTCTTGGGTGTGTGCCGTTTGAGCACTCGAAGCCCTTGCACGAGCGCTCGAGGTACTGTTCACGGGTGTATGTGTGTGTGTGTCTTGGTTCAACACTACACCTCTGATTTCAAATCATCATATCTTCTTCGTTTTAACTCCGAATTGGTCAATTCTTGAGTCTAAATTGACCATGTCAAAATAAGCTTTCCAATGGTACCAATTTGAGCTTCAGATTCTTCTTGTAACTCAAGATATTAAAGTTTTAGTAAGGTAGTGTCTGTTTTTGGTTCGAACCGGGATAGGGTTTCCCTTCCTTCGACTTCAGAACTTGATATCTTTATCGTCCAGACTCCGAATCATGCAATTCTTGAGTCTATTCTTATTAATTTTTCGTTGTCTTTCCAATGGTGTGCACGGTGGCACTCATTTTAGTGTGAAATAACCATTTTACCCTTGGTTCATTTCTTTTCGGGTTTGGCATTCTTGATTCATTACTTAGCTCATTGAGTTCCATAGCTTCATATGGAGTCACCTTGGTGCCTTAGGGATGACGTACATCTCTGGAGGTCACCTTCCTTCTTTTGCTTCCGCATTTTGGATCCGTTTCGGGGTCATCACAGGACACACTGGGTTAAAAAATCCAGGGTGGTCACAGGTGGTATCAGAGCTCTTAGGTTTGAATACCTTAGATGACGGGTTTTGGGTGCATATCATGCTTATGTTGCCATGCTCTATGTGCTTATATGCTTTATGATAACATGTTTTGGTTTGATAACATATTTATGTGCTTATGTGCTATATGTGGTATGCTAACTGTATAGCTTGCTTGGATTCCATTGTAAAGAGCATGACATATGATGTATGCTAGATTTGATTTGTATATGCATAATTGTTTTGCATATTTGATAGGACTTAGGATTAGTCGTGGATGTTTGACTTGAGGTCGGGTTGTTTGGTGAGTTAGCACTTAGCGCAATGGTTGGTGTGTTTTGATTTTGTTTAGGCGCTCTTCTTAGATGCTGTTTCATTTGTTAGTTTGGTTTCATAGTAGCATAGGTTGTGTCGACCTAGCATTGGTTTTGAGGTAGGTAGTGAGACACCTTTTGTTTAGGCTCTCGTGAGGTGAATCATTTGGCGTTGCCGTAGTGCTAAATTTGTTGGTTTTGGGCCATGATGAGGTTATAGACCTCTTAGGATCCTTGGTTGTTTGGGATAATTCCTCTGGGATTACAATTTTCGTGGGCGGGTACGTTTGTGGGCGGGTGCATGGCACTGTCATGCTACCGTACTGGCTAGCTACAAGTGCAGTTCGGATGGAATCAATGTTGGTTTTGTTGTGATAGGCGTTGTCCTTTTGAACGATGATGATGATGTTTATTTTAAGGATCAGTCGTAGTGATTGATTTGGTTGTTGTTGGTATGACTATAGTTGCACTTTTCTTTGAGGAGTCCTTGCGTGATGACGCTTTTGGGATCAAGTCGACTGATTGATGTTTAGGGTGGTGAGAGCATTGCATTGTTAGTGTCACTCATAGTGTCACCTTTAGATTTTGAGATGGATTGTTAGAGTCTTACCATTGTGGTGAGGGATCACGTTTGTTTTGAGATAGGTTGTTATCGCATTGGGTTTTGGAGTCAGTTTATGGATAGGACTGGTCTTTCCTTTTATCTAGACACTCTAGGACACGATGTCCTTAGGGTTCATTATTGCATCTTTTTTATCTTCTGTAGTTTCATTTACTACCATGATAGTAATATGATTAATGATATTGTGACGCATGAGTAGGTGGAAGTGTGTCCACATTTGCTTTCTTGTTGTGTGGCATTAGCATGCCTTATTTATATGCTTTGAGATGCCATGTTGTTATTGTGCTTTAGTTATATGATATTGTACTTACGTGGAGACGTGCTGCATGTAACCTTGATTTTTATCTATGAGAGTAGATTTATTTATTTGGTAGTTGCATTCCTTGTCATATGCATGACTTCTATATTCGGTTCTCCCTTTTGTTCCCTTTTCGTGTTTGACGTGTTGACATTTGTGGGAGAATAGAGTTTCTTCTTTTTCTTGGTTCAAGTAAGGGACTTCACAAGGAGTGAGTCTCTTCTCTTTGTTGTCTTATACACGGTTTTGGGTTTGGTTGGTCCGTGAGGATCACCATTGTTGTCTTGAGTCCTTGGTGAGGATTTAGTTGATTTTGGTCAACTTACTTCCATGTAGAGGGTGAAGTCTTTGGCCTTATTGTCTTTCATTTTAGATACTGAGTCATGGTGTTATCCTTCTTAGGACTGGTGGTTCCCTTTCTTTCGTGTCTTCCCTTGGGGAGTTTTGCTGTTGTTGTTGACGGGTTATGGTGCATGGTATGAATGGACTGGTGTGAGATCATTTTACTGGGACTTGTGTCCACTTGATTGAGGATTTGGTTGACTCATGTGTGAGTTTGAAGTTGTTTAGAGATGTCTTTTGGAGACTTATTTCAGTTTTAGAGACCTTGATGTGGTTGACTCTTAGGAGGAGTTTTAAAGGATCGTTGTTGGATATGGCTTGTTTGTGGAGTCGTCGTATCCTAGTTGTGACTAGGTATAGTTTTGAGGAATCGTAATTCCAGTGGTTGTTTATGGATCGATGAAAAATTGAGGAATTTTGATTTAGCTTGGTGTTGCCAAGCACGGTTTTGAGAGATTCATTTTGTGACCTTGGTTGTCAGGATTTTGATGTGTGTGCCACTTGGGGGACTTAGTTATCCATGTTAGGGATTTTGATCCGATGTTTGATTACAGTGAGTGGTCTTATAGTTGATCTATTTCAGGATGATACCTGGGATTTTGGAGACGTCGTTTTGCTTGTCAGGCTTTGGATTCGTGATTGATGTTGTTGATAGTAGTGTTTTGAGACATTGGAGTTGTTGGTTTTGTTGTATTGAGGATTTACAGCCTTAAGCATAGCGGTACCTTTGGCATTGTTGTCAGAGTTTCGGGATTGGCCAGGATGGTCTAGCCGGACATCTTTGGACCATATCATAACTCTCACAAAATGTTGGTCTCCGTAGTGCTTTTGGTAATGATCATTTTTGACATTGATGTCATTCGTATCAAGAGGTTCATGGGTAGACCTAGTGGGGGCAAGTTATGAACTAGTGCCTTATACTGTCATGCTACCGTACAAAGTTGTGTGTTGTGGGCAAGTGCTAGTTGCCGTCGATGCTACCTTACTGACGAGTAAGTATGGGCAGGCACTAGGTACTGTCATTGCTACCACACATTTGAGTACGTCGTGGGCGGGTTCTGGTAGCTATTTGTATTGCTATGTCGTCTTTATTCAGTACCTTGATTTGATACGTAAATGTCTTGGAGTTCTTTTGGTGGTTGTTTTTAGATCCGTATGATAGTTCATCAGGAGGGATGCTTATGGTTGTGGTCTTCCGTTCCTTTATTTGACCTTGAGTTCTGTGTGTGAGTTCAGACTTGTTGTGTGGCCAAGTGGTCACTTTTCTTTTGAGAGGTTGTCCTGTCGTGCGCACGTGGGTGCGAATGACATTGGTTTGTACTTTGTCTTTCAGTTCTGGGATTGCTTTTCTAGCATGTTGTGTGGGATACTCGGAAATGTACTCCGTAGTTATCCTGGTTCCGCCTTTTGTTTTGTTGGGGCTGGATTTCGGGGACGAAATCCCTTTTTAGGTGGGAAGGTTGTAATGACCCGGTCATTTTCTTTCCTTCCCTTTTCTCAGATTTTCACGGATATTTTTTTTTTCGTTGATCTTTTCCTTTCTGAGTTCGGTTTCTCATCACTAAGTGTCATCTTGAGTACTCAGGAATGGTTTCTGAGACTCTTCTCCGTGGATTGACGACTTCTTTTGAGGACCGAGTCATTTTCACATTTTCACTTTTATGACACTATTCACTTTTCGTCTTTTTCTCGGTTGTCACTTTGTTAGCATAACCTCACTTTTCGTGTTCGGATTTGATTTCGGTTTTGCATGCATCAATGATATTTAAATTCCATGCTATGTGTATTTTCACTTTTGTACAAAAGCATGCTAAGTGCTTACTTTTCTTGTAAAGGGTATAGACGCATAACCTTTTTGTAATTTTCTTAACATTTGGGGTTTTGTGTAATTACTGCAAAGTAATGATTTTTCGTCTTAGGGACCATTTTACAATTTAATTCGGAAGATATTTTCAAAAAGGACCTCTTTGCAATTTTCAGAAAGTATGACAAGTGTCATGCTCTCATTGGTCCACTTGTTGACATTTGTGTGGGGACACTTTGAGGCCTTGGATGATGACACATGGAGGTTGGAGATTCACCCACTTGTTAGCCTAGGGTTGGTGCATTTGTTAGCTTGGATGGTTGACAAGTGTAGGCTTAGGATTAAGCCTACAATGGATGCTTGAATGAGTGACAAGTGTAGGCTCACAATTTGATCTTGCATTAGTGTGTGTGTGTGTGAGGTAATGTAAGAGCACATAGTGAGTGGAGGATCCCTATCCCCTTCACTCACATTTCATCTTCATTATTTTCCATTTCCTCCCTCTCTTGTAAAAAAAACCCTAGCCCCCATTAATGGAGCTTGAAGCCTTAAGCATTGACCTTGATTTTTGAAGGCTTCCACTCACCTTAGACCTTGAAGCTTAGAACACTTTTTGTTCCCCTCACCCTCCTCTACATAACCCTAGAAAGGTTTGCCATTTTGTGTTGATTTGCCTTAGATTCTAGAGAGACTCTTCTCTAGTGCGGTAGGGGATGTTATAGGGTTATATTTTTGTTTCTTGCATGCTATTGATGCTTATATAAGTTGTATGCATGTCTTTTGCTAATTTGAGAAATTAGTGATTTATCATATTTTGCATATAAATCATTTTAGACTTGGTAAATGGCATTGCCATGAGTTGATCTTTGATATATATGAATTTGGTATGATTTAGATGAGTTTTCAAATCTAAAGATTAAATAGATTTAATTTGATTTAAATTCTAGTAAATTGTATTTTACTTGTATTCCATTTTAGACTTGAGATATGGTATGACCATGATTTGGTACTTGATATATATTAATTTAGGATCATTTGAATAACTTTTGAAATCTAGAGATTTAATTGATTTAAATTAATTAAATTCTATTTCATGATATCTTACTCATTCTGCACTTTTGATTTGATGTATGTAATAAGCATGTTATGTTGTTTAACATGTATTAATTTGAGGTTATTTGAATTTGATTGAATTTAGAGAATTTAATTATTTTGTTGAATTAAATTCTATCTAGTGGCTCCATGGATCTATTTGTGTTTTAGAAGTTGTTTCTATATCCAAATCATGGACTTGGACCCGTTGTGTATTCACTTGGTTTTGTGTTGAGCATTTGATAACATTGTTGTTATATTTATATTCATGAGAACCTATTTTCTTTATGGAATGTATTGTTGCCTTGTGTAATGAATTGTACACTTAGTAATTGACATTATGTATGTCATTTTAGAATTGAAACTCTAAGGCATGGATTGTGTGGTTTCAACCTACTTGCGCATGGAAGGTGTTTTCATGCATTATATAAGTTATGTATAAGTTGTGAACTTATTTGGTTTATTTTTGGAATCTTGGGACATTGTTTCTTCAAGTGACATGGCTAGAGTTTGGCTCTAGTGCGGGAGGTATGAGTTCTCCCTAATTGAGATAGTGCGCACTTAGGGTGGTCTTCCCTGCGGGTTAGTGCTCGCAATAACCATTGAGGTCTCGGCAGAATTCCGAGCTTAGATGTCCAAGTTTTCCACTATTTGTTTTCGCATTCAATTCCAAGTTAACAATCATGTTTATATTGTAACTTGTGGTTTTGGCTATTAGCGATTTTGATGCTGTTAAGTACATCCCATGTTTATGATTTTAATGAATCATTTTGATGTTGTTAAGTACATCTACGTTTTATGATTTTTGTGAATCAGTTTGATGTTGTTAAGTGCATCTATATTTTATGATTTTAGTGAATCATTGTGAACTTTGATTTTTTTAAGTACATTATGCCTTATATGTTCAAATGTGGTTTAGGAATGATCCTATAGATTCATTTGGAATATAGACGTTAGGTGGCATGACCCACTTTGGTTATTCTAGCATTTTAGATTTCAAGTTGATAACTTTGAGAATCTACATCTTGTTGCTTTGTATAGCATTCTCCCATGTTACTTGAATTGCACGAATGATATGATTTATGCTAGAAATGATATTAGGTAGCCTAGGATGCTCCCTGGGTCACAATTTGACATAGACGTTAGGTGGCATGAGCCCCTTTAACATGTTTCACCTTAATGCGATAAAATTGTAAAAAGTTAGGTCGATGCATACTCATCTCCTATGAGTAGCTTTATGTTACTCATCCACGTTGTGGGGCCATTTTTTAGGTACAGGAAATAAAGTTGAGACTCATTATGCTTGGATGGTTTGTGGGCTTGGAAGTTTCCATCTTTGTGAAGGTTGGCTTCGAATGCCATTTGTAACCTTATTTGTTAAATCTATATATTTGATTCTAAACTTGTAATGTGTGCCTAAGCACACTTTTTGATTATCATTTTATGTATATGACATAAGGTTAAGGGCCAAACTTCTTTTGAAATCACATATATGTCATGGATGTTAAATTTTCCCTTTGATGAGAATATATGAAAATTTTGCATTTTAGTATGTTATTTTGCACCGAAGTGTGCATTGTGTATGAGATTCATCCATTAGCATTCATTAATCATGTACAAAGTGTGGCTAAGGGCCAAATGGTAATTTCCAGTCATTTGTTAATTTTGGTATTCAAAATTTCCCATTTCAAATTCATTTTTGCCTTTTTGGCCGTTAAGGGGTCGGATTTTGACTCGACCCTTTCAGGGAGCCGCGGACCATTCCCGCATGCTCAAAATCACATATTATGTTTGCGTGCATATTCGTTTTAGCCTAGAAGTGCATTTGGGTTCAAATGTATGTTTGGTGCAAATTCACATTTTTGTCGTTTTGAGCCTAAACTGAGCGTAAGGGCATTTTGGGGTTTTATCAGGAAAAATAAGATTTTATTTTGGCATGGTTGGCTAGAAAACATGATTTTGACGTGGGTTTCTTCTTTGTGTTTTTTTTCAAAAAGGCCCAGAAAGTCCTCAAAATTGCATTTCAAGGTTGCATTTCAGGTGCAGCCAACAGCAGTTCAAGCGCTCCAAGAGGGGTTCGAGCGCTCGAAGATGGAGCAGAGAGTTTTGGCTCTTGGGCGTGTGCCATTCAAGCACTTGAAGCCCTTGCACGAGCGCTCGAGGTACTGTTCAAGGGTGTATATGTGTGTGTGTCTTGGTTCAGCACTGCACCTCCGACTTCAAATCATCATATCTTCTTCGTTTTAACTCCAAATTGGTCCGTTCTTGAGTCTAAATTGACCGCGTCGAAATAAGCTTTCAAATGGTACCAATTTGAGCTTTATATTCTTCTTGTAACTTAAGATATTAAAGGTTTAGTAAGGTAGTGTCTGTTTTTGGTTCGAACCGGGATAGGGTTTCTCTTCCTTCGACTTCAGAACTTGATATCTTTGTCGTTTGGACTCCGAATCATGCGATTCTTGAGTCTATTCTTGTTGATTTTTTGTTGTCTTTCCAATGGTGTGCACGGTGGTACTTATTTTAGTGTGAAATGACCATTTTGCCCTTGGTTAATTTCTTTTCAGGTTTGGCATTCTTGATTCATTGCTTGGCTCATTGAGTTCCATAGCTTCATATGGAGTCACCTTAGTGCCTTAGGAATGACGTACATCTCTAGAGGTCACCTTCCTTCTTTTGCTTCCGCATTTTGGATCCGTTTCGGGTCATCACAGGACACACTGGGTTGAAAAATCCAGGGTCGTCACAGATCTCTCCATCCGGGATTGTAAGTATTGGAATATGGATTATTTCTAGGCCTTGAGAACATTGGATTCTCTTGCTCTTGATTAGGAAATTATTCCGGTGTGGGACAATCTTCTGAAAGATGGAATGGACTAGTACATGATGCACAAACCGCACTTGCCGAATTTTGAGACAAAGAGGGGAAAAATGTGGTGCCATCAATTGATAGAATTTATGAGCTATGGCATCCACCTGGGAAGATTCCTCCCTCTGTGTTTTTGGTTGACAAGGGTTGGTGTTCTTTGTATTGGTTGAGGTTGCACCACTACGAGAGTTATGCTGCAATGAGTTTTCACTCAAATTTTCAAGTAAGGTCCATGCCTCATCTGCACTTTTAGACATGAACAACCCTCCATAAGATGAGTCAACCATAAACCTATGTGGGTTGGTTAACCCAGCATAGAAGGCTTGCACCAATTGCCATTTTGGAATTAAGTGGTGCAGACATTTCCTTAAGAGGTCTTGAAATCGCTCCCAAGTCTCATGGAGTTGTTCCCCCTCACTTTGTGAAAAGCTAAGAATGGAACGCCTCATTAAATTGCTTTTACTCACTGGATAATATTTTTTTAAGAATTCTTGCTGTAGTTGAGCCCATGTGGTGATGGAATTGGCAGCAAGGGAGTTCAACCAATATTTTGCCCGTTCTTTTAATGAGAATATGAAGAGATGCAATTGGAGAGCATTATCAGGAAAGCCCTTCAACTTGATGGTAGAGCATATTTCAAGGAATTCATCAAGGTGCTTATAAGGGTCCTCATTTTCAAAGTCATGAAAAGATGGAAGCATTTGGATGGTGCTAGATTTGATTTCATATTGAGCGGCCTCAATATTTGGCATCACTATGCAAGAGGGAGAAGCATAAGTGGTAGGGATGAAATGGTCCCTAAGAGTCATGGGAACCACATTTGGAATTTCGGCCCTATCAGTATTAATCCCTTCATTTCTGACATTTTCTACATTTTCATCCATTGTGTTAAATTCAGTTTCAAGCTTTCTTATGCTAGAAGATTCCCTAAGGATTCGTCTAAGAGTTCTTTCAAGAGAATTTATATCAACTGGAGATTCTAGAGTTGGTAGGGAGAGTGATTTACAGCCAAACATCAACAACACATCCCACAATCAATACAATAAATCATCACCATCAACTCCACATATGATGTTCCCTTTTTCCTCAATTATCAAGACAAAAATTAAATGGCCATAACAAGGACTGATGCTTTGCAATTGAAAATAAACAAGAAAATAGCCTCAACAAGGGCTTCACAACTTAACTATTACCAAATTATACATACACAATATTAACAATTTCGAAACTAAAAGGCCAAGAGACTTACCTAGAGTCCTCTAGACTTACAAATTTGCTAGCGTTCCCTCGGCAAGCATCAAGTCCCTAAAATCTCACAAACAACTTTCAACATCAAGATGGTCAAAACCGCACAAGAAATATTCACAAATCACAATATCGACAATCAAACCAATATTAACCCTAAAACTTCGGTTGCTAAACCGTGTACAAGTCCCCGGCAATGGCGCCAAAAATTAATCGGTTGTCAATTATACATCAACCTTTGCAATAGCACAAATCATTGTAAAATAGGGCTATTGGTCGGGTAAGTCGAACCACTGGAACTGCTAGTTTATGGTAACTTAGGTGTCTAGAATCATTTTTAGAATGATAAAGGGGGTTATAGAGGATTTGTTGGATTGTCACTAAAATTATGAATTGAAAAGTGATAAAACATTAATGATAAGAAGTAAAGAGGCAAAGATAATTAAAAAGGGACTAGGGAAGTGAATCCACTACCCATCAATAAGCATGCTAGGACATGATTTACTTGGAGAAATATATATATATAACCATGAAATGCAACAACATAGCATTGAAACATTATCTTCAAGAAATATATATGAAAATAAGATACAAGAATAACCTATCAAAGCTTACATGTTTTGGTTACCTAAACTAGGATGTAACCTTAGACATGATCACCAAGCAATAGATTATCAAGCCCTTAGTCTCATAATAAAAGCATATGAAATAGAAATCAAGAGGAATTTATCAAAGGAAAGCCCTAAGCAATAGATTATCAAAATTCCTAAGTATCATGCCAATAAAAACACTTCCATGAACTCATCTCCATTGTCATTATGTAAATGTAGCAATATAATCATGAGAGAAAAACAATCTAAGACAAGATATTCAACTCAAAATGATCATTTATAGATAATGAGGTTCATTACATCATGTGAAGTGCTCTAATTCATGGAAACGTTACATATATACATTATACCCCAAATATAAATCAAAACAAAGCAATGCTTACAAAATGGGGCTTCATCACCTCCCTAGATAAGGAGTTAGTTACCCATGAAGACAAAGAATGAAGGAGAAGATGAAAAATCCCTCTCCATTTTCACACCTTAAGCTTAAGAACACCCAAGATCCTCTAAACTCACTCTTTCTCTCTCTAGAACTTAGCAAAATGTGAGATATCTAAAATAATGAGTTTTTCCCCTTATTATACATCAAAACCTACTCCCCATACTAAAAATCCTGAGCTCCCCCCTCTGCATGAAGCTTGACCACACAAAAGAAGGATAAGGGGACTAAGATGCTGAAATTCAGGGGCAATTGAACTGCCTGCTGTAGGTTGGCGGGCGCCCGCGGTGGCTCGCGAAATCAAAGAGGGCACTGGCTTGTTTGGCGGGCACCCACAGTGGCTCGCGGGGGCTCAGCAAGGCCCTGCAAAATGGGGCAAAGAGATTAGGGAATTGGCGGGCGCCTGCGGTGGCGCGGCGGGCACCCACGGAGGCTTGCCATTCCAGCTTTAAACCAAGGCTTTTCGTAAGCCTTTCCGAGCCGGAGCACTGACGCGGCTTCCACTATACACACTAAGCCACGGACTTCACAAAAATAGTGACTGAAGAGGTTAGGTCCCGAAGATGACTCCCCGACACGGCGTGCGTATTTCAACAGAAAGTTGTCAAAACCGCTTCTTTGATCATTCTTGGGAAAAATACCTAAAATCAGAAAGAAATACACAACTGAATTAAAATTGTACATTATCCTCTAATAATGGACTTAACTAATGCAAGAAAGGGCACTTGAATATGTAATATTCGGCGCTTATCAGTTGCCAATTCAAAATATAGCAGGTAGGTTAAAATTGGACTCCCCAATGGGCTGCTATATGGGCAGCCAAAATTTACCTTTGCCATTTTTTGTGCCAAATCTTGCAATAGCTATTTCTATATCTCTCAATCCTAGCTGTCTCTCTTTCTTTCGTTGTTGTGCCGTCTCTCTCTCTTTCGTTGCCCGGCCGTCTCTCTCTCACTCTCATCCATTTGTAACGACCGGCCATTATCAACGGCGACCGGCGCTTAAAGGCGATGAACACCACCTCCTGCTTCTGTTGTCTGATTTTTGTATTTTCTCTTCCTCCTTCATCCTCATATATGTGTGTGTGTGTGTGTGTGTGTCTATATATATATATATATATATCTTTCTTCTCAGATTAGTTATTTTGTGGATGTTCTCCTGTTTTTGTTGTCTGATTTCTGCACCATGGTAATTCTTTCTTTTCTTTTTTTAAAATTATTTTTTTCAATATCATCTTGTTGAAAATGGGTCTCTTTGGTTTTGAAAAAGATCATAAAAATTTCACCAAATATGATTTAGTTTGTAAAACTAGAATTACAGACCTTGATTAGTTAATTTAGAAAAAAAAAATTAAAACAAAACCCATACGTACAAGTTAGCAGTTGCAGAAAGAGAGGGGGGCAAGCTTAAGAGTTGAGAGACAGCGGCTGAAGCTTGTGAACGGTGAACCTGAATGATGAGCACCGAAAAGTGCGTATTTAAACCCCTAAAGCTTAGGCATTTTAGTACCTTTATCTATCTTACTTTGCCGTTTTAGATTGATTTCGTTTTATTTCCATTTTCAGGCACTTATCCCGAAAATAAGCTAACTCAGATAAATAAGAGCTTAATTGAAGCAATTCTGAGATTAAATAAAGAAAGGAGCAAAGTGGAGGAAGAAAGAAGCAAAATGAAGCAAAGCAGCAAGTTTGATCGATCCAAGTCCAAGGCTCGATCGATCGAACATTGATCAATCTCAGTATTTTAAGATAGATCCAAGCCTTGACCCAAAAACATAAAGTTCCAAAAGTTCGATTGATCCAACACCATCCTTCGATCGATCGAACACTTTTATCCTTATTCAAATGATTGATCCTATCCACAGCTGTACCAGCTACTAACCACTTTTGTCCTTTTCCCATAAATATCTGCCATAAATATCTCAGATTTATCTTTTTCCAAAAAGCTCAGCCAGTTGGATCGATCCGATCGAACTTCCTCCAGTGCGAAAAAGTTAAAATTCCATCTTATTGAAAGTTGTCCTTTATCCAATCATTAGGGAATATTGTGTGCATGACCCCAGCTCATTATGGGTGTCATTTTGACCTACCTATATAAGGATAAGGATTGCTTTTTCAAGTGGGAGCCAACATTATTTTCATATCATCTCTTGGAGAGGAAGCTTAGAGGAGGAGGAGGCCAGAGACACCATTGGAGACTCTTCATCAACAAGGAGCAGATTTCAACCATGGAGTTAGCCCTTGAGGGTTGGAGCATCATCACCATGAGTGGCTAGACATCCTCTTGGGGCTAGATTTAGCCCCAAGCATGCTTTCTATATCTTAATCTTGTGTATTATTGAGGGATTAGTGTTGTAATTGATGTTTTGACACTTTGATATATATAGATCTTGTTTATTCAATGATTTATGTAGTTTAATGCTTTCAATTGGTCATTTCATTCTATCCATATGTCTATGTATGCTAGAATAGATTTTCATGTGCTTATCTCTAGATTTTGTGTTATTGATGCATGTCTATATGTATTGATGCTATGGATTTAGAGATTGTCAAAACATTGTGCTTAAAAGAATGCTTTTGTGATTCTCTTGATGGTTCATGCTTATCTCTTGATGAATTGTGCCTCTCCCCTAGTTTATTTTCATGTTAGTAGTGTAGTTGTAGTGTAGTGTTAAATGGGAGGACAATCTATGCTTGTTGTTTGATGATCCAAGCTTTTGAATTCAATTAGCATATGTCTCTATCCTTGTGTTGTATTTGGATTGTGAGCTTAATGAAAGGATTAATAATTTGTTTTGATTTATTATGCCTTTCACATGTTATTTAGATAATATATGCTTCATAACTTAGATATATTGTGCCTTTCACATGATGTTTAGACAATACATGCTTAACTAGTCATCCTTACTTATTGAATCAACTAAATACACACACACCAATATTGCAACTCACTATTTGCCCTCATTAATCACTTGTCAATGATATAGAAATGCATTACTTGGTGGTGATCTCTAAACCCCAAGATCTCTCTCTCTCTCTCTCTCTTACTTACTCTTAATTGCACTCTTTTGCTATTGCTATTACTTAGTTTAATTTAGTTGCTCTTTAATCAACCAACCAACCAATTGTTTGATCACTCGACCTACTAACCCTAATAGCGATTCCACAATCAACTTCGACATTGTTCAATCCTTACAATCCCTTGGGACGATCCCTACTCACTCTTGCTATGTTAGTAATAGTGTTGGTAGTGGTTTTTATAAATTTAAACTTGACCCAAAAGGCTTTCCTTGAACTGCACATTCACTACATCAATTTTGGCGTGTAGGAACGGCTTTAACCGTCAAATTTTGGCGCCGTTGCCGGGGATTTGTTGATTAGATTTGGCAACGTCGGATTTGTGGAATTGATTAGGATTAGTACTCTTTTGATCGTGTCTTTACTTTATTTTTATTTTTCTTTTGGTTATTTATTGTGTTTGTTCATATTTGACAAGGAGCATTGAGCAAGAAGGCAAGCAAAGGAACATCCAAGCAAAGAAGCTAAGCAAAGAAAGGAAAAATGCTAAAAACTTAAAAATTGTTAAGCTAAGCTTTAAATTTGGAGTTGAAGTGCTAAAGGACCTTTGTGAGACTTTCTTTACTCAATTCCTTAGTTAAATCGTCGGCCCGCATAGAGGCTTGTAATTCAATTCTTAGATAAATCGTGAGCCCACGTGGAGGCTATTTTATTGTTCTTTGCATCATCTTTGTTAAAGCATAGGAATATGGGTTAAGTGTTTGTGGAAGGAATTTCATTGCATTGTTGTGAAGGTGAAGTTTGTTATTCTTTGTGTTTGTTGTGTTTTGTATTGTGCATGCATGGGCGTCGTTCATTAAGACCAACTCTTGCCCCTCTTGATTTGCATCTTGAATCCATCATTAGAAATCCTAGGGGAAGAGGAAGTTCAAATAGAACCAATCTATCAATGGATGACCATAATGATGACCATATTGTGGACCTTGGTCACATAGACTAACAAGGTATCCTTCATCCCAATGTGCACAATGAAAACATGCAAGTACCATTAGGCATGCCAAGGCCATTCATCCAACCACCACAACAACAAAGCCAAGTTCCGTATGGAATGCTAAGGCTAATGTATGCTTCACAACCTCCCGTCATTAATCAAGGAATTCATAACCAAGGTGTTCATGTTGCACCTCAAGTGGCTAATCCACCTCTTGCTTTGAGAGATCACTATGTGCCTAATGAATACAATGCACCCACATGCATTCAATTGCCACCATTTAGAGCATATCATTATGAAATTAAAGCACAAACTATTCGAATGCTTCCTAACTTTCATGGACTTCCTAGTGAAGAACCTTACAAGCATTTGGATGAGTTTCTTGAAGTATGTTCCACCGTAAAATATACGGACATGCCGGAAGAGGTCTTAAGACTTAAACTTTTTCCATTCACCTTAAAGGACAAAGCAAAATATTGGTTTAACAATCTTAGGTCTTTTTCTATCACTTCTTGGGTGGAAATGCAACAAGAGTTTTTAAAGAAGTACTATCCGGTTTCTAAGACCAATGCCATGAGAACCTCAATTCAAGAATTTTCACCCTGGGATGGAGAAACATTTCATGAGGCATGGGAATGCTTCAATGAATTGCTTAGGAAGTGTCCACATCATGACATGCCCAAATGGCAATTAGTTTAATATTTCTTTGAGAGTTTATCGGACAACTATAAGGGTATGGTTGATGCTTCCATGGGTGGCTCTTACATTGATAGGCATGAGGATGACGTGTGGCGTCTTTATGAAAGCATGAGTGAAAATTCTTTGCATAGAACACTATCATCCAAGAATGGTAGAAATTCACAAGGTAGAAAGAGTGTAGGCTTACATCAAGTCGACCATTCAAATGAAATAGCCGCCGAAATGAAGTCTTTAGCTCAAAGGTTTGATTAATTTTTGATTAACTAAAACTCGGCGAACCAAGTATCTTCCTTTCCTAACCATTCTCATCGTGCATCAAATGAAACATGTATGACTTGTTCTAATGTTCTTCATTCTACTTCTCATTGTCCTCATGCACAAGTGCATAATGAACCTAATGAACAAGTCAATGCGGCTTTTGTAAACCAAGGGAACAATCCTTATGGTACTCATTATAATCCAAGTTGGAGGAATCATCCGAATTTCTCTTGGAAAAACCAAGGAGAAGGCTTAAACCCTTCCCAAGGCGGTTTCCAAGGGAAATACATCCCACCTCCACTTCAAAACCAAGGATCCCAAGGTTATAGACTTTATCAATCACAAGGGAATCAATTTGTTAATTCTCATTTTCCCAACCAATCTTATTCCCAAGGAAATACTAGAAGTCCTGCCTTTGAAGAAAAAGTTTTAAATGCTTTGGGGACTCTTGAGGCTAACACACAATTACTTCATTCTCACTCTCAATCCATTGCTAAGCTAGAAACCCAAGTAGGGCAAATAGCAAGCACCCTTAATGCAAGAGAGAAGGGAAAGATGCCCATTAATGCCCCACTTAAACAACAATGTGTTGTGGAAACCCATTCCTCATCGAAAGGGCATACCATTGAACATGTTAATGTGGTGACTACCTTACGGAGTGGTAGAGTTGTGGACAATCAAGTTGAAATATCCAATGAAGAGAGTGAACCGGTGCAACCTCAAGTTGCCACCCGTCCCGTTTCACATCCCATTCCTCCTTCATTGCATACACATGATCTTGCAAATAAGAAAGTTTTGAAAAATGTGTTTGAAAAAGAAGTTTTGAAAAATGATGTTGAAAAGGTTTTATTGAAAAATAATTTGAAAACTTCTTGTGTTAAAGAGAGTTAAAAAAAAAATTCTGAAAAAGTGTTTGAACCAAATATTCCATTTCCGGATGCCTTAAAAGGATCCATTTCAAAAGACAAGCAAAAGGCAAAAACCAATGAAATAATGGAAATGTTTAGGCAAGTGAAAGTTAACCTTCCACTATTGGATGCAATCAAGCAAATTCCGGCTTATGCCAAATTCTTGAAAGACTTGTGCACCCAAAAGCGGAAAAACAAGAGCCAATCACCAAGAAAAGTGGTTTTGACCGAGCAAGTAAGCTCAATTTTGTAACATAACACTCTTCCAAAGTTTAAGGACCCCGGTTCATCCACTACATCATGCATCATTGGTGATCATATCATTGATCGGGCACTTCTTGACTTAGGAGCAAGTGTTAACATTCTTCCATATTCGGTCTATGTTAAATTAGGCCTAGGTGAATTGAAACTGACGTCGGTAGTTTTGCAACTTGCCGACCGATCCATCAAGAAACCTAGGGGTGTCATTGAGGATGTTTTGATCAAGATTGATAAATTCTTCTTCTCGGTTGATTTCATTGTCATTGACACGGAACCGGTTTCCAATCTTAAGAGCCAAATTCCCGTTATCCTTGGCCGTCCTTTCTTGGCAACCGCTAATGCCAACATCAATTGTAGAACAGGGGTGATGAAGATTTCATTTGGCCACATGAAGGTAAAGTTGAATATCTTTAATCCCACACCCAATTCACTTGACAAGTATGAAGGAGAGGTCAATGTTGTAGAAAAATGTCATGATCTTCATTGCCAAGGAAATGAGCTTTTATGTAAAACCAAAACTTCCAAAGGATCATCTTTAACCTTGCATTCTCAAAGTGTTATTTCAAATTCTTGCTTTGAAAGGGCATAGAAGCCCAAAGGTTTTAATTGCATAGACAAAGGATCAAAAGCTTCTTTTGAGCTTGATCCAACAAGTTCTTCAAAGGACCATTTGTTGGGTGGAGTTCAAAGCATTTATCACCCCAACAAGGAGGGGATACATCACAAGATCTTTGACCTGGGCTAAAAGAGCCCAACGTCTTGCTAGAGACGTTAAAGACTAGCTAAGGCATTCGTAGGGTGTCAAAACCCTATTCCCCATTTCTATCTTTCATTTTGTTTCTTGCAAAGTCTAGATACTTGTTTTAGGATCACATGCATTGAAAGGAACTTTGGTGAGGATTGCATAAGCTTTTATGTTATAATTGAGCATTTGGCAAAGTTCGATCGATCTCACATTGGAGTTCGATCGATCGAACTGTGGATTGCACTCAACACTTAGAAAAATTTTCGACCTACATCCAAAATCAGCTCTCGGTCCCATCATTCGAACTCATTCTTAGATCGATCAGATATCTTCGATCGATCCAACTTCTAGGTTTGATCGATCTCAGGACTCAACACTTAGAAAAAAAAATTGAGCCTGCATAAACCTGTATATTTCAGCTCTCTGTCCCATCGTTCGAATTCAATTCAAGATCGATCTGAAAATTTTTGATCGATCCAACATTAAGGTTGGATCGATCTCAAGTTCCAGCACTTAGCCAATTTTTGAACCAACAACCTGTGTATTCTTACCTCTGTCTGATCGATCGAAGGCTTGTTTCGATCGATCACATTTCTTTCATTTCACAATTTTGACTTTAATTTAACTTTTCAACTTTTCAAAAATCCAAAAATATTTTCATTTTTATTTTATTCTATTTTCAATCTCATTTTATTTTGTTTTAATTTTCAAAAATTCAAAAATATTTTAATTTATTTAGTTTTTAATTAATTAAATTCAAAAAAAAAAAAAAAAAACCAAAAATCCAAAAATACTTTGAAAGGAGTTCATCAAAGTTCAATCGATCACAACTCATCTTCGATTAATCAAACTAGTCAGGAAATGTTTTTAAAAACAGATCCAAGGGTCTTAAGATCGATCATTTGGATCGATCTTACTCACCAAACCCTAGCCTCTCATCCCTCTTCACTGTGAATCATCTCTCCAAGCTCGCAACTCCTCCGGTGAGATCCAAACATCTCGAATCTCAGTTCATCTCCATCCTCTTCATCTCAGATCATCTCAGTTCATTCTCCATTCTCTCACTCTCTTGAGGTAAGATCCGAGACATCCTTCCCTAGATTTGAAATCTCATGCATCAATACTTGTTTCAAATGTCGTAATCATGTTTCTCTCATGTTGAATCTTCCATTCTCAAAGCTTTAATATCCATGTCTATATATATATATGTGTGTGTGTATATGTGTGCATAGATTTTGAAGATTTTATTAGATTTGGGTGTTTGGGCCACGTTTGGAGTGCATTTAGGCTTGATTTGTGTTGTTGGAGGGCCCACGAACTCACTCGTGTGGGCCCCATGCTTCAAAAGTCACAGATTTGTGACTGTTAGGTTTCATTGTCGCACTGTTCGATCGATCGAACAAATTTATAATCGATCGAATATTTGCGATCGATCCAACTCAACCTTCGATTGATCCAACTTTTGTGATCGATCTCATTTTGTGTTGTTGGAGGAATTTTGTTTACTAAAAATGCTGATTATCAAAGCATAGATGCATATACTGATGCTGACTGGGCTGGATCCATGGATGATAGCGATCTACCTTTGGTTACTTTACTTTCGTATGAGGTAATCTTATGACATGGAGAAGCAAGAAACATAATGTTGTAGCTCGCTCAAGTGCAAAAGCTGAATTCAGAGGTTTGGCAAATACACTTTGTGAGGTTTTATGGCTAAGAATCCTCTTGTAGGATTTGGGTTATTTATTTGAACAACTTATCCGACTATTTTGTGACAATAAAGCAGCATGTGACATCGCGCATAATCCAGTTTAACATGACCGTACAAAGCACGTTGAGGTAGACAGATTTTTCATTAAGGAAAAGTTAGATGGAAAGCTTGTGGAATTACCTAAGATTCGATCAGAGGATCAGTTGGTTGACATCCTCACCAAAGCAGTCTCAAATCGAGTGTTCTTAAAGTTTTTAGACAAGTTGAGCATGTGGGACATCTATGCACCAACTTGAGGGGGAGTGTTGAATTAGGTTGTCATTAGCTATACAAATTGATTTTTCCTTCTTTCCTATTGTAGGAGATTATATTTGACTATAGAAGATTATAAGGTTGTAATTCAGGGATATAGCTTAATTCTAGGGAATTATATCTAGAAGCTCTCTATATATACTCTGTACATATTTGAATGATATATGAAAAATAAGAGATACAATTCATGAAATTTCACAACGGCCTCGCCTTTGAACAATGAATTAAGCAAAATTCAAAAACAAGGAAGAGGCCCCAGGTAACCACAGCACCTGAATTGAACTTGAAGACGGAGATCGTGACGAGGTGAGAGTTTGGGAACATCAACGACGCCTTCCCTCCTTTCATACTTCCATTGCTTCTAAGTCTCCGGCTGAGGGAGTTAAAGAGACAAAGCACCAAGCTGAGAGGTGGAGGACGAAACAGCAAGGTCACGATTCCCAATTGCAAAACCCATGCACTAATCGCACCCAAACATAACCCATCTACAGAACTAAACTAACAACCTCTCCACTAGAATCGTGACATTGACACGGCCTCATGTCATAGTTGGTGCTCACACTCTGTTGCTACCGATCTGTTTCTCATCACCGGTTCAATTCGTGCGCTTGCCGGTAAGTTATGTGTCTTGTCCATTCAGCCCCCTTGCCTATTCATTATGTGGCTGTAGTTCAAACCTCTGTCGTAACGTCCGTCACTGCAACTCCGATGGTGCCGCGACGGCAATTCAAGTGGCAAGGGTGAAAATCGTCACCCAAATCTTTACATTTACACACCTATTCGATCAGTTTTGCCAGTAACTTCACTCCGGGGCCACCGGTGGGGTCTGATTCGCCGTGGATGAGGCCGTGAATGATCAATTTCTAAACACAATCAAGACCAGCTTTAGCGATCTTGAGATTTCTGGAACCACATACGCTAATGATGGGACTGAGAATGAGCTCGAAGTCGGCAAAGGAGAATTAAGTGGCATCGTCGTTGTGGAGGACGTCGGGGAAGGATACGGTGCGGGATCTGATTTCTGTTCTTGATAATCTTTTCTAGGGTTGGGATTAGGAGCTGATTAAAGGGACTTGTGGTGGAATATTCCGGTGGCCTAAAAAGAAATATGCCTTTAAATGGTATTGACTTGCTAATGTTTAGATAGTAGTTGGTGGTTGTGGTTTTGGTTTAGTGAGTGATAGGGGTATGTTGACCTTAATGATTTCATCCAAGGACAATCTAGAGGTTTTGATGATAACAAACCATTAATGGTGTTTAAGGACTAATGTTTACATTTAGTGTTATATAGATTATTCATATTCAAAGGATGACCTCAATGAAGCACGGAAGATCATAAAGTCAATTCCAAGTATTCTATTATTCAAGATCACATCAAGGAAAGCAATGGATACAACGAAGACAAGAAGTTGCAAAGAAACAAATGTAAAGTCCATCCAAAGATAGCATGGACTACAACGAGCAAGAAAGCAACTCAAAGAAAGGAAGAAAGCAAGTCTACCTAAAAGCCTACACGATCATGGACAAAGCGTGAAGAAAGGGATAGATAGGATGGTGAGTGTTTAGGATTCAATGTCAAAGTATTTATGAATCCATTTGAAGCTCATCTCTATAAGACCATGCATATCATATCATCATATGCTCCTATATCCATTAGCAATACACTATGCACTTCATTCATATATAATTGCACATGAAGTCATTGTTAAAGAATGAGTTAGTTCAAGCTTGCATAAGTTTTGAAAGAACTCATCATTTGTGCTAGAAATGCTAAGACCATGCTCATTAATCATATAATTCATATTAGTTAATAATTAAGGCATTAGAAGCCTTCATTACCATGAGTTGGTAACGGACACTAGGACCCCAGAATGCGCGTCATGAAAAATTGTGTTTTTGGCTAAGTGTGAAAAATGGAGTTTTGAAATAATGATTATTTTAAAATAATTTTTCTTGGCAATAACTTTTTATACTTCAACTAGCCTAAACTGATTTTATCAAAATTTTTGACCAAGTCTACATTGGTCTACATAAGGATTCATTTTTACGAAAACTGTCAGAAATCCAAATTTGTACTAAAACTGAATTTCTGCATTTTGATTTAGTTGGATTTCGATTTTTTAGTATTTTTTATTGAATCCAAATGGGGGGGTACTTCCTTATTTACATTGTAAACTTAAAGTAAATGGACATGTAAATACTGTAAAGACATTTACTTAAATGTTTTCAATAGAAATAAGGTATGTGCAGATGTCCTGTGCACAGACTGTTTCATCTGTTAACTTAGAACAAATTTCTTAGAGTTGCAGTTTCATTTCAGCAAACCAAAATGCATAGGCAAGTTATTTCGGTCAACCGAAATAAAGGACCAAATGAATCGACTCATCCAATTCTCACAGAACATTTTGGCACAAAGGAGGAAGGACTTTCGGTCGACCGAAACTAAAGAAAGAATTCTTCGGTCTACCAAAACAAGTATGAAAGCCAACCTTAAACCATTTTAGACGATCGAAACATAATGGTGTTTCAGTTCAGTCGACCGAACCTGCCCAGATTCGAATTTGAACGGCTATTTCCTCTCGGGCAGTGTGCACAACAACTATATTTTTGAATTAGTTGCATCAAATCTTTATAAATAGAGCTGGGGACTTCAGGATTTAATGTTGCTACCATTGAGAAACATTATATAGCATCTAAAGAGCTTTTGTTCTTCATTCATATCATACTCTCTTATCCCATATCATTTATAAAGTATTGAGCTTCAATCTATTCATACATATATTCTAGAGTGAGCTGAAAGTTGTGAGCTAATATTTGCATATCAATCTTTGATAGATATATTTGTATGCAACAAATTTGATCTTCAATTTGTAAGGGCTGGTGTGGCCCAAGGAAGAAGAAGCAAGCTAACTTCATATTTGTAAGGGTTGGTGTAACCCGAAGAAAGACTAAGAGAGGTTGTCTCTTAGCAAAGAGAAGCAAGGAGTTTGTTCTAATCAAGGTTTGCTCTCCACCCGTAAGGAGGTGCCGTAGTGATTAGGAAGTCTCAAGAGGGATCTTGAGCCGAGGAATAGGAGTTTTCGAACCTCGCTAAAATCGCTGTGTGAATGTTTGCAAATCTCTCTTCCCTTATCTCCTTTACATTTATGCTATTATTTACTTATGCCTATATATTGATTATTGCATAAATGTTATAAAGTGTGTGTTAGAATTGTAAAACAATCAAAATCGAAAAATTGGCCATTGTTTGGCATAGACTCTATTCACCCCCCTCTAGAGTCAATACTTGAGCAACAATTGGTATCAGAGCCTAACTCTAATTAAAAAGACTTAACCATCTTAGAGTATGATCATGGCCAACAATGGCATATTCATACACCTAGAAGTACAATGTATTGATAGACCTCCAATTTTTTATGGAACCAACTATAGCTATTGGAAAAGTATAATGATAGACTTTCTTCAATTCATAGACTATAGAATTTCGCTTGCCATAGTTAATGGACCATTCATTCCTATGAAAGAAGTAGAAAAGACAATGGTTCCTAAGGAAGAGAAAAAATGGGATGCAAATGACCATAGATTAATTCAATGCAATGCTAAATGCATAAATAATCTTTCTTGTGCATTGAACAAAAATGAGTTCAATAGAATTGCAAATTGTAAAACGGCAAAAGAAATTTGGGACTCACTTGAGATATTCTATGGTAGTACTTGTAATGTTGAGGAATCAAATTTATGCATGCTTATCAATGAAAATGAATCTTGTAGCATAAATGACAATGGTTCAAATAATGAGATGAATTTTAGCTATACTAACATTACTAATCATGTGAATGATCTTAGTAGAACTTACTCATCTTCTTATAGTGAAGAAAATAAAGCAATTCAAAGGAATAGTGAAACTCTCCAAGCTTCTAGCAAAGAAGCAAATGACATCAAATATATGGTTGATCATCATGAAGATATTGCTCTTTGTCTCATAGCCGACAAAGATGAGGTAAACTCTAACCATCATGCATTTGATTTAGATATTTCGTATGATAAATTAGTTGATACACATAATGAATTACATGATGCTTTTAAAGATCTATATAAGATACTAGAGAAAGAAATTTCTAAGAATGCCATTCTTAAGAAAGAAAACATTTATCTCTCAATTGAGCTCTCAAGAGTCAAAAATGGAAATGAATCTTTCAAAAAGGAAGAGAAGTGTGTATTATCTAAAGAGTCACCATTAATTGATAATGTCCCTAAAAATGATTCTTTAAATAAAATCATTGATGATCAAAATGACACTTTAGCTAAATTCACAAAAGGAAAGGAAAACCTAGGTACTATGCTTAGTGAGCAAAAAGTTATCTCTTTCAAAAATGAGATAGGATATGAACCTAATATCAAAGATGCATGGTTAATGAAAAAGAGAAAGTACTCAAATGATTCCTTTATCAAAATTTCTTTTCATTATTCTAAATGCAATTATTGTAGAAAGTTAAGATACAAAATTTACCATTGTCCATTTAGAAAGAAGAAAAGAATCAAGAAGATTTGGGTTCCAAAAGAAACTTTTGTGCCATTGCTTAAAACATATGGAACCAAGAAAATTTGGGTACCAAATGAAGATTTCCTAAGTTTACCTTGTAGGGTTGCTTAAAGGAATCTTCACTATCCAAGGAGAAATGGCTTCTTGATAATGGTTGTTCAATATGGGATGTAAGAAATGTTCCAAACTCTTCATTCTCAAAGCAAAGGAGCATTACAATTGGAACAACTACAAAAGCATGGTCATTGGTATACTTCATAGAAAATCTTTATTGCTTGACTCTTTTGGCATGTTAGAATCATCTATGATTAGTAAGTTGTTGCTAAATGAAAATAAATCATTAAGTTTTTGGTCATCATATATAAGGAGTTCTTGAATGAATTATGCTAGAAATGAAGACTATATTAATACGCTATTTATTATGGAATTCTTATTTTCATCCTCCAAGTACTCATTGTTCATGCAAACTGTTTTTAATGCATAGTTTATTGATTGAAAATAATTTTATTCATGCATTACATGCTTGAAATTGCATTTGAATTGCTACACTTAGAATTTGATAAAATTGTTTTAAAAGTGTAGGTCTCATGAAACATTACTTTCCAATAAGTTATTATTTTTTTTAAAATGTAAATTTGATTACGGAAAGAAATGTATCTTCCTTATAATTGTTGAATCCCTTAAGGATTTCAAATTTGGGCACTTTACTTGACTTTGCCCATTTAGAAAGAATCTCATTGTTATCTTTTGAATTTGATCATATAATGCACATGGAATTACATTGTGATCCATATATGAAATTATGACTTCCACTCAATTATCAGTCATTTAATATTGGTTCATTGGGTTGTATGTAGTCATAAGTATATATATTTATTGAAATGACAAATGCACTAGCATGCTATACACATTTAAAATTTAATCTTGTTTGAAGCATGTTAATAAAATAGAGTACCACATTTGTGCCTTATGCTCCCAAGAGGAACCTTAACTATGTGTACTAATTCACAAGGACCCTAAAATAATGGGGTACCTGATCGGTTGATCAACTATACATCAACCTTCGCAATAGCACGAATCATTGTAAAATAGGGCTATTGGTCGGGTAAGTCGAACCACTGGGACTGCGCTAGTCTTAAGGCAACCTAAGTATCTAGAGTTATTTAAGAATGATAAGGTGTAATAAGGAGTTGTTGATTGGTTTGTCACTAAGCTAGTAATTGAAGTGTGCATAAAATAAGAATGCTAGTAAATGTAAAGGAAGGAGATCTAGGTAGAGAGGGCTAGGGAAGTGAATCCACTACCTATCCATAAGCATGTTAATACATGATTTACTTGGGGAATAATATATACACATAACCATGAAATGCAACAACATAAAATTGCTACATTACCTTCAAGAATTTTTATGAAATCAATAGGCAAGAATAACTTATCAAAGTATTGCATGTTTTGGTTACCTAAACTAGATTGCAACCTTAGACATACTCACTAAGCATAGAGTTATCAAGCCCTTAATCACATAGTAGAAGCACATGACATTAGGAATCAAGAATAATCTATCAAAAGAGAACCCTAAGCTATAGACTATCAAATTTCCCAAGCATCATGCCAATAAAAACATTTCCATAAACTCATCTTCATTGTCACTATGAAAATGGAAGCAAAATAATCATAAGAGGAAACAATCTTAAGACAAGATCTTAAACTCAAAATGATCATTAATAGACATTGAAGCTCTTCACATCAAATAAAGCTCTAGTTCATGGAAAGGTCATATATATACATTACATCCCCAAATGTAAATCAAAAACAAGACATGCTTACAAGAAGGAGTTTCATCACCTCCCTAGAAGGGAGTTAGTTACCCATTGCCAAGCTAGAAGAAGGAAGAAGCTCCATCTTCATGGCCATTTTCGTGCAACCTCCTTGGAGCTTCAAGAACACCTCTTTTGCTCTCTTCTCTCTCCTCTAATCTTGTAAAAAATGTAGGATAGGAAGTGTGTGGCCTTTGGTAGCTTTTTATTCTCCAACAAAACCCTCTCTCTCCTCCAAGGAACACCTCCAACCACTTCATAAAAAAGGAAGATGGCATTGAGGAAACCAATGTGCAAGTGGCTGAAATTGAGCCATTTTCGAGTGCAATCTGCCTGATTTTCGAGCACTCGAAAAGTGGTCTCGAGCACTCTAAATTAGTGCAATGTGCAACATGCTCTTCTTGCTCAGCGCTGACCTACTTTGGTAAAACTGCTATAAATTTGTGCCCCAAACTCCAAATGATAGATGTTTGAAGATTTGGAGAGCTGATTCAGTGCTTTAAAAACTTCATGTTTTGATGAAGACCCAATTCTCAAGTCTGGTTGGTCAAAAATGGGGAGAAAGGCAGTACTTCAGTGCTGCCAGGCAGTTCTGCGCACCTCTGTTACGAAGATCATACTCTCTGCTCCGAACTCCGAATGATGAACCGCTTGAAGATTTGGAAAGCTGATTCAGATATATAAATCTTTCATGTTATGATGGAAGTCCAGTTCTTGAGTTTGCTAGGTCAAAAATGGCGACAAAAGTTAGGATCACTGCTGCCAGAAATTCAGAAATGGCATCCTTTTTGTTCAAAATTCCCCAAGGCATCATTTTTGCTTCCTTTTTGCACTTTAACCTGAAAATGCATAAAAACATGCAAATGGAGTTAATCTACATAAAATAATTAATAACTGGACTTTGTTAATGTAATTTAGGGCGCTTGAATATACAGTATTCAGCGCTTATCACACCCCCAAACTTACATTTTGCTAGTCCCTTAGCAAAACCAAAATGCAAAGCTCAATGGAATGAAAACATGGGAATACAATTACAAAAATATTCACCATGGCAAAGATAAACATAAACATAGCTCAAATACAACTTGAAACAGATAAGGAGCTGGAGACGGGATCATTGGGAAGACTACCTTGCATATATGAAGCATTGATACAAAAATTGGGAAAAAACATTTCAACATGCATGCATCAACATCATAGTCCATATAAATAATTCAATTGTCATCTCTTAAATGGAAATAACTCAAACTCCAGTGAAAGTGAATTGGATTCTCAACATGCGGCTTTTACTTTCTTTTCCAATTCCAAAGCATAAGTTTTTAAATCATTGAATTCCCCTTTAAATGAGGTCCCTAAGGCATGATTTTATTTTCAAGACAACTTTTGTTGCTTGTTGACAATTTATTGTAACTCAGAAGTGAAACATAAGATGGTTGTGCAATGCTGAAGTCCCTTAAGCTTTCTAACCAACCCTTGTAGCAAGCGTTAGGCCAACAGCTCCCAAACCAGATGGCTTTAGGGGGTTAAGTGTATAGACACTCCTCGGGCTTAATAGCTCAAGTTGGAAAGGCTACGAACTCCAACGAACCATGTTTATTACAATTTTTTTTGAATGACCGTGCAATGTTTAAGTCCCTTAAGCTTTCTAACCAACCCTTGTAGCAAGCGTTAGGCCAACAACTCCCAAACCAGACGGCTTTAGGGTGCTAAGTGTAGAGACACTCCTAGGGCTTAATAGCTCGAGTTGGAAAGGCTACGAACGTCAACTAGTCATTTTTTTTTTTTTTTTTTTTTTTTTTTTTTTTTTTTTTTTTTTTTTTTTAGATACATGCCAAAGGTATTCATCTATCAGGTTCATCAAATCAGATTAACTAGGCCAAGGTCAAGGTCAATCAAGTTGCATGCCTCACAGTTAAGTTTCCAATGTGCATCTGTGCATTGTGAAGCTTATAAGAGTGTAAATCCAGCAAGAATCTAATTGAGGCATTTATACAGACTACATTGTATTTGCATGATCACATCAAATTCAAATTTCGTTATTTTCAAAAATTTCTCAATTGCTTCTATACACAAGGTATTAAACATTTGCTTTGTCTCTGACAAGTTCCAAGTTACACTATCATTGCTTTACAAAAATATGATACCGAAACTATGCCAAGAATGCTTTGATGCACCCCCAAACTTAAACTACACAGTGTCCTCAATGTGGGACATGGATGTAAGTTAGAGACAAAAAAAAGACAACGAGTATAAAAAGGAACGACAATACCCAGGGGGAAGAAACGGCATCTTGAGACAAAAACCCCCAAACTTGAATTGGACTGCGCAACCTGGAGAGCAACATGAAGAACAAAAAGAAACAACCACAAACAGCATTAATAGCACCAGCATAAATACAGAAAAAGAATGTACCGAAAGTTAACAGAACAGAAAGAATTTGCATTGCAAAAAGAGTTTACATGATTACAAAAAAGAGCTGTACAGGGATCATGTCTACTAGAGCAACCTATACATAGCAAATTCTTACAGGTCAAAAGGAAAACAAAAGATACAAGAGAAAGAGGTACATATGAAACAAAAAGATAAGGTCCAACACTCGCAACAAGCTACGGTCCAGAGGGTAAACGGGCGAGGATGGAATGGAGGAGAGATTGAGTCTTACGCCGTTCAGCGGAGGCCAAACGACGTTCCTCAGTGGCGACACGGCGGTCTTCAGCAGCAAGACGACGATCTTCTTCAGCACGTGAAGAAGTCTCACACAGAGTTCGAGTGTACGCGGACAAAGAATTCTCAAAACGATCCAGTCGCTCATGAATACCGGCAAAGCTAGCCCGGATGAAAGCCTGGTCCTGGTGAGAGTCGACCGGAGGCTCTACCCTTGCAGCGGCTGTAGCGGTGAAAGCATCCTCAGAAGGAGGAGGAGGTGGAGCGTGGATGAACAGGGGGGCAGCAGGCTGAGGGGTACTAGAATGGCTAAGAACATTGATCCATCGGCGCTGGGTAAAAATTTTAATCTTTTCGCCTTTTGGTTCATGGGGAGGAACAATGAAACCCTTGTGCTGAAGGAGCCGAGTGATGAAAAACGGCAAAGGCAATTTCTGATTTTCAACTCGCGGAACCCGTGCATTATGAGCATCATGCCAAAACTTCATAAATGTGGTCCAAATGAGCTTTGGGATGGAGAACCATTGGCCTTGGTCCATGGCATATAAGGCTTGCAAAAGGAGGCCCCGACGCTCAGTGCTATGCACCAAAGGGCAGACATTGTGCTTGAAGACAGTGTCAATGAACCACAGGCGTTCCGGAAGATTGGTTTTGCGGATAAAAGACCGGGGCCTAGTAGGATCGTCAACAGTGCAAATGGCAGCGGCAATCTGCTCCACAGTTAATGTATCCGGCTCCTCATATAAAGGGAGATTCTCACGATTGACAATGTCATCGGGGCACTCAATGGGGCAACCAGAAACCTGAATGATGTCAGTCATAGTGAAAGCATAGGTGGTGCCATCAATGGATGTAGTGAGAGAAATGGGCGGCTCTTCAGGGCATTGGAGATTCTGATAGAAGAGGCACACTACACGGGGGTAGGCAACCCTGGCAAGGGGCGCGCAAATGTGCTGCAGACGCCGGTTAGTCAATTCGGCTACAGCCCACGAAGTTGTGGGTAGAATGTCAAAGGCATCCGTGAACGAAAATGAGAGTTCGTAGTTGAGTTGTTTGCGATCCCAAGGATCACGTGGTCGCTCACTAGCGACAGCACGGGCACCCGAAGAGGGTCTAGGAGGGTGAGAAAGACCGGCACGAGACATTTAGAGAGGTGGACTTGGTTGAGGAATTTCAGCGAATACCTGGCGTGCACCATAAAAGAGAGAATGTGAAGAGGAGTGGGATGGAGGATCAAAACCCAAAAATTTTGTGCACAACAAGGCTCTAGCATAGAGCAACATCAACAGCACCACAAAACCTCCTTAAAGGGATTTCCCATACTCCTCAATATGATCACAACAACTTAACTAAGAAAGTGAAAAGAAAAGATAGCAGAGGCATACCTTGAGTGAGAGTGTAGCCTAGAGCAAGAAGGACTCTATCCTAGGTGGGTGGGGTGGTGGTGATGGTGGGTTAAGGTGGTGTGGGGTTTGTGGCCGAGGGTGGTGGAAGAGGTGGGGAAGGAGAGTGGGGGCTTGGTTTGGCTTGCAGCCGAGAGGGGGAAGGTGGTTGGGTGGGGATTGGTTCGTGGTTGGGGTGAGGTGGTGTTTAAAAGAGGGGGGGCTTGGTTCGAGCACTCGAAGTTGGACTTCGAGTGCTCTAGAATGGGGCAGTGAGCTCGGTTGGTTTGGGTGGGAAAGCTCGGGCAATGGCGAGCACTCGAAGCTTAGCTTCGAGTGCTCTAGAAATTGGCAGAGATGGTTTGGTTTGGGGTGGTGTAGTGGGTTTGTTTTGTAATTGGTGTGGGTTGGGGTTGAGAGGGGGTTCGAGCATGGGAGGGTTGAAGTGGGTATGAGGGTTGGATGCCGAGATAGAGAGAGGTTTGGAGAAGTTGAGGAGGTTGGTTGCTGGAGGAAGAAAGGTGGTGCATGTATGCATGGGGCTTGCATGCATGCATGCACCTCCATGGTGGCTGAGAGGTGAGGTGGCTTGAGGGGGTGAGGTTTTGAGGTGGTTTGCATGCATGCATGCATGGAGCTTGCATGCATGCAAGGATGTCTTGGGTGGTGAAGGAGAGGTTGTTGGGATGGTTGGATGAGAGAGATGAGGATGGTTTGGTTAAAGTTGGTGGGGAGAAGGGGGAAACCGAGAGCATGGGAGTGGGAAGGTTGGCTGGTTGGTGTTGCTGGAGAGTGCATGGTGCACTCGGTAGGTGGTTGCATGGGAAGGGTTGTGGAGGCATGCATGGATGTCTTGGGGTTGGCTATTGAGAGAGAAAGAAGGTGGAGTTCGAGCACTCTAGAGAGGCTTGGCGAGTGCTCGAACTGAGAGCAGTGAGGTGGGTGTTTGGTGTAAGCAATGTCGAGCACTCTAAATGGTATTGCGAGTGCTCGAGTTGAGTGCAGTAGGTTCAGTGGTTTAATGCATGGACCGCGAGCACTCCAAATAGGAGCTTAGATTGCTCGAAATGAAGCCAGAGAGGTCGAGGAAAAATGCAAGGAAGCTCGAGCACTCCAAATTGGAGTTTGAGTGCTCGAAAGTGGGTCAGTAGGTGCAGAATGGTGTGGTTTAAAAGAGTTTGTGAGCTTGAGCAATCGGGGCTTGGGTTGGAGGATGAAGCTGGTTCTTGAAACCATTGAACCATGGAGGGACAGTGAGCATGCCAGTGAGCAAATGACTA
Organism: Cornus florida; assembly: GCF_030987335.1. Taxonomy (NCBI): domain Eukaryota; kingdom Viridiplantae; phylum Streptophyta; class Magnoliopsida; order Cornales; family Cornaceae; genus Cornus; species Cornus florida. Next base: position 27,321,031 of record NW_026775574.1, read on the forward strand.
CAGTGGCATGCCATGCAACATTGAGTCCGATGCATGCAAGGGGTTAAGGCATGCAAGAATTTCTACATGGAATTTGCATGCATGCATGAAGGCAATGCATGCACTGAGAGCTGAATGCAGGCAACATGATGCATGAATCCAATGCATGCAAGAAAACTGTGAACTGTAACCTTAAAAATTGGCGTTAGTATTATTATTAATAACAACAATAATAATAATAGTAAGTTGGCGTAAAATAATAAGTAATATTATTATTATTATTATTATTAATATTATTATTATTATTATTATTTTTTATTTTTATTATTATTATTATTATTATTATTATATATATATATTTTTTGATACGTTCATGTCAATGGAAGACTTTCCAAGCCTTGAAACATTGCAACATGATGCAAAATGGATGGAATTCGCCAAAATGAATATTTCAAGCATAGAGAATTTTTGAAAATTTGCATGTCAGTCCTAAATTCAAGCCGTGCATGGAAAATTTGAAACTTAGCACATTATTCCAATCCAATGCATGGATGGATAATTTGTCAAACTTTGCAACATCTTGCTAATGCATTGATCAAATTGGAAAAAAATTTCAAACTTTGCACTTCCCACAATGCATGGATGAGTTTAAGAACATTTCAATAATGCATTGAAGATGAGAGGCTATGCATGTGAGTGCCATGTCGGGAGTCCGAGAAAATTGCCTGATAGAGCCGGAAACTTCCGGGAATGAAAACAAGAGTTGAGAAGGTCTAAGAAGCCAGTCTAAAAAATGTGGAACACAAGTTAAGATAATTCCAGAGAAAGTTAAATTTTGGCATTTCTACACCGTTTCCCAGAAAATTTGCAAGGCACGAGCAATTTCAAAGAAAAGGAAGCTTGGGAATTGAAAGAATTTCTTCCCTTGAGTTGCTAAATTTAATGTCGATAGCTAGACAAAGCTAGAGCAGGCACTAATCCTCATAAATTGGATCCGTCAAGAGGACTTCCTCAACTTTTCGGGTTAGAATTGTGCCGTCAATGCAAGGCTTAAGCCTTTGGCCATTTACCTTGAAGAGTGATCCACTTGCAGGATCATGAAGTTCGATTGCTCTATGAGGAAAGACGGTAGTGACAATGTATGGACCATCCTATCTTGACCGGAGTTTACCAGGAAAGAGTTTCAAGCGGGAATTGAAAAGCCAGACCTTTTGTCTCGGGGCAAAAGACTTTTTGACGATATGTTTGTCATGAAAAGCTTTAGTCTTTGCCTTGTAAATTTTTGCGCTTTCATACGCGTCATTACGCAATTCCTCAAGTTCATTTAATTGCAACGCACGATTAGAGCCGGCTTGTTTGAGATCAAAATTGAACCTTTTTATGGCCCAATAAGCACGGTGCTCTAATTCTACCGGGAGATGACATGCTTTGCCAAAGACAAGTCGATATGGTGACATGTCAATGGGTGTCTTATAAGCTGTCCGGTAAGCCCAAAGCGCATCGTTTAGCCTTACGGACCAATCTTTGCGGTCCGGTCTAACCGTTTTTTCCAAAATGTGTTTAATCTCCCGGTTAGAAATCTCTACTTGACCACTCGTTTGAGGGTGGTAAGGTGTAGCAACCTTATGCATGACGGAATACCTAGCAAGGACGGATTTTAGATAACGATTTCGGAAATGAGATCCGCCATCACTAATGATTGCTCGGGGCGTACCAAAACGACTAAAGATGTGAGACTAAATGAAATGGATCACGACTTTATGATCATCGGTTTTGGTAGCCTCAGCTTCAACCCATTTAGACACATAATCCACCGCTACAGGGATGTACTCATAGCTATAAGAAGATGGAAATGGTCCCATGAAGTCAATCCCCCACACATCAAAAATTTCAACAATTAAAATGTTGGTGAGGGGCATCATGTCTCTTCGGGACATGGATCCAAGTTTTTGACATCGTTCACACGATTTGCAAAAATTGTATGCATCCCGAAACAAGGTAGGCCAAAAGAACCCGCTTTGAAGAACTTTGTTAGCGGTCTTTTTGGCACTAAAATGGCCGCCATAAGCAAGAGTATGGCAAAAATTTAGAATGCTTGTGGCCTCGGTTTCAGGAATGCATCGCCGTATGATTTGGTCCGGGCAATACTTGAATAGTTCCGGATCTTCCCAAAAGAAATGCTTGACTTGGGAGAAAAATTGGTCCCTCTCTTGTTTGGACCAATGAGCTAGAATTTTGCCAACCGCAAGATAATTGACAATATCCGCAAACCATGGAAGAGTAGAATGTGAAACTTGAAGAAGTTGCTCATCCGGAAAGGAATCACGGATGGCTGCGAATTCTGAAGATTTCTCAATAAGTAAGCGAGAGAGATGATCGGCGACAACATTGTCGGTCCCTTTTTTGTCTCGGATGTCAATGTCAAACTCTTGAAGTAAGAGGATCCATCGAATTAAACGGGGTTTTGTCTCTTTTTTCGCTAACAAATGCCTAAGAGTGGCATGATCTGAAAAGACGATGACCTTGGAGCCAAGAAGATAAGAACGAAATTTATCCAAGGCGTACACCACAGCTAGCAATTCTTTTTCAGTGGTGGTGTAGTTCAATTGGGCATCGCAGAGAGTTTTGCTAGCATAATAAATGACATGCGAAAGTTTATCCACACGTTGGCCCAAAACCGCCCCTAATGCATAGTCGGATGCATCACACATGATCTCAAAGGGAAGAGACCAATTAGGGGGTTTCATGATTGGGGCGGAGGAGAGGAGAATGCGAAGTTTGATGAAAGCTTCCATGCAAGCGTCATCAAAATTGAACAGAACATCCTTGGCTAAGAGATTACACAAGGGCCGTGAGATTTTGCTAAAATCTTTGATGAAGCGACGATAGAATCCGGCATGGCCAAGAAAAGAACGGATTTGACGGACGGAATTCGGAGGAGGAAGATTAGAGATTAACTCAACTTTTGCCTTGTTTACCTCGATTCCCCGCTTAGAAATGACATGTCCTAAAACAATGCCTTCTTGGACCATGAAGTGGCTTTTCTCCCAACTTAGAATGAGATTCGTCTCTTTGCATCTTTAGAGCACAAGAGATAAATTTTTGAGACACGAGTCAAAGGAGGAGCCAAATACGGAAAAATCGTCTATGAAAACTTCCAAGAACCTTTCAACCATATCGGAGAATATGGACATCATGCACCTTTGGAACGTTGTCGGTGCATTGCATAGACCAAAAGGCATGCGTCGATAGGCAAAAGTACCAAAGGGACATGTGAATGTTGTTTTCTCTTGATCTTGGGGGGCGATTGCCACTTGGTTATAGCCGGAATAACCATCAAGAAAATAATAGAAGCTTTGGCCGGCTAACCTTTCTAGGATTTGATCAATAAATGGGAGTGGGAAATGATCCTTCCTAGTTGATGAATTGAGTTTCCGATAGTCAATGCACACACGCCACCCGGTGGTGGTTCGTTGTGGCACGAGCTCACCCGCTGAATTTTCAACAACGGTGAGCCCGGATTTCTTGGGGACAACTTGTGTGGGGCTCACCCACTTGCTATCAAAGATAGGATAGATGATTCCCGCATTTAGCAATTTGATCACCTCTTTCATGACTACTTCCTTCATATTTGGATTTAACCGACGCTGGACCTCTCTAGTAGGGTTTGCGTCATCCTCCATATGAATGCGGTGCATACAAATGGAGGGGTCAATTCCTTTCAAATCTGCCACTGTCCAACCAATAGCTTCTTTATGCTCTTGGAGCACCGCTAAAAGGTTGGTCTCTTGGTCTTTTTGAAGGTCCGAGGCAATAATGACCGGAAGGGTTTGCTTTGGACCAAGGAACACATACTTGAGATGGGCCGGGAGCGGCTTAAGCTCAAGTTGTGGCGGATATAACAATGATGGGACCGGAGCAGTGGTGGAAAGTTGGGGAAGTGGTTCTTTTAGAATTTTTCAAGGAGGTACATCCATGATAGCACTAATATCAAGCAAGGAATTGACTTCTTGAATGGCTTGATCAACATCAAAGTTTGAGAAGTCAAAATGGGACATGCAAGTTTCAAGAGGATCTTTGCTTAGAATGAAGGGGAGAGATTCTTTAACCACTTCATCAATGACATCTACAAGAAAACAATCATCCTCATTGGAGGGATGTTGAGTTGCATGAAAGATGTGGAGTTTGACTTGCATGTTTCCAACAGCAATGTCCATCACCTCGGTTCGGCAATTAATTGATGCATTAGCCGTGGCTAAAAATGGCCTACCAAGGATCACGGGAATGTGCTTTTTTAGGTCATGGACCGGTTCCGTATCAAGAACCACAAAATCTACCGGGAAGTAGAATTTGTCCACTTTGATGATAACGTCCTCGAGAATACCTCGTGGATGCTTGACCGTCCTATCGGCAAGTTGCAAAACCACGGAAGTCGGCTTAAGATCTCCCAAACCAAGTTGTAGGTAGACTGAATATGGAATTAAATTCACACTAGCTCCTAAGTCAAGGAGGGCCCTTTCGATTTTGCTGTCACCAATGACGCAAGAGATTGTGGGGGCACCCGGATCCTTATACTTCGGAGGAGTGCTGTGCTGAATGATAGCACTAACATTTTCAGTCAACCTTACCTTTTTTGGCAAATGATTTTTAGAAGTGCGCTTTTGAGTGCACAAATCTTTGAGAAATTTTGCATAGGGAGGGATTTGTTTGATAGCATCCAAGAGGGGCAAGTTAATCTTCACTTGCTTGAAAACTTCCCACATGTCTTGAATTTTACAATTCTTGTTCCCAAAATGTGTCGACTCTTGAAGACGTTGAGGAAACGGAGCTTTTGGCTCATAAGTAGCTTCCACATTTGGGGTGACATGTGTGGGATTTCCGTGAATGGTATTTGGACAAGAATTTGGATTAGAAGAGCTTGAATTTGGATTTTTCAAAGGAGAAACTTCCTCACTTTTGTCTCCATCGACCTTGTTGTCAACCACTCTACCACTCCGAAGGGTGGTGATAGCTTGAACTTGTTCATGAGTCGGCCCACTCGGAGGAGGGGTTTCGTCAATCACATGCATTCCTCTAGGATTTTCAAAAGGTTGAGAGGGAAGCTTGCCCTTGTCCTTTTAAAGCAATTGATTCACCGAGTTAGCTATTTGGCCCACTTGATTTTCCAGATTAGCTATGGATTGAGTATGAGAATGAACCATTTGGAGAGTAGGCTGCAAGGATGTCAAGAGTTGCTTGTTGGCATCCATTATTTGCTTATTTAATGATTCCATCATTTGCTTGTTTGCAGCTACTATCTCGTCAGTCGGACACACAGGAGGTTGATTGGAGACATTTGGATTGTAAGGAGGATGGTAGCTTGAAGAGGCTTGGAAAGGTCTACCTTGATATTGAGAAGAGGGCTGATTTTGCCGCCCTTGGTTTTGGAATTGGGAATTTTGTGGGGCTTGTTGCCGCCACGAGAAATTCGGATGATCTCGCCAACCCGGATTGTAGGTGTTGGAATATGGATTATTCCCGGGCCGCGAGAACATGGCATTAGCTTGCTCTTGGTTGGGGTTGGGAAATTGCTCCGGTGTGGGGCAATCTTCCGAGAGATGGAATGGACTAGTACATGAAGCACAAACTGAACTTGCCGAATTTTGAGACAATGAAGGAGGAAGATGTGGTGCCATCAATTGGTAGAATTTATGAGCGATGACATCCACTTGAGATCCTCCCTTATTGATTTTGGTTGACAAGGGTTGGTGTTGTTTGGAGTGGTTGCGGTCGGAGCCCTACGAGAATTGTGTTGAAGTGAATTTTCACTCAAATTCTCAAGTAAGGTCCAAGCCTCATCCGCATTCTTGGACATGAACATCCCACCACAAGAAGAATCAACCATGAATCTATGGGTTTCGGTCAAGCCAGCATAGAAAGCTTGCACTAATTGCCATTTTGGGATCAAATGATAAGGACATTTTCGAAGAAGATCTTGTAGCCTTTCCCAAGTCTCGTGGAGTTGTTCTCCATCAACTTGAGAAAAACTTAGAATGGAACGCCTCATTTGGTTGGTTTTACTCACCGGATAATACTTCTTAAGAAATTCTTGTTGCAATTGAGCCCAAGAAGTAATAGAGTTGGGAGCGAGGGAGTTCAACCAATATTTTGCCCTATCCTTTAGGGAGAATGGGAAAAGATGGAGATGAAGTGCATTGTCCGGAAAACCTCTCAACCGGATGGTCGAACAGATTTCAAGGAATTCATTAAGATGCTTATATGGATCTTCATTATCAAAGCCATGAAATGATGGAAGCATTTGAATGGTACTAGACTTGATCTCATATTGAGCTGCATCGATGTTTGGCATCACTATACAAGAAGGAGAAGCATAGGTGGTAGGAATGAAATGATCTCTAAGAGTCATTGGTTCTACATTAGGAATTTCAGCCCTTTCATTCCCCGGATTTCCTACGTTATCCCCCATTGTATTGAATTCAGTTTCAAGATCCTTTGTAAGAGTGGGTTCCCTAAGGTTCCGTCTAAGAGTTCTTTCAAGTGAATTTATCAATAGGCGAGTCAAGTGTGGGTAGAGAGAGTGACCTACGGCCAAACATCAACAACAAAGCATATATTCAACAACACAATTCATCATCAATACTCCACATACGATGTTCCCTTTCTCCTCAATTATCAAGACAGAAAATAAATGGCCACGACAAGGACCGATGCTTGTACACGAAATTAAACAAGATAATAGCCTCTACAAGGGCTTCACAACTAAATTAACTACTTCTAAAATTAACACATGTACGATATTCACAATTCAAAACTAGAAGTCACAAGACTTACCTGGGGTCCTCTAGACTTACAATTTGCTAGCAATCCCACGGCGAGCTTCGAGTCCCTAGAATCTTACAACACAAAGATGATCAAAACACACAAGGAATATTCACAAGACACAATATGCACAATCAAACTAAATTTAACCCTAAACTTTGGTTGCTAAACCATTTGCAAGTCCCCGGCAACGGCGCCAAAAATTGATCGGTTAATCAACTATACATCAACCTTCGCAATAGCACGAATCATTGTAAAATAGGGCTATTGGTCGGGTAAGTCGAACCACTGGGACTGCGCTAGTCTTAAGGCAACCTAAGTATCTAGAGTTATTTAAGAATGATAAGGTGTAATAAGGAGTTGTTGATTGGTTTGTCACTAAGCTAGTAATTGAAATGTGCATAAAACAAGAATGCTAGTAAATGTAAAGGAAGGAGATCTAGGTAGAGAGGGCTAGGGAAGTGAATCCACTACCTATCCATAAGCATGTTAATACATGATTTACTTGGGGAATAATATATACACATAACCATGAAATGCAACAACATAAAATTACTACATTACCTTCAAGAATTTTTATGAAATCAATAGGCAAGAATAACTTATCAAAGTATTGCATGTTTTGGTTACCTAAACTAGATTGCAACCTTAGACATACTCACTAAGCATAGAGTTATCAAGCCCTTAATCACATAGTAGAAGCACATGACATTAGGAATCAAGAATAATCTATCAAAAGAGAACCCTAAGCTATAGACTATCAAATTTCCCAAGCATCATGCCAATAAAAACATTTCCATAAACTCATCTTCATTGTCACTATGAAAATGGAAGCAAAATAATCATAAGAGGAAACAATCTTAAGACAAGATCTTAAACTCAAAATGATCATTAATAGACATTGAAGCTCTTCACATCAAATAAAGCTCTAGTTCATGGAAAGGTCATATATATACATTACATCCCCAAATGTAAATCAAAAACAAGACATGCTTACAAGAAGGAGTTTCATCACCTCCCTAGAAGGGAGTTAGTTACCCATTGCCAAGCTAGAAGAAGGAAGAAGCTCCATCTTCATGGCCATTTTCGTGCAACCTCCTTGGAGCTTCAAGAACACCTCTTTTGCTCTCTTCTCTCTCCTCTAATCTTGTAAAAAATGTAGGATAGGAAGTGTGTGGCCTTTGGTAGCTTTTTATTCTCCAACAAAACCCTCTCTCTCCTCCAAGGAACACCTCCAACCACTTCATAAAGAAGGAAGATGGCATTGAGGAAACCAATGTGCAAGTGGCTGAAATTGAGCCATTTCCGAGTGCAATCTGCCTGATTTTTGAGCACTCGAAAAGTGGTCTCGAGCACTCTAAATTAGTGCAATGTGCAACATGCTCTTCTTGCTCAACGCTAACCTACTTTGGTAAAACTGCTATAAATTTGTACCCCGAACTCCGAATGATGATCTGTTTGAAGATTTGGAGAGCTGATTCAGTGCTTTAAAAACTTCATGTTTTGATGAAGACCCAATTCTCAAGTCTGGTTGGTCGAAAATGGGGAGAAAGGCAGTATTTCAGTGCTGCCAGGCAGTTCTGCGCACCTCTGTTACAAAGATCATAACTCTCTGCTCCAAACTCCGAATGATGAACCGCTTGAAGATTTGGAAAGCTGATTCAGAGATCTAAATCTTTCATGTTATGATGGAAGTCCAGTTCTTGAGTTTGCTAGGTCAAAAATGGCGACAAAAGTCAGGATCACTGCTGCCAGAAATTCAGAAATGGCATCCTTTTTGTTCAAAATTCCCCAAGGCATCATTTTTGCTTCCTTTTTGCACTTTAACCTGAAAATGCATAAAAACATGCAAATGGAGTTAATCTACATAAAATAATTAATAACTGGACTTTGTTAATGTAATTTAGGGCGCTTGAATATACAGTATTCAGCGCTTATCAGTACCAAAGATTGTCACTTGAGTATGTTTTGTAGATTCAAAATCCATTTTACTCAAGAACAAGTGGATACACAAATATGGATGGCAAAAACACTTGAAAAGAAAATAAGTTATGAATTCCTCTCAACATCAAAATGATGAAGGGTGCACTATATTGTGATTTTCAATGCATCATTTACATTCTCTTGGCATCACTAGCACTTAATATGAAATTATTTGAACTAGAAAATAATTGAATCAAATCCGGAAAGTCAAGTTCTATTTCAATGAGGATATTAACTGGTTTTACATTCCTGTACAAACCGATTGACCGAAGCTAAAACCGAAATAGCTATTTCGACAGACCGAAACTCCAACCCGGCTGACCGAAATAAGCAAATCAAAATTGCTTCTGGGATGTAAACCGGCCGACCAATAGAGTCATTTCAGTCGACCGATGTGTGTGTAGCACCAGTAGTTGAAGGGCTTTATAATCTACATCATACTATGCATTGTGGGTCATTGTTGGTAATTAAGTTAGGATATGTTTTCAAGAGTTCAACCAATAAAATGCCTTGTATATATGTCCTTGTGCACATATGACTTTGAATTAAAGCAATAAGAATACTACATATTTTTGCATGAAATGATTTTTATCAAATGCATGACTTATTGACTTCATATCTAAAAAGTCTATTGAGGAAAAACCACCCGGACTTGAAATGCATAAATTTTGAACTAGACGTTTAAAATTATCAATTGCCTTATGCTCTTATAAACAAGCTCCTAGAACTCATTTTGAAAGGCTTAGTTATTTCTCAAGATTGAAGGTTTTTGACATTATTGATATATATGTGTTTTCAAAATCATTAATAAAAATATGTTGATTGCACTTGTATACTATTTTTGAATCAATATTTATTATTTATGCAAAGAAGTTTACCACTTGCATGCAAAATGAATTGAAATTAGCATGATGCGTAAACTTGAATTCTTCTAAAGGTTTAAAACTCCATAAGTGTCATGAAAATTAAATTTCATATATCTATTTGACACTTTAGTCTTGGGATTGTAATAGTCAAAGAATACTTTGTTCTAGCTTAAATGACTTATGTGATATCACAAGTGCTAAGTTATTTAATGTATCCATCTTGGGCACTCTAAAAATTCATGTGATATTCTTACAATCACTTTTTAAATAATGTGTCTAAAAGAGATATTGAGTTCATCCACATAAAGAGTCATGTAGCAAATCTCTTACCACATCTCTTAAAGAATACATTTTGGTATCAAGACCTTAATCTTTACATTATTGCTTTTTGCAATCTAGAATTTCATGAGATACCTTGACATCACATCTTAAGAAATATGAACAAGAGAAATATTGAGCTCATCCTCATGTATAATCATGTAGTCAATTATTTCTAATCATATATGTCAAAGAAAAGATGCTTTTGCATAATTGGAAATTTATTGCACATAACTTGAGCAGTGACACTACTTGTATATGCCTTATGTTTTACATGCCACATGTGATTTTTATCATTCAACCATATGCTTGTAAAATAGGATCTTTTGGTATAAAAGACTTAATTTATATATCATTGCTCTTAATGAGGTGTATCCATTAAATGATATATGATGCAAATAAAAGCACACTCATAAGGGGAGATTATTGATAATCTCTTATGAATGTTTATTGCATAACGTGTTATGCTTAATTGACTTATTTTGGAAATTGTCAAACATGCTACGAAATGACTTGTTGGTCATTATATTCACACTCATGAGTTTTCATGATTTTAATTAATTTTCCCTCATCCTTGAAAATATCAAATGGGAAAAATATATTAGGATTGAAGCACACTTAAATTCCTAAATTTACCTTACAAGGTTTTTGCCTTTTGGTTTATTCTAGTCCATACTTCATTTTTATTTTTGTTATGCTTTACTATGTATACTTTTGTATACTTTTGCCTATTTGAGTTTATGTTTCATCTTTGGTTTATGCTTTATGTATACTTTTATATATGCTATGAACCTTTATGATCTATTGAACTCATGCTATCAAGGAAATTGGTATCTTATGATATAATTGCTTATATGTTGCACTCCAAAGCATATTATAGTCATTACCACTATATTGCCAATTCTTGATACCATCACTTCACTATGCTTAATGATAAATGTTAAATGAAGTTGTCTAGGCCTCCCACCTTTTTGAGATGACAAAAGGGGAGATATATGTGTGATATGATTCAAATGTTTGATATTATATATATATCATTATCTCATTGTGCTTACATGTCAAATGAATGATATATATCTTTTAATGGAAGCATGTTGACAGGGGGAGATTTATAGAAATCTCTTAGAGCTTCAAATGATCTTGTATGCATATAAATGTCTAAAATTCATGAAGAATGTACAAGCATGCTATTTTATAATATTATGTTCATTAAATGTACTTTGATAGGGAGAGCATTTTTCAAATGCTACTCCACATGCATATGAACACATCAATGTTTTGTCATCATAAAAAAGGGGAAGATTGTTCACCTTAATGATTTCATCCAAGGACAATCTAGAGGGTTTGATGATAACAAACCATTAATGGTGTTTAAGGACTAATGTTTACATTGAGTGTTATATAGATTATTCATATTCAAAGGATGACCTCAATGAAGCACGGAAGATCATAAAGTCAATTGATAAGCGCTGAAAAGTGCGCATTTAAACCCCTTAAGCTTAGGTATTTTAGAACCTTTATCTATCTTATTTTCCCGCTTTAGATTGATTTTGTATTATTTTTATTTTCAGGTACTTATCCCCAAAATAAGCTAACTCAGCGAAATAAAAGCATAATTGAAGCAATCTTGAGATGAATCAAAGAAAGGAGCAAAGTAGGAGCAAAAGGAAGCAAGTGGTGGAAATTCAGCAAGTTCGATCGATCTCAGAAAATGTTTGATCGATCGAAAGTTCATCGATCTCAACATTTCAAGATGGATCCAAGCTCTTTTGTCCTTATCCAAAGATCCCACAAAGTTCAATCGATCTAACTTTCTTCCGATCGATCGAAAATATTCCATCTTATCCAGTTGTACGACCCTACTTACCACATTTGTCTCTTTCCCAAAAATATCTTCAAAATATCTCAGATTTGTCTTTATCCAAAAAGGCGCCGCCATAGAGGATTGATCCAGCTTAAGTTCGATAGATCTCAACCATGTTCGATCGATCTCACCATAAGTTCGATCGATCGAACTTCCCAAAGTGCAAGAAAATCCAATTTCCAGCTCATTAAAAGTTGTCTCATATCCAATCATTGGAAGAAATATTGGTGTACGAGCCTAGCTCATTGGGGGTGATATTTAACCTACCTATATAAGGAATATGAGCCATTCTTGACATATACTAGATACATACACTAGAGACACAATTTTCATATTCTTAGTGGGGAAGAAAAGAAAGGAGGAGGTTAGAGACACAAGCTTGGAGTTCTTCTATCAACCAAGAAGAGGAGCAATCTCTACTATGGAGTTAGCCCTTGAGGGTTGGAGGACACCATCCATGAGTGGCTAGACATCCTCTTGGGGCTAGAGTTAGCCCTAAGCATGCTTTCTATATCTTGATTTATGTATTTTTGAGGGGATTTGTATTGTGATACATGTTTTGACACTTATATATATATAGATTTTGTTTATTCAATGATTTGTGTGGTTTAATGCTTCCAATTGATCATTTCATTCTATCAATATGTTTATGTATGTTAGAATAGATATTTATGTGTTTGTCTCTATTTCTTGTATTATTGATGCATGTCTATGTGTATTAATGCTATAGATCTGGAGATTGTCAAGACATAATGCTTAATAGAATGCTCTTGTGGTTTTTTTGATGGTTCATACTCATTTCTTGATGGATTGTGCCTCTCCTTTAGTTTAATTAGTTTAATTTCATATCATTAGCTTAATTGTAGTGTAGTTGTAGTTTAGGTGTTAAATGGGAGAACAATACATGCTTATTGTTTGATGTTCCGTACTTATGAAAGCAAGTAGCATATATCTCTAACCTTGTGATATGCTTGGATTGTGAACTTAAAGAAAGGATTAATGGCTTAGTAGTGGCAACTTATAGATGTAAAACTTGACCATAGCTCAACACCACTATCTTTTGGTTCAAGCTTTAGTGGGCCGCGATAGACACACCAAGTTTTTGGCGCCGTTGCTGGGGATTAATTGAAGGCAACGTCGTATTTGTGGAATCAATTAGGAATTAGTACTCTTTTGATCGTGTCTTTACTTTATTTTCATTTTCATTTTGGTTACTTATTGTGTTGGTTCTTGTTTAACTAGGTGCATTGAGCTAGAAGGTGAGCAAAGGAGCATTCCAAACAAAGAGCTGTGCAAAAGCAAGGAATAAGCTAAAATCTAAAAATTTGCAAGGCTAAAAATTGAAAATTGAATTGAAGTGCTTAAGGACCCTTTGTGAGCTCTTTCTTAACTTAATCTTTAGTTAAATCGTCGGCCCACGTGGAGGCTTGTAGTTTAATTCTTAGATAAATCGTGACCCCACGTGGGGGCAATTTTATTATTTTTTGCATATTGTTGATAGCATGGGAGTATGGGATCATTGTATGTAGAGGAAGTTTGTTGATTGTCGATTTGTTGCGAAGGTGAAGTGATTGTTCATTACTTGTTGCTTGTTGTGTTTTGTTGTGCATGCATGGTCGTAGATCATTGAAACCTACTATTGTCCCTCTTAATTTTCATCTTGAATCCGTTGTTCGAAACCCTAGGGGAAGAGGAATTCTAGTCAATTCATTTCATCAATGGAAGGACATAATGAGGACCATGTGGAGGACCTTGGTCACATAAACCAACAAGGCATCCTCCACCCCAATGTGCATCATGATAACATGCAAGTACCATTAGGCATGCCGAGGCCATTCATTCACCCACCACAACAAAAAAGCCAAGTTCCATTAGGAATGCCAAGGCTAATCTATGCTTCACAACCTCCCATCATTCAAGGCAATCAAGGTGCCCATGTTGCATCCCTAATTGCTAATCCTCCCCTTGCTTTAAGAGATCACTATATGCCTAATGAATACAATGCACCCATATGCATTCAATTGCCACCATTTAGAGCACACCACTATGAGATCAAATCATAAACTATTCAAATGCTTCCTAACTATCATGGACTTCCAAGTGAAGAACCTTATAAGCATTTGGATGAGTTTCTTGAAGTATGTTCCACCATGAGATACACGGACATGCCGGAAGAGGTCTTAAGGCTTAAAATTTTTCCATTCACCCTTAAAGACAAGGCAAAATATTGGTTTAACAATCTTAGGCCTTTTTCAATAACTTCTTGGGCATAAATGCAACAAGAGTTCTTGAAGAAGTACTATCTAGTTTCTAAGACCAATGTCATGAGAACCTCCATTCGAGAGTTTTCACACGGGGATGGGGAAATGTTCCATGAGGCATGGGAAAGATTCAATGAATTACTTAGGAAGTATCCACATCATGACATGCCCAAATGGCAATTAGTTCAATATTTCATTGAGAGCTTATTGGACAATTATAAGGGCATGGTTGATGCTTCCATGGGTGGCTCTTACATTGATAGGCATGAGGATGACGTGTGGCGTCTTTATGAGAGCATGAGTGAAAATTCTTTTCATCAAACTTTATCTTCTAAGAATTGTAGGAATTTAAGTGGAATGAAGAGTATTGGCTTACATCAAGTTGACCATTCTGATGAAATAGCCACCGAGATGAAATCCTTATCTCAAAGGTTTGATGAATTCTTGATCAACCAAAACTTGGCAAATCAAGTATTTTCCATCCCCAACCACTCCCATCATGCATCCAATGAGACATGTATGACTTGTTCAAGTGTTTTACATTCTACTTCTAATTGTCCTCATAGACATGTGCAAAGTGAGCATCATGAACTAGTCAATGCAGCTTTTGTTAATCAAGGGAACAATCCTTATGGCAATCATTATAATCCTAGTTGGAGGAATCACCCGAACTTCTCTTGGAGAAACCAAGGGGAAGGCTTAAACCCTCCCCAATGTGGTTTCCAAGGGAAGTATGTTTAGGTTCCCAAGGTTTTAGATCATCATTTCAATCACAAGGAAATCAATTTTCTAATTCTCATTTTCCTAATCAACCATCATATTCTTAAGGAAATGCCAGGAGTCCCGCTGTTTGAAGAGAAAGTTTTGACCACTTTAGGCACTCTAGAGGCGAACACTCAATTGCTTCATTCTCATTCTCAATCCATTGCTAAGCTAGAAACCCAAGTAGGGCAAATAGCTAGTACTTTAAATGCTAGAGAGAAAGAGAAAATGCCTTTGAATGCCCCACAAAAGCAACAATGTGTTATGGAGACTCATTCCTCATCGGAAGGTCACACAATAGAGCATGTCAATGTGGTGACAACCTTGAAAAGTGGGAAGATTATGGACATGTCGTGACCCAGGTTTTGATTCAACCCAGAGCAACAGTGATGAACCAAAGATTGACTCGATAACGGATCCAGATGCGGAAGCAAAAAAGAAGACAATGGTCTTCCAAGGCATAACACACCTCTAAGACACTAAGATGACCCTCCATGAGTCCAAAGAACTCAAAGGAAATCAAAATGTGGGAGCAGAGGATAAACCTAGGTCTCTAGAGATACGAACCACCCCTAGGACACCAAAGTGACTTTCCATGAAGTCACGGAACTCAAAGAAATAACCGAAAGCGGAGACTAGGATGAGAAGGTCAAATTATACCTTATGGCACTAATGACACCCAAGAGGACAATATTTAGTTGAAACTAGATCACGTACGCCATTAAATGGCTTAAACAAGATGTACAAGGTCAAGTGGGAGCGAATGAAATAAGGTTAACCTGTCTAGGCAACAAACTAAACAAACTCACAAGGCAGCTACATTTCGGTCGACCAAAATGGAGCATCGGTCTGCCGAAATGAGCCAGGAAAAAAGTGAAGAAAGAGCTCCCAGTTCAGTCGACCGAAGTAACAAACTGATCGATCGGTTTGAGGCTCGAGATAAAAGAATGAGTTTCGGTCAACCAATGTAGAGAACCGGTCGACCGAAATAAGCCTCGATGGTAAAAATGGCTATTGGAGTTGGAGTTTTTGATGAACCATTGAAATCCAAAGGGGATCGGTCAACCAAAACAAGCCACTGGTCGACCGAAACAGGTCAAAAATGTACATATGAACCTGTTATGCACTTGAAATGGAGAAAAGACTCTAAGTCTTATTTAAAACCCCCATGGCATGATCAAACTGAAATATATGCAAGTGTGTGATGATGTGAACATACACGCAAGTGTAATATGGCATTTTAAACATGTTACAATAGCTTACGGCCTCATTACATCACATTTACAAGATTTGACAGGCCAAACCTCAAAGTTAGGAAAAATTACATTTTTAAAGTAAAGGTGGTGCCATATGAGTACAAGTGCAAATATAAACATGCTTGGCCCTTGGCCTCATGTCATACATGTTGAATACAATGAAAGGAGTGTACCTATATTCATATTACACAAATCGAATCAAAGAATACTAGTTTGATACCTAAGGCTACCAAATGACATCTCATGCTAACACTTGCATGAAATGGAAACTCAAAGCTATAAGCCATCCCAATGAACGACAAGCATCACGAACCAAGTCTTCGTACCTGAACAAATCCCCCAGTAACTTCGGGGTGAGTAAACAAGTTTACTCATAGAGAATGAGCATGCATCGACTCGATTTTTTTAGAGATTTTTAGACTATCATGGAACTGTTCAAAATGGTCATACCACCTAACGTTTTTGTCAAAATGAGACTCAGGGAGCATCCTAAGCTACCCTAGAGTACTAATAACAAGAATCATGATACATATACATGTATGAAACAAATCAAGATTGGGATAATCCAAGGAACACGGTAAGAAAGATGCTCGAATATGAGCTAACAAGGATTACTGATGAGCGCTGAAAAGTGCGTATTTAAACCTCTTAAGCTTAGGCATTCTAGTACCTTTATTTATCTTACTTTAACATTTTAGATTGATTTCGTATTATTTCCATTTTTAGGCACTTTTCCCGAAAATAAGTTAACTTAGCCAAATAAGAGCTTAATTGAAGCAATTCTGGGATTAAACGAAGAAAGGAGCAAAGTGGAGAAAGAAAGAAGCAAATGAAGCCAAAGGTGGAAAGCAGTAAAGTTCGATCGATCCAACTTAAAGGTTCGATCAATCGAACACTGATCGATCTCAGCACTTCAAGATAGATCCAAACCTTGACCCAAAGCAGGAAGTCCAAAGTTCGATCGATCTAACACCACCCTTCGATCGATCGAACACTTTTGTCCTTATTCAAACGATTGATCCTATCCACAGCTGTACCACCCACTAACCACTTTTGTCCTTTCACCAAAAATATCCCCCAAAATATCTCAAATTTTTCTTTTCCCAAAAAGCTCAACCAGTTGGATCGATCCAGCCTAAGTTCGATGGATCTCAGCTAGTTCGATCGATCCAAGTCCAAGGTTCGATCGATCAAACTTCCTTTAGTGCGAAAAGTTTAAATTCCAGCTTATTGAAAGTTGTCCTTTATCCAATCATTGAGGAATATTATGTGCACGACCCCAGCTCATTTTGTGTGTCATTTAACCTATTTATAAAAGGAATATGATGCACTTTTTGAGGAGCTTCTTAGAGAATTAGAGAGACAACCTTAGAGGAAAGTTTAGAGGAGGAGGAGGCTAGAGACACCATTGGAGACTCTTCATCAATCAAGGAACAAATCTCTTCCATGGAGTTAGCCCTTGAGGGTTGGAACAACATCACTATGAGTGGCTAGACATCCTCCTGGGGCTAGAGTTAGCCCCAAGCATGCTTTCTATATCTTAATCTTGTGTATTATTGAGGGATTAGTGTTTTAATTAATGTTTTGACACTTTGATATATATAGATCTTGTTTATTCAATGATTAATGTGGTCTAATGCTTCTAATTGATCATTTCATTCTATACATATGTCTATGTATGCTAGAGTAGATGATCATGTGTTTGCCTCTATTTCTTATGCTATTGATGCATGTCTATGTGTATTAATGCTATAGATTTAGAGATTGTCAAAACATTGTGCTTAAAAGAATGCTCTTGTGATTTTCTAGATGGTTCATACTTATTCCTTGATGGATTATGCCTCTCCCCTAATTTATTTTCATGCTAGTAATGTAGATATAGTGTAGTGTTAAATAGAAGGACAATCTATATTAGTTGTTTGATGTTTCATGCTTTTGAATGCAAGTAGCATATGTCTCTAACCTTGTGGTGTATTTGGCTTATGAGCTTAATGAAATGATTAATGACTTGCTAGATATGTTGTGTTTTTCACATGCTATTTAGATAATATATACTTAATTGCTAAATATATTGTACTTTTCACATGTTGATTAGACAATGTATGCTTAATTGGTCACCCTTGGTAATTGAATCAACCAAACACACACACATACACCAATATTGCAACACACATTACCCTTATTAGTCACTAGTTAGAAGTGTAGAAAAACATTGCTTGATGGTGACCTCTAAACCCCAAGATTTCTCTCTCTCTTACTTACTCTTTGTTGTATTCAATTATTTAGTTTAATTTAGTTGCTCTCTAGTTTAATCAACCAACCAACCATTTGTTTGATCACTCGACATACTAACCCTAATTGCGATTCCACAACTAAGTACGACTCCAATCCCTTGGGACGATCCCTACTCGCCCTAACTATATTTTTAGTGAAGGTAGTAGTGGCTTTTATAAATGTAAAACTCTTGGCCCTCGCCTTAATACACTCTCTTAAGCTTATGGTAGCGCGACGACCATAGTTTTTGGCGCCGTTGCTGGGGATTGATTGATTTGATTAGGCAACGTCGTATTTGTGGAATTAATTAGGAATTAGTACTCTTTTGACCGTGTCTTTACTTTGTTTTTATTTTTCTTTAGATTACTTATTGTGTTTGTTCATCCTTGACAAGGAGCATTGAACTAGGAGGCAAGCAAAGGAGCCACCAAGCAAAGGAGCTAAGCAAGCAAGGAAAAAAGCTAAAAATTAAAAAAAAAAAATTGCTAAGCTAAGCTATAAATTTGAAGTTGAAGTGCTAAAGGACCTTTGTGAGACTTTCTTACTCAATCCCTTAGTCAAATTGTCGGCCCACGTGGAGGCTAGTTTTTAATTTCTTAGATAAATCGTGAGCCCGCGTGGAGGCAATTTACTTTTCTTTGCATTGTTATCAAAGCATGGGAGTATGGGAACATTGTATGTGGAGGAAGTTTGTTGATTGTTGATTTGTTGCGAAAGAGGAGTGCTTTCTTGTTTTGTGGTGATTTGTATGTCATTTGTAGCCTTGTATAGACCTTGTCATATCATACAGTCTAGGCATTCACATGGAAAATCTAGAGGGTAATCTTTGCCACTTAGGTGCACATTTCATGCAAAACCTACCTCTTAATCAACATGGCCCCGGAGTTCAAGCTCCAATTCCTCCAATGGTCCTTCGTGATCATTACAGTCTTCATGCATACCATGTGACGACCCTGATTTTTTAGGCCAGCGTGTCCTATGATGAACCGAAGATTGACCCGATAACGGATCTGAATGCGGAAGTGAAAACAGAAAACATGACACTAAGAAGTCAAAGTGACCTTCCATGAAGTCATGGAACTCAATAAGAACTGATGCGGAAGCAAAAGATCAAAAACATGACAAATAAGCCCTTAGGGGTAAAATAGTTATTTCTGAAAACTATAGATTCGGGTGCCACCGAGCACACCGCTGGAAGGACAACGAAAAACTAATCAAGATGGACTCAAGAATCGCATGATTCGGAGTCCGGACGAAGGAGAAACGGCATGACGACGAAAAACGGACACTTAAAGCTTTAAGGGCAAACTGGAAATTATCCAGAAATATCCGGGTGTAACCGAGCATACCGTTGGATAGATGACGAAAAATTAATCAAGTTTAAAAAAAAATTCACTTGAATCGGAGTCCGGACGAAGGAGAAAAGCCCAAAAGAAGAATTGACGTCGCGACGGCCCGACGAGGGGCCATGACAGCCCCATGCGCACGCCTATGCACGTCGCGCGCACGCTGGGTGCACCATGGCTGGCAGCAGCCTATAAGCTGCTGTGTGGTTGTTTTTTTCAGAAAAATTTAGAACAGAGGCTGAATTTTGAGGCCTAGATAAACTTTTTTGCAAAAATACAAAGAAGAAACCCCCCTCAAAATTGAGTTTTCTACATTACTAGCAAGAGAATTAAAAAAAAAAAACGCAAAGTAGAATGCCCGAAATGCCCCTCTATGAAATCTGGTCATAGAGGTCCAAAAAGCTGCTAAATTGAAAAACTGAGAGTTGAACTTCGCAAGCGATTTCCGATATCAAGACGACATTTTCTGGAAAAATACGGAAAAGAAAACCCCCCTAAAATCATGTTTTCTATTCAACCATTTTGAAAGAAGAAAATAAAACCACCGTGAAAAGTCTATAATGCCCCTAGATCAGAATATGCAAAAAAAGTGCGAAATGAATTCACAAGAGGCTCAAAACACAAACGATAAGGTTTTGCCCGGAAACGACCATGCACGCAAACGTAACTTACCTATTTGGACGTACTACAATGGTACACAACTTTAAAATACCACCGATACAAAATCCGACCCCCCAACGGGAAAAAAAGGCAAAAATGGAACTTGGAATGAAAACTTGGAATCCAAAAATACAAAACGGGATCAAATGACTGTTTGGCCCTGGGCCATACTTCAAACATGGTTTATGAGACCCTATAAAGGAATGAGAATGGAATTCCCACACCCGATGCAACCATGGTGAAGCAATGACTTGCGATTTTTTAAGATTTTCATAATATTTCATGAAGTTAAAAAGTACATAGAATATAATATAATAGTCATTGGCCTCCGGCCTCATCTAATACATATCAAATACATTGAAAGGAGTGTACTTAAGTACACATTACATACATGGAATCAAATATACATATTTTGACATATAAGTCTACAAAATGACATTTCATGCTAACATTTGCATGAAATGGAAACTTGAAAGCTACACGACATCCAAGGAATGCTAGGCGTCACAAACCAAGTCTTCGTACTTGAAATATGCCCCAGTATCGTATGGGTGAGTAACATAAAGCTACTCGTAGGAGATGAGCATGCATCGACCTAGCATTTTACAAATTTATCACCTTAAGGTGAAACATGTTAAAGGGGTTCATGCCACCTAACGTCTATATCGAAATGAGACTCAGGAAGCATCCTAAGCTACCTTAGAGTGTTTCTAGCATAAATCACATCATCTATGCCATTTAAATAATACGGAAGCACGTTATACAAAGCAATAAGATATAGGTTCTTAAAGGTATTAACTTGCAATCTCGAATACAGAAACAACCAAAGTGATCATGTCACCTAACGTCTATGTTTTAAATAAGTCTAAGGAATCATCCTAGGCCATACTGAACAATCAAAATGCAATTTACAACTTCAATGCAATCTAACCACATAAAAGCATATTATACAAGGCAACAAAATACAATTTCTTAAAGCTATCAGCTTGAAATCTAAAGCACGAAAACAACAGAAATGGGTCATGCCACCTAACGTCTAAGTTATAAATGAATCAATAGGATCAATCTTAAGCTTTATTAGAACGCCAAAATACGATTTTTAATATCGATGCAATTTAACCAACATTGGAACTTCCAATACAACGCATAAAGCACAATTTCGCAAAGTTAACATCCTGTAACTTAAAATGGAACGACAATTAAGAAACAACAAGTTACAACATCATCTAGTTAGTAGTTATCAACTTGAAAATGAAATGCGAAATCAAACAAAGTGGATACTCGGACGTTACGCGGGATCAGATCGACAACATAGTTACTTTAGGGTTATTAGCCCATAGGTAACCTCCCTATGTGCGCACTAGACCATATAGAGGGACTATCCCCCGTACTAAAACCACGTCCTAGCCATAGTCAAACAACGACATCCCCAAGTTTTCAAAATCAACAAGTAGTGCAACAACGCATATATTAACAGGAATATGCAAGATAATCAACTGTCTACTAAGCACAACCAAATTTGGAAACCTATACAATACATGCTCTAAATCCACAACTAATATGATATGATGAATGTCGAATCTTCAGTGTGCGATTCGTTACACGCTATGCATGAAAGATGTTAAACACGAAGTGTGCAAATCATTACATAAGGCAACAATATATTCAATAAGGAAAACATATTCTCATGAATACAAACATAGTAACTATGTTATCCAATGTTCAAAACATAACCAAATGAATATACAACAAGTCTAAGTCCATGATTTGAATATAGAAACCACTTCTAAAACACAACTAGATAATGGAGCAAATTGATAGAATTTAAATAGATAAACACAATTAAATTCTCTAGATTTCCGATTCAATTTCAATTAACCTCAATTTAATACATGTTAAAGGGCATGACAAGGTCATCACCTATATCCAATCTAAAACTTAATTAGGTTGTTAGAATAACAAAGTAGAACTTTAATTAAATCATGCTAATTTAAATCCCAAGGTTCTAAAACAACTTCAGATAGTCCCAATTTAATATATACTAGTAAACAAGTCATGGCCAATACAAATATCAAGTTAGAACCTTAATTAAGTTAATGAGACCACAAAATAGATTTTAATTAATTCTTTTAATTAAAATCTCTAGATTTTTAAACTTAACCAAATGCTCTCAATTTAACATATCTTAGAGAATATGCCAAGGACTAATGTAATATCACATTACAAGTTTATTTCATTCAATTTAAGACCATGTGACTTAACCTTTCACTAAAGTTAAATATAAATTAAAAGTTACAATTCTCATGCAATTAATCCCAATTTAATATATGTGAACAACTATACCTAAGCTTAATTTTCTAGCATGCCACAATACAATCTCAAGTTGTATATCACCATGAGGATTAAATCTTAAACATGGAATTTAATTAAATAAAAGATTTCAAAACCTAACCAAATATTCTAAATCAAATATATGTGAAGCTATATGGCATGTAAATCAAGAATATCAAGTCAGAATTTAAATACAGTGAATAGTGCACTCGGGGCAAATTAATTAATAATTACTAATTTTCAAAACACCTCCAATCACTTTCAAATTCAACTATATTGGAGGGCATGCTAAGGCCTAATTTAATATGCTAACACATATTGATTTTAAGCTGGTTAAGGCCATATGATTTAATATTTTATTCAAGATAAATATTAAATAAAATCTTTAATACTTGCTCAAATTCATTCAATTTAATATATGTTAATGACCATATTATAGAGCATTATATTACCATACTACATGTTTAAAACAAGTCATAAGCAACCGGGAAAAGCAAATCCAATACAAGAAAATTAAATAATAAAATCTCTAGATTTCATATTTAAGCATGCAATCAAGTTGTATAAGCATCAATAGCATGTTATATGACAAGAATTAAACCTATAACACCTCCTACTTAATTTGAGATGAAAATCCCAAAGGCCCACCAAAATAAAAGTGCTCTGAATTCGACGATACCGAGAGGTTTTGTCGGGGACAACACCGTGAACAAGAATCCGCAAGAAGCCCCATGAAAATCTCAACTTGACTCCAAACCCGAACTCAAAAAATCGACGGAAATGGATTCTAATAAGGGCAAAAGGTAGAGCACGTCGAGGGAAGCAATAAATGCTAAGGCCGAAGAAAGGTGGGGAAGATGACCAAAATCTGATTTTTCACTTTAGGGCATCCTATTTGTAGTAAGTCTCAAAAATTGCCCCGAAAAGGCCCCGCCGGGTCTGAAAAAGTGGATTTTGAGCAGACGCATTAAAACGGTAAAACTCCGTGAAAAAAAAAATTCAAAATGAGAAAATATGAACAATGGAAGAAACAGCGTTGAAAACTGAGTCTCGAGCAGAAAGTCATGCCTCGAACAAGTTCGGCGGCAACCGGGTCCAGAAACTCTAAAATTAGAGAAAAATGACCAAAAGGAAATTTTATGAATTTACGAGTCAACGAAAAGTGAAAATGAATCTCGTACGAGGATCCAGGCTCCAGACGAGACATTTTTGCAATAACTTTTGGAAGAGAGTTCATCAAAGTTCGATCGATCTCAGTTGAAGTTCGATTGATCGAACTAATCGGGGAATGTTTTTTAAAAAATAGAATCGAGGGTTTTCAAGATTGATCTCAACCCTCTCTCCAAAACCTAACACCCTTCTCTCTCGTCGCCGTGAACCTCATCATCTTCATCTTTTCCGGTGAGATCTCCGGCGAATCCCAAGCGTGAATCATCTCTTTCTTCTCGGATCTCAAGTTCTCATCTCCCCTCTTCACATCTACTTCTCTCCCTTCGATTTGGGTAAGATCCGAGACCTCACTAGTCGATTTCAAGCTTCAATCTCGTGCATACATGATTTATATGTTTGATTCATGCTTTATATATGATTGAACCTCCATTGATGAGCCTTCGAAGCATTTGTATATATATATGTATATATTTGTATATATATTTGATTTTTGTTTCGATTTGGGAGTATGGGCCTTGTTCGGGTGATGATTTTTGTTGCTTTGATGTGTTGTAGGGCCCGTGAACACGTTCGTGTGGGCCTCGTGCTTCCATAGTCACAGATCTGTGACCTTTGAGTTTTCATCGTCGCATAGTTCGATCGATCGAACTTGTATCTCAGATCGATCTTAAGAGATCGATCGAACTCATATATCAAATAGATCGAAGTTGTGAGATCGATCTCACTTATTTTCGATCGATCTAGCTTTTGTGATCGATCTTACTTCTTTTTATGATCTATCGAACTTCACAGATCTCACATATACATTTCATTCATCATGTATTATGTTCATGCTATCTCATATATGCACAATGCATGTGATATTCCACATTGGATACAATTCATACTTACATTGTTTAGCATGTTTCATATCTTGTCACTTGCATAGATTTATGTCATATCTGATTTGTCTATCTTACTTGATATACATGTTTTTATATTGTGCTTTTAATTATTTATTCCAGCACTCGCTCCCATTGCAAGACTTCCTTTTTGCAGACCATGTCTAAGAATAATAGTTCTTCTACTTCAGCCGCACCTGAGGCTCATGATCAGCTATCTCGCTTTGAAGCGCACCTTCAGAGTTTAGAGGATATGCTGGTTGCCCTGAGAACTGATTTTGCTACCCTCTGTCTAAATATGGTGGCTGCCATTAGAGCTGACATTGCTCGCCTTCGTATAGAGATCTTGACTGCCATTGATGACTTAGCCAGGGAGATCCGCGAAGTTCGCTCCACTCATCCTGTCCCCTCTGCTTGAGACTCCCAGTCTCTTTATCTTTTTATATATATATCTATGTTGCGTGTCTGTTACATTTATGACACTATAATTATTTTTGCAGCCGGGTCTGTCGGCTTTGACACTGGATGTATCGCACTTTATCGTTATTTTTATCTATGATGGATGTTGCATACTTTTATTGATACATCTGTCCTTTTAACTCCATTAGGTACATCACAGTGACTTCAGTGAGAGAGTGTTATCCAATTTTTAGGACCACCTTTATACCTCTTTCATCTATTTATCTGTTTATCCTATTTACACTTGCATGTCCACTGTGCACTGATTATCCCATTTTGTTATCTGATGAGTTTATCCAAGTGCCAATTTTTAGGACCACAGTTCATCCCAAGTTTCGGGGGGCCATGCCACCCACTTCAGTTATTTCAGTCCCGATCATTCTTGCTTAGTTGTACTGGTATACTCTTTCCTTTGTTCTCTTTGCACATTGAGGACACTGTGCCATTTAAGTTTGGGGGGAATGGTGCTTTACAGTGTTAGTTTTAAATTTAAAATTTTGAGCATGACTAGTGTATTTGAGGGATATTTCTATGATTGGTCCATATTTAGCAATGATTTTGATCTTTTAAGGACTATATTGCTTAAAATTTAAAAGTTGCTTGACTTGAGAGTCCAATACTCCTTGTATGCCTTGTGGAAGCCATTTAGGAGTAAATTTACATATGAACCTGTTATGCACTAGAAATGGAATGCCAAGTTCCAATCTATGCCTCATAACCTCCCATCATTCAAGGCAATCAAGGTGCCCATGTTGCACCCCCAATTGCTAATCCTCCCCTTACTTTAAGAGATCACTATGTGCCTAATGAATACAATGCACCCACATGCATTTAATTGCCACCATTTAGAGCACACTACTATGAGATCAAACCACAAACCATTCAAATGCTTCTTAATTATCATGGACTTCCAAGTGAAGAACCTTATAAGCATTTGGATGAGTTTTTTAAAGTATGTTCCATCGTGAGATACACGGACATGTCGGAAAAGGTCTTAAGGCTTAAACTTTTTCCATTCACCCTTAAAGACAAGACAAAATATTGGTTTAACAATCTTAGGCCTTTTTTAATAACTTCTTGGGCAGAAATGCAATAAAAGTTCTTGAAGAAGTACTATCCGGTTTTTAAGACCAATGCCATGAGAACCTCAATTCGAGAGTTTTCACACGGGGATGGGGAAATGTTCCATGAGGCATGGGAAAGATTCAATGAATTGCTTAGGAAGTGTCCACATCATGACATGCCAAAATGGAAATTAGTTTAATATTTCTTTGAGAGCTTATCGGACAATTACAAGGGCATGGTTGATGCTTCCATGGGTGGCTCTTACATTGATAGGCATGAGGATGACGTGTGGCGTCTTTATGAGAGCATGAGTGAAAATTCTTTGCATCGAACTTTATCTTCTAAGAATGGTAGGAATTTAAGTGGAAGGAAGAGTATTGGCTTACATCAAGTTGACCATTCTAATGAAATAGCCACCTAGATGACATCCTTATCTCAAAGGTTTGATGAATTCTTGATCAACCAAAACTCGACAAATCAAGTATCTTCCATCCCCAACCACTCCCATCATGCATCCAATGAGACATGTATGACTTGTCCAAGTATTTTACATTCTACTTCCAATTGTCCTCATAGACATGTGCAAAGTGAGCATCATGAACTAGTCAATGCAGCTTTTGTTAATCAAGGGAACAATCCTTGTGGCAATTATTATAATCCTAGTTGGAGGAATCACCCGAACTTCTCTTAAAGAAACCAAGGGGAAGGCTTAAACCCTCCCCAAGGTGGTTTCCAAGGGAAGTATCTTCAGGTTGCCAAGGTTTTAGATCATCATTTCAATCACAAGGAAATCAATTTTCTAATTCTCAATTGCCTAATCAACCATCATATTCTCAAGGAAATGCCAGGTTTCCCGCTTTTGAAGAGAAAGTTTTGACCGCTCTAGGCACTCTAGAGGCGAACACTCAATTGCTTCATTTTTATTCTCAATCCATTGCTAAGCTAGAAACCCAAGTAGGGCAAATAGCTAGTACTTTAAATGCTAGAGAGAAAGGGAAAATGCCTTTGAATGCCCTACAAAAGCAACAATGTATTGTGGAGACTCATTCCTTATAGGAAGGTCACACAATAGAACATGTCAATGCGGTGACAACCTTGAGAAGTAGGAAGATTGTGGACATGTCGTGACCCAGGTTTTGATTCAACCTGAAGCAACAGTGATGAACCAAAGATTGACCCGATAACGGATCCAGATGCGGAAGCAAAAAACAAGACAATGGTCTTCTAAGGCATAACACACCTCTAAGACACTAAGATGACCCTGCATGAGGTCAAGGAACTCAAAGGAAATAAAAACGTGGGAGCAGAGGATAAACCGAGGTCTCTAGAGATACGAACCATCCCTAAGACACCAAAGTGACTTTCTATGAAGTCACGGAACTCAAAGAAATAACCGGAAGTGGAGACTAGGATGAGAAGGTCAAATAATACCTTATAACACTAATGACACCCAAGAGGACAATATTTAGTTCAAACTAGATCACGTACGCCATTAAATGGCTTAAACAAGATGAACAAGGTCAAGTAGGAGCGAATAAAACAAGGTTAACCTGTCTAGGCAACAAACCAAACAAACTCAAAAGGCAGCTAGAGCATCGGTCTGCCGAAATGAGCCAGGAAAAAAGAGAAGAAAGAGCCCCCAGTTCGGTCGACCGAAGTAACAAACTGGTCGACTGGTTTGAGGCTCGAGATAAAAGATTGAGTTTCGGTCGACCAATGTAGAGAACCGGTCGACTGAAATAAGCCTCGATGGTAAAAATGGCTATTGGAGTTGGAGTTTTTTATGAACCATTGAAATCCAAAGGGGTTTGGTCGACCGAAACAAGCCACCGGTCCCAAAATACAAGAAATGCATTAACTATGTTTCATGCACAACCAAGAATTTGGAACACACAAGTCATGCCCTAAGTTCATCAACTATCATGGCATGTGAAATGTTAATAAATCATAGTGTGCATCTATATAGATGACAACCAAGATATATATAACACATGGAATCCATTGATGTAAATATACCACAAGTATAAGGTTAATGATTTAATAATTTACTAAGCATTACATGAATAATTAAATCATTCCAAGACAATTATACAAGTTCATTAAACATATTAATGAATTCAAGATACAAGGGTTCACGATGCTTGATAAAAAGGTACAAGTTCATGAAATACAAGTACAATTCACAAGTTTAACAAGAATTCAATATCAAGGCATGATTAACTCCATGGAAGCAAACAAAGGAATTTAATCTATTTAAGGGATTAAATTATCAAGGTTACAAGACAAGTCCAAATATTCTACGAACAAGGCATGTCAAGGATCATGTCAAGGCCAAGTCTAATGCCAAGTTACAAGTTCATTTCATACACTATACGACCATGTGAATTAAGTCCCATACAAATGAAATAATAGAATATAAGTTTAAAAACTTATCCGGTTATTCTCAAATTGATACACGTGAAGGAACTTGTCAAGAAAAGCATGAATACTAGGTTAGAAACTTAATCTAGTCCATAGAACCATTGAATGGATTTTAATTCATTCATTTAATTAAAATCTCTAGATTTTGAAACACATCCAATTAATCTCAAATTAATGTATGTTATACAACATGTAAAGACTTGATTTAAAAACATGATACAAGTACATTCCAAGCAATGAACGGCCATGAGTATTAAACTCTAATACTAGAAAAATAATAAATGAAAGATTTCAAAACCTATTCAAATATTCTAGATTTAATATATGTGAAACTATATGACATGCATATCAAGAATATCAAGTCGGAATTCCAATTGAGTGAATAGTACACTCGGAGCAATTTAATTAATCAAATTAATTAAATATTACTAGATTTCAAAACATCTCCGATTACTCACAATTTTATCTATGTTGAAGAGCATGCTAGGGCCTAATATAATATGCTAACACACATTGATTTCAAGCTAGTTAAGGCCACATGAATTAATTTTTCACTTAAGATAAATATTAAATAAAAACTTCATTACTTATCCAAAAGCTCTCAATTTAATATATGTCAATGATCATGTCAAGGGGTAATATTCTATCATGCCACATGTTTAAAACAAACTATGGACAACCGGAAAATCAAATCTCATTCAAGAAAATTAAATAATAAAATCTCTAGATTTTATATTTAAGCATGTAAACAAGTTGTATAAGCATCAATATCATGCTATATAACAAGAATATAAATTATAACACCCCCTCCCTCAATTTGAGATGAAAACCTCAAAGGCTCACCGAAGTAAAAGTGCTCTGAATCCAACGATACCGAAGGGTTTTGTCGGAGACAACACGATGAACAAGAATCCGAAGGAAGCCCCATGAAAATCACAACTTGACTTCAAACCCGAACTCAAAATTTGGTCAGAAATGGGTTCTAATAAGGGTGAAAGGTGCGCGTCGTCAAGACAAGCATTAAACGTTAAAGCCGAAGCGTTTTCACTCGAGGGAAGTGGCCGGAAAATGAAGAAGAAGCATTGCAGCCCCTTCGCAGCCTTGGCAGCCGGCCAAGAGAGAGGATAGAAGAAAATTCTGATTTTTCTCTTTAAGTCCCCTATTTATAGAAAATCTCAAAAACTGCCCCGAAAGGGTCCCGCTGGGTCCGAAAAAGTGGATTTTGGGCAAACGCGCTCAAATGACAAAACTCCATGAACAAAAAAGATTCAAAATGAGAAAATATGAATAACAGAATAAACGTGATCAAAAACCGAGTGCCGAGAAAAGAGATATGCCCCAAACAAGTTCGGCGGCAATCGGTGTCAGAAACTCTGAAACTGAAGAAAAACGACCAGAACGGAATTCTAAGAGTACATGACTCAACGAAATGTGAAAATGAATCCCGTACGAGGTTCCAGGCTCTAGACGAGGGATTTTTGCAATAACTTTCGTTAATTGCACAATGGCCCTTCCAAAAAGTGAAAACTGCACTAATACGAATGAGAATATCTTCCAAAAATATTTTCTTGAAAATCCCTTAAATAACATATATTTAAAAGATATTTACGAAAAACACCCCAAGAAAAGAAAATAATTCCAAAGAACTATGCATCCATGACCCGATGAATACCGGGAGCAACCAGAGTACTTTCTCGCAAAAGTAAAGATACGTATTTCGTGGAAACCACCTCGAATTAAAACACGTGAAGTCAAAAACCAACTCCGAGCACGAAAGGTGTGGTTTTGCCAATAAAGTGACAAATGGGGAAAAGACGGATAGGGAAAAGGACGAAATAGGGAAAAGGACAAAAAGTGAATAGTGTCTGAAAAGTGAAAATGTGGAAATGACTCGGTTCTCAAAGGAAGTTTTCAATCCAAACGAAAGAGTCTCAGAAAATATTTCCGAACACTCAAGACGACACTATGAGACGAGAAATTGAACCCAGAAAGAAAATTAAACGAAAAAAATTTATCCGTAAAATTTGAGAAAAAAAAAGGGAGGAAAATGACCGGCTCATTACATCTTACCCTCCTTAAAGGAATTTCATCCCCGAAATTCGGAACATACCAGAAAAGAACAGAACAAGTACCGAACAGAAGTTCAAACCAAATGACAGCTCATAAAGCACCGAAGGACAACTATAAAGTCTCAAGATCAACTGAAGGAACGCGAAACTATGAACCGTGACAACACCTCATATAAGTCGGAACGTTAACTCAATGTCAACCACCGAGAGAATCCCAAGACAACGAAACATTGGAACACGATAAAAGAAGAGAGTGACAAGGCAGCACGAACAGTGACCGAAACCCGCCCACACTTACTCGTCAGTAAGGTAGTAAAACAGTATAAGGCACTAGTTTATAACATGCCCCGACCAGGTCAACTCAGAAAACCTATCGATACGGATGACATCAATGTCGAAAATGATCATTACCAAAAGCACTACGGGAACCGGGCATCTGTGAGAGTTGGGGTAGCTAATCCCAAGACTCTGACAACAATGTCATAGGTACCGCTACGCTTAAGGCCTTAGATCTAGAAGCCACAAAGGAAAAGGAAATGAAACGGTGCCTCCCTGGCCCGCGTCTCACTCCACCAGACAAGGAAAAGGAAATGAATCGCAGTCCTCTACGCTCAGATGAGCCTTACTCGCATCAACCATTAGACTAAGGTCTCGAAACACCCAAAGAAGAAAACAGACAAAAAGGTTCCCGACATGGGTCCTTACAGAATGAATTTCTCCTATCCAAGGAAGAAACACATAAAACAAGAATGTAACCAAGGGATGCGACAGATCCTAACTGATAATGTCAAAACAAGACATAAAAGTAAACAGCTAGCATGCAACATAGCAACGGACTATCTATTCACACAAGCAGTTAGATCACATGAGACATGTTATTGCATACAGGAAAAGAACATAAAGCATGACAATATGCTCCATATAATCACGTCAAGATGAACAAGTGTATACAACATACTCACGTAGACAAGCATATACCACATGCTAAAATAATAAGAAGGTACCATGTGCTAAGGCAACAAGCATATATCATACGTTAAGGCAGTCAAGGTAAACTTCTAAACAAGTTGCCACATATGCAGATGGACATGTTATCAGATAAAAACATGTTATCAAACAAGACATGTCATCAAGAAGCATTTAAACACATAGAGCTTGGCAACATAAGCATGATATGCACCCAAAACCCGTCGTCCAAGGTATTCGAACCCAGACGCTCTGATACCACTTGTCGTGACCCGGGTTTTGATTCAACCCAGAGCAACAGTGATGAATCGAAGATTGACCTGATAACAGATCCAGATGCGGAAGCAAGAAACAAGACAATGGTCTTCCAAGGCATAACACACTCTAAGACACTAAGATGACCCTCCATGAGGTCAAGGAACTTAAAGGAAATAAAAACGCGGGAGCAGAGGATTAACCTAGGTCTCTAGAGATACGAACCATCCCTAGGACACCAAAGTGACTTTCCATGAAGTCACGGAACTCAAGGAAATAACCGAAAGCAGAGACTAGGATGAGAAGGTCAAATGATACCTTATGGCACTAATGACACCCAAGAGGACAATATCTAGTTTAAACTAGATCACGTATGCCATTAAACAGCTTAAATAAGATGAACAAGGTCAAGTGGGAGCGAATGAAACAAGGTTAACCTGTCTAGGGAACAAACCAAACAAACTCACAAGGTAGCTCCATTTCGGTCGACTGAAATGGAGCATCGGTCTGCCGAAATGAGCCAGGAGAAAGGAGAAGAAAGAGCTCATAGTTCGGTCGACGGAAGTAACAAACCGGTCGACCGGTTTGAGGCTCGAGATAAAATAATGAGTTTCGGTCAACTGATGTAAAGAACCGGTCGACCGAAATAAGCCTCAATGGTAAAAATGGCTACTGGAGTTGGAGTTTTTGATAAACCATTAAAATCCAAAGGGGTTCGGTCAACCGAAACAAGCCACCGGTCGACCGAAACAGGTCAAAAATGTAAATAAGAACCTGTTACGCACTTGAAATGGAGAAAAGACTCTAAGTCATATTTAAAACCCCCGTGGCATGATCAAACTGAAATATATGCAAGTGTGTGATGATGTGAACATACACGTAAGTGTAATATGGCATTTTAAACATGTTACAATGGCCTACGGTCTCATTACATCACATTTACAACATTTGACAGGCCAAACCTCAAAGTTAAGAAAAATTACATTTTTAAACTAAAGGTGGCGCCAAATGAGTACAAGTGCAAATATAAACATGCTTGGCCCTTGGCCTCATGTCATACATGTTGAATACAATGAAAATAGTTTACTTATGTACATATTACACAAATGGAATCAAAGAATACTAGTTTGATACCTAAGGCTACCAAATGACATCTCATGCTAACACTTGCAAGAAGTGGAAACTTGAAGCTACAAGCCATCCCAATGAACGACAAACATCACGAACCAAGTCTTTGTACCTGAACAAATCCCCCAGTAACTTCGGGGTAAGTAAACAAGTTTACTCGTAGAGAATGAGCATGCATTGACACGATTTCTTTAAAGATTTTTAGACTATCATGTAACAGTTCAAAATGGTCATACCACCTAACGTCTACGTCAAAATGAGAATCAAGGAGCATCCTAAGCTACCCTAGAGTACTACTAACAAGAATTATGCTACATATACATGTATGAAACAAATCAAGATTGGGATAATCCAAGGAACACGGCAAGAAGGATGCTCGAATACTTGCTAACAGGGATTACATTATCGATGCAATTAAAATGATTGGGATATTTTGATTCACAAGACAAGAGAAATGTGTGAGATCAAGATTATGGCATAATATCTATGCAAGTAAACAAGATTGAAATATTTCAATTAGCAAGACGAGTAATACATGAAATCAAGAAAAATACATAATATCTATACAATTTAACATGATTGGAGCATTCCAATTAACACGATAAGAGTAATACATGAAATCAAGAACAAGGCATAATATCTATACGATTAAACAAGGTTGGGACATTTCCTATAACACGAAGACATTTTAAATATTCAAGGAGTGCAACACTTGAAATTTAAAGAGTGAAATCAAATAATGTGGAAACTTGGAGATCGCCCGGATTAAAACTGTACTCTTAGGATCACTTTAGGGCTACCAACCCAAAGGTACCTTCACCTAGTCTTGGGATCACTTTAGGGCAATCAACCCAAGGGTACCTTCCCCTGTTCTTAGGATCACTTTAGGGCTATAAACCCAAGGGTACCTTCCCCTATTCTTGGGATCATTTTAGGGCTATTAACCCAAGGGTACCTTCCCCTATTCTTAATTGATATCCCAAGTCCCAAAATCAATAAGTTGTGCAACCAAGATTGTATCAAAATACAAGAAATGCATTAACCACGTTTCATGTACAACCAAGATTTTGGAACACACAAGTTATGCCCTAAGTTTATCAACTATCGTGGCATGTGAAATGTCAAGAAATCATAGTATGCATCTATATAGATGACAACCAAGATATATATAGCACATAGAATCCATTGATCTAAGTATACCACAAGTATAAGGTTAATGATTTAATTATTTACTAAGCATTACATGAATAATTAAATCATTCCAAGACAATTATACAAGTTCATTAAACATATTAACGAAGTCAAGATACAAGGGTTCACGATGCTTGATAAAAAGGTACAAGTTCATGAAATACAAGTACAATTCACAAGTTTAACGAGAATTCAATATCGAGGCATGATTAACTCGATGGAAGCATAGAAAGGAATTTAATCTATTTAAGGGATTAAATTATCAAGGTTACAAGATAAGTCCAAATATTCTACGAACAAGGCATGTCAAAGATCATGTCAAGGCCAAGTCTAATGCCAAGTTACAAGTTCATTTCATACACTATACGACCATGTGAATTAAGTCCCATACAAATGAAATAATAGAATATAAGTTTCAAAACTTATCCGGTCATTCTCAAATTGAGACATGTGAAGGAACTTGTCAAGAAAAACATGAATACTAGGTTAGAAACTTAATCTAGTCCATAGAACCATTGAATGGATTTTAATTCATTCATGTAATTAAAATCTCTAGATTTTGAAACTCATCCAATTAATCTCAAATTAATGTATGTTATACAACATGTAAAGACTTGATTTAAAAACATGATACAAGTACATTCCAAGCAATGAACGGCCATTAGTTTTAAAATCTAATACTAGAAAAATAATAAATGAAAGGTTTCAAACCTATTCAAATATTCTAGATTTAATATATGTGAAACTATATGACATGCATATCAAGAATATCAAGTCGGAATTCCAATTGAGTGAATAGTACACTCGGAGTAATTTAATTAATCATATTAATTAAATATTACTAGATTTCAAAACATCTCCGATTACTCACAATTTTATCTATGTTGAAGAGCATGCTAGGGCCTAGTATAATATGCTAACACACATTGATTTCAAGCTAGTTAAGGCCACATAAATTAATCTTTCACTTAAGATAAATATTAAATAAAAACTTCATTACTTATCCAAAAGCTCTCAATTTAATATATGTCAATGATCATGTCAAGGGGTAATATTCTATCATGCCACATGTTTAAAACAAACTATGGACAACCGGAAAAATTTAATCTCATTAAGAAAATTAAATAATAAAATCTCTAAATTTTATATTTAAGCATGTAAACAAGTTGTATAAGCATCAATATTATGCTATATAACAAAAATATAAATTATAACACCCCCTACCTCAATTTGAGATGAAAACCTCAAAAGCCCACCGAAATAAAAGTGCTCAGAATCCGACGATACCGAAGGGTTTTGTCGGGGACAACACGATGAACACGAATCCGAAGGAAGCCCCATGAAAATCACAAATTGACTTCAAACCTAAACTCAAAATTTGGTCAGAAATGGGTTCTAATAAGGGTGAAAGGTGTGCATCGTCAAGACAATCATTAAACATTAAGGCCGAAGAGTTTTCACTCGAGGGAAGTGGTCGGAAAATGAAGAAGAAGCATAACAGCCCCTTGGCAGCCATGGCTACCGGCAAATAGAGAGGAGAGAGAAGAAAATTCTGATTTTTCTCTTTAAGTCCCCTATTTATAAAAAATCTCAGAAAGTGCCCCGAAAGGGTCCCGCCAGGTCCGGAAAAGTGGATTTTGAGCAAACGCGCTCGAATAACAAAACTCCATGAACGAAAAAGATTCAAAATGAGAAAATTTGAACAACAGAAGAAACAACAACAAAACCGAGTCCCGAGCAAAGAGATATACCCCAAACAAGTTCGGCGGCAACGGGGATCAGAAACTCTGAAACTGAAGAAAAACGACCAGAATGGAATTCTAAGAGTACAAGACTTGACGAAATGTGAAAATGAATCCTGTACGAGGATCCAGGCTCCAGACGAGGTATTTTTGCAATAACTTTCGTTAATTGCACAATGGCCCCTCCAAAAAGTGAAAACTGCACTAATGCCCCAGAATGAAAATATCTTCCAAAAATATTTTCTTAAAAACCCCTGAAATAAAATATCTTCAAAATTTTTTTATGAAAAACACCCCAAGAAAAGAAAATAATTCCAAAGAACTATGCATCCATGCCCCTATGGACACCGGGAGCAACCAGAGTACTTTCTCGCAAAAGTAAAGATACGTATTTTGTAGAAACCACCTCAAATGAAGATACGTGAAGTCAAAAACCAACTCTGAGAACAAAAGGTGTGGTTTTGCCAATAAAGTGACAGACGGGGAAAAGACAGAATAGGGAAAAGGACGAAATAAGGAAAAGAACAAAAAGTGAATAGTGTCCGAAAAGTGAAAACGTAGAAATGACTCGGTCCTCAAAGGAAGTTTTCAATCCAAACGAAAGAGTCTCAGAAACCATTTCCGAGCACTCAAGACAACACTATGAGACGAGAAACTGAACCCAGAAAGAAAATTAAACGGAAAAAATTTATCCGTAAAATTTGAGAAAATAAAAAGGGAGGAAAATGACCGGGTCATTACATCTTACCCTCCTTAAAGGAATTTCATCCCCAAAATTCGGAACATACCAGAAAAGAACAGAACAAGCACCGAACAGAAGTTCAAACCAAATAACAACTCATAAAGCACCGAAGGACAACTATAAAGTCTCAAGATCAACTGAAGGAACGCGAAACTATGAACCATGACAACACCTCATGTAAGTCGGAACGTTAACTCAACGTCAACCACCGAGAGAATCCCAAGACAACGAAACATTGGAACACGATAAAAGAAGAGAGTGACAAGGCAGCACGAACAGTGACCGAAACCCGCCCACACTTACTCGTCAGTAAGGTAGTAAAACAGTATAAGGCACTAGTTTATAACATGCCCCGACCGGGTTAACTTAGAAAACCTATCGATACGGATGACATCAATGTCGAAAATGATCATTACCAAAAGCACTACAGGAACCAGGCATCTGCGAGAGTTGGGGTAGCTAATCCCAAAACTCTGACAACAATGTCATGGGTACCGCTACGCTTAAGGCCTTAGATCTATAAGTGACAAAGGAAAAGGAAATGAAACGGTGCCTCCCTGGCCCACGTCTCACTCCACCAGACAAGGAAAATGAAATGAATCGTAGTCCTCTACGCTCAGATGAGCCTTACTCGCATCAACCATCAGACTAAGGTCTCGAAACAGCGAAAGAAGAAAACAGACAAGAAGGTTCCAGACATGGGTCCTTACAGAATGAATTTCTCCTATCCAAGGAAGAAACACATAAAACAAGAATGCACCCAAGGGATGCGACAGATCCTAACTGATAATGTCAAAACCAGACATAAAAGTAAACGATTAGCATGCAACATAGCAACGGACTATCTACTCACACAAGCAGTAAGATCACATGAGACATGTTAGTGCATACAGGAAAAGAACATAAAGCATGAGGATATGCTGTATATAATCACATTAAGATGAACAAGTGTATACAATGTACTCAGGCAGACAAGCATATACCACATGCTAAAATAATAAGAAGGTACCATGT
The DNA here is from genome assembly GCF_030987335.1 of Cornus florida. Taxonomy (NCBI): domain Eukaryota; kingdom Viridiplantae; phylum Streptophyta; class Magnoliopsida; order Cornales; family Cornaceae; genus Cornus; species Cornus florida. Next base: position 27,358,853 of record NW_026775574.1, read on the forward strand.
GCTAAGGCAACAAGCATATATCATACGTTAAGGCAGTCAAGGTAAACTTCTAAACAAGTTGCCACATTTGCAGATAGACATGTTATCAAATCAAAACATGTTATCAAACAAGACATGTCATCAAGAAGCATTTAAAAACATAGAGCATGGCAACATAAGCATGATATGCACCCAAAACCCGTCGTCCAAGGTATTCGAACCAGGACGCTCTGATACCACTTGTCGTGACCCGGGTTTTGATTCAACCAGGAGCAACAGTGATGAACTGAAGATTGACCTGATAACGGATCCAGATAAGGAAGTAAGAAACAAGACAATGGTCTTCCAAGGCATAACACACTCTAAGACACTAAGATGACCCTCCATGAGGTTAAGGAACTCAAAGGAAAGAAAAACGTGGGAGCAGAGGATAAACCTAGGTCTCTGGAGATACGAACCATCCCTAGGACACCAAAGTGACTTTCCATAAAGTCACGGAACTCAAGGAAATGTCCAAAAGCGGAGACTAGGATGAGAAGGTCAAATGATACCTTATGGCACCAATGACACCCAAGAGGACAATATCTAGTTCAAACTAGATCACGTACGCCATTAAATGGCTTAAATAAGATGAACAAGGTCAAGTGGGAGCAAATGAAACAAGGTTAACCTGTCTAGGCAACAAACCAAACAAACTCACAAGGCAGCTCCATTTTGGTCGACCGAAATGGAGCATCATTCTGCCGAAATGAGCTAGGAGAAAAGAGAAGAAAGAGCTCGCAGTTCGGTCGACCGAAGTAACAAACCTGTCGACCGGTTTGAGGCTCGAGATAAAAGAATGAGTTTCGGTCGATCGAAATAAGCCTCGATGGTAAAAATGGCTCCTGGAGTTGGAGTTTTTGATGAACCATTGAAATCCAAAGGGGTTCGGTCGATCGAAACAAGCCACCGGTCCACCGAAACAGGTTAAAAATGTACATATGAATCTGTTATGCACTTGAAATGGAGAAAAGACTCTAAGTCTTATTTAAAACCCCCATGGCATGATCAAACTGAAATATATGCAAGTGGGCGATGATGTGAACATACACGCAAGTGTAATATGGCATTTTAAACATGTTACAATGGCCTATAGCCTCATTACATCACATTTACAACATTTGACAGGCCAAACCTCAAAGTTAAGAAAAATTACATTTTTAAACTAAAGGTGGCGCCAAATGAGTACAAGTGCAAATATAAACATTCTTGGCCTTGGCCTCATGTCATACATGTTGAATACAATGAAAGGAGTGTACTTATATACATATTACACAAATGGAATCAAAGAATACTAGTTTGATACCTAAGGCTACCAAATGACATCTCATGCTAACACTTACATGAAATGGAAACTCGAAGCTACAAGCCATCCTAATGAACGATAAGCATCACGAACCAAATCTTCGTACCTGAACAAATCCCCCAGTAACTTCGGGGTAAGTAAACAAGTTTACTCGTAGAGAATGAGCATGCATCGACTCGATTTCTTTAGAGATTTTTAGACTATTATGGAACTGTTCAAAATGGTCGTACCACCTAACGTCTATGTCAAAATGAGAATCAGGGAGCATCCTAAGCTACCCTAGAGTACTAATAACAAGAATCATGATACATATACATGTATCAAACAAATCAAGATTGGGATAATCTAAGGAACACGGCAAGAAGGATGCTCGAATACGAGTTAACAGGGATTACATTATCGATGCAATTAACATGATTGGGATATTTCGATTAATAAGACAAGAGAAATGTGTGAGATTAAGATCATGGCATAATATCTATGCAAGTAAACAAGATTAGAATATTTCAATTAGCAAGACGAGAGTAATACATGAAATAAAGAAAAATACATAATATCTATGCAATTTAACATAATTAGAGCATTACAATTAACATGATAGGAGTAATACACGGAATCAAGAACAAGGTATAATATCTACACGATTAAACAAGATTGGGACATTTCCTATAACACGAAGACATTTTAAATATTCAAGGAATGCAACACTTGAAATTTAAAGAGTGAAATCAAATAATGTAGAAACTTGGACATCGCCCGGATTAAAACCATACTCTTGGTATCACTTTAGGGCTACCAACCCAAGGGTACCTTCACCTAGTCTTGGGATCACTTTAAGGCTATCAACCTAAGGGTACCTTCCCCTGTTCTTGGGATCACTTTAGGGCTATTAACCCAAGGGTACCTTCCCCTATTCTTGGGATCACTTTAAGACTATTAACCCAAGGGTACCTTCCCCTATTCTTGATTGATATCCCAAGTTCCAAAATCAACAAGTTGTGCAACCAAGATTGTATAAAAATACAAGAAATGCATTAACCACGTTTCATGCACAACCAAGATTTTGGAACACACAAGTCAGGCCCTAAGTTCATCAACTATCATGGCATATGAAATGTCAAGAAATCATAGTGTGCATCTATATAGATGACAACCAAGATATATATAGCACATGGAATCCATTGATGTAAATATACCACAAGTATAAGGTTAATGATTTAATTATTTACTAAGCATTACATGAATAATTAAATCATTCCAAGACAATTATACAAGTTCATTAAACATATTAATGAAGTCAAGATACAAGGGTTCACGATGCTTGATAAAAAGGTACAAGTTCATGAAATACAAGTACAATTCACAAGTTTAACAAGAATTCAATATCGAGTCATGATTAACTCGATGGAAGCATAGAAAGGAATTTAATCTATTTAAGGGATTAAATTATCAAGGTTACAAGACAAGTCCAAATATTCTACGAACAAGGCATGTCAAGGATCATGTCAAGGCCAAGTCTAATGCCAAGTTACAAGTTCATTTCATACACTATACGACCATGTGAATTAAGTCCCATACAAATGAAATAATAGAATATAAGTTTCAAAACTTATTCGGTCATTCTCAAATTGAGACACGTGAAGGAACTTGTCAAGAAAAGCATGAATACTAGGTTAAAAACTTAATCTAGTCCATAAAACCATTGAATGGATTTTAATTCATTCATTTAATTAAAATCTCTAGATTTTGAAACTCATCCAATTAATCTCAAATTAATATATGTTATACAACATGTAAAGACTTGATTTAAAAACATGATACAAGTACATTCCAAGCAATGAACGGCCATGAGTATTAAACTCTAATACTAGAAAAATAATAAATGAAAGGTTTCAAACCTATTCAAATATTCTAGATTTAATATATGTAAAACTATATGACATGCATATCAAGAATATCAAGTCGGAATTCCAATGGAGTGAATAGTACACTCGGAGCAATTTAATTAATCAAATTAATTAAATATTACTAGATTTCAAAACATCTCTGATTACTCACAATTTTATCTATGTTGAAGAGCATGCTAGGGCCTACTATAATATGCTAACATACATTGATTTCAAGCTAGTTAAGGCCACATGAATTAATCTTTCACTTAAGATAAATATTAAATAAAAACTTCATTACTTATCCAAAAGCTCTCAATTTAATATATTTCAATGATCATGTCAAGGGGTAATATTCTATTATGCCACATGTTTAAAACAAACTATGGACAACCGGGAAAATTAAATCTCATTAAGATAATTAAATAATAAAACCTCTAGATTTTATATTTAAGCATGTAAACAAGTTGTATAAGCATCAATATTATGCTATATAACAAGAATATAAATTATAACACCCCCTACCTCAATTTGAGATGAAAACCTCAAAGGCCCATCGAAATAAAAGTGCTCAGAATCCGATGATACTGAAGGGTTTTGTCGGGGACAACACGATGAACAAGAATCCGAAGGAAGCCCCATGAAAATCACAAATTGACTTCAAACCCGAACTCAAAATTTGGTCAGAAATGGGTTCTAATAAGGGTAAAAGGTGCACATCGTCAAAACAAGCATTAAACGTTAAGGCCGAAGGGTCTTCACTCAAGCGAAGTGGCCAAAAAATGAAGAAGAAGCATGGCAGCCCCTTGGCAGCCATGGCTGCCCACCAAGAGAGAGGAGAGAGAGGAGAAAATTCTGATTTTTTTCTTCAAGTCCCCTATTTATAGAAAATTTCAAAAAGTGCCCCGAAAAGGCCCCTCTGGGTCTAGAAAAGTGGATTTTGAGCAAACGCACTCAAATGAAAAAGATTTAAAATGAGAAAATATGAACAACGGAAGAAACGGCATAAAAAATCGAGTCCCAAGCAAAGAGATATGCCCCAAACAAGTTCGGCGCAACCGGGGTCAGAAACTCTGAAACTGAGGAAGAACGACCAGAACGGAATTCTAAGGGTACAAGACTCGACGAAATGTGAAAATGAATCCCGTACGAGGATCCAAGCTCTAGACGAGGTATTTTTACAATAATTTTTGTTAATTGCACAATGGCCCCTCCAAAAAGTGAAAACTGCACTGATGCCCCAGAATGAAAATATCTTCCAAAAATGTGTTCTTAAAAGCCCCTGAAATAAAATATCTTCAAAAGATATTTACGAAAAATACCCCAAGAAAAGAAAATAATTCTAAAGAACTATGCATCCATGCCCCTATGGACACTAGGAGCAACCAGAGTACTTTCTCGCAAAAGTAAAGATACGTATTTCGTGGAAACCACCTCGAATGAAGACACATGAAGTCAAAAACCAACTCCGAGCATGAAAGGTGAGGTTTTGCCAATAAAGTGACAAACGGGGAAAAGACAGAATAGGGAAAAAGATGAAATAGGGAAAAGGACAAAAAGTGAATAGTGTCAGAAAAGTGAAAATGTGGAAATGACTCGGTCCTCAAAGGAAGTTGTCAATCCAAACGAAAGAGTCTCAGAAACCATTTTCGAGCACTCATGACGACACTATGACACGAAAAACTGAACCCAGAAAGAAAATTAAACGAAAAAAATTTATCTGTAAAATTTGAGAAAAAAGAATGGGAGAAAAATGACTGGGTCATTACAAGACAACCAAGTGGGTATGTCAAATGAAGAAAGTGAACCGGTGCAACCCAAAGTTGACACCCGTCCTGTTTCTTATCTTATTCCTCCTTCATTGCATATGCATAATCTTTCAAATGAGAATATCTTGAAAAGTGATTTTGAAAAGAAAAATTTGCAAAATAATTTCAAAACTTCTTGTGTTGAAGAGAATTCAAAGAAAATTCCTGAAATTTTTTTTGAGCCAAGAGCTCCATTTCTAGATGCCTTTAAAGAATCCATTTCAATTGACAAGCAAAAGGCCAAAACAAATGAATTATGGATGTGTTTAGGCAAGTGAAAGTCAATCTTCCACTTTTGGATGCAATCAAGCAAATTCCGGCTTATGCCAAGTTTTTGAAAGACTTATGCACCCAAAAGAGGAAGAACAAAAGCCAAGCACCTAGGAAAGTGGTCTTAACCGAGCAAGTAAGCTCAATCTTGCAGCATAACACTCTTCCAAAGTTTAAGGACCCCAATTCACCTTCCACTTCATGCATCATTGGAGGTCATATCATTAATCGGGCTCCTCTTGACTTAGGAGCAAGGGTTAATCTTTTTCCATACTCGGTATATGTCAAATTAGGCTTAGGAGACTTGAAACCGACGTCGGTGATTTTGCAACTTGCCGACCAATCCATCAAAAAGCCTAGGGGTATCATTGAGGACGTATTGATTAAGATTGATAAATTCTTCGTCCCCGTTGATTTCGTTGTCATTGACATGGAATCAGTCCCGAATCCTAAGAGCCAAATTCCCGTTATCCTTAGCCGTCCTTTCTTGGCAACTGCGAATGCCAACATTAATTGTAGGACGGGGATAATGAAGATCTCATTTAGCTACACGAAGGTGAAGTTGAATATCTTCAATCCGACCCCTAATTCATTTGACAAACATGAAGAAGTGAATGTTGTAGAGAAATATCATGACCATGAATGTGAAGGAAAAGAGTCATTGTGTGAAACCAAAATTTCAAAAAGTTTATCTTCAACCCTGAATTCCAAGAAAATAGCTTCAAAATCTTGTTTTGAAAGGACATGGAAGCCCAAGGATCATGTTGACCAAGGACCAAAAATTTCTTTTGAGCCTAATCCAACAAGTTCTCTAGGGAACCATTTGTTGGGTGGAGTTCAAAACACTTATCACCCTATCAAGGAGGGGATGCACTACAAGATGTTTGACCCCGGCTAAAAGAGCCCAACGTCTTGCTAGAGACGTTAAAGACTTGTACATTTTGTAGGGTGTCACAACCCTATTCCTCCCTCATTTCTATTTTAAATTTCATTTCTTGCGAAGTCTAGATATTTGCTTTAGGTTCTTATACATTGTTAGGAACTGTGATTAGGATTGCATGCACTTTCATGTTGAAAATGAGCATTTTGCATCAGTTTGATCGATCTCCAAGGATGTTCGATCGATAAAATTCCATACCTGCATCCACCTGCATCCAATCACCTCTCTGTCCCATCGTTCGAACTTGTTCCTAGATCGATCTTTAATTCTTTGATCGATCCAACTTCATCTTGGATCGATCTGCAGTCTCAACACTTAGAAAATTTTTGAACCTGTATCCAACCTGCATCAAAAGGCTCTCTGTCCCATCGATCGAACATGTCTGCAGATTTTTGCATGTTCGATCGATTGGAGTTATTCTGAGATCGATCTTGGAGAGATCGATCTCTGTTCTTTGATTTACTATTTTGTTTTAAGTTTGATTTTTTTTGTTTTGAATTTTTAATAAAAAATAATAAATTATATATATTTTATTTTGTTTTATATTCCAAAAATAGTTTATTTTATTTTTGTTTATTTTTATTTTATTTAGTTTTATTTTTTTCAAAAATCGAAAAAAATATTTTTCATTTTTAAATTTTTGTTTATTAAAAAAATAATAATAATAATTCAAAAGCTTCAAAACAATTTTGTCTTTTAGTGAGGAGAGATCGATTACAGTTCGATCGATCTGAGATTTCAGTTCGATCGATCGAACTGGTAAAAGAATATTTTTAAAAATCAAACCTAGGGTTATTAGATCGATACCAGAGATTGATCTAACACCCCCATATTCATCCCTCACTGCTGTAACTCACTTCCCCACCTCCGATGAACCCTCCAGCGAGTCCACCTCATCTCGAATCTCTCCACTTCATCTCGGATCTCAGATTTCATCTCCCTCTCATCTCATCTCTCGATTTTAGGTAAGATCCGAGATCCCTCTTTTGATTCAAGCTTATTCTCCATGAATCCATGCTTTATAGGTTAGATCTATGATGTTTTGATGGTGAATCTTGCCATTGATGAAGTTTGAAGCTATGTATATATGTGTATATATATGTATATATAGGTTTTATATTTTTTTGGTTTTAATTTCGATTTTGGGGGTCACGGGCCAAGGAAAGTGACCAAAGTTGTTGATTTGTTGTGTAGAGGGGCCCATAAGCTTGTTTATGAGGCCCCCATGCCATCCACGTCATAGATCTGTGACTTTTTGAATTTCACCTCACAGTTCGATCGATTGAACTTTTTCTCAGATCGATCTGTAACAGATCGATCTCACTTATTCACGATCGATCGAACTTGCATCGATCTCACATTTTTGTGATCTATCGAACTTCAAATATATGCATCACACATTTCACACACCATCTCTGGTGTTTCATGCTATCTCATACATGCCCAATGCCTGTGTTTTCCATATTTGATGCATTCCATACTTTTACTGTCTAGCATGATTCACATCATGTCACTTATTATTCGTCACTTGCATAGATTCATGTTCCTTATCTGCTTGTCTATCCTATTTGACATAAATGATTCTATAAACTGTGCTTTAATTCTTTATACCGACACTAACTTCCTTTTTGTAAGTTTTCCTTTTATTTTTCAGGTTATGGCTAGGGTCAAGACTGTTGCTTGTGGACATTATCACCGCAGAGCCAGGTGGAGATTAGACAACCAAGCAGGTCCATCTCACGTCCAGGACTCTATTTCTGAGCCAGAGCCAGCAGAGCCTACTCCACCTCAGTCTCCATCCGCTGATAGTAGACTACAGTCTTCCACTGAGGCATCTTCTTCACAGGCTGACGTTGAGACTGAGCACATACCATCTCCATCACCACCGCCAGCTCAACCAGCCCAGGACTTAGACCAGCCATTATCGAGATACTCATGCCTTCGGGTGGCACATGAGTCGGTCTTCGATATAGACTACTTCTCTCGGTCTGTTCTTTCCAGAGCAGCATATGATAATATAGACCGGAGGGGCATCTCAGCCATACTAGCCCCTGTTACATACCCAGTGTACCTGAGGTTGGTCCAGATGTTCTTCCAAAACCTCCGACCTGCGCCGAGTAACCTGGTGGAGCTTTGGACTACCATTAACGGCTACCCTATTAGTATCACGGTGGACACTCTTTCCAGATCTTGCCATTGTCCACACGTCTGCCCTCCTGATCTCCAGGATACCTATCCTACTCTATGGAGGCCCTCATATGCATACATGGCTATTGCACTCACAGGTCATTATGCAGGTGGCGAGACTTTCGCCACTCGAACTTATCTGCCAGACAACTTGTGGTTCTTCGATTCGGTGCTATACCGAAATGTTTTTATGGCCGGCCACAAGATACAGAGGCGCAGTGACTTTCTGACAGCCTTATACGCCTTTTATACAAGGCACTAGCTATCCATTCCTGCGCTCATCTGGAGCGTTATGATGAAGCTGTATGTTGATAATATCAGCAAGGCCAAGCCCAAAAGGGCTAAGTATCTCCCATTCGGCCATTTCATCATACAGATTCTGAGAAACCAGTGCTATCCCTTCCAGCCACGGGAGCGTACTGAGTCTGGGGCTTGCTCGTTCCTAAAGAAGGATTGGGATAAGAGCTACAAGGCTCTTATCAAGAGTCTACATGACAACGCTGTAGAGGCAACTGAGGAGCTAGAGAGAGAGGAGTTGGAACAGGCAGCGACAGCAGCAGCAGAGCAGGCGACGGACGATATACCAGTCGATCCTGCTGCCATGCATATGGATATTGACTTGGAGCAGGCAGCGGTAGCAGCAGCAGCCCGCAGAGGACCCAGAGCATCACTCTCCGATTGGGTCGCCCGTTCATGATGAGGAACAGGCTCAGGACCATCATTCTCCCGCTCCAGCAGCACCTGAGGCTCCAGTTTAGATACCCAGTTTCGGAGAGCGTCTTCAGACTCTAGAGGATGGCATGGTTTCCATCCGGGATGATATTGCTTCACTCTGCACGGATGTCATAGCTGCATTACGTGATCTATCCAGAGACATCCGCAGAGCACACCCTGCTCATCCTTCCTCCTCTACTTGATATTTCCATATCTTCTTCTCCTATTATATATCTGTGGTATCTGTCATATTTTTTATACTGTTATATACTTGCAGCCAGCCTGTTGGCCTAGACACTGGATGTACTGTACTATTTTTTATTTCTCTTTTATGCATACTTTGTTTATGTATGTCATATATACGTATTGATATATCTGTCTGTGATTGACTCCATCAGGTGCATCCCAATGACTTCAGTGAGAGAGGGTACTGGCCAAATTTTTCAGGACCACCCTTTTTCCTCTCTCCTTACTTCAATTTCTTATCCCATTTACACTTGCATGTCCACTGTGCACTGTTATTATCCCCTTTGTTGTCTAATGAACTTTTATCCAGTGCCATCTTTTCAGGATCACAGTTAATCCCAAGTTTGGGGGGGCTATGCCACCTACTTTGGATACTTGTGTCCCGGCCATTCTTTGCTTAGCTGTACTGGTATACTCTTTCATTTGTTCTCTTTTCACGTTGAGGACATTATGCCATTTAAGTTTGGGGGGGGTAATGGTGTTAATTGTAGTATTTGCTTTCAATTCAAAATTTTTAGCATGACTTGTGTATTTGAGGAATTTTCTGTAATTGGTCCATAACTAGCTATGATCTTGATCTTTTGAGGATTATATTGCTTAAAATTTAAAAATTGTTTGACTTGAGAGTCCAATACTCCTTGTATGCCTTGTGGATGCCATTTAGGAGTAAATTTTTCGAAAGATTGATATCATGTTTGCACTTGTGGTCCACATCATCCTGATTTTGTGATTGTTTTGAGATTCACTCTAGTATTCTACACTAGCATAGGCACACACTAGCATTCATTTGTGGGGTACATGCTTTGTTAATTATTGAATTGGTTATATCCCAATTAGGCTAGTAGTGCATTGAAAGCTTTCATTTTGATAAAGGTGGATAACAAACCCTTTTCATTAAGTAGTCGGGATTCTAGCCTCATCAAGCATTGAACTTCTCGCGCTGAAAGGTAGAGGGCACAAACTCTAGGTTAATAATTGAACTTGCTTAAAAATAAAAAAATAAAAAAAAGTTGCAAAAGCAATAAAAAAAGTGAGGACTTCTCCCAAAAGGTAAGAAGTGGATTAGATGGAGGTTGTTTTAATTTGTAACCTAGTTGATTTGAGCTTGTAAGTCCTTAGGGGTGTTTGAACGCCTGATGCCCTAAAGCCGTCTGGTTTGGGAATCATTGACCTAATGCTCGACCTCATGAATCACTAGAAAGCTTAATAGATCACTACATTGTACCATGCTTCCATCTTTGATCCTAAATAATATTAATAATAATAAATAAAAATAAAAATAAAAAATCGAGTGAAAAGAATAAGCGCACCTAGAACAATAAAGTTTTAATAAAAGGTCTACTTTTAGTCTTGATGATCGGTACTAGATTTATGTGCTAGTTTAAGGGTAAGGATGTGATCATTTCTCTAGTTGGTTTAGATAGCAACACACTTGATGCCGGTCCACTTAAAAAGGATTCTAGAGTTGTTTTGATTTGCATAATCATTTTCTTGATGTGTGGAGGACCATACTTGCTTACTTGATGTTAAAACTTTGGGGGATTGCTTGGAAAGGGTTGAAAAATTACATACTTGAGGTAGTTTTCTCCCAATGCTTGTTTGCAATATTGGTATCTCTTTAGTGAGAAGGAGCTTAATGTTTGTGGGTATCATTTCTGGAAACCCTCACGAGACTTCACTCGTCTACTAGGGGTAACCTAAGGATTTAAAAGGCTTGTTGCATATGCTAACTGTAATCATATTCCCTACGAAAGTGGTGTTATCCATTTATTGCTTTCTAGTTCATAGTTGTATAGTTGTTCATTTTATTCCTTTACTTTCTAGTTCATTGCTAGGGACTAGCAATATTTAAGTTTGGGGGTGTGATAAGCGTTGAAAAGTGGGCATTTAAACCCCTTAAGCTTAGGTATTCTAGAACTTTATCTATCTTATTTTCCCACTTTAGATTCATTTTCAGGTACTTATCCCCAAAATAAGCTAACTCAGCTAAATAAGAGCATAATTGAAGTAATCTTGAGATGAATCAAAGAAATGAGCAAAGTATGAGCAAAAGGAAGCAAGTGGTGGAAATTCAGCAAGTTCGATCGATCTCAGAAAATGTTCGATCGATCGAAAGTTCATCGATCTCAGCATTTCAAGATAGATCCAAGTTCTTTTGTCCTTATCCAAAGATCCAACAAAGTTCGATCGATCCAACTTTCTTCCGATTGATCGAAAAGATTCTATCTTATCCAGTTATACCACCCTACCTACCATATTTGTCTCTTTCCCAAAAATATCTTCAAAATATCTTAGATTTGTCTTTATCCAAAAAGGCGCCGCCATAGAGGATCGATCCTGCTTAAGTTCGATAGATCTCAGCCATGTTCGATCGATCTCACCACAAGTTCGATTGATCGAACTTTCCAAAGTGCAAGAAAATCCAATTTCCAGCTCGTTAAAAGTTGTCTCATATCCAATCATTGGAAGGAATAATGGTGTACAAGCCTAGCTCATTGGGGGTGATATTTAACTTACCTATATAAGGAATATGAGCCATTCTTGACATAAACTAGATACATACACTAGAGACATAATTTTCATATTCTTAGTGAGGAAGAAAAGAAAGGAGGATGCTAGAGACATAAGCTTGGAGTTCTTCCATCAACCAAGAAGAGGAGCAATCTCTACCATGGAGTTAGCCCTTGAGGGTTGGAGGACACCATCCATGAGTGGCTAGACATACTCTTGGGGATAGAGTTAGCCCTAAGCATGCTTTCTACATCTTAATTTATGTATTTTTGAGGGGATTTGTATTGTGATACATGTTTTGACACTTATATATATATAGATCTTGTTTATTCAAAGATTTGTGTGGTTTAATGCTTTCAATTGATCATTTCATTCTATCCATATGTCTATGTATGCTATAATAGATGTTCATGTGTTTGTCTCTATTTCTTGTGTTATTGATACATGTCTATGTGTATTAATGTTATAGATCTAGAGATTGTCAAGACATAGTGCTTAATGGAATGCTCTTGTGGTTTATTTGATGGTTCATACTCATTTCTTGATGGATTGTGCCTCTCCCTTAGTTTAATTAGTTTAATTTCATGTCATTAGCTTAATTATAGTGTAGTTATAGTTTAGGTGTTAAATGGGAGGACAATCCATGCTTGTTGTTTGATATTCCATACTTATGAAAGCAAGTAGCATATATCTCTAATCTTGTGATGTGTTTGGATTGTGAGCTTAAAGAAAGGATTAATAGCTCAGTTTGATATATTGTGTTATCCACCATATTGCTTAGACAATATATACTTAATTTGTCATCCATGCTTGTTGAAACAACCACACACACACACTATGTTGCAAAACATGTTTTCCCCCTCATTAATCATTCTTTAAGAGCGTAGAAAAGTTATGCTTAGTGGTGATCTCTAAACCCCAAGATCTCTCTCTTATTTTCTCTCTATTACATTTAATTGTTTACTTTAGTTTAAATTGCATCTTAGTGTAATTCAACCACGATCCAATCTTTTGATCACTCGACCTACTAACCCTAATCTCGATTCCACAACCTAATACCACCCACTAATCTCTTGAGATGATCCCTACTCTCCCTAACTATATTTTTAGTGAAAGGTAGTAGTGGCAACTTATAAATGTAAAACTTGACCATAGCCCAACACCACTATCTTTTGGTTCTAGCTTTGGTGGGCCGCAACAGACATACCATTAATTCCAAGTATTCTATTATTCAATATCACATCAAGGAAAGCAATGGATACAAAGAAGACAATAAGTTGCAAAGAAACAAATGCAAAGTCCATCCAAAGATAGCTTGGACTACAACAAGTAAGAAAACAACTCAAAGAAAGGAAGAAAGCAAGTCTACCTAAAAGCCTACACGATTATGGACAAAGCGTGAAGAAAGGGTTAGATAGGATGGTGAGTGTTTAGGATTCAATGTCAAAGTATTTATGAATCCATTTGAAGCTCATCTCTATAGGACCATGCATATCATATCATCATATGCTCCTATATCTATTAGCAAAAGACTATGCACTTCATTCATATATAATTGCACATAAAGTCATTGCTAAAGAATGAGTTAGTTCAAGCTTGCATAAGCTTTGAAAGAACTCATCATTTGTGCTAGAAATGCTAAGACCATGTTCATCAATCATATAATTCATATTGGTTAACAATTAAGGCATGAGAAGCCTTTATTACCATGAGTTGGTAACGGACACTAGGACCCCAGAATGTACGTTATGAAAAACTGTGTTTTTGGCTAAGTGTGAAAAATTGATTTTTGAAATAATAATTATTTCAAAATAATTTTTCCCGGTAATAACTCTTTATACTTCAACTAGCCTAAACTAATTTTATCAAAATTTTTGACCAAGTCTACATTGGTCTGCATAAGAATTCATTTTTACCAAAATTGTCGGAAATCCAAATTTGTACTAAAACTGAATTTCTACATTTTGATTTAGTTAGATTTCGATTTTTTAGTATTTTTTATTGAATCCAAATAGGGGGTACTTCCTTATTTACATTGTAAACTTAAAGTAAATGTCATTTACTTAAATGTTTTCATGGAAATAAGGTATGTGCAGATGTCCTGTGCACAGAACGTTTTATCTGTTAACTTAGAACAAAATTCTTGGAGCTGCAGTTTCATTTCGGCAGACCGAAATGCATAGGCAAGTTATTTCAATCGACCGAAATAAAAGACCAAATGAATCGGCTCGTCCGATTCTCACAGAACGTTTTGGCACAAAGGAGGAAGGACTTTCGGTCGACCGAAACTGAAGAAAAAATTCTTCGGTCTACCGAAACAAGTATAAAAGCCAACCTTAAACCATTTCGGATGACCGAAACACAATGGTATTTCAGTTCGGTCGACCGAACCTGCCCAGATTTGAATTTGAAAGACTATTTCCTCTCGGGCAGTGTGCACAACAGCTATATTTTTGAATTACCTGCATCAAATCTCTATAAATAAAGCTGGGGACTTCGAGATTTAATGTTGCTACCATTAAGAAACATTATATAGCATCCAAAGAGCTTTTGTTCTTCATTCATATCATACTCTCTCATCCCATATCATTTACAGAGTATTGAGCTTCAATCTATTCATATATATACTCTAGAATGAGTTGAAAGTTGTGAGCTAATATTTGCATATCAATCTTTGAGAGATATATTTGTATACAACAAATTTGATCTTCAATTTGTAAGGGCTGGTGTGGCCCAAGGAAGAAGAAGCAAGCTAGCTTCATATTTGTAAAGGTTGGTGTGACCCAAAGGAAGACTAAGAGAGGTTGTCTCTCAGCAAGGAATTGCTTCTAATCAAGGTTTGTTTTCCACCCGTAAGGAGGTGCCATAGTGATTGGGAAGTCTCAAGAGGAATCTTGAGCCGATGAGTAGGAGTTTCCGAACCTCGCTAAAATCGCCGTGTGAATGTTTGCAAATCTCTCTTCCCTTATCTCCTTTAAATTTATGATATTATTTGCTTATGCCTATATATTGATTATTGCATAAATATTATAAAGTGTGTTAGAATTTGCAAAACAATTAAAATCGAAAAATTGGCCATTGTTTGCCATAGACTCTATTTACCCCCCCTCCCCCTCTAGAGTCAATACTTGGGCAATAGGGTAAAAGTTTCAGAGGGAAGAGGAGGAAATAGACAGGGGTATTTTTGTAATTTCACAAATAATTATTATATTTTTTAATTTAATATTATATAGTAAGGTCAAATTTGACATTTTACAGCCCCATTAAAGAGTCGGACTCGAATATTGGGGTAAAAAATATAAGGAGTTTTCTTAAATAATGATAAAAAATAAAAAGAAGTGGATTTTTTTTTTTTTTTTTTCCTTTTAAATTAACCCTTAAATTAAGGGCAGTTTCTGTGGTGCCCCATTAAGCCCTCCTTTCTCCAAAAGCCTCTGGTTGAAATGTTTGTGGTATATATATATATATATATATATATATTCAATTATATGTAAATCATATATATCATTTAAATTCAAATATTTTGAGTGAAAAACGGAACAAAATATTTAAGGGTGAAAATTAACCAACTTAAAGAGGTATTATTAAAATTTAACTCTAAAACTTTTGAAAATAATTTTTTGAATGACAAATCAAGCAGTCCTAATTTTGTGTAAACAATGTTATATTCACTTGGCCATGGCCAGGTTTCCTCCAACTCTCGCACCCATTTAAACCCCAGCCTCTGAGCCCTAATGTTCAACAGCTCAACTGTCTTTTTAATTGCCAAGACAATATGTTAGGCCCATTTTGCTCTTATCTTTTCAGTTTTTGGGCCCCCATATTTTTCTGGGTTCTTTTCCAATGTTGTAGCCTTTGCCTCCTGGCCTGCTTCTGTATAATTTACTAGTATTGTATCATTTTGTTTTCTTTTCAGTTTTCTCAAACTTTAACCATCAAAATAATATATTTTATCGTTAAAATACTTTAAATGGATATGTTTGCTAGCATCAAATTGACAAAAAAAAAGTTAATTTAAATTTTGACCTAATTTTTTCTAATTCCAAATTTATGAAATCAATTCGATTCCCTCAAATACAACATATGTAAATAAGATTTTTAGTTCATAATCTTCAAAGAGAAAAAACAAAACACGAAATAAAATGTCAAAGTTAAATCCACTGTGATCGTATTTTTCAAAAGGCATCCTAAACGTAGTCTTTGAAATGTAAATTTACACAACATATGGTAATTTCATGTTTCTCAAAACTTATCTGATATGTATAATAAATTGCAATGAATCCTAATAAACCCGGGATACGAATTTCTAATTCATAATAAAAATTAAGTTATGTTACAATAAGGTCTCCCTCTTTACACTTTGTGAGCTCTCCTTCAACTACTTTTATAACATTACCATGATGTCCTTTTCTACCCAAATATCAGTGAAAATGGTTAGACAATTTTCTTTAGAATAAAGAGTCTTTTTCGTTTTAGAAAATATTCGATATAATATAGGCTAAATACCAAAAAGCTTATATATATATATATATACACACACATATATATAAGTAAAAATGTACGTACATGAGTAACAATGATTGTAAATATAATTTAAGTAAAAAAAAAAAAATTGGAATAAAAATACAAAGTTGAAGTTTATATCATTTTTTATAAATAATACTGTAAAATTTAAAATCTGACATCAACATGAGACGTTCCTAATCATAATAATATTATATAAGTATATAGATATATTTGATTAGTACTCTAAATTAAATAAAATTTGAATTCTTTTATAAATATTTTTGTATATAATTTGAGAGGTGCATGTCAGTTTACTATGGTAAGAACATCTCTAGCAGTATCTTAAAATATTTTTTTGTGTAAAATATGTACGGTTACATATGATGTGTAATGTTATTATTACTATTATTATCTCTAGCAGGTTATTAAGATATTCTGTCACATCACTAATGTGTAAAATTGCTGTATATTTTACACCATTTTTTATGAAATGAAAAAGAGGGAGGAGTAAAGAAATATGCTGATGTAATTGTGTAAAAAAGTTATGTAAAATACACAACAATTTAACACATTAATGACATGTAAGTTTATCTTAACAGACCGTTGGAGATAAAATAATAATAATAATAATAATAAAATAAAATAAAAATTAAACATCATATTTGGCACACAAAAATATATTTTAACATACTTTTGAAGATATTCTAACGAATAACTTTATATTAAGTAGGTTTGTAAAAATTATATGGGGTCCACACATGACATTGGTGGGTTGTTATTAGATATATCTTTTTACACAAAAAGCATAAAACAACGGTTGGAGTTAAAAATAAATAAAGCAATTTTTTTTTTTATGTAAATCTATTAAACACATCAAATTTATATATATATATATATATATATGTATATATATATATATATATATATCAACAGTTGGAGATGCTATAAGGGTATAAACTTAGAAATATAATCATTATGTGTTTATTATTGGTTTGAATCACTTAGATTTGTATAGTTTGGATTAAGAATCCTATTATATTGAAGTAAGAAATTATTAATATAAAATTTTACTATTTATAATAAAACTTATTATACAAAGTTTTAACTTTTTTATCAAAAAAAAAAAAAAAAAAAAAAAAAACCTTATTTTGCAGGTAATATATTCATAAAAAATTAATAAATCATTCAAAATTAAAATCAATAGAATAATACTCAAATTGAATGGAAAAAAGAATTTTACAGAATGAAGTTAATTAAAAACCCTAAATACGACAAAACTTAATTTTTTTAATCAAATTTCAAGAGAAAATAAATATATATATATTTTTTTATACTTATGTAGATTACATGTTAACTAGGGATTAGGAAACATGTGTACTTAAAACATTAACTTACAACTACAATATAACTCCTACTCAAACACTGACTTAAGCATATCCAGAATATATATATATACACACACACACATATATATAGCCACACTTATTTGATTGAATATGGAGGAAATAAGTGTAGACATGATCGAGAGCTTAGAGGAGATCGAACTTGACGAAAGAGAAGAATGGGAATTAGATGTTAAAAAGCTCGTGATTAAGAGCCTGATTGGTCGTGGAAGCTTTGGTTCCGTACATAGGGGAATTTACGATGGAAACGACGTCGCAGGTATTTTTGAGTTTCTCAAGATTCATGCCGCTCTATTTATTTTACTTTCTTTCAGTGGGTGTTGCCAGTTTTATGAGGATTGAAAGTAAAAACAAAATTTTGTACTTCTTTGACAATTTTTGAGATTGACAAAAAAAAACTGAATTAAACTGATTTTTAAAAAGAGTTAACTAAGGTGATTTTTGTATAATTTTCTGATTTTTAATTTTTCAAAAATAAAAAAATAATCTCAGAAAATTGAACCAAATAAATCCCTAATTTTTTTTTTTGTGTGTTTTCAAGAATTGTACAGACATGAATGCCGAATATATAGACAGTATACTAACCTTTAATCAACTAAAGAGATTTTTGTGTAATTTTATAATTTTTATTTTTCAGAAAATAAAAAAAATAATCACAAAAAATCGAACCAAACAAATCTCTAGTTTCGGTGTGTTTTTAAGAATTGTACATGATAGAGACATGAATGTGGGAATATATATAAATATACGCTAGAAAATGATTTTCACTATATTTTTGTACAATCTTCTAATTTTCATAAAAAAAAACATATCTCAGAAAATTGAACAAATAGTTCCAGCGTGTTTTCAAGAATTGCACATTAAACCAATCAACCACTAGTCTCGTGTTTTCAAGAATTGTGCAATGACAGAGACATGAATGCGGGTGTGTGTGTGTGTGTGTGTGTGTGTGTGTGTGTGTGTGTGTATATATGTTAGTGAAGTTTTTCGGTTTTGATATATTTTAGACAAGAGCTTTATCATTCTCAATATTATTGATAAATTTAATTCAATAAAATCTTTGATATCAAACAACTCTAGTTAATTATAGTGTCACAAGTCTTTAATTAATTGATCGTCTTAGATTTGATATTAATTTACTGACTCTGCCTTCTTGTTCTTTGTTAAATATTTCTCAGTTAAAATGCTTGACTGGGGGAAAGATGGCCAAGCGACAAACATTACATTGAGAAAAGCTTTTACGCAGGAAGTTTCTATATGGAATAAGCTTGATCATCCTAATATCATCAAGGTATATAACCTCATGAATACCTAATATATATATATACACACACACATTATAATTGCACATATATGTAGTTCACATTCACGATGTCATTGATATTCATGACGGCAATCTTTACTCGCGTCAAATTAGTTAATTTTTGTCCAACTATCAGACTCCATATCACTACTCATATAAATAACAATCATAGTGGAATTCACTCTATAGATTTTTACCTAGATTCAAGAATTGACACTCATGTCAAACCGTTTTCTGCAGTTAATTGGAGCTGCAAAAGGCATGTCGGGACAAAATATCAGAACTGATGATGATAAAATTTTTGTTGCAAGTAATGTTTGTATCATCGTGGTTGAATATATTGTCGGAGGAACTCTGAAATCGTACCTCTTTAAGAACCGGACGAGGAAGCTGCCCTTCAAAAGAGTCATCCAACTAGCCACTGATATTGCAAGAGGGTAACAACATTCTTCCATCCCGTGCATGCCCAAGTCAATACTTTAATATTTTGCAGAGTTTTCAAAAGGTAAGCATTAAGTGGCTCTTCTATCTGCTTCTTTTCAGGCTGAGTTACCTTCACTCCCATCAGATTGTTCACAGAGATGTAAAGACAGAGAACATCCTTCTTGACGAGGGGCTCAAAGCAAAGATTTCCGACTTTGGAGTTTCTCGTGTTGAGGCTGCAAATCCGAATGAGATGACAGGCCTAACGGGGACTCTTGGTTACATGGCTCCAGAGGTATTACTATGCAAAGAATGCATAGACTATGCTAATTCTTATATGTAGTCTATGACTCATTGCCTTAAGAAACTAAACAAGTACTAGTACTGTAGTGAAATAATTAATTCCTATGTCTCTTAATTAAGCATGAGTAATATCTATTCCCATAAATTTCATCATTCATTAACTACTATCTATGAACACTTGATACTTCAACCATTCATTTCTAGACTTCTGTACAAATACTTTATTCCAGCCTCCTGTATTGATGTGTTTAAATGTCATTTTTTTATGCCGATATCCATACTGTGAATGAAGCCACTGACTTTACCCAGATCATATATGTCATCTTATGTAACCACTACTGACTACTCCAATCAAGATGATAAATTTCAGTCTTCAACATGTTATATATATATAGAAAGTGAATGAAGCTATTTGAATTGTAATGAAAAAATTTTAAGATGCCATTTTGTTGGTATGATTCTACCTGCAGGTACTTGATGGTAGTCCATATAACCGGAAAAGTGATGTCTACAGTTATGGAATCTGCTTGTGGGAGATCTATTGCTGTGCAAAGCCATATTCGGACTTCAGTTTCTCGGAACAAACATCAGCCATTGTTTACGAAGTACATGAATTGACCCGATTTAATCATTTTCATCTCTGATTTTCAAACAGCACAATTAGAATTAGAATTGGAATGAGAATGGCTCATATATCTTGACTGAATAAAATTTTTACTTTGGATTTGCAGAGTATGAGACCAAAGATACCGAAATGTTGCCCAAGCTCACTTGTTAAAGTGATGAAGAGGTGTTGGAATTCAGACCCGGAGAAGAGACCTGAAATGGAAGTGCTAGTGTCCATTTTAGAGTCGATTGACACCTCCAATGGTGGTGGCATGATCCCTCCTGATCAGCCTCAAGGTTGCTTCCACTGCTTGATCAGGCCGCGAGGGCCGTAATGTGTTAAAAAAGGTGTTCTATGTAATGTTGAGTATCAAAGTATCAACAGGAAGTAACATAACGGTATTAAACTTTACTTTTCAAAAGAATGTCAGAGTTAGTCTCAATCAAAATATGTGTGTATGAGTATAAAAAATAAATAAAAAAAACAAGTGTAATGTTGAGAAGCATTTTTTTTTTTTATCTAATTATATTTAGAGTAGAGATATGATTGGGAACAAATATTTTATTATTTTTAAAACAAAGTTTTTTTTGTGCAATCTTATAAATGATTCATCTATTGTTAATATTTATTTAACTAATGTCTCACATTTTTGTTAGAGTTTGAGTTATACTATAGGTTGGAATGGATTTTTTTTTTTTTTTTTTTTTTTTTTGGGAAATTAAAGCATAGATGGATTGGAAATTCAAACATGGGCCTTTGGCCACAAGCTAACACATGCCCTACCACTGGGCTACCACACCACATCCGGTTGGAATGGATGTTGTGAGGGAAGAATTATACCTAATAAAGTCATGCAAATAGAATTCCATTCTAATTACAATATAATTCATTCTAAGACTATGTTCGGCAGGTATGAAATTAAAGTATTGGAATTAGAATTGGTTGAATTGGAGAAAAACAACTTAGAAAATTGAACTAATTTTTTTATTTTTATTTTTATTTTTTATTATTATTATTTTTTTACCAATTTTAATTCTAAAGCTCTAATTTCATGCTACCAAACACAGCCTAATTCTAATTCCAAATTCACATGAATTTGGTTCCAAACAAAACACAATTGTTAGATTACTTATGCATAATATGTACAGCCTTTGTTATTATTAATTGTGTGGCCCATATGATTTGGACATACGATATATTTCATTAATTAGTGGTTAAGTAAATAGATATGAGATTAATATTATATTATTTGGTCAACTTATTAATTACCTTTTGGTAATTAATTATTGGGGAAGTATTTTCCTATTTATTCCTTACTTTGATAGAAAGTGAAATTACGGTTGCTAAAAGGAAAACTGGTCCACTCTCTGTCTTTATAAAAATGCATATATCCCATCAATTATGTATACTAATGAAAACAACACGTATAATATTTCTGTGTGCAGAAGACCAAGAGAGAGAAATCGATTTCCACGCTTTGGCTATTGCAGTTTAGCATATTGTTCGTTCCGCAGAAAAGATCTCAATGTTTGCCTTGATCTCTACGAGTTTTACAATTACGGATCGAGATATTTATATCTAACTATTTATTTATGCATTATAGATATGTGAAAATCATGAAGTTCTAAGATTTTGGGATTCATGTTTATTTGTGATTAATGCTTGACACGAATTATTAAAGTTTATATGTGGTATCAGAGCTTACAGTTTAGGAACTCGTTATTTTCCTCTATAGAAATAATTTATAAATATAAAGTAAAATTAAATATTTGTATAATTTAATTTTCTTATAGAATCGACACACACACACACACACACATATATATATGTGTGTATGTTTTGATTGGTGTGATTTTGATTAGTGTGATGGGTATTTGAAAACTTTGATTTGTGATCTGAAAGAAAAATAATAGTGTATTTTACTAGTATTATGTTGATCTGTTTGTGCGGCACCAAACAAATTTGATTGGGGTGAAAATGAACTTCACTTGGGAGTTAAATATATCTTAAGTACCCACTAATCAGCATACATATGGATATATATGAATAATTTGTTTTGATTCATCTTATGGCATTGTTGGAGAATTGCCGTACATATGAATATGCTGTGGGTTTATTATGTTTTATGTATGTTGACAGAGGCAATCAAGTTAAATAATGATGTGTTTGGTTCTTGATTTTCGTGCACAACATGTGGGATTGAAAAGCTTTTAATAAATTTTTTGCTATTACGTTTTTGAAAGAAACTAACTGTGATTGGAAGATTAAAATTATTAAATACATAAAGGTTGTGTATTTATTTATTTTATTAAATAAATTTAAATTTCTAAAAAAAATTGTGAGTCTAGATATTTAAATTATTAAATATATAAAGTTTTTGTATTTATTTATTTTATTATCTTTGTAGTCATACACATATACATGATAGAGAGTCCATTTTAATTTGATTCAATTATGATATTCAAGTCTGAAAATAAAAATAATACATTTTATTATGTATATAAAATAAAAGGATATTTTTATTAAATTTTTTGGACTATTATATTTCTGGGACCGAACCTACTTAAATTTGAATCGATCAATGTAAGTATGTGTGCATAATGTTAAATGGGTAAATTAATGATGAATCAGTAACTAGCTAATTTAATATTCATGTTTATGAGGGTTAGTAATTACCAAAGTGGCCTAACCATAATGATTGATGAATATTAATTTTAGTAGTAAATATAATTAAAGATGAATTTGTCACTAACTAATTTAATATTCATATTATGTAAAGGTTGGTAGCTACCAAAGTGGCCTAACCATAATGGTTGTTGGATATTAATTTTAGTAATATACATAATTGCAATATTTTATGAATTATGATGCTTATGATTTTTTATGGTATTTATGAATATTGACTTTATTTAATTATGAGAAATAATTCTCCAAATGGAATTGATTTTCAAGTGATTAAATAAAAATTAAGGGGTTGTATGTATTTTTTTAATTAGGTAGATATAGGATATCAAAAGGTAACTTATTTGTTTAATTAAATAATGCATCATTAATGAAGATATACATATAAATACATTTAAGCATCATTATTAGTATTTTATAGTTGCCACCCAAAGGGGTAATATAGTTATACATTACATTTATATTTTTAAGTTATACATATGTGTTGTTAACTCAAAACATTATTGTTGTGAGTATTTTATCTTATTTTGTTTCTGTGTTACATCCCTTAATTCGCATTCTATATCTATTTTGATTCGCAATAGTGCTAACTTCTCATAATAGAATGAGTAAGTTAAGTTCAAAATTTAGGAGAGATCGAACAGATTAAATATTATGGCTATACGAATAATTGTTCCCCTTAGTGATAGTGATAAGGAATTTTTGACTAAAAGAATGTTTTCGTATTGTAGATAAATATCTAAAACGAAAATTATTGATTGATATCACTACTATGCATTTGTGTTGGTACTCGTACCATGTATGGACATATTTTTTAGATGACTAATGTTGCTACAAATTTGAGAACCTTATGGATGATTGTAGATGAGAATTATCTCGTTCAATTTATTTTCAATTTCTTGTTTACTCAGTATGGGTCATTTCGAATTAATACTATTAAGACAAGTGAAAAATGAAATAATTGACCATTATGTTAATTTAGGAATAGACTAGGTTTAAGCAGCATGATAATCATTATGTTCATCTGATGACTCAAGAAGTTAGAAAGGAATTTGGAAATAAACCTGAAAATGCATTAAGTAAGCAACATCCAAAATTAAAAGATTTAGGTCAATCTACTAAAATAAAGGAATGTAATAATGTAAAAGTGTCATTTAAGTATTGAATATTTTTAGAAAGATTATATGAAATATAAAGAATGATTCGAAAAGAAAGATAAGTCTTTTAACTTTTGTATATTTCGAATCACTTATTCATATTCCTTCTAATACATGATAGGTTGACTTAAGTACTAATATTTATGTTTCTAATAGATGTAAGGATTTCTTATGGCCTAAACCACAAATTCAAATGAGAATTTATTATTTATGAGAATTGAGAAAAAGTTTTATAATACATGCTTATTTATGAAATTATATGCTTAACTTAGGGTTTTATAATTCAAAGCATGTATAGTATGTATTTCATGTGTAAGTAAATTGTTTCATTTTATCTTGAGATTTTGGTGTTATGATGATGAAATCTTGAATAATATTAATAATGTCTACTTTGAAGGCTTATTACTATATTGTAATATATTTAGTAATTGTATCTTGCATGATAGTAACTTGATTTAATTAATATTTAGAAATTTAAAGCATGTGTAGCTTATAAATATTGTGTAGAAAGGTTATTTGATTCAATAACTTGTTAATTTCTAGAGATTTGTCTTGTTGAGAAGATAAACTCTTGTAGGATATTAATTATGTTTACCTTGAGAGCTTATTTCTAGGTTGTTATATGCTTAGTAATTATAACTTGCAAATGGTAACTTGATTTAGTTGTTTTATACTATAATCTTAGTGTGTAATGAATCGCACATTGAAGATTCGATATATTGTATACTATTGTATGTGTAACGAATCGCACATTAAAGATTCGACATGGTGTATGCTATTGTAGACATGAAACATTAGGACATGGTTTGTGTGGTTTCACCCTACTTATGCTTGGTAGGTAGTTTCATGCATTGTTATTTTGTATATGTTATGAACTTGTTAATTTTGGAAAGCTTGTAAGGACTTAAAAATGTCACGGCTAGGGTTCGGCTCTAGTACGGGAGATAGGAGTTTTCCCTACGATATTAGTGCACACTAGGTAGTACCTTGTGGGTCATAATTACCCGAAATAACTTACTTGGTCTAGAGCCCATATGTCCTAGTCTTTCCAACTACTTGATTTAGCATTCAATTCCAAGTTGTTAATCATTGATTACTTGTAACTTGTGAATTAGTGGTTGCGTTTTCAATTTCTTTTCGTATACTTGAGCCTTGTATACTTGCTTTCTGCGTTTTCAATTTCATTTAGTATATTTGAACCTTATATATTTGCTTCTTGCACTTTCAATTCCATTTAGTATACTTGAGTCATGTATACTTGCTTCTTGTGTTTTTCAATTACACTCAGTATACTCATGCCATGTATACTTGCTTCGCATGTCTTGCTATTTCATTTAGTATACTTGCGCCTTATATACTTGTTACGTGTATGTTTCAATTTTGTTTAGTATAGTTGTGCTTGTATACTTGTACGTCTTATATTTATCATTTCAAATACTTGTATAACTTGAGATAATCCCTTAATTCTCCTTGTAACATAGACGCTAGGTAGAATGGACCCTTGAATTGGTTTATATTAAGTTTACAAGATATTTGAAACTTTAGGGTATACGCATGCACTTCTTCCTACAAGTAACTTATTTATTCACCCTAGTTGTTTGGGATATTTTCAGGTACGGGAACCTTGTTTTGGGGATGCACAACATCCCTAAGTTGGCGCGGCTATATTTATGTCTCTTTGTGTAATTTTGCACACATGCAACTGTTAGCATGTTTAAATTTCATTTTTGAAGCTGTAACGTATAGCTAAGTTTCATACGATGTTTTTACCTTGGAATGTGTAAAGTGTACCTAAGCACACTATTTGGGATCCATTTTATATGTACGATGTATGGCCAAGGGCCAAACACCTTTGTGTTTATGTCTATGTACTTGATTTCTATACTTTACTTTTATAAGCAAATTTTCGAACTTTAAGGTTTGACATGTCATATTTAGTATTTGGCGTGTATAGAGGCCGTGGGCACTTGTAGCTAACTTAAATATGCATATTATGTTTGCGTGCATGTTCACCTTTGCACACAACACCTTATTTGTTGGAAATGTACACCTATGGGGCATGCATTTTCATTTTTGTTGCAAATCTGATCTAAGGGGCTTTTTGGGTATTTCTTTTGAAAGATAAGTTTTGGTCTTGACATGGTTACTTAAAAATTGTGATTCTAGGGGGGGAGGGGATTCTTCACAACAATTTTCAACAAAATGTCATCTTGGTCTCGAAAACCCCGTGATAAATCCAATTTTCTGGTTTAGCCTTTTTTTTTTTTTTTTTTTTTGAAGTTTGAACATGAGCACTATTCATCGACTTTTTTTTGAAAAGCGTGTTGACCGTTCCGAAACTTTCGGGGGTCTTGTGGGTGTATTTTAAGGTTACATTTTCAATTTAGGCAATTTAAATACCTCCCGAACCCTAATTTTCCCTTACTTGGCAACAACTTTGCATTTTGGCGGGCGCCCGCAGGATTTGGCATTTGCTCGCAATGTAAAAGTTAGCGAGCGCCCGCAGCACCTTGCGTCCACCTGCAGCCTTTGAGCCTTGTATCTTGGCAACCTTGTCATCCGGTTTTGTTTTGGCCATAAATTCTTCGTCCGGACTCCGAATCAAGTGATTCTTGAGTCAAAATTTGTTAATTTTTGGTTGTCTATCCAATGGTATGCATAATAGCATCCATTCCAGTTTAAAATGACCATTTTACCCTTAGTTCATTTCTTGGAGGGTTTTAAAACCCTAACTTCTGCCTTGCTTTCGCTGAGTCACGAGACTCCTCGGGAAGCCACTTTTGTGTCTTAGGGATGATGTACATCTCTAGAGACTTGTTTATGTTTCGCTTCCATATTTCGGATCCGATATTGGATCAACTTTCCAGTTATCACAGGATGCACTGGCTTGTAAAATTAGGGCTGTCACAGATATAAACATAAAACACCCCCTACCCACTAGAGAATTGAGTCTCTAGAATCTAAGGAAAATGATAGCAAGAATGGAATCCTAGAACAAGGTGTTGTAGAGGAAGGTGAGGGGAAGCTTTTGTCTTCCAAAAGCTAGGCCAAAAGGATAGTGGCAAATGGGTTGAAAATAAGGTATAATGCTAGGGTTTTCTAGCTTCAATGGTGGTTTAGGTTAGAGGAAATGAAGAAGACAAGCCAATCTCTAGTTTCTCCACTAACTAAACGAAATGTAAAACACTTAAACCATATTAACACTACCTCTCTTACACACACACCCTTCAATCTCACCCCTCCACTTGTCGCAATTCAATGCACCCTCATAAGATTCAATCACCACCCTACACTTGTAATTATCTAAGCCTTCCAAGTGTTTCCAACCAAAAGTCAATAAATGGTCTACGGAAAAGGTGACACTTATCACACTTTTCAAAAATTGTAAAAAGGTACCTCGTCTAAATATCTCACAAAAATAATTGCAAAAAGGTCCCTAAGCTAAAATATCTCGAAAAGTTAATTGCACAAAAAACCCCCAAAAATGAAAATGTTTCCAAAAAAACTATGCAATCATACCCCCAAGAAAATAAAATTAAACTAGCATACTTCTCTACATAATTAAACTATGCATTGACAACAAAATAAATTAAGGTAAATGCATGAGATCTTGGACACTAAGTCCGGACACCAAACCCTACCTCGGGTTCTACAAAACCCTAAGGTAACACGAAAAAGAAATAAACAATTAAATAAATAATAATAAGAAATAAAAAAATATTCCCAAAAAAAAGGAAAAGATGACACGGTCATCACATCAGATCACGCTAAATTGTTATATAAACGCAAAATTAAAAGGAAACAACAGTGATAATTGATCCTCAGACCCCAGAGAGCGAGGGGGTAGCGAATGACCTTTGAGAGGCTTATTTCCTGCTCTACGCAGTCGCCTTGAGGTCAAATAATAGAACGCGCAGCACATTCACTCCAACAGCAAACTGTAACCAGTTGACCGATCCTCTCTTTTCATCCGAAGTTGGTCAAGGTTGTCGCCTTAGGAATATTTGCTTGAGCCTAAATCACCACCTTCCCGACAGAGACGGGGAAAAGGCCGTTAGGTGTACCGTAGGGTGGATCGCCCCAAACCAACTATCCTGGCACACCCTTACACCATCGCCCATCACGTCGTCGCCTAAGTGTGGCACCGATAGCCCTTTTGGCACTCCCGGTGGAACTAAATTAAAACTTACTATATATTAATTTTAGAGGGACATAGCAACTAAGCTAGTTCCCTTTAGAAACAAAACGATATAAATATATATTGAGCCTTTCCGCTTTGTACTTATATATATATATATATATATATATATATATATATATATAGTCTAGAGGGACAATTGTAATACCCTAATTTCTGGAGATTTATTTAAATGTTTTAATTGGATTTTATTTAATTATGTAGCTATTTGGTTATTTGCATGTATATTTAATTGTGTGTTTATTTGATTATTTGTTTTATTTAATTATTTTATTTGTGTTAATTTAAATTAATTGATTTGGCTAATTGTGTATGTGCATTCTTTTAATTGATTTCATGTGTAATATGTTTATGTAATTAAATAGCTTTTAAATGCTTAATTGTTTAGTTAAATGATTTGTTTATTTTATTTTAAAAGATTATGAATTTGGGTTGTACTCCTTGGACCAACTAGATGGGTCTTGGACTATTTGCAAAGGATCATATATGGGTTAGATGAATTTTTCCATATAACCAATTTGATGCATCTATCTACCCATCTAACCGATTAGATGCATCAATCTACTTGGTTAGATGGATCCTCAGTTTTTGCATGCCATTTAACTGGTTAGATGAAATCATGCACCCGATTAGATGAGCTAGTATTTACTGTTTGACCTTATATTTCAGTATAATTACCTAATGTGGTACCTCTCGGATCCGAGATACGGGTTGATCAGGCCCAGGCCCGAACCCGAGGGAATATCTAACAATTAATATATTATAACGAACACAGAATACAAAATTGAATAAGAATAAATATTATAAGCTAAAAAGAATACTAATATAAAATCCTCAATTGATAACACTTAACAAAATCCAATTTCCAAACCTCCATGATTACAACTCGAGAATCCATCTCTAGTGGACCCCTATTTAAAAATCCCAAACTAGATGAAAATAAAACTGAAGATAAAAATCCAAACCCAATATCTGAAAGGAAGTCCTACATCGTCGGTAAAATGGAAAATCGTCTCTACTCAGCACGAACAAGCTCAAGCCTGGAAAGGACCTACACCTGAAAAATAGGAGTGGGTCAGGCCCACGAACAAGTTCTATCCTACTACAATCCAAGCAGAGACTCGATACGCATGTATATTCTAACCAACTCAACAATAGCTAATAGTCCGTATGTATATATATATAATCACACTAAAGGACTCTCACTGGACTACAGGCCAGTCTCAACCTGAATAGAGGCAACATGCAAAACGCACACAAAGTGGGCATGCGTACCTAAGCCTAACAGGGTACACCTCCAACCATCATAGCCAGCTATGCATCCCAATGCATATACGCTCCCTAACCGTCGATCCTGAGACTCAAGCTCATATCGAGATACCATAAAAATATATTTACAATCTATCCAGAATCCATAGTAGTGCCGCTCAACTATGCGTTGCCTTGACACTACAAATCAATAGGATTTAACTTCTAATTAATCCATTCCTTAATTCCAGAGTAGGTAGGACTTAGCGTTTTTTTGAGCTAATCCCCCTAGCATGTCATCGTCCCATACCGGTGCATACAATCCATCCATCCAGCAGTTGATAATACATATCATGTATGTAAATATCAACTAAATCCATACATCCAACAATTGAGAATAAAAACATTAAATTTAAACATCAATTGTTCCATAATAAGCATACCTAAAGTTATGTATTTTAATATGCTGATTTACACAACACAACCAAAAATCCAACAATTAACCATACAACAGTATATGTAAATATCAATTTATTCCCAAGATCCGTATAATTGAGAGGACATAAATAAATGTCTGCACACAATTATAAATACATCCATTGATTTCATATAGCCATGATATAAAACATGGGTACAATCTTTGCATATTATTTAGCAATAATAATCTAAATAGCATGCATATAATTTATTTTATACAAATTATCAGGCATCTCCAATTGACTATATAACATCCCCAACATAATTAAACTATTTCAATTCAGTTGATTGATTTAAAACAGTTTGAATCCATAAATTAACCATTACGTTAATTTTATTCCAAACCTAGCATATCATTTATATTATGCATTCCAGTTAATTATCGAGTCCCAGAAGTTCACTAAAAATTAACCATTATGTTAATTTTATCCTAAACCTAGCATATTATTTCATATTATGCATTCCAGTTAAATATCAGGTCCCAGAAATTCACTAAAAATTATTTAACCAGTCCCAACCATCCCTAAATACCAACTCCTATGCCAAAATCCAACACTAGACAACCCATATGAGAGTTACAGGAACCAGTTGATGTAAAATCCCAAGTGTTGACCGGTACGCCTAAACCGATTGATGTAAAATCATAGGTGTTGACTGGTTCGCCTAAATCGGTTGATGTAAAATCCTAGGTGTTGACTGGTTCGCCTAAACCGGTTGATGTATACATCCTAGATGTCAACTGGTTTGCAAAAGTCCACTAAATCCATAAGGTGTCAACTGTTTTATCATAGATGTCGACTGGTATAATAACCATTTGATGTTTTTAACAAGGTGTTAACTGGTTGCAACCAACCAGTCAACCGAAATACCAAGGTGTTGACCGGTTCATGCCAACCGGTCGACGTGTGCACTAAACCGGTCGACCAAACTGTGACAGTTCGTCTTCCACGGCTCCGGCAACTACATCTTTTTCCGTTAAAGTACTAAGGCTACTGTTTTAAGTCCAGAACAACCCTAAACATTATGTAAACCTCTTATGCATAATTTAAACAAATTATAATCAAGAATCATACAAGAAATTTGAAGTTAAACAGACGTATACATATATACATAATCTACTGTAATTCAAGTTTTAGCGTGCTTACATAGTTAAATTCTAACCAGATTAATTTAACATTTATTTACTCCTGGAATTGTGATAGAGATGCAAAGAACACAAGTCAAAGGGAGAGAGTTAGGAACAGAACTTGCCTTACATCGATGTTCGTCTAAGTTTTCCGGCGAAACTCTCTCTGTTGGCTCACTGTTTTCCTTCCCAGCCGTCTCTAATTCCCTCAGCCCTTACTATATCGTAATAGTTTTTTTTTTCTAAAACCCTAGTCAGAATACTACCTGAATATTTATAGGCCACTAACCCTAGGTTCAATTAAACCCTAAACATAATCCACTCGGCCCATAGAAAACTAGGTTATAAACTATGTCGGCTATGAACTGTGTACTATATGTATGCAACTAACCCTACAGTCACGTTACGGCAAAACAAATAATGAGATTGAATAAAATAAAACAATTTAATAATTAACAATTAACTTAAACAATTAATTCAAATAAAAAAATAATCAAATAATTTCAAACAAATAGTCAAATAAGGAAATTAAAAACAATTTATGCAAATAAGTCAAATTTCAAGCAAACAATCAATTAAATAAATCAAATAATCAAATAATAAATAAATAAAATCTAATTTAAACAACAAATTAAATACCAGGACTATCCTTTTAAAATTAGGGGTATTACACCTAATTACCCCCAGACTTCAACCAAAACATAAAATAACCATAAAAAATGACAATTTTACCCCGATGAGTTTAAAAGCTATATTAAATATACTAAATGACTATTATACCCCTATGGACTCTAGAATTATTATATTAACGTGAAATGACTGTAGTACCCTTATGTTACCTCAGGTTCGGGTAAGAATCCGGTTAGCGATCCGGATCCCTAGGTTTGAATCGTTACAACAATTGAATTATAAAAGGAAAGATATAAATTTATTATTAAAATATAATATACTGAAACACAATAATGTACTAAAACTCTTTCTACTTTTAATAATAGCATAGATATAAAAATGATGTGTAAATTTGTTTTTTGTCAAAAATAAAAAAATAAAATAATAAAATAAAATAAAATAAAAATTCTCAATATAGTCAATACAAAAAATTTATGCAGAATGTGATAGTTATTTGGTTTTTTCTTAAATAAATAAATAAATTCAATCAAACACACACTCAAATCTCCCCATTTGGAGAGGAGAGCTTATATGGTGCCCAATGGTGTGATCTTCTATTCTTGCTACATATTAATGTGAAGGAATCTTCGGATCTGTAATGCCATTATTATATATATGCGTGTGTATGTGTGTGTGTGTATAGACATATATGTATATGAGCCTCCTAAGATGTTAGAGGCAATGACCCGGAACTATTGCCAAGCTTGGCCACATTAAGAAGCAACAGATTCTTCTCCAGCAATGCGTGCGATTCCATCACATTGCAAAGGGAAATTTAAATTGCTATCAGAAAAGTTCTCTCGTAAGTGATATCAGTAAAACATATTCAAATTTTCGGAAAACTGCATGCAGAAACTTTAGCGGGAAATGAAAATTTTCTACTTTTCTATCTGATGGAGAATGCAGAACCTGAAATTTTGTGGTAACAAAAGATGAAGAAATCGATAATCTAAGGTGACTTCCTCTAGTATGATTGCAATGTTTTACCAACTACCTTTTGTGACCCAGACCATCTTTTTGAGCGAACTATTTTTGCGGAAGCAGAATATCCAGGAAAATGATTCACCAAATTAATAAACAAAAAAGCTGATCAGGAGAAGATAAAAACTACCTGTTCATTTGAAAATTTTGCAACCCAACCGGTAATGTTCAAATGGATGCAAACACAATCGGGTAAGCATTTTCATTTCTTTCATCATCAGTGCATATAGCAATATTAGCACTACTCTTACTCGAATAGACAAGTTCAATAGAAAATATTAAGCACCAATAAATATGCAGAACTAAGGAAATTTTGAAACAAGAAAGAAATCAAGAATCCAGCAATAGCAAGAAGTTCATCAATCTATAATGTTATACCTCCAGAGTCCAGACCGCGACAGAATCAACCAGCTTTTAATAATATCACAGTTTTTTAAGCAACAAAATAATTTAAAACTCATTGTCAGACCTACAAATTTAGAGATCATCAATAAAAGAAGGGAACCCTATTCATAAATCAATAAACCTAGAAGAAATGTTTCTTTTAACATTAACGTAGTATTGATAATCATTTTTATATGTCAGTCAATGAATTGTGGCCTCTTTAGTTCTACATTTAGTAAACTTACTGGAAAAAGAATGTCTGATGCAGGCTAAAATCATTTGAGACAGATCACTATCCAAGTTTAAATACATACCACACAATCAAGATACAGTACCAAATTCAAGTTAAATCCAATGAACATATTCCATATAAGATGAACAAAGTCTAGTCTAATATTATCATATGAACTTGGTTTAAATTGGATCTCACATTAAACACATTCTATACCAGCAGTCAGGTATATTAATATTCAACCTAATTCCATCGCTGATCTTCTAAAAAGATTCATGTCTGATCCATTACGTATTGCGAACTTTCAAATTCTAGTCCAACACTTGATAAATTAGAAACTGGATCATAACCTAGGAAAACAAATCTCAATCCAAAATTACGAAGAAAAAACTGCTTATGCGTTATTTTTCCCTTTTAAGCACAAGAAATATACGAAATCACCATAGGTAAATGATACATTTTGCAACTACCCGAGTTTGGTTATTTGGGAAACACTAGGCAAATATATCAAACAAAACAGAGCAGAAGCAGGGTGCTTCATATTGACATCACACCTTTGGACGAATAGTCAGATTGGAAACATAACATAGTTTTCAGAAACTCTGAAAAGAGAAAATTAAAATAAATTCTTAGATAGAATTTCCTCTTTTTCAGTACAGCTTAAAAAAAGAGTCAATCTTTCGTGTAACTAATTTTTTATTTATTTATTTATTTTTATTTATTTTATTTTTTTTGGAGAACAGAATATTGTTCTTAAAAAAAAACTAAACATACACCTTCATAGTCTCTAAATTATAACATGCAAAAGATATTAAAGACTCCAGACATAAATGAGGTCGTATGTCCGTAACAGTATGACAATCTTAATTCATCAAAGCTCCTGTTCATGTACGTCAACAAACCGATATACATCTCCCCGCCTCTGTTTTTCTAGCGGGAGGCCCTCCCTGCATATTCACAAAACTTTGTTGTGGGGAGAGGCAAAACTTTTACTATAAATCCAAATCGATTTCATAAACAGCACATCACCTTTGATGTTGAATTTCGTGATAATCAATCTCAGCAACCACTATTTTCTCCTCATGCCCCGAGGTTGCAATTATTTCACCAAACTGTCAACATAGAGAAAGCCATTTTCATCGTTAGAACCTTCTCTTTACATGATTTTATTCCAAAAGAAGGGCTAGCATATCAGTTTCGGGATTTCTAGTACCGGTCCAACAAGAGTTGAATGACCCCATATTGTATAGGAACCAGTGGAATCTCGAGATGGTGAGCATGTAGCTACATATAACTACAACAAGAAACCAACAAAACACATTGATTTTGTTTTTGACAAGTGAATATCATTAAGAATACAATGGGAAAAGGTATAAGTACCTGGTTGTCAGCTGCCCTGAATTTTT
The DNA here is from genome assembly GCF_030987335.1 of Cornus florida. Taxonomy (NCBI): domain Eukaryota; kingdom Viridiplantae; phylum Streptophyta; class Magnoliopsida; order Cornales; family Cornaceae; genus Cornus; species Cornus florida. Next base: position 27,393,844 of record NW_026775574.1, read on the forward strand.
GTAGTACAAAAGAATCAGCGATTTTTACTCGAATAATGGATTAAAATGTAGAACTAATACAGCTTTAAATTCATCCAATATGCAAAGATAGAAGGGTGAATTATTTTCACTGGTGTTGGTACACATTCATGCTGTCTTTAGAAAACACCCATCATTTCTAATTGTCTACCCCAAGTAGAAGAAGAGGAAGAAGAAGAATAAAATAAAGGTAATGTACATCTACTCTTTGGAATTTGGATGGGATGATGAAAGTGACAACGGAAAAATAAGCCATTAACTTCGCTCATATAGCATGAGTCATATTATATTAAAATAAACCATAAATATTGATAATAAAGTCCCATTGTAAAGCATTATCCACGGATTGCTGCTTAGGGTAACAGTAGTTTTCATAAAATAGCACTTCTGAGTTCTGAGCCACTGTAATATCATCTGCAAGTACGCAATTCTGTGATTTAAACTACCATAGTGTCATCTCCGGACATCACATGGATTTATCACAAGAAAATGTAATATGGTTTATTAATCATGTTCTAACTTTTATGCATATTCAATCTGATACATGTTATGGAGCTGATACTTCACATTTGTGCCAGAAAATTATAGACTTGATTGTTCATTTCTTGCCCCCAAAATTGCTCTTACAATCTTTCTCCATGTTGCCTACACTATATCATTATATCTAAATCTTAAAACAGTTGATTTTACTAAACCAAATTAGCTGTGCTTCATCACCACATACTTGAACCAAGATTTAGCCAGAATCAATACCAAGTCATAATACGATAAAATGATCATATGTAGTTGTCATGGATTTAATGTTCTCCAAATTAATGGCTTTAATGTTTTAAAAACAATGTGTGCCGCTTTTAAAGACTCAAAATATTTTACAAGGATGCATACGAGGCTAACTTTTTGTTATATTAACTAAAACCGAAGATTTATTAAGAAATGAGATGCTTCTTTCCACTAACGCAAACTGCAAGGAAGTTAATCTGATTTGATTTGTCTTGTACTCATTCTAAAAAAAAAAACTAAAAAAAACAGGTGCCTATTGTACAAATATATCAACTTGCCTTGCTCTTTGCTCAAGCTCCCACAATAATTCACCAGTACTCATGTTGAATGCCCCAGGATAGCATATTAAGTGAGCACCTGTGGACTTGCATAGTACACTAAGAAACCAGAACAGTACCAGGCTATCCAGCAATAAACTGGTGGAGATAATGAATACCTCTTATTCGATACAACATCGCAAGTTCGGGAAAGCGTATATCATGACAAATTCCAATTCCAATACGACCCACATCTACATTTAGATTTACACAATCAGTTTTATGTTTCAATGTGTTTATTTAAAAGAAATGAAGGTATAAAGTGCAACATGGCGAATTCTGAAAGAAAAGGAAAGGAAAATTGAAAAGTCAAGCATAATAAGGTTTTTCGAAGAGATTGGAGAAAATGATCAAATGTCTTATCATTACAGTCAATAGTTGACAAGATTCTAATGGAAAAACAAGAAAGAAAAATCCATATAATTTTATATGGTTGTGGCTAGAACAACAAAATGAGATTCAGATTTCAATCTACCAATCTTCCCGCATGTTTTACATTGTTCAGTAATCCATGTATGGTTACTTAAATACAATCAAGAAGGAGAATTTAGGAGCCCCTAGGGAATTCTGGTTAAAAGGAAGAAATCGTTAAACCAGCATTATGAGAGGAATTCATCACACCATATAAACAATTTTATATGGAGTAGTATATACTTAATAAAATCATATGTCAAGATCTGTGGCGGAATCTCCCAATTTCTGACAGGTTAGGCAACAAAATTGATTTAAAACTTGTTAAAACTGAACTAACTAAATGGATAATATCAGTATAAAATTGCAGAAGCCCTATACATCAACCAAGGCAGTAGGCACCTAGAAGAAAAACACCTATTTAATCATATTACTAAAATACAGTGCTAAAATCCTAAAACAATACCTATACCTCATACTAAAAGACTTTTTGCTTCAGTCAGTAGTGCTAAAGCAAGAAATGAAGTGACTTTCCGAGAGCCAACTAGTCTCGCTTTAAAAATAGCATTAAGACATAACCTACGTTAATATCCATGATTAGACTTGAAAAACTTGTTATAAAACACTACGAGACAATGCCACTGACTTGATGCATACCTGTATCAACAATGGTAGATTTATCCCCTGCTGTGAAGGTGTCTGATTCCTTAAACAAAATATCTCCCGGAATGTCAACATCAAACAAATGTGTCTGCAAAGCAAAAAAATCTTCTTTCAAATTTCCATTTGTGTTTCCTTCAAACTCATAGTTCTCCATTTTAATTCTTTTCTTAGTTATGCTTACTTTCCTATGCTTAGCCTTTAACTGTCCGTCGGGTCCAAACACACAACAAGTGTTATACAACCGACCATCATTCCTTTCAGGGATAGACCCTCCTACTATTGTGATCCCTTGACATGAAGCAATTTCTGATAACAGAGAAAATGAAGGGGATGCATCTTTATCATCAAAATTCTCAGCATAGTTTGCAAAGTAATCGTTCGAATAAGGGCAATTCCACATTTCCTATAACAAATAAGTAAAATCAACACCAATTATGAATCTAAGGACTCCAAAAAAACATTAATTTCACAATTAATCTACAACAATATGAGTTAGGGTTCAGTTACATTTTCATAAAATAATAAAATAAATAAAAAATACCACAAGCTAGAGCAATATGATCTGAGTGAGAAAGAAGTGAGCTCACTGGTAAAACAACAAGGCTTGCACCTTGCTTGGAAGCGAGTTCAATTGATTTCTGGGCATGGGCCAGATTAGTGTCCTTGTCTGAAGTAACTGATAACTGACAAAGCCCAATCTTAAACTGCGCTGAAACAAACCAAATTCACAATCACCTTGTCCCACCATTGTATACAAATTATAACTATTTCAGTTGCAAACATGGTTAAATATATTCTATCCAAAAACTAATTATCAGCTTGGGAGCAAAAGAGAACTTGAATATATGATTGGGAATTATCAATATAAACACATATGCATATATATATATATATATAGGCCAACTCAAAAGCAGCAAACCTTTGTAATTTTGGGCATTTCCATGGTACCAGAGACTGAAAACTCGGTGTTGACCATGCTGCTGCCTGATACTGATAGAGCTGCGATCATCTTTCAGTGTTATTGGGCTGTTTCTTAGATTGACTGGGGTTGTCTAAAGTCATGCTAGTAGTTGTGTGATGGTGCACGTCTTCCACGTGTACGGTGATGGAAATTCACGTTCACAATCTTGGGATAAAAATATAAAAACAAAAAACAAAAAACAAAAAAGAAAAACAAATAAAAATTGTCCCAAAAAAAAAAAAAAAAAAAATTCTACTTTGTTCAATTTTTTAAAAATTACTTTTTGAAAATTTAGTTATAAAAATATTTATTTTCAGAAACTGTCTTTTATTATTCCCTTAAAACTGTTTTGTATTTTTTAAATTCTTAAAAATTATTTTTGGAGTTACAAATTTAATTTCAATTGATAAATTCAGGATTCGTAGCGGTATTTAAAAAATAATAATAATAACAATAATAAGGGTTAAGTGCAAAAAAAAACCCCTCATATATAGACTTTGTGCAGAACAAGTCCTTACTTTTTGAAAAAGTGCATGCAAGTCCACAAATTTCAAAAAAGGTGCATAACCGGTCCCTCTGACAACTTTTTACAAAAAGTAAAACTTAAAACCCCATTTTACCCTTTTGTTTTCCATTTTGCCCCTCACCATTTGTGCATAAAAAGTCCCTCAGCATTTGTGCATAAAAGACCCTCTATCTCTCTCTCTCTCTACACACAGACACATGATGTAACTTGTTAAAGATTGTTTCACCCAAGTTGGATGGCGATTCCAAGTCCGGTGAAGTTCAGTTTAGTTAGGTGAAGCTCGCAACGAAGGACGACGGCTATAATAAGAACCCGTGTCATCCACGACTGCACATCGTCGATCTGAAAATCGACAAAATGTCTCCACACGAAATTTTCAACCTAAGCTAACATTTCTTTAAATTCAGTAAAAATCAAAATCTATAAGCTCGAACTAATGATGAATTTGAACTGCAACTTGTTTCCATTGAAGTCTCTGATTGTAGCACAGTCACTATCACTGCCGATGCTTGCGACTTAAGCACAGTCACCGTAACCAACACAGTTGCTTGAAAGCTTGTCGGAGTATGTGTGTTTTCCCGTTGGTTTAACGATGTTGCCGAAGTGGGTTGAGTTCTTTTGGGACACTGCCGAATTGAAATTGGGTTACTCTTAATTCAGTCGTCGCCAACGTCATGGCTCACTCGCCAGAATCAGTTTTAAGCTTTGCGGTTTATAATCCAAGTGGGTCTCGTGAGCTTGTTCTTTATTGCCGTATAGGGACATGAAGCATACCGGTGTACAACTCACAGGAGCAATGACTGAAACACGCCGTGTGTCACTGGCTTTTTGCATGCAGGTCATGGGACCAGAAAGTACACCGAAGCTCAGTGATTTGTCATCTTCATCAAAGCATGTGCGTCGTGGAGCTCGTCGTTGGTTATGGAGTTTACCGGCGTTCAATTGCTGCTTTGAAGCTCACTAAATACACATGCATGGAAGTGTAGCTCGCTGGATGATTACCGAAGTGGGTCTCATTTGCTTGAACTGTTTGTTGTAATTTGGAGCTTTCTGTTTGTTTTTGCCGACTTTAATGGTGGTTTCGCCGTCGATAGAGCACCTAAATGATGGCGACGGTGGTTTGTATATATATATATATATATATATATATATATATATATATATATATCAAGCTTGGCCACGATTTCATTCTTGCATGGGCGTGTAGAGGTTTTAGAGATGACCGATATCTTTCGCCGTCGATCTTGTTGCTGATATGTTCACCGCCATCAGGTCCGATCTTGTTGATGCCGATACAACCTCCTCACAAGATTCAGATTTTGGGTTGAAGACTTAGATACCTCCTTCGACTTCATCAATTTTCATTATGCTCTCCTAAATAGAACCTGCAACTACACTGTTTTTTTTTTTTTTTCAATTGGATCTTGGGTCTGCTAATGGCGTTGTTTACAAAGGGTGATTGTGGATGCCGATATGGGTTTTGAACTTTTGATTCTTGCAGCAGATAGATAAACTAAAATATATGGGTTTTGAACTTTTGATTCTTGTAGTTTGCAATTGCAGAGAGAGGGTGGGGGGGAGGGAAGTTCAGAGTTGAGAATGAGGACGGCCACGGAGGCGGAGGCTGGCGCGAGCGCACACACATATATATAAATGACAAATTTATTTATATTTTAAAATATGAAAGGGCATGTTTGGTTTTAGATTTAATTATATTCAGATTTAGGTTATCCCAATTTTATACAATTTGAGATTTATATTATTCTTCTGCAAAACAAACCCCATTTTATACAAATTTGGACAAAATGGTCATTTTACATGGCCGGTATTATAATCATTAATTTATTCAACTGAAGTGAGGGTATTATCGTCATTTTACACCACCAGGGACCCAATCGTACCAAATTGATAGTATAGGAGGGTTTTTTTACTACATAGGGACTGATATGCACTATATCGATAGTAGAGGGGGATTTTTTGCACTTAACCCTAATAATAATAATAATAATAATAATAATAATAATAACCATTTGATTGCATCTTCTTAGATTTTGGGACTTCTTTGGGTCAATGAATTATTTTGGGTTCTTTTCCATGTCTTAGCCCTTGATGGGTATTGTTTTGTGTATCTGGACTTGCCACTTAAAAATTTGTATATTTTTTTTTTTTCTGTTTCTCAAATTTAATTTCCAAAGAATGTACTTTTATCATTAAAAATACTTCAAGAATAATAAATAAAACATTAAATAAAATGTCAAAATTACACCACTTCTGATTATATTTTTCAAAATCAAAAGGCTCTCAAACCATAGTGTACGAAATCAAAGACAAAATTCATCTAAATGCGAGCCACGATGCTACTAAATGTCGTACAAAATCACAAAATCAGCGACATACAATCACATGCCACTGCTCAAAAATTCCGGGTGAAAATCACCTCTAGTAAAATAGTGTGTAATTTCTTTCATTTTGAAATGAGTGGTTCAGAAATTGTCACGTTTCTCATGTTTGGGGATGCATAGTAGAAAAATGTTGGAATACACTGTAAGAAAATGTTGGGATGCACTTTACGAAAATGTTTAGATGTACTTTTACTCAAAAAAAAAAGAAAAAAAAGAAGGATTTACTATGCAAATGGAGAGGATTCTTGTCTGCGCAAACCCAAAATCCACTTTTAAACATTGGACAACATATTCACTCATATAAGTTATAACACTCTTTGTCACTATGTTCACTCAATTAACATCCTTTCTCCTCCTTGATAAATTACCCAATAAAATTTTCATTATTACTTAAAACAATAAATTCATCAGATTTTGATGACATAAAGATTCATGATGGAACCCAAGTTTTTTTTGGCAAGGTGAGTTGAAAATTTTCTTAGATGGTCTTGGCCTCTCGATCAATCATCATTGAACATGTAAGTAAAAAAAAAAAAAAAAAATGAACAAAACTTATATATTTGTGAATAATTACTTATGTGTTTAATAGTGATTGACTTGGAACCATTGGTCCGAGACCAAATAATAACTTGTCAGTGAGTGGGTTCATGAATGGTTTTCAACTTTAGGTTCATAAATATGTCATTTCTCTTTTTGGCCTATTATATGTACATTTTGTTTTGTTTTTTTTTTTTTTTTAATTTTTTTTTTAATGTTTTGAGAAAACTGTACCAAAAAACTATACAATTTTTTTTTTTTTTTTTTTTTTTTTTTTCCTATAACAATTTTCTGTTTTGAGAAAATTGTACCAAAAGCTTGATTCAGATTTCTGAAAACTGTTTTTTGAAAACTCATTTATAAATTGGGTCTACTTGGTTTGTAACTCTGAGAACAATATTCTATTTCAAAAAACTGTATAAAAAACTCTACTAAGTTTAGTTTTATGAAAACTGTTTTATGAAACTTTATTAGAAAAAAGAAGTAAAACTGAGAACTTTTAAATGAAAAATATTGTTTAGTTTGTAACTCTGAAAACAGTTATAAAAAATTTAGAGATCAGAAAACTGTTTTCAGATAACTATAAGCGACAGTTATCTGAAATAGTTTTCAGAGTTACAATTGTTCTTTTTGCTTCTATTAATGATGTGTATAGCATGTAATTTTTTTCTATTACACTTCAAGGTTTTGTTGTTGTCTACATCGATGATATACTGGTTTTCTCTAAAACAAGAGATGACCATAAAAGACATCTCCAATGCCTTTCAGAAAAACTGAAACAGCATGGAATTATTCTATCTCCAACAAAGATAGAAGTTGAACAGAAATCAATCGATTTTCTAGGCTTAGTTTTAACCCCAAAAGGGATAAAACTACAGGATCACATCATTATTAAAATTCATGACTTTCCTGATGAAATTGAAGATAAAAAGCAACTTCAGAGTTTTCTCAGAATTTTGAATTATGGCTGCAACTTTATTCAAAGTTTGTCTCAAAAAAAGCTTCCTTTAATAAAGAAATTACAAAAGAATCAAGTTTTCATCTGGATTGAAGATGACAAAAAGTTGTTTAGCAGATCAAACGTGATCTTGTCCACATCCCCGAAGTTTATTTTCCTCAAAATGGTGATAAACTTATTATTGAAACTGATGCCTCAGATTTTTGTTAGGGTTGTGTTTTAAAAGCCATTCCACAAGAAAAATGGAATGAAACTGTTTTCACAAATCACCAGATAAGAGCCCGAAAAACTCCTATCTTGAAAAAGTTTCAAAAAGAAGAATTAATTTGGGGATATAATTCTGGTAAATTTAAACCCAATGTATAGAATTATATTATTTATGAAAAAGAACTTCTGGCTATTAAATTAGTAATAAAAAGATTTCATATTTATCTTGCTCCAGAAGATTTTATTATCCGAACTGATAACCAAGCAGTAAAGGATTTCCTTATAAATAAGAAAAACTGTTTAGAAGGATAACGATTAAAATGGTATAATGTTATTGCTCAATACTCTTTTGCTATTGAACATATTAAAGACACTAACAATTTTCTTGCAGATTTCTTAAACAGAAATTATAAGGAAATATCTAACACAAATGTTCCTCCTTCCACAGATGACTGATCAACCTCCAAAAGAAGGTTGGATTACAATAGCTAAAAAAGCTCAGCAATGCAAACCATCTCCATCATAACTACAAAAATGGTTTATTGTTTTTGCAGGTTTCCTACCCGGAATCTTTTCAGACTAGCGCACCTGCCTAACCCAAATAAAACATTTAAATGGGGCATGTTTCAAAGCTTATGACATACTTAAAGAAGCCCAAACAGTTTTTTACAATGTGGGTAAAGCTTCTCAACACGCATTTTTCTTACAACAAAAACCGGAAACAATAGAAGTAAAAGACTTCTATAATCCTAGACTTCCATACCACATTTATAATGAAATCAATAATGTATGTAAAATGCATAAATTAGAAAGCCATAAGAAATTCAGGCAACACCTGAGTTCTCTTACTTTAATTATAGCTGAACAAACAGCTATGACTGAAGAGCTCAAAAAGCTTTGCATTCAAGTCTGTCTCACTATTAATTAGGAAAAAGATTTTTCTTTAGAACAAATAAATTATTTTCTCAAAATTGCCCAGATTGTTGGTGAACAGAATTTTCCACAAAATACGTTCGCAAAGATCAATCATATCTATCTTCTTGAAAAAGCAAGAAACATTTTTCCAATTGAATTGTTTAGAATAGTCCTCTCCAAAACAGTGGACCATCCTATAACAATTAAAAAAATTAATCTTGAGAATCATGAAGAAATAAACAATTACGACATGATTTATAATGGGAAACACATCCCAAAAATGACTCTTTTCATTGTTCCCAGGTTTGACTGGTCAATGGAACCCGTTGATTGGGGAGTAATTAACAAAATTACTTTCTCCTCCCACGATTACTTATCATGGAAGCACTTTTCGACAATGATCAAAGCCATGATCTACAAATCAACAGCTCACTAGAAATACAGTCGCAACATTACAATTTTGATTTCCAGTTCCATTGGATGGCGCGAAAAAACAAAATTTTTCCAGCCCTACCAAATCTGGCTCCTTAAGCTAATAGAGAATGATGAATTCGAACACCATCAGCTTTTGAATTCAGAACAGATCGCAGAAAGGATAAACTCTTATGATCTTACAGTCCATAGTCTTATTCATCTACAAGACAAGGCTTGCCAAGTTATGAACATCAATTCAGATCCTTCTCTTGAGCCATCTTTCAAGATGATTTGTGATGGAAGAAGACTTTTTGTCACCTCTCTGGTAATGGATTATCCATCCTATTCCCAAGATCATCTCCATATAGATATAGAATTGTTAAAAGAAATTCAGTGCAATACTTTAGACGCCCCAGAAAAAATCCGTCTCGGCGCTGAACAAATCAATATTGATTGGGATATGGCCCATGCCTAAAGTCCTGCAAGCACTCCTCCACTTGATGAGTATGAACTCCATAATCTCATTAATGCTATGGAAGGATGATTCGTTTTGACAAAAGCCTTTACCAGACGACTGCACCAGTTTCCAGCACACGACAAAGGCAGAGTCACATCTACTATTCATCAACAGTGAAAGTAACCGACCAACTATTCATCAACAGTGAAAGTTGCCGACATCCACTTTTCAGAACAGTAGAAAGCAAGAGTCGATCTTATCTACTCCACTGTTTCTACTTTTCTTTTTCTATTTAAGGCAGAGCTGAACCAAGCATTCGGCATCTGAAGTTTTACATCTCTTTTGTATTTTCTCTTCTCCCTTGTATTATTTCTGAGTTATATTTCGCAGTATTTGTAAGTGGTATCAGAGCCTGCACACCGAGCTTGGCACCTATTGTAAGTCTTTGTGTTTACTACAGTTTTATATTGTGCTTTGTTTATTGTTCTAAATCTCATACATTTGATTACTGTTTAAAGCCCATATTTCCTGTTTAGCTTATTTGTCTGTACGACTGTTTAAAAACTTTTAAAGGAATCTCTGGTTTTAGGCACCATAACAGAAATCAAAAGGTCTTAAGAACCATTAACTATTTCTCATGGCACAATCTACCTCTGTAGGATGTATAAGTAATAAGGTTGGACGAGGCCCTAATAATTATACTCACATTCCGCACTTCTTAACTTTAGATCCGCTCAATCTTAACCAGATTGGCGCCGGAATAAACTTTTTAATTGATATGACTTATGAATGGAAAAATACATTTCAGATGAACCTGGAATCTACAAATTCTCAAATGGAAACCTCATTTGATGATTTGCAATAAAGAGTAATTTCCTTGAATGATAAGCTTGATACTCTCACACAGATTATCCAGCTATCTGATAATCAGGATTTGAATCAGGACCTTAAAAAACAGATTCATCAGATGACTGTTGATTTAGAAAAACTCAAAAAGGTTAAGTTATTTGATCTTTATCCTCATAATCCAAAACCTTCAGATCCTCCTCATAAAGTAGATCAATACTCTGCTTCTACTAGCAAACTAAAGGTGAAACCCATTTATTATGGTACAGAGGAAATTAAGGTAATTCATGATCAACCATCACTGAATTACAATAAACAATAATTGGCAACACCGTCGACTATATAAATTGCCTACGACAGATGTACGTCAATCCTCAATTATCTATTGATGAAAGCAACCACATCATTAATCAGATACGAGAAACTTCTTTACAACATGAAGACCTCCTTACACACTTCGGATATCAACTAAATATCTCCGATAGTGCCTCTGAATTAGACGAACAAATAAATGTTCTAACTGATCAATCTGATGTCGAAGAATTTAACGGTTCTGACACTTCAGAGTCTGTTGATGAAGAAATTCAAGCTGATCCACAGCCGCCAGAATCCTTTTCTCATAATCCCAAAAAATGAGTATCTGATACAATTCTTGATGACTCTTTTTATGGTGATTACCCATTAACCGAAGAGATGCTCCCAGCTGAAGACACCAAAATTCCTGCCTTCGGTGGCACACCTGCCGAACCTTCTTCCAAAGCTGAAGGGAAACAACCCTCTGCTTCTTATAATTATGATTATATGACATATCCTACTTTCGCCCGTAAGGATGATCTCAATAAGTATCCTATTTCACAAAATAGTACTTATCTTGACCTTACTCATGTCCCATATAAAGATCATCTCAAAACTATCGATGAATGGGCACAATCCTTTGCCATTCTTGTCAACAACCAGAAGGCTCATTGGGGAAAAGATCATTTTCTCGATTACATTGCAACAACCTTGCAAGGAAACGCTCTTGACTGGCTTCAACAATGGGATCAAACCACCCAAGGCATACGCCAAAAGGGTGAGCTTCTTAATAACTTTAATCAGCTCGATGAAATCCTACGTGGATTCATTAAGATCCACAATGAATAACTCGTCGGACATACTGGCGAACAACTCCTTTCCGATGATGCAAATTTTGCTCTTTCCAAAATTGAATTATGCGATATTTGTCGTTTTCCAGAATACGTCAAAATGTTTAGTAAATACTTTTGAAGCCTTCCAATCGCTAGCATTGATCATTGGTTACCCCAATTCTTTGTTAAACCTCCAAGTCCTTGGGACGAATTAGCTATAAAAGGCTACCCCGACTTTCTTACACGAATCAATTGCCCCGATAACCTCGAATTTTGTATCAATTACATTTATCGACTTATTAACGATAAATGTTTAGAAGCCAAAGCTAAAAAGCAAGTCAAAAACTAGATTAGTAACACCCCAGCTCGTCAACGCTGTTGTAATAAAAATTCTTCAGGAAACCTGGAAAATTGGTTGTTGTGATAACCTTGTGGGCGGGTGTGCCGTGGGCGGGTGCGAGAGATACTGTCAGGCTACCACACTGGCGAGCTACGGGTGCACAGTCCCACATCGCCTGGGTAGAGGAAAGGTGAAGTGCTTATATGTAAGTACATCATTTCCAATTGGTATGAGGCCTTTTGGGGTGAAACCCAAGAACAAAACCGTGCGGGCTCAGGCCCAAAGCGGACAATATCATACCATGTGGTGGAGCGGGTCGTTACAAATGGTATCAGAGCCAGGTTCAGCTGGAAGTGTGTCGACGAGGACGTCGGGCTTCCAAGGGGGGTGGATTGTGATAACCTTGTGGGCGGGTGTGCCGTGGGCGGGTGCGAGAGATACTGTCAGGCTACCACACTGGCGAGCTACGGGTGCACAGTCCCACATCGCCTGGGTAGAGGAAAGGTGAAGTGCTTATATGTAAGTGCGTCATCTCCAATTGGTATGAGGCCTTTTGGGGTGAAACCCAAGAACAAAACCGTGCGGGCATCATACCATGTGGTGGAGCGGGTCGTTACAGTTGTGCTCTGGTTAGCCATGCCACTCCACAGCGTAAACGACGCTTCAAGTGGCGACGATGGAAAAAGGGAAAAAAGCCTATCCAAAAGAAAAAGAAGTATATCAAGCCTAATACTTCAAAATCCAAAGGAAAAACAAAAGGCAAAGCATCTTCCAAAAAGAAAGATTGAAAGTGCTACATCTATAATGAACCTGGCTATATTGCTCCTAACTGCCCCAACAAAGGCAAAGACGCCTCTAAAATGGTTAAAAGGATCACCGCCGAAGACCTCTGTGTTGTCTATGGAAGTGATCTCTTTGATTTCGACGATATCCTATACGAAATATCCAGCGAATCAGAATCCAGCGATGACGATGAAGAAGTGCATATGCTTAATTTCATCTCTCATCCTGAAGAAGAATCTTCTAACATTAAACTCAGCAATGTTATTGGAGAAGAAGTCCAGTTTACGAACGAACAACTCATTCAGTTCCCTAAACTTCAGAAATTAAAAACAGAAGATCTTTATAAGACTTCTAAGTTCAAAATCTTTTCAAAAAGAATTCTTGAACAATTCAGCGTCAATACCACAATTGATTCTCTCAAATGGCTTATCTTTCTTCAACATCCTCAATAAGGATAAAATCAATAGATGGCGAGCTCGACACCCTCTTGCTCGTTACATTCATATCGGAATGGTTCAGATCAAAATCACTTCATTATTTCGTAAAGGAACTGATCAACCCATTCTTGTTCTCGTTATGGATAACCGATTCCATAATCCGATTGACGCTTTAATAGGAGGTGTTCAATCCGATATTGTCAATAATGTTATTTGGTTCAAACTCACACCAAATTACTTTATTTCCATTACTGATCCAAACATAGAAAAAATATTGAAAGTTAAAATCAAACTTTCTAATCTTAAGATGGATTATGACTCTCCCGGTAAAGTCATAGAGGGCATACCCTCAGAATGTAAAAGCACCAATGAGAGTTGAATACAAACATCCAAACTCACCAAACAAAAATAAAATAAAACAAGGAAAAATGGAAAAATCCATCTCCAAAACAATACAAATGAAAAAAACACCATAAACCAACACTAACAGCTCTTTGTCACAGCCTTCAACATTCAGCAAATTGAGGAAAAGATCAATGTAAAATCACAGATAGCTTACCAATTCAAATAGCAAGATCAGATAGAAGGATACTATGAATATCTAACACCTTTAACAACATATTCTTTGCCACAATCTCTGGAGCAGTAGCATTACCATACAGTCTAGCATTTCGCTCATGCCAAATTCCCCAAAGCACAGCAGTAAATAAGGTTTTATGAAAACCCACAGTTGAAACAGTCTGGAACCAAGTAAACAGATCAACTAAAGACTCAACTTCAGTAAACTGATGTATATTCCACTTCAGAGTCTCTCCCAGCCATCTCCAAAATGTGATTTGTTGAGTCACTTGCATTCTGACATAATGAACATCTAGGCACCAAACAGAGCTTCCTTCTTTTGACATTCACCATAGAAGGAATTCTATTTAACATCACAAAAACTGCTGTTACAGACCATTGAGGTCTAGCTTTACCCCAACAAAATTTATACCAATTGACTTCCTTTGCCTGAAATCTACATATTTTCCAAGTTTTCTTGTATGAGAATTTACCATTATTTCATAAAAGTTTGTCTGCAAAATTATGAATAGGCCGCAACACTAGGTAATCCTTCAGCTGCTGTAACTCTTATCCCTGTAAGAGATTTAAATCCCAGCTACCATTCGCCATAAGAATATCCAAAGTAGCAGTTCAAGGAACATTTAAAGATCGAAAAATTCTATGGCCAAATTTATTTGTTAGTGTCAACCTGTCACACTAAGGATCTTAAAGAGAGACTGATCCTCCATCACCTATATAAAAACAACATGTTATAACATACTATCTCGTGTCTCCATAACAGATTTCCAAATGACAGAGTGAGCAATCTTAGTAATAGCAGTCCAAAAAGAGGAATGAGGAGTATATTTATTTTTAAACCATGAAACCCATAACCTATCATTGCTTGTCAAAAAGTCCCAAGCTAGAACAACCTTAGAAGCAGATTAGATATCCACCAACTTCCTCAAACCAAGGCCACCTTCAGCTTTAGTTCTAGTGATCATATCCTAACTCAAGAGATGCATTTTCTTAGAATTATCAGTGCTACACCATAGGAAGTCCCTACACATCTTTTGAAGTTGATTAATCGCATAAATATGAACATTATAAATGCTGCACCAATATAGAAAAATGGGAGTGACAGTGGATCTAATGAGTTCAACTCTACCAGCAACTGATAACAGCTTAGTGGTCAAACACTTTATTCTATTAGAAACCCTATCAATCAGTCCTTGACAGTTAGCTTTCTTCAAACCATATGGACATAAAGGAAGCCCCAAATACTTAATTGGAAAATGTTTTTCAGAGTATTTTAAAATTCTCAACATTGATAGCTTTCTCTCCACAGCCTTTGAAAAGATGACACTACTCTTATGTTCACTGACTTGTAGACCTGTTAAATTCTCAAATTTCTTAAACAAAGTTGCTAGTACTCTAGCATTTGATATTAAGGCTTTACAGGTAATCAACAAATCATCAGCAAAAAACACATGACTTAACATAGGATAAACCTTTTCTGCAGCATGAGTGGCACAAAGCTCCTTTTTGTGGACAGTAAAATTGATTATGGAGGTAAGGTGTTCAGTAATTAAGGTAAATAGCAGAGGGGACAGTGGACAACCTTATCTGAGACCCCTACCTGGCTAAAAAAAACCCTTGGGGAGAGCCATTGTTCAAAACAGAATATTTAGTAGATACAAGGATGGAAGAAATCCATTTGAATCCATAACCTTTAAGAGCCTAAGCAAAAATTCCCAAGAAACTAAATCATAAGCTTTCTTAATATCCACCTTCACAACCATAGATGCATGCCTTGGTTCCTTAAAATCCGTGACCATTTCATGAGCTAATATCAGAGCATCTTGAATTTTCCTTCCTTGAACAAAAGCATTTTGTTCAGGGCTAACCAAAGAACTCAATACCCTAGCCAATCTGTTTGCCATAATTTTAGTAATTATTTTGTATAACAAATTGTATAGAGCAATAGGTTTAAAATCCCCCAATTTTCTTGCATTTCCCACCTTAGGAATAAGTGTGAGGAAACAACTACTAATCCCCATAGGCATACCACTGGAAGAAAAGAAATGTTGAACTGCAGCAACTACTTCTTTGCCCACCACAGACCAAAAAGTTTGATAAAAATGAGCTGGGAAACCATCTGGACCAGGGGATTTATCAGGATTAAAACCCATAGCAACCCCTTTAATTTCTTCCTCACTCACCAGGCCATCCAACCCTTCAACCTCTTCAAAACTCAGCTTCCTTACAGGTGTATCAAACTCTTGAATGCTGGCTTCTCTCTTTTCAAACAAATGTTTGTAGAAATCCACAAACGAAGTCCTAATTTGTCCTATATCCTCTGTACTATGTCCACTGTCATTCTCAACTGAAGTAAAAGCATTGAAATTCCAATGTTGCTTCATTTTATTGTAAAAATATGAAGTGCATCTATCAGAATCCTTAAGCCAGAGAACTCTGGATTTCTGTGCCACCAACACCTCTTGATCCACCACAGTAGCTTGGTAATCCAATCTAGCTTCTTGCTCAACTTGGAAATTATTCTCAGAAGGATCACTCAAAAGCTCCAACTACATTTGATCCAAATGTGACTTAATTAAATTTTCACCAATATTCCCATAACAGTTTTTATTCTAATCCTTGATTTCTTTCTTAACTAATCTCAATTTCTGCAAAAGAACATGTATAGGATTACCAGAGATTTCATTATCCCAAGTTTTCTTCATAAGTGGTTAAACACATCCTTGTAAACACCACACCTTCAACATATTAAAAGGCTTAGGACCTGCAAAAAAATCCTTAGAAATGTGAATAGACAAACCATAGTGATCTGAACAAGCAACTGTTGTGTATAAAACTTTGGTACCAGGCAAAATATTCATCCACCTCTCAATCTAGAAGACCCTGTCCAATTTAATAAAAATTCTCCCAGCAAAAATTTGTCCGTTACACCATAACCATTCACCATTTGTAGGGTGAACCTCACTTAGCCCAGCCTTATGTAAACAATCATTAAATTCATTGAGAAGTCTTTGTGGAACTTCCCACCCCCCCCTTCTTATCATTATAAAATCTTATAGCATTCCAGCCTCCCAAGGCCATCCAAGGGCCAATTACAAGAGTAGAATAATGTTCTAGTAACTTCCATAAAGCAATCCTATCTTTAGCCAAATTTAGAGCATACACAGAAGAACAGAAGAAAATCTCCCCAGTCTCCAAAACTCTTACCTTGAGAAGCATACATTGAACCTGCACATCTAGTACCTGAACATCAAACAAGAATGGATTCCACCCCACCCAAATTCTACCATAATCATGAGCATCATAATTATGAACCCAGTCCCAACTATTCTTGATTCTTCTAGAAATAGAAGCAAAAGCACTTTTCTGAACTTTAGTTTCCACAAAATAGACAAAATGAGAAGATTCCTTAGAAATCCAGTTAATAACCTCTCTCTATCTTCTAGGCTTCTTTAAGCCTCTAACATTCCAAAAACCAATCATTTAGAAGTTGAATGCAGGGCAGGAACCCCTCTATGACTTCTAGTAACTCTATCAGAGACTGAACAGTTCTATATCTAGATTTTTTACTTACTCCCCCTTCACTATGAGAAGGGGTAACAAGAGCATCTGAAACTTCCTTCTTCCTGTCAATAGCCTCTGCAACAATGTGAGTGTCATGCCCCTAGACCGTAGTCCAGATTGTGAACACAACACACAAACAATCACAGTTTCAAAATCAATAAATATCCCTGTAACCTATCTCCACTACATATCCACCTATCTGCTCCCTTTACAAAAACAAGACTGAAAATAAATAGTTAAGATGCAACTAATACAACTTTAAAGTTTTAAAGTCTGAAGTAACATTTATTACATACCAGAAATATTCTAAAGAGATATCATACAAAACATACAGTATTATACGGAATATAACACAACCACACCAGCCCCGACTCTGTTTACAGTTGAGGAAGAACACCCTCTATACCATCCATGCTATGACTTGAAGAGATGTGAATAAAATAAGAATGAGTAACCACAGCTCAGTAGGAATTACTTAAAATGCACTCCTTAATACCTCCGTGAATCCAAACAAAAAACGGATAAAAGATAAAGGGATCATACAAGTTCAGGAAAGCAACATATCATATGAGATAATAAAATGAAGTGTCATGTAATGCCAATGCCAATGCTAATGTCACTGACACCTCTCACTTTCCAAAATCCCATTTTTATCACAAAAAGTTAATGTAATCCGCCTAGGGCTGCTCCCCAGTTCCACGAGAAGAGAGTTAGTCATCAATCCCTGATACAAGGCAACTTCTTGTGATCATTTGGGGCTCTAGTGACATAACTACGCGTAGAGCCACTCCCCACGTCTCCTCTAGATTCCTATTAACTGCACAGACAAGGCAACTCCTTATCCGGTTTTGAAATCATTGATTCAATTCCCTTTTCTTTTCTAGACTCACGGATACAAGGCACTTTCCTGTTATCCGGTTTTCAAAACCATTTAATGAAACATTTTCACTTTCCTTTTTATTCCAACATCATCCCCATGCTCATGTGAGATGTATGCACATTTGTATAACATGATGTACTAGTAATAAAATAAATATTGAAATCTCAACTCATACACAATATCAGGGTATTGCATTTTAATCCACACTCAAGCATGGTAAATTAACAGGCTAATTAATCAATGGTTGTATAACATAAGAAACATGCTTTTTATCTAACATTTACCACATAACAATATAAACAGTGCTTAATAACATTTAGAAAATCAAGTACAAAACTTCCCATTTCAAGAAATATCATAACAACCTATATTCTAATTTTTTTCAAGTAGCAGCCTATATTTATAGGGTCATACCTTTTTCCACAGATGGAATCTAAGGTTGAAATTGGTATCATTGGAAATTTTGTTTCGAACTAGTCAATTTAGAATAAAAAATTGCACAATTTGGATTTTAAATGAGGAAGTTATGGTCAGTTGAAGTTCAGATCGCTATGTAGGAAATTCTGCATATTCAAGCGCGAGCCTGGCAGCCTGTGTTTCCAGGGTCATAACTTTTTCCACAGATGGAATCTAAGGCTGAAATTGGTATCATTGGAAAGCTTGTTTTAAGCTAGTCAATTTAGACTCAAAAATCGCTCAATTTGGATTTAAAATGAGGAAGTTATGGTCAGTTGAAGTTCAAGTCGCTGTGCAGGAAATTCTGCAGATTAAAGCTTGCAAATTCGTTTTTCAGCACTTTTTTATGCAGAAAACACATAGAACTGATTCCTTAAAGGTAAAGGGTGTGAGAGTTAAGTAATCCTACCTCAAAGAATCTTGAAAACCCTTGCAAGAACAATTTAAAGCAACCCAAATGATGAATCAAAGCTATCTAAGTTTGTAAAAATTGAAGAACACTTCCTTCTTTGTTTGCAACCAAAATCCACTTCTTTCAAAACAAATTTAACTCCCAGCAATGAAGAAAGGATCACAAATTTGACACCACAAGGATGCCCAAGACATCAACTACACTTTCATTCACAAACACCTCTCAGACTCCCAACCAAAAGGCTTCAAATATGCATAAAAAGAAGACAACTTTGAGGAAAAACAAAAGGAGCGAAAAATGGTATTATGCAAAATTATGTTTTGCATATAATTCTTTTCCTTAAACATATTAACAAGACAGATGTACATCTTAAGTGACTTATCATCCATATAGGTGTCATACTCACAACAACTCAAAGGTTAGACCTTGTCAAATGACCAAAAGCCCCTCAAACAAACACAAAATCTCATCTATGCTATTTGCATCAAAATGTCCACAATGCCCTTAAACAAATACTAAATGCTAAACATGCCATGCTTACAACAAAAGACCACAATACCTTTCATGAAATACTAATTGACAAATATGCCATTTGCATAATAAAGTCTATAATACTTCTTAACACATAATGATATTTAATTAATTTAACACACATTTGCAAAATAATCATATTTTCGACAATAAAGAAAAATAAAATGCATGAAGGCTACCATATACAAAAAATGATAAAAATGCAAAAATGCAAGTCCTCACAGTCTCCCCAACATACAAGGATTTCGTCCCCGAAATCAAGTCATACCTAGGGAAGAAAACAAACTCGGATACGCAGAACGAACATCATATTCCCGTTCCCACGTAGCCTCCTCAACACCGTGATGTCGCCACAAAACCTTTACGAGAGTTACTGTTTTACCCCTTAACTCTTTGTCCCGAATGTCAAGAATCTGAACGGATCCCTCCTCGTAAGAAACATCCTCATCAATGTCAACATCAATCCAACTTAATGCATGTGATGGATTTGGCTCATACTTCTGTAGCATCGAAACATGAAACACATTATGGACCCTGTCCATCTGTAGTGGCAATGCCAATCTGTAAGCAACCTCGCCCACTCGGTCTAAAATCTTAAATGGTCCAATGAAACGAGGTGACAACTTGCCACTCTTTCCAAACCGTAGCAATCCTTTTCGTGGAGTAACCTTGAGAAACACGTGGTCTCTCACCGCAAAGGATAATAGCCGTCTTCGTCTATCTGCGTAACTTTTCTGTCGGCTCTGAGCAGTCAACAAACGCTGCCGAATCAACTTAATCTTTTTAGTGGTTTCCAAGACAATGTGTAGCCCTAAGGCTACTATCTCACCCACCTCAATCCAACAAATAGGAGAACGACAAGGCCTACCATACAACACCTCAAAAGGTGCCATCTCAATGCTCGACTGATAGCTATTGTTGTAGGCAAACTTAACAAGAGGTAAATGATCCTCCCAACTACCTCCAAAATCAAGTACACAGGCCCGAAGCATATCTTCCAAGATCTGGATAGTACACTCCGACTAGCCGTCCGTCTAAGGATGGAATGCCATACTGAAATGCAATGGTGAACCAAACGCTGCATGAAGCACTTTCTAGAACTTCGATGTGAACTTGGCATCCCTGTCCGAAACAATGGACAATGGAACCCCATGCAATCTGATGATCACTCTGACATACAATCTGCTAAGTACCTCAGCAGAATCTGTCGCCTTAACAGGCAAAAAGTGAGCGGTCTTAGTCAATCTGTCAATAATGACCCAAATAGACTCATTCCCTCTCGGTGACCTCGGAAGTCCTGTCACAAAATCCATAGTAATACACTTCCATTTCTACTGTGCTACTGGCAATGGCTACAACAAACCTGCAGGTCTCTGATGCTCTGCCTTTACCTGCTGACAGGTAAGACATCTGGCAAGAAACTAAGCTACATCTTCTTTCATCCCATTCCACCAATACTGGCGTCTTAAATTATGATACATTTTAGTACCACCTCGATGCATAGTAAAATGAGAAGTGTGAAACTCCTGTAACACATCCTCCCGACAAACCGTAGGAACCACAAGCAAACCTCTGAACCATAAACCACCATCTGTGTGTAAAGTCCAGTCCTTTACTGTGTCCCCACCTGAAATCAACTAATGAATGGCAGCTAATCTGAGTCCTATCTCTATGCCTTAATCACTCGTGTAACAAGAGTAGGTTGAACCACAAGACTAAACAGAAAAGCCATCTCACAACTGTCATCACAACACTATAATCCCATCTCTGCTAGATCCTCCAATATCTTCCATTTTTGAATGGCTAGCCCAACCAAAACTCCATGAGATTTCTGGCTTAAGGCATTTGCTACCATATTCGCCTTACCCGGATGATACTGCAAATCAAAATCATAATCTTCCAAATACTCAACCCATTACCTCTATCTGTTATTCAAGTCATTCTGAGAGAAAAGGTACTTGAGACTTTTGTGATCCAAATCTTTCACCATACAAATAATGCCTCCAGCTTTTCAAAGCAAAAACAACTACTGCCAACTCCAAGTCATGAGTGGGATAGTTAAGCTCGTGAATCTTTAATTGTCTAGATCCATAAACCACTACCTTACCACCCTGCATCAACACACAGCCCAAACCATCCCGAGAAGCATCACAAAAGACAACATAACCTAAGCCATGCTAAGGTATCACCAGTACTGGAGCTGTAGTCAATCTAGTATTTAATTCCTGAAAAGATGACTCACAACCTTCAGTCCAATCAAATTGATCCCCTTTCAGGTCATACGAGTCATAGGAGTGGCTAAGCGAGAAAAGTCCCTCACAAACCTGCGGTAATAACCCGCTAAGCCAAGAAAACTCCGAATCTCATACACATTCTTAGGACGTTCCCAATCTAGAACTGCTTCTATCTTTGAAGGATCAACTGACACCCCATTACCTGAAACAACATGTCCCAAAAACTTTACCTCTTGCAGCTAAAATTCACACTTGGAATACTTTGCATACAAATGTTGCTCTCTCAGCATCTGTAACACTATCCTTAGATGGATCTCGTGATCCTCTCGAGATCGTGTATACACCAAAATGTCATCCACAAACACTACCACAAATTGGTCTAGATATCTGTGAAAGACATGGTGCATCATATCCATGAATGCCACTGGCGCATTAGTCAACCCAAAAGGCATCACAATAAACTCATAATGACCATACCGCGTACGAAAAGCTATCTTCGGAATATCCTCATCCCGAACTCGTAACTGGGAGTAACCAGATCTCAGATCAATCTTGGAAAATCAAATAGCTCCTCTCAACTGATCAAATAAATCATCAATCCGCGGTAAAGGATATTTGTTCTTGATAGTTGCATGATTCAATTTTCGATAATCGATGCACAACCTCATAGAACCATCCTTTTTTTTTGCAAACAACACTGGCGCACCCCATGGTGAAATACTAGGCCGAATAAAACCCTTCAGCCTCAAATCATCCAACTGCTTCTTTAGTTCATCCAACTCTACTGGTGCCATACGATACGGAGCCATAGAAATTGGTGCAGTACCAGGCATCAAGTCAATCACAAACTCAACTTCTCTTCTGGGAGGTAAATCCGGTAAGTCATCCAAAAACACATCCAAAAAGTCACAAATAACTGACGGATAAACTGTCCCCATATCACTATCTTCTTCAGCTAACATATTAGCGAAGAAGAAATCACAACAGCCCTAACCACGAACACTATAACAAGCTGAAACCAGGGAATCACCCTGATCTCCCACAAACACAAAACAATCTCCCTCTGGTGTACACACTGAAACCCTACCACGGAAGCAATCAATCGTGGCATGAAATGATGATATCTAATCCATCCCAAAAATGACGTCAAACCCTGTCATCTCAAAAAGGATAAGATCAAAAACCAAAGTCCGCCCAGCAATCACAGTGGTGCAATCCCGCACCACTCTGCTCACAACCAATGAACCACTAACCGGCGTATCAACACACAACACTCGGTCTAGAAAACTAACCTCCAATCCTGATGCAAGTGCAAATGTGCATGAAATAAATGAATGAGATGCACTAGAATCAAACAAAATGTGAGCCCAAGATCTAAAGATTGGAAACATACCCATCACTACTGACAGTCCCGAAGATGTCTCAAGAAGTGTATACACTCGGCCCTGGGATATCTGAGCCTGTGACCCTCCAGCCTGAACCCCGGATTGCTGACCAGTCCCTATAGAAGTACCCCTCCCAGCTGGTCTAGATCCCTGTGAAGATACAGCTGGCTATGGTGGTCTAAACCCAGACTGTACTGCAGCAGACTGAGATGGTCTCTGTTGTGTACCACGACCACTACCAGAACCTCTGCCTGAGCCATCAATCCTCATTGGATATTCTCTAACCCTATGGCCCTACTGCCCCCATCCAAAGCAAGCTCCTGTAGAAAAAGACTGCGGACAATCAAACACATAATGGCCAGGCTGCTGACATCCAAAACATAAGACCTCACTCCTACCTGTTCCTGATGGTACGGAAGTCGAAGGAGTAGGACGGTCTAACTGCTGTCCTCCAGACATAGATGAACTCCTTTTCTACCTCTTGTTAGACTGGCCCTTAGCCCTTGAACCACTGGCTCGTCTTTGCTTCCACTGATCCCGAGTCTGATTTTTATCATCCAACTTAGCTTCAACAATCAATGCCCTTTCTATAGCCTCAGGATAAGTCTGTAGGCACTGTGTTGCCACAAAAGTCCTAATCCGATAATGGAGTCCCTCTACAAACTTATGGACTTTATCTGATTCCTTATTTACAATCTCCGGAGCAAAATGAGGAAGAGAAGTGAATCTATTCTCGTAATCTGTCATTGTCATAGAACTATTCTGGAACAGAGAGATAAACTCCTTGTGCAGCTCCCATCTTTTAGTCGTACAGAAGAACTTATTGTAAAATAACTCTTTGTAAGCATCCCACGACAATGTCTTCATGTTCATTTTGTTAGTTACTAACTTCCACCATAATATAGCATTGACGAGGCCGCTTGATATACGCCAAAATAATGTAGTGAATGTGCGGTTCAAGAAAAGCCTTTTAGGTCAAGTTTAAATTTATAAAAACCACCACCACCACTACTACTAACGTAGCAAGAGTGAGTAGGGATCGTCCCAAGGGATTATATGTGTTGGAAATTAACTTCGACTCTAGTGAATCACAAGATTGCAAATGAGAGATTGATTGTTTGAATTAAACTAAAATTCAATTAATTAAAATGCAAGAAAAGTAAACTAGTGAGAGATAGGGATTTAAGAGATATGAAGAGAGGTCTTAGGGTGTTGGAATCACCACTAAGCTCATGTAATTAACCACTTACTTTCCATTAATAGGGAATACATTGTTGTGAACAAAATGCGACTACTAATTGCAATATTAAGCATGGACCATCAAATTAAAGTATGAATTGTCTACTTAAACTAAGTGTAGCACAACCCATCAATTCTAAGCATGACCCATCAAACTAATCACAATTGTAGCACACATCAATCTAAAGAATAATATAATTTACAATAATAAGCCATAGAATATCAAAGCAAGTAAAGATTGTCTACCTACCTACAAGCATGAATTAAATTGTAGACCAACCCATCAACCATAAAAATAATCCATCAAATTAATTGACAAACCCATTCAATGAAAACCCATGCTTAACCATCACTAAATCCTTAATTAATCACACATAGACATGCAACCAACATAGAGAATCTAGTGTAGAGATCAATTCCCAAATAATCATACATAAGATAACATGTAATTAAAATAGAGAATCAATAGGAAGAATTAAATCAATATTCACAAGGCTAAGCACTAATCACAACAATATATATATAAATTCCTAAAACTAGAAATACAAGGGTTTAGATTACACAAGACTTAGGGCTCATCCAAGCCCTAAGTGTAGATTTAGCCAATCATGGAGGAGGTGGATAATGTCATGAAACCCTCAAGGGTAAGCTCCAAACATGGATTTATCTTCTTCTTCTTCTTCTTTGAAGCTCTAGAGAGAGAGAGAGAGAGAGTGGATCTTGAGATGTGCCTCCAATTCCCTCTTTTCTTCTAACTCTAATCTCTAACTTTCTAGAGAGAGAAACTAAAGAGAATATAGAAATTACAATCTAAAATTATATAGGTCTATACAAAAATGGTTGAATCCCTCTTATATACAAAGTTTTGAGAGGCCAAAAATGTGAGAACTCGACCCAAGTATTGTCCCTTACAAGCTCTGCCCGAGTTGGTTCGAAATGAGATTCAAATCTGCTTTTTAATAACTTTCACAAATAGTTCGATCGATCCAAAATAAGTTCGATCTATCAGAAATAAGTTGGATCGATCATAAATAAGTTGGATGGATCCAAGTTGGCAGATTTTCAGTATCAGCCTCCTTTCGCTCCAAATTCTCACCAAGACTTAGTTTTGACTCCAAAAAGGTTGTAAGAAACCATTTTTAGCCCATTTTAACATCATTGACCTAAAATAGACAAAAACACAAATAAGTACTAAAATGGGTAAATAAAGATAGATGAATGGACTAAAATACCCTCGCTTAAGGGATTTAAATGCGCACTTTTCAGCGCTCATCTGGCATCCCTAGTAAAGTTGTAGGTAGCCAACAGAATCTTTACATAATCATTTTCAATTGCGAGAGCATCAATATGCTTTTCCACCTGGTCAAACCAGTCGTCTGCCAACAACGGATCAGTCCCACCCTCAAACAGTGCAAGCACGAGTCTAATGAATGTAAAGATAAGTTTGAGACGTCTTTTTGTCTCATCTTCCCCTACAGATATCACTGGCCATGGCAAACCTCCCTGTCCCACAGGGTGAGATGCAAAACTCTCCCCTGACCGTCCAACTGCAGGCCCAATCTCTTGGCCTTTCGGTGCCCTGTCCTTCCTATGAGGCGGCATACTACAGTGAAATGTAAGTCAATAACAATGTCACTATCCACAGTCCCAAACTGACTCATATGAATAAAAGCCATTAAACACATAGCATGCTTTGTCATAATCAGATAAACATGCAATCACATATACACATAAGCATGCTTATAAGGCAAATAATAGATAAACATGTAAGCATATAAGACAATGCAAACCTCTACACACACAGCTGTAGACAGATGATGAGCACTGAAAAGTGCGCATTTAAACCCGTTAAGCTTAAGCATTCTAGTACCTTTATCTATCTTACTTTGCCGTTTTAGACTTATTATGTGTTATTTATATTTTCAGGCACTAATCCCAAAATTGAGCTAACTCAGCCAAATAAGAGCTTAATTGAAGCAATCCTGAGATAAACCAAAGGAGGGAGCAAAGTGGAGAAAGAAAGGAGCAAAAAGGAATCAAAGTTGTGCAGCTGAAAAGTTCGATCGATCCAACTTAGAGTTCGATCGATCGAACATCTATGATCGATCACAGTACTTCTCGATAGATCCAACCTTGGCCTTTGCTGAAATTCCAAGTTCGATCGATCCAACATCACCTTCGATCGATCGAACCCTATTTTGTCCTATTCAAATGATTGATCTTATCCACAGCTGTACGCCTACCAACCACTTTTATCCTTTTCCCCATAAATATGTTCGAAATATCTCAGCCTTGTCCTTATCCAGAGGAGTCAGACCACTTCGATAGATCCAAGATGCAGTTCGATCGATCCAAGTTAAGGTTTGATCGATCAAACTTCCTCCAGCAAGAAAAAGTTAAAGTCCAGCTCATTTATTCCGTCCTTCACCCAATCATTGGAGAATATACCTTACACGACCACAGCTCATCATAGGGTGTATTTGACCTACCTATATAAGGAATATGATACACTTTTTGGTGAGGAGTCTAGAGTCTCTTGTCACACATTGAAAATCATCTTGGAGGCTATTCTTGGAGAGGAAGAAGGGAGGAAGCTAGAGCAACCATTGGAGGAGATCTTCATCTACAAGGAGCAGCCATGGAGTTAGCCCTTGAGGGTTGGATCATCACTACCATGAGTGGCTAGACATCTTCTTGGGGCTAGAGTTAGCCCCAAGCATGCTTTCTATACTCTAATCTTGTGTATTATTGAGGGATTAGTGTTGTATGATACATCTTGATATTCATGTATATATAAATCTTGATTATTTCATGGTTTGTATGGTTTAATGCTTCCAATTGACTATTCTATTCTACCCATATGTCTATGTATGCTAGAGTAGGATATTCATGTGCTTATCTCTAGATTTAGTGTTTTTGATGCATGTCTATGTGTATTGATGCTATAGATCTAGAGATTATCAAGATGATATGCTTAATGAATGCTATTTTGGTTCATTTGATGGTTTATGCCTATTCTTGATGGTTTGTGCCTCTCCCCTAGTCTAGATAGCTTTATTTTCATGCTAGTAGTGTAGATTTAGTGTAGTGGTAGTATAATGTTAGATGGGAGGACAATCTACTCTTGATGTTTGATGTTCCATGCTTGTGAGTCCAAATGGCATATTCCTCTAATATTGTGTTGCATGTGGATTGTGAGCTTAATGAAGGATTAATGACTTGTTTTGATCTATTGTGCTATCCCCATGTTGTCTAGACAATATATGCTCTATTGCTTAGATATATTGTGCTCTTCACATGATGTTTAGACAATACTTGCTTAATTTGTCATCCTTGCCAATTGAATCAACCTAATGCACACACACACCCTTATCATATTGCAACACATCCATTACCCTCAATTGATCACTTGTTAGTAGTATAGAAAAGTATTGCTTGGTGGTGATCTCTACACCCCAAGACCTCTCTCTCTTTTGTTTACCTCATATTATTTTATTTAGTTGAATTCAATTTAGCTTAATCAACCAACCAACCAATTGTGTGATCACTTGACCTACTAACCCTAATTACCATAGTTCACAATTCGATACACCATCAAATCCCTTGGGATGATCCCTACTCGCCCTATCTATATTTTATATAGAGAAAGGTAGTAGTGGCTTTTTATAAATGTAAAACTTGGCCACCTCCTAAACACACACAACTCTCAAGCTTGACTTGGTATCGCGACCCTTGTAAAGGACCGATCAGTTTTTGGCGCCGTTGCCGGGGATTTTAAATTGGCAACGTCGAATTGTGAAATTCAATTAGGATTAGTACTCTTTTGATCGTGTCTTTACTTTCTTTTTATTTTCTGTTTTTGATTGCTTATTGAATTTGTTCTCCATTGACTAGGTGCATTGAGCAAGGAGCTAGCAAAGTAATTCCAAGCTAAGGAGCAAAGCAAATCAAAGGAAAAATGCTTAAAATGAAAAATTGTTAAGTAAAATTGCTAAGCTAAGCTTTTAATTTTGGAGTTGAAGTGCTAAAGGACTATTGTGAGACCTTCTTACTCAATCTCCTTAGTTAAATCGGGGGCCCACGTGGAGGCATTGCATAGCATCATTAGATAAATCGGGGGCCCACGTGGAGGCATTTATTTGACATACATTGCATTTGAAAATTGTGGTTATAAAGTTTAATTGCATTGTTGAGAAAGTTGCTTAATCGTGTTGCATTGTGCATGCATGGTCGTCGTTCATTGAGACCTACTCTTGTCCCTCTTGATTTGCATTTAGGATCCACTATTAGGAATCCAAGGGGAAGAGGAAGTTCACATAGAACCAATCTACCAATGGATGCTCTCAATGATGATCATGTTGAAGACCTTGGTCACATAGACTAACAAGGCATCCTTCACCCTGATGTGCAAAATGATAATATGCAAGTTCCATTAGGCATGCCTAGGCCATACATTCATCAACCTCCTCAACAACAAGGCCAAATTCCAATGGGAATTCCAAGGCCAATGTATGCACCACAACCCCCCATCATTAATCAAGCTCAATATAACCAAGGTGTCCATGTTGCACCTCAAGTTGCTAATCCACCACTCGCATTGAGAGATCACTATGTGCCTAATGAGTATAATGCACCCACGTGCATTCAATTGCCACCATTTAGAGCACACCATTATGAGATTAAAGCACAAACTATCCAAATGCTACCTAACTTTCATGGACTTCCTAGTGAAGAACCTTATAAGCATTTGGATGAGTTTCTTGAAGTTTGTTCTACCGTTCGATACACGAACATGCCGGAAGAAGTTTTAAGGCTGACTTTTTCCATTCACCCTTAAAGATAAAGCGAAGTACTGGTTCAACAACCTTAGGCCTTTTTCTATAACTTTTTGGGCAAAAATGCAACAAGAATTTTTGAAAAAGTACTATCCGGTTTCGAAGACCAATGCTATGAGAACCGCCATTAGGGAATTCACACATAGGGAGGGAGAAACTTTCCACGAGGCATGGGAACGCTTCAATGAATTGCTTAGGAAGTGTCCTTACCATGACATGCCTAAATGGCAATTGGTCCAATTCTTCTTTGAAAGCTTATCGGACAATTATAAAGGCATGGTTGATGCTTCAATGGGAAGTTCTTATATAGACCGGCAAGAGGAAGACGTGTGGCGTCTTTATGAGAGCATGAGTGAAAACTCTTTGCATAGAACATTGTCATCTAGGAATGGTAGAAATTCTCAAGGTAGGAAGAGTGTTGGCTTACATCAAGTTGACCACTCAAATGATATAACCGCCGAGATGAAGTCTTTATCTCAAAAATTTGATCAATTGATCAATCAAAACTCGGCGAATCAAGTGTCTTCCTTTCCTAATCATTCTCCTAGAGCTCAAAATGAATCATGTATGACTTGTTCTAGTGTTCTTCATTCTACTTCTAATTGTCCTCATGGACAAATTCAAAATGAACCCATTGAGCAAGTTAATGCAACATTTGTGAACCAAGGGAACAATCCTTATGGTAATCATTACAATCCCGGTTGGAGGAATCATCCTAATTTTTCTTGGAAAAACCAAGGGGAGGGCTCAAACTCTTCCCAAGGCGGTTTTCAAGGGAAATACATTCCACCTCCACTTCAAAACCAAGGATCCCAAGGTTCAAGACCATATAACTCACAAGGAAATCAATTTGCTAATTCTCATTTTCCTAACCAATCATATTCTCAAGGAAATTCTAGAGGTTCCGCTTTTAAGGAAAAGGTTTTAAATGCTTTGAGCACTCTAGAAGCAAATACTCAATTGTTGCATTCTCATTCTCAGTCAATTGCCAAGCTAGAAACCCAAGTAGGGCAAATAGCTGAAACACTTAATGCTAGAGAGAAGGGAAAGATGCACGTGAATGCCCCAATCAAACAACAATGTGTTGTAGAAACCAAATCCTCATTGGAAGGGCATAATGTTGAGCATGTCAATGCGGTAACAACCTTGAGAAGTGGTAGGGTAGTAGACAATCAAGTTAGAATGCCTAATGAAGAAAGTGAACCGGTACAACCTCAAGTTGTCACCCGTCCCGTTCCACACACTATTCTTCCTTCATTGCATGTGCATGATCTTGAGAATGAGAAGCCCTCAAATTGTGAGTTGAAAGATGATTTTCAAAGAGATTCATTGAAAACAGTGTTGAAAAATGTGTTTGAGAAAAGTTCTTTGAAAAATGTTATTCATGATTCTTCTTTGAAAAGTGATTTGAAATCCAA
The DNA here is from genome assembly GCF_030987335.1 of Cornus florida. Lineage (NCBI taxonomy): Eukaryota > Viridiplantae > Streptophyta > Magnoliopsida > Cornales > Cornaceae > Cornus > Cornus florida. The sequence goes on from NW_026775574.1 coordinate 27,424,476, forward strand.
TGAATCGAATAAGTCCAATGCTGAAAATTCTTTGAAAGAAAATGCTGAAAGAGTTTTTAAAAAAGCTCCATTTCCGGACGCCTTGAAAGGGTCCATTTCAAAAGAAAGGCAAAAGACCAAGAATAATGAGATAATGGATATGTTTAGGCAAGTCACAGTTAATCTTCTACTTTTGGATGCAATTAAGCAAATTCTGGCTTATGCCAAATTCTTAAAAGACTTATGCACCCAAAAGCGGAAGAACAAGAGCCAAACATCGAAAAAGGTGGTCTTAACCGAACAAGTGAGTTCCATTCTACAACACAACACTTTGCCAAAGTTTAAGGACCCCGGTGCACCTACAACATCTTGTCATTGGTGAACATGTCATCAACCGGGCACTTCTTGACTTAGGGGCTAGTGTTAACCTTCTTCCCTACTCGGTTTATGTCAAATTGGGCCTAAGTGAATTGAAACCGACGTCGGTGGTTTTACAACTTGCCAACCGATCCATTAAGAAGCCTAAGGGGATAATTGAGGATGTGTTGATTAAGATTGATAAGTTCTTCTTCCCGGTTGACTTTGTCGTCATTGACACGGAACCGGTGCCCAATCCAAAGAACCAAATTCCGGTTATCCTTGGCCGTCCTTTCTTGGCAACCTCAAACACCAACATAAATTATAGGATGGGGATAATGAAGATTTCTTTTGGGCACATGAGAGTGAAGTTGAAAATCTTTAACCCCACACCCAATCCATTTGACAAATATGAAGAAGAGGTTAATGTGGTAGAGGAATATCATGATCTTGCTTGTGAAAGAAATGAGCTTTTGTGCATGAACAATGTTTCAAAGCCTTCATCTTCATCTTCAGCATTGCATGCCAGAAAAGTGATTTCGAACTCTTGTTGTGAAAGGGCGTGGAAGCCCAAGGAAGGTTTTGACAAAGAACTCATGACGTCTTTTGAGTTTACCCCAACAAGTTCTTCTAAGAACCATTTGTTGGGAGTGACTCGAAACATCTCTCATCCCAAAAAGGAGGGGATGCATTGCAAGATCTTTGATCCGGGCTAAAAGAGCCCAAGGTTTTGCTAGAGATGTTAAAGACTAGCACCGAAATTCGTAGGATGTCAAAACCCTATTCCTCCCTCATTTCTATCTTGCATTTTGATTCTTGCGAAGTCTAGATACTGTTTTTGTGGTTCATATACATTGGAAGGAACTGAGTAAGGGATTGCATGAGCATTCAAGTCATTTTGAGCATTTAGACATAATTTCGATCGATCCAAGTCTTGGTTCGATCGATCGAACTTTGGTTCGATCGATCCAACTATGGACTCGATCGATCTAGCTCTCATTTTGCACCCAACACTTAGAAAAATTTTGGACCTGCATCCAACCTCCAAAATGCATGCTCTCGGGATCTCCAAATTTTCAAAAGTTCGATCGATCGATCGTAAACCATTTCGATCGATCGAACTACCTTTCGATCGATCGATCATGAGTCCCAACACTTAGAAAAATTTTGGACCTGCATCCACACTCCAAAATGCATGCTCTCGGGAATTTTCAAAATTTTTCATGTTCGATCGATCGAATTCCAAGTTCGATCGATCCAAGGTTCCAACACATCAACTCTTGAACCCTTAAACTTGTACATTCTTTATCCTCTTCGATCGATCGAAATTTGCATCTCAAAAAAAAAAAAAAAAAAAAAAAAAAATTTCAAAAAAATGCCATTAAGAGTGGAGACCTAAGTTCGATCGATCGAACCCCATCTTCGATTGATCGAACTTTGCATATCGTGTTTTTAAAAAATATAACCGAGTTGGATCGATCACTTTGGATCGATCCAACTTCACAAGGAAACCACAACCTAGTCTCCCTCTTCTCTCAATCCGGCCAACCTCCATTCCAATCATCTTCCCCACCTCCGGCGAGCCAATTCCGGCAAGGTAGAGCCTTGTTTTCACCGCGGCTTTGCACCCTCTCTCTCATCTCATCCCTCTCGGTTTTGAGGTAAACCGCGAGCCACTTCTTGATTTAAAAGTTTAATCAATGCATGATTCATGATTTTCTATATTGATTTATGTTGTATATGTATTAATCATCCATTTTGAAGCATCAATTTCATGATTATGGTATACATATTCACACTACATTCGGCCGAACCAAATTGGGGATTTTTGATTTGATTTGGCATTTGGGGAGTGTTTGAATGTTGAGGATGGGCTGTTTGGTGTGTAGATGGGCCCACAAACACGTTTGTGTGGGCCCTGTGCTCTAGATCTCACAGATCTGTGACTTTTCCAATTCAGCATTCGCACAGTTCGATCGATCGAACTTGTTCTTCGATCGATCAAAGTAGTGAACTTCATTTCACTACCTTCGATCGATCCAATCTTGTACACTTTCATGCTTCGATCGATCCAAGTGTTTGATTGATCCAATTCACTTCGATCGATCTAACTTTTGAACATTTTTCACTTCGATCGATCGAAAATTTCTGTGATCGATCCAACTTAAAGTTCAATCAATCGAACTTTCACAGATCATACATACACACTCTATTCATCTTATATTGTCTTCATGCTATCTTTATATGCACAATGCCTGTGATATTCCACATTGGATGCATTTCACACCTACATTGCTTAGCATGATTCACATTTCATCATCATCATAGATTCATGTCATCTGTATTTTGTCTATCTTATTTGACATACATGTTTCTGTTATGCACTTAAATTCTTATATCTGGCACTGACTTATATTGAAATTTTCTTGTCTTTTTGCAGATCATGCCTCCGCGGTACAAGAGTACAGCCAGGAGATCTTCGGGGCCACAGCAACCCCGCAGACATATGCTGCCCAGGATAGAGATGGTTGCAGAGCCATCTCGTGCTCAGGCGGAGCCCACACAGGCTACTCCCCCTCAGTCCCCATCCCACGAGGCTGAGGAGGGAGCTGACCACATGCCATCTACATCCCAGGCTCCTCCAGCCTTCACACCATCACCTTCTCCTGTGCGCCATCAGGCAGATGCAGCCGCCATGCCATCACCGCAGCCACCTCTACCGGCTCAGCGCCGTGACCAGTTGCTGCCGAGATATGCAGCTATGACCGTGGCTCAGGAGTCGTACTTAGATACTGCGTACTTCTCCGAGTCTATCCTAACCCAGTCTGGCTATCAGGATATCATGCAGCGGGGCCTCTCAGCCATCTTTGCCCCAGTCACCGGCCTTGTATACCCGCGACTGGTGCGGTTATTCTTTCAGCATCTCCGGCCCTCGCCACGATCTACCACAGAGATGATCACTACACTGGACGGCCACGAGATTGTCATCACAGTTGATACTCTGGCCCGTGCTTGCCGGTGCCCACACCGGTGTCCACTTGAGCTTGCAGAGACATACCCGAGGCTGCATAGGCCTTCATTTTCTGACATGGCTGTCTCATTGACAGGCCATCATGCAGGTGGTCAGACATTCGCCACCAGGACCTTCTTGCCTGACGACCTCTGGTTCATCGACACAGTTCTTTTTCAGAACATTTACATGGCGGGCCACAAAATCCAGAGGCGTCATGACTACTTGACAGCTCTTTATGCTTTTTACACAGGCTGCTGGGTATCTATCCCAGTCCTCATCTGGAGTGTGATGAGGTTACTGTATGATTCTTTCATTTCCAGGAAGGACCCTAAGCGGTCCAAGGTCCTGCCCTTCGGACACCTCATCACGCAGATCCTTCTTGACCAGCGCTACAGAGTGCCCCCAGATGAGGAGCCCCTTGCACGGTCCAGCTTCTATAGGAGGAACGACTGGAATAAGAGCTACAATGCTCTTATTCAGAGTCTTCAGGAGCCAGCTGTAGAGGCAGCAGCTGATCTAGAGGAGGAGGAGGCAGCCCAGGCACAGCCGGTACCTCCAGCAGCAGCAGATATCGCAGCGGACGACGCACCGGTCGGTCCGGCTACCGATCACATGGACATTAACCTGGAGCGACCTACGGAGGAGTATGCCGATGCTGCAGATGATGCTGATGCCGATGATACCAGTGATCGAGCCGCTGCTCAGGAGCGAGTTCAGGAGTCTTCTTCAGAGGCATCTTTACCTGAGTCTCCAGTTCTCACTCCCGGATTCGGAGCACGCTTGCAGACACTGGAGGAGGACATAGCAGCCATGCGAGCCGATATCACTGCCCACCGAGCTGAGTTCACCTCTTTCAGGGCGGATGTCACGGCTTGCTTTGCCGATCTCTCCAGCCGACTCCCTGCACCTGCACCTCCAGCCACTGCAGATCTTCACGATCCGGCCTCCTGAGACTCCACTTCCAGTTATTTTATGCTTTTATTTCTTTTATTTTGGATCTGTATTATACTGTCACTGTTACTGTATTATACTTTGCGGCCGGTCTGTCGGCTTTATTATTTTATTGATGTACCTGCACTTTATATTCTCTATATATTGCTTTTTGATTATGGATGTCTCTTAGTATCTCATATTTGTATGTTTGACTCCATCAGGTACACCATAGTGACTTCAGTGAGAGAGTGCTGCCTAATTTTTCAGGACCACTCTTACACCTCTCTCTCTATTCTCTATTTATCCCATCTTACATTTGCATGTCCACTGTGCACTGATTATCCTATCTTGTTATCTAATGAGTTTATCCGAGTGCAAACTTTTCAGTACCACAGTTTATCCCAAGTTTGGGGGGGCCATGCCACCCACTTTGGATACTTCTATCCCGATCATTCATGTCTAAAGCACTGGTATACTCTTTCTTTTGTTCTCTTCACACATTGAGGACAATGTGCAGTTTAAGTTTGGGGGTATTGGTGTATATTTCAGTGTTACTTTAAAATTCAAATTCAAATTTTGAGCATGTCTTGTGTATTTGAGGGATATTTCTATACTTGGTCCATTTCTAGCTATGATTTTGATCTTTTGAGGACTATATTGCTTAAAATTTAAAAATTGCTTGACTTGAGAGTCCAATACTCTTTGTATGCCTTGAGGATGCCATTTAGGAGTAAATTTTTCAAAAGATTGATATCTTGCTTGCATTTGTGGTCCATATCATCCTGATTTTGTGATTGTTTTGAGATTCATTCTAGGATTCTACACTAGCACCGGCGCACGCTAGCATTCAATTGTGGTGTACATGCTTTGTTGATTATTGAATTGGTTATATCCCAATTGGGCTAGTAGTGCATTGAAAGCTTTCATTCTTGATAAAGGTGGATAACAAACCCTTTTCATTGAGTAGCCGGGATTCTTGCCTCATTAAGCAGTGAACTTCTCGCGCCGAAAGGTGGAGGGCCCAAACTCTAGGTTAATAATTGATTAAAAAAAAAAAAAAGAGAAAGAAAGTTGCAAAAAGCAATAAAAGTGAGGACTTCTCCCAAAAGGTGAGAAGTAGGAAATGATTAGATGGTTGTTGTCTTGATTTGTAGCCTAGTTGATTTGAGTTTGTAAGTCCGTAGGGGTGTCTTAATACCTAATACCCTAAAGCCATCTGGTTTGGGAGTCATTGACCTAAAGCTCGCTACATGAATCTTCTAGAAAGCTTAAGAGATCAACACATTGCACAATATTTCCATCTTTGATCCTCAATAAAAAAAAAAAGAAGAAGAAAAAAGAAAAAAAAAAAAAAAATAGAGTGAAAAGAATAAGCGCACCTAGAACAATAAAGCTTTAATAAAAGGTCCACTCTCTTATCTTGATGATCGGTACTAGATTTGTATGCTAGTTTGAGGGTAAGGATGTGATTACTTCTCTAGTTGGCTAAGATAGCAACACACTTGATGCCGGACCTCTCACATGGATTCTAGACTTGTTTTGATTTTCATGATCATTTTCTTGATGTGTGGAGGACCATGCTTGCTTGCTTGATATTGAAATTTTGGGAGATTGCTTAGAAATGGTTGAAAATTTGCATATTTGAGGTAGTTTTCTCCCAATGCTTGTTTGCAATATTGGTGCCTCTTTTGAAAGAATGAGCTTAATGTTTGTGGGTACCATTTCTGGAAACCCTCACGAGACTTCACTCGTCCACTAGGAGTAACCTAGGGGTTTAAAAGGCTTGTTGCATATGCTAAATGCAATCGTGTTCCCTACGAAAGTGGCACTATCATTTTACTTGCTTTCCAGTTTATACTTGTTTAGTTGTTCATTTCATTCTTTTACTTCTTAGTTCATTGCTAGGGACTAGCAATATTTAAGTTTGGGGGTGTGATGAGCACTGAAAAGTGCGCATTTAAACCCGTTAAGCTTCAGCATTCTAGTACCTTTATTTATCTTACTTTGCCGTTTTAGACTTATTACGTGTTATTTATATTTTCAGGCACTAATCCCAAAATTGAGCTAACTCAGCCAAATAAGAGCTTAATTGAAGCAATCCTGAGATAAACCAAAGGAGGGAGCAAAGTGGAGAAAGAAAGGAGCAAAAAGGAATCAAAGTTGTGCAGCTGAAAAGTTCGATCGATCCAACTTAGAGTTCGATCGATCGAACATCTATAATCGATCACAGTACTTCTCGATAGATCCAACCTTGGCCTATGCTGAAATTCCAAGTTCGATCGATCCAATATCACCTTCGATCGATCGAACCCTATTTTGTCCTATTCAAATGATTGATCTTATCCACAGCTGTACGCTTACCAACCACTTTTGTCCTTTTCCCCATAAATATCTTCGAAATATCTCAGCCTTGTCCTTATCCGGAGGAGTCAGACCACTTCGATCGATCCAAGATGTAGTTCGATCGATCAAACCCATCTTCGATCGATCCAAGTTAAGGTTCGATCGATCGAACTTCCTCCAGCGAGAAAAAGTTAAAGTCCAGCTCATTTATTCCGTCCTTCACCCAATCATTGGAGAATATGCCTTCCACGACCACAGCTCATCATAGGGTGTATTTGACCTACCTATATAAGGAATATGATACACTTTTTGGTGGAGAGAGTAGAGTCGCTTGTCACACATTGAAAATCATCTTGGAGGCTATTCTTGGAGAGGAGGAAGGAGGGAAGCTAGAGCACCATTGGAGGAAATCTTCACCAACAAGGAGCAGCCATGGAGTTAGCCCTTGAGGGTTGAATCATCACTACAATGAGTGGCTAAACATCCTCTTGGGGTTAGAGTTAGCCCCAAGCATGCTTTCTATACTCTAATCTTGTGTATTATTGAGGGATTAGTGTTGTATGATACATCTTGATATTCATGTATATATAAATCTTGATTATTTCATGGTTTGTATGGTTTAATGCTTCCAATTGACTATTCTATTCTACCCATATGTCTATGTATGCTAGAGTAGGATATTCATGTGCTTATCTCTAGATTTAGTGTTTTTGATGCATGTCTATGTGTATTGATGCTATAGATCTAGAGATTATCAAGATGATATGCTTAATGAATGCTATTTTGGTTCATTTGATTGTTTATGCCTATTCTTGATGGCTTGTGCCTCTCCCCTAGTCTAGATAGCTTTATTTTCATGCTAGTAGTGTAGATTTAGTGTAGTGGTAGTATAATGTTAGATGGGAGGACAATCTACTCTTGATGTTTGATGTTCCATGCTTGTGAGTCCAAATGGCATATTCCTCTAATATTGTGTTGTATGTGGATTGTGAGCTTAATGAAGGATTAATGACTAGTTATGATATGTTGTATCTTTCACATGTGTTTAGACAATTTATTCCTCTCCCAATAGATAAATTGTGGCCTCTCACATGATGTTTAGATAATGCATGTTAAACTAAGTCATCCTTATGGATTGCTTGGACTATGAGCTTAATGAAAGGTTCAATGACTTGATTTGATATTTTGTTCTCTTCACATGATGTCTAGACAATATATTCCTCTACCAATAGATGTATTGTGGCCTCACACATGTTGATTGAGACAATTTGCACTTGTTGAGTCACCCTTACCAATTGAATGTCTTTTACACACACAACATTGTTGCAACACATTCATTTCCCTCATTAGTCATTTGATTATGGTTTGGAATAGTATTGTTTGGTGGTGATCTCTACACCCCAAGACCTTTCCTTCTTACTTACTCTTTATCTTAATGCATTTTAATTAATTCTTTTCTAGAAGTAATCAACCAACCCAATTCTCTTTTGCAATCATTTGGTACGCTAGAGTCGAAGTTGAAATTCCAACACGTATAATCCCTTGGGACGATCCCTACTCACTCTTGCTACGTTAGTAGTAGTGTTGGTAGTGGTTTTTATAAATTTAAATTTGACATAAAAGGCTTTTCTTGAACCACACATTCACTACATTCAGTTTGGCGTATTGGAACGGCCGTCGTCAACAGACCTTTACCCGTCATCCCTAGGTTATAGGAACCATGCTCTGATACTATAATTTTCGTGCCCCTAAATCATAGCCTGGATTGTGAACACAACACACAAACAATCACAATTTCAAACTCAATAAATATCCCTGTAACCTATCTCCACTACACATCCACCTATTTGCTCCCTTTATAAAAACAAGATTGAAACTAAATAGTTAAGATGCAACTAATACAACTTTAAAGTTTTAAAGTCTAAAGTAACATTTATTACATACTAGAAATATTCTAAAGAGATATCATACAAAACATAGACTATTATACGGAACATAACACAACAACACCAACCCCAACTCTGTCTATAGTTGAGGAGGAACACCCTCCACACCATCCATGCTATGACCTGAAAAGATGTGAATAAAATAGGAATGAGCAACCACAGCTTAGCAGGAATTACTTAAAGCACACTCCTTAATACCTCCGTAAATCCAAACAAAGAACGGATAAAAGATAAAGGGATCATACAAGTTCAGGAAAGTAACATATCATGTGAGATAATAAAATAAAATGTCATGTAATGCCAATGCCAATGCTAATGTCACTGACACCTTTCACTTTCCAAAATCCTATTTCCATCACAAAAAGTTAATGTAATCCGCCCAGGGCTGCTCTCCAGTACCACGAGAAGAGAGTTGGTCATTTATCCCTGATACAAGGCAACTCCTTGTGATCATTTGGGCTCTAGTGACAGAACTACCCGTAGAGCCACTCCCTACGTCTCCTCTAGATTCCCATTAACTACACAAATAAGACAACTCCTTATCCAGTTTTGAAATTATTGATTCAATTCCCTTTTCTTTTCTAAACTCACGGATACAAGGCACCTCCCCGTTATCTGGTTTTCAAAACCATTTAATGAAACATTTGCACTTTCCTTTTTCTTCCAACATCATCCCCATGCTTATGTGAGATGTATGTACATTTGTATAACATGATGTACTAGTAATAAAATAAATATTGAAATCTCAACTCATACACAATATCATGGTATTGCATTTTAATCCACACACAAACATGGTAAATTAACAGGCTAATTAATCCATGGTTGTATAACATAAGAAACATGTTTTCTATCTCACATTTACCATATAACAACACAAACAGTGCTTAATAACATTTAGAAAATCAAGTATAAAACTTCCTATTTCAAGAAATATCACAACAACCTATATTCTAATTTTTTTTCAAGTAGCAGCCTATGTTTACAGGATCATAAATTTTTTCACAATTGGAATCTAAGGCTAAAATTGGTGCCATTGGAAATCTTGTTTTGAGCTAGTCAATTTAGACCCAAAAATCGCTCAATTTGGATTTAAAATGAGGAAGTTATGGTCAGTTGAAGTTCAGGTCGCTGTGCAGGAAATTCTGCAGATTCAGGCGCGAGCCTGGCAGCCTATGTTTCTAGGGTCATAAATTTTTCCACAGTTAGAATCTAAGGCTAAAATTGATATCATTGGAAAGCTTGTTTTGAGCTAGTCAATTTAGACTCAAAAATCGCTTAATTTGGATTTAAAATGAGGAAGTTATGGTCAGTTGAAGTTCAGGTCGCTGTGTAGGAAATTCTGCATATTAAAGCTCACAGATTCGTTTTTCAGCACTGTTTTATGCACACAAAACACATAGAACTGATTCCTTAAAGGTAAAGGGTGTGAGAGTTAAGTAATCTTACCTCAAAGAAGCTTGAAAACCTTTGCAAGAACAATTTAAAGCAACCCAAATGATGAATCAAAGCTATCCAAGTTTGTAAAAATTGAAGAGCACTTCCTTCTTTGTTTGCAACCAAAATCCACTTCTTTCAAAACAGATTTAACTCCTAGCAATGAAGAAATGATCACAAATTTGACACCATAAAGAAGCCCAAGACATCAACTACACTTTCATTCATAAACACCTCTCAGACTCCCAACCAAAAGGCTTCAAATATGCATAAAAAGAAGACAACTTTGAGGAAGAACAAATGGAGTGAAAAATGGTATTCTGCAAAATTATGTTTTGCATATAATTATTTTCCTTAAACAAATTAACAAGACAAATGTACACCTTAAGTGACTTATCATCCATATAGGTGTCATGCTCACAACAAGTCAAAGGTTAGACTTTATCAAATAACCAAAAGCCCCTCAAACAAATACAAAATCTCATCTATGCTATTTGCATCAAAATGTCCACAATGCCCTTAAACAAATACTAAATGCTAAATATGCCATGCTTACAACAAAAGACCACAATACCCTTCATGAAATACTAATTAACAAATATGCCATTTGCATAATAAAGTCTATAATACTTCTTAACACATAATGATATTTAATTAATTTAACACACATTTGCAAAATAATCATATTTCCGACAATAAAAAATAAATAAAATGCATGAAAGCTACCATGTACAGAAAATGATAAAAATGCAAGTCCTCACAGTGAGGGTCAGGTATATTACTGTCAACATTCGTACCTACAGGAGCCACCTGAGTTAAATCCCCACCAATTTCATTGGTTGACACCACCTGCGGGTTCCTATTTTCAATTGGAACACTAGTACCAACTCCCATTGTATGAGTGTTCCCTTCACCAGTTATCACTGTATCAATACTCTCCACAATGTTAGTGACCTCCTGAGGTAAATCCCCACTTTCAATGATTGAATCCACCTGCAGGTTCCTATATTCAGCTGGCACACTAGCACCAACTCCCATTGTATGAGTGTTCCCCTCACCAGTTATCACTGTATCAATACTCTCCACAATGTCAGTGACCTGCTCATCAATAAGGCTAGCATCTTGTTTAAAGTCTTGTCCGTTTCTCCTTGAGTCAAGTCCTCTAGAATATTGACATGATTCTCTCCTTCACCAATCTCTTCAATAACCACCTGATCTAACAGTTCAAAAGAGTTATGAGTAACCACCTGAGAGGTTTGGATCGGCCTCACAGGCATTTCAACAGATACTTATTTTGCAACCGCAGCCTCACCATCTTCCCTTTGTGTTTAACAATTCACTTATCAACCATTTGTTTTTTAGGCTTTGGCTTCTCCAAAACTCTTTGAGGACACCTCTCGGCAATATGATCCACACGTTTGCATAGTGAACAAATAGCAAGCTTCCATTCATATTCTATAAAAACTGCACAATCTTCCCCATGACTATCAACCACCAAATTCTCTGGTAGTTCCTTACGCACATCAGCCTCTACCATAACCCTCACAAATTAACTTTTATCACAATGTATAGTCGGATCATCCATATAGATGGGTGTCGAGAAAAGGGAACATACCTTTGAAATTGAGGTAAAATTACGGCAGTGCATAGGAAGATCATACACTCGAATCCAAATTGGCAACGTATCAAAATCTTCTCTCTAAAAAACCACATTCTTACTCCACTTTTTAATAATGATGACTCGGCCTCCAAAAGTATGAATACGTGACAATACTTTCTGTACATCCACTACATGCTGAAATCGTACCACGAAAAAACCATTTTTTAGGTATACCAACGTAAAATCCTTGGACCAGTGCTTCTCAATGAATGCTTTGAAATGAGGATAATATGGACGCTTGCCCATCACATACCCTACCACTGAAGATTTCCAAAACTCTATTTCTTCTGCAACATCCTCTTCAGTTATCGTAACCTTTGAACCAATACCAGGTACAATATAACGTAAATTAATGAAGGAGTTAGACTCACTCTCTTCAAAATAGCTTCTCCATGAGAGACGAGGAGTTACTGGTAGAGGGGATGGTCGGTCCTGTGCTGGAGAAGGGGAGGAGGTAGAAGCCTCCTCCATCGTAAGCCACCCTTACCAACCACTACTCGCATGCAAAAACCCTAACCTTAAATCGTCTGAGCGTATAGAGAAAAAGGGTAAAAAGGTTGGTTCCTATTCTCTCTCTCTCGCTCTTTCCTTTGTTAGAGGAATTGGTTTTTATGAGTTATTTTGATTTGCATGATCATTCTCTTGATATGTGGAGGACCATACTTGCTTGTTTGTTGTTGAAATTTTGGATAATTGCTTAGAGATGGTTGAAAAATTGCATACTTGAGGTAGTCTTCTCCTAATGCTTATTTTGTATGTTAGTGCCTCTCTAATGAGAAAGAGCTTAATGTTTATAGGTATCATTTCTGGAAACTCTCACGAGACTTCACTCGTCTACTAGGGATAACCTAGGGGTTTAAAAGGCTTGTTATATGCGCTAAATGCAATTGTGTTCCCTACGAAAGTGGTGTTATCCTTTTATTGCTTTTTAGGCTATAGTTGTTTATTTCTTTCTTTTCTTTGTAGTTCATTGCTAAGGACTAGCAATATCTAAGTTTGGGGGTGTGATTAGTGCTCAAATGTGATGCATTTTAGCACCTAAGTTAGGATATTTTAGTCCATTTATCTATCTTACTTTCCTGTTTTAGTTTTAATTTGTGTTTTTGTCTATTTCAGATCAACAAGGTTCAAACAGGCTAAAAATAGCCTATTAGCTTCTATTTGGAGTTGAGGAGAAAATCCAAAAAAAGTCAGAAAAATTGTACTGGTCAAGCTTCAATTGATCGAAGGAAGTCTTGATCGATCGAAAATATCTTGGATCGATCAAAATCAAGGCGGTGCTAACTTAGTCGATAAAGAAGCCAGCTGTCAAAAATATCTTTGCCACGTCAACTTTGATTGATCGAAGCCCCTGGCAGTGAGCTTTTTAATTCCCGAGCGCGTCCGAACTCCACCAACTTTTGTAGCTGCGAGATTGCACCAATCAAAGGCCTATTTTCTGGCTTGTAGCCTACTCAAAGTGGCTTGTATTTAAAATTAAATTAAACCATTTGTAGAGTTTGTTAAACTTTTTGTCACACAAGCTTTAGACATAGTTTTAGATATTTTCTCTCTCTAAATTAGGGTTTTTGGAGACCAAAGCAAGAGAAAAAAGATGGTGCTGACATTAAAAAAAGCCATTGAGGGTTGAATGATAACAACCATGACTGGCTAAATCCTCCTCTGGGTGCTAGAGATAGCCCTAGGCTTGCCTCTTAAACTTAGTATTTTGTAATTTTGGGGATATATGTTGTAAATAATGTTTTAAGCATGATTATATATATAAATCTTGAGTTTTTACATAATTTATATGGATTAATTCTTCCAATTGATCTTTTATTTCTATTCATATATCTATGTATGCTAGAATGAATGGACATGTGCTTACACTAGATTTTATGAGTTTGATGCATGTCTATGTGTGTTAGAATTGTGATCTAGTGATGGTTAAGGCATGATGCTTAATTGATTACTCTTGTGATTTATTTGATGGATTATGCTTATTTCTTAATGGATTATACCACCTCTTTAGCTTCATTAGTTTAATTTCCTTGTAATTAGTATAATTGTAGTGTAGTTTCTTTAAATTCCTAGATGGGTGGACAATCCATTTTTATTGTTTGATGATCCATGCTTATGAGTGCAAGTAGTATATTTCTCTAGATTTTAGTGTGTGTATTAATTATGGGTTTATTGAATGGCTAATAGCTTGATTTGATAGGTTGTGCTACTCACCAGATTGATTAGACATTTTATGCTTTTTTGGCCATCCATGTTTAGTATTTCAATTAATGACACACACACACATTTGATTTACAACTTTGAATCCCCCTAAATTAGCAAATGCTAAATGTTTAGTGAGGTGAAGCTTAGCGGTGAACTCTATATCCCAAGACTTATCTCTCATTTAATATACCTTAATCTTTAGCTTGTTTTTAATTTGCATTCTTTTTAATTGAATCATAGTGTAATTCAACCAACGAATCTCTCTTTGATTATTCAACCTACTAATCCAATTTCGATTCCGTAGTACCTTAAAAATCCCTTGGGACGATCCCTACCCACTCTTACTACATTAGTAGTAGTAGTAGTAATGGTTTTTATAAATTTAAATTTTACCAAAAAGGCTTAACTTGAACCATAGTCACATCCAATTTGGCAATTAAGCAAAGCGACAAGCCGTGACCGGTAGGAGATAGAAAAGAACTTACAATTCATAAGGAAGAAAGAGTTGAGAATTTAGGTGGAGAAAGTGAAGAGGTTGAAGAGGATGTTGTCGAGGAATTATAAGTCACCACTGATGAGCGTATAGGAATTCATGCACCTTCTTTAGAGATTCCCACATCTAATAGTTATAGGGTTCGATCGAGTCATCCAGTTGAAAATATGATAAGCCCATGGGATAGACCGGGTACTAGGAGTACAGTTCGTAGTGATTAATTAGGACACTCATGCATTGTAGATGATATAGGACACTCATGTCACATAGCTCAATTTGAACCAAAGAATGTTGATGAAGCTCTTCAAAGTTCTGATTCGCTTATGGCTATGCAAGAAGAGTTGCTTCAATTTGTGGCAAATGATGTTTTGGAATTAGTGTTAAAAATAAACTTGATGAAAATGGTCTTGTGATGCAAAATAAAGCTAGGTTAGTTGCATAAGAATATACTCAAGTTGAAAAAATTGATTTTGATGAAACTTTTGCACCCTAGACTTAAGTCTATTCATCTTCTTTTGCTCTTGCATGTCACTTTAAATTCAAATTGTTTCAAATGGATGTAAAAAGTGCTTTTCTTAATGGAATTTTGCAGGAAGAAAATTATGTAGTTGAACCAAAAGGTTTTATTGATCCACATGATCCTGATTATGTTTTTCATCTTAAAAATGCTCTTTATGGTTTAAAGCAATCGTGTATACCATGGTATGGGAAGTTAACTTCTTATCTAATGCACAAGGGCTTTTGAAGAGGGGGAGCAGATAAAACATTATTTATTTTCAAGAAAGGTAAATATTTTCTTGTTGCTCAAATTTATGTGGATGATATTGTTTTTTGTTCTACTTCTGATAACCTTGTTCATGATTTTGCTAAAAATGTGAGTAATACTTTTGAGATGAGTATAGTTGGTGAACTAATATTCTTTCTAGGTCTCCAAGTGAAACAACTTGATGATGGGATTTTCATATCTCAATCAAAATATACAAATGAGCTAGTTAAAAATTTTGGTTTGCAAGATTCAAAGCATGTGCAAACTCCTATAAGTACTTCATCCAAATTGGATAGAGACTCTGAACCTAAAAAAGTTGATCCTTCTTTGTATAAGAGTATGATTGGTAGCTTGTTGCATTTTGCAGCTAGTAGGATAAATATTTCATTTAGTGTAGGTGTTTGTGCTAGGTATCAAGCTGATTCTAGAGAACAACACATTCTTGCAGTCAAACACATTATTTGTTATGTCAATAGTATATTGAATTATAGATTGCGTTATTCTTCCTGAATCTAATTATGAGATTGCAGGCTATACTGATGCTGATGGGGCTGGAAATAAGGATGGTAGAAAGAGTACTTCGGGTGGTTGTTTCAATATTGGTACTAATCTTGTTTCGTGGTAAAACAAGAAGCAAAATTGCATATCCTTATCATCTTGTGAGGCTAAATATATTCCTGTTGGAAGTTGTTGCACACAATTGCTTTGGATAAAATAGATACTTTTGGATTATGGAGTTGATCAAGGTACTGTTGCTATCTTTTGCGATAATACTAGTACAATTAATATTTCAAATAATCCAATTTTGCATTCTAAGACTAAGCACATTGACATTCGACATCATTTTCTTAGGGAACTTGTTGAATAAAATATCGTGTCTTTAGAAAAAGTGTATACTGATTAAAATTTGGCTGACATTCTCACTAAGCCATTAGATGCTCCTAAGTTTTCTCATCTTAGAAAATATATAGGTGTTTGTTGTCTTGATTAGAATGCATTACATAGACATAATCTAGAAAGGATCTTCATACATATCTTGAGCGTCTAGATTATGATTTTAGTTTGGTGGAGCTTAATTTTTATGTTTCTCTTGGGAAGTTAAGCAAACCATATTGATTGAGTATGTTAAACATAAAGAGTTTAATGACACATGGATTTTATGTGTAAAATATTAGAATTTAAACCAACTTTAAGTGATTTATACCAAAATTGTGAAATAAAAAAATAAAAAATAAAAATAAAAAAGAAACAGCTTGGAATGAAAAGTTTGAAAAAATAATAATAATAATAATTGCTATTGAAAAATGTGATATTTGGAAAAGGCTACCTTTGGGATTTGTCCGAAGTTACCTTGACTCGAAACAAATGATAATAAGGGAAAGAGTTGGTTGCCCATAAGCGTGAAAGCCACCATATGTGCAAAAAGAAAAAATGGAGCACAAAGAAAGTAAAAAAAAAAAGGGGGGTTTTTTGCCATGTTGATTGTTTGATTTCTAGGGATATGTGACATCATTGATTTATTGTTTGAAATCTAAATAGTTGACAGATTATATGTTTTGGAACTTGGTGGTGATTTTACTACACTTACTAAGTTTATGGAACTTCAATGAATTGATCTTGGTCATATTTGTGTTGTTCATATAGTCTTGTGGAGTCTATATTCTCATTGGATTCAAATTTACAAGTTCTATATGGTTGGTTGCTTCCTTCTTCTAAGATATTTCTTCCTTTAGACCTTTGTCAATTTCTGATAAAAAGGGGGAGAGAGTTGAAATTGCTATCATTCAAGGGGGGATTGATATCATTTAGGGGGAGAGATACCTTTTCAATGAGGGGAAGAACATTTAATCATTGCATTTGCATTGCATTGATTTTCAAGCATTATTAGCAATGAAAATTAACATTTTCAAGCGTTATTTTATGCTTTTTTCTTTCTTGATTAAGCTTCATGAGTAGCTTTGTTGAGCTAATGTGCATACTATAGTTAGAGATGTTACACGTGTTGAAGCTTCACGTGCATCAAGAAAAGTTCTATTTTTATTTATTTCTGACAATCATTGTAATTTACTTTTTCTGCTTGGGTAGATAACATATATTTTTTAGGGCTTTGTCACGAAATTGCCAAAGGGGGAGATTGTGAGATATATATTTTGTAATTAGCTAATTTCGTAGTTAAAACAAGTTCGATTGAGTTGCAAAATTTTGGTTCAGAATTTCAAGATTGAAGCGAATTTGATGAAGTTCAAGTATTCATACTTTAATACAAGCTGGGATGATGAGAACAATGCTTTAGAAAGGTATGAGAGTGTGTGAGAACACTTAGAAAGTTTTGGAAGGTTGAAACACAACTTTTAGGAAGTTTTTACATTCTGACCAACTTGAACGGATTCAAAAATCTTAGAATAGGTTCAACATTTGAGGCTTTGTGCAAATTTTCTAGACTAGTCATCTTAAACCGGTTCAACAATCCTGAACCGGTTCAAGAATCAAAAAGATTCTTCGAATTTTACACTGGCCATCTTGAACCAGTTCCACTTTCCAAAACCGGTTCAAGGTCTTCAGACAACTTTGGTAACTTTAGTTTCTTGTTCTGTTTTGATTCCTATTTGGTCTAGACTTCCTTCCAAAATCTTATGCACAAATTTAACTTGATTTCCAAGTATTATACTTCTATATAATCTCTCTTTCATTCAACATTGAGATATGGCTTTTATTAACAAAAATTCATTATTTTGAAAGAGCCTTTTGAGAGATATTTTTCAAAAAATCAACTCTGATGTTTCTAATTTATTTTTGAGAACACACACATATATACCTGGGTGATTTAGTTTTGTTGTTCTCTATCTCATCGGAATTGGAGCATAATAGAAGATTTAAAGATTCTGAAAAACATATCTATTTCTTCTACATCAAATTCAAATCTTGAAGAGGAAGGGTCAAAGCATTCGAGGAGTGTTATTTAATCTACCAGTAATCCTTCTGCAGAGATAAAGAGTAAGTCTGGAGTCAAGAGCTGTTGGACTGGACGTCGCAAAGCTAAAGGATTGTCAGCAATTGGTTTTTGGTAGAACGATAGGATGTGAGTTTGATTCAAAGTCCATTATACTCTGTTTCAAATATAATGGATCGTTTCACTCTAAACTGCACATTCCACGAGGTTTTTCCTACAACAATTGGTCTTTATGCCAATTAAGGTTTCCTCTCTAAAAATTCTGGTGTCATCTATCAAACTTTACTTACCTTACTTTTCAGTATTTATCTTTGCAATTGTGGATGTTTAATTGATCATATTGCTTAGGTAAATTATTCAATCACAAAAATTGGACAAGTTGACCTGATAATCTCATCTAGGTCATTTAGGGAATTAATCACAATTAAATAACTTACAGCCATTGCCTACAGAGTTTTGCATAATGACCTGGGGATGTCATAGGATTAAAAACATTAATATTGAAATGTCATTATTCAATATGGATAGATGTTGCAAGGCTAAGGTCACAGTGCGTATAGTATAATAATCTTGTAATACAAAGGACTAGCAAACCATCTAACTCCCTTAATTTTGTCCTGAAACAGAATTGAATGTCAAGGCTCTGAGTGTATGTGAAGTGTCATAAAAATAAAATCTCTTATAAGAATTTGACTGCTTTATACAAAGTTGTATGAGTTTTCAAAGCTGAAATGAAACAACAATAGTATTTTCCCTAGGCAGAATTTGGAGAAGATCATAAATCATCTTGAAAACTAATCAAAGTATAATATAATTAATGCCAACATTGGAGATTAATCAACAAATGTTCCAATTCAATGAATAGCTAGTGCTATTTTTTTTAATGTATGACACAATATAGGGATCATTACAATCTAAGATAGAAGGCTAAGAAAACCAACATATCATCTATGTAAAGATTGGAGACAACCAACAAATGTTCTAGTTACGTGGATAGTTAGTACCCACATTTTCTATGTATGAGTATGACACAATCAAGGAATTATTATAATCAATGACAGCTAAAGGCTGAGTGATGAATTTTTTTTGAATCCCCATAATGCAAAGAGATTAAGAGATGATTATTCAACTTCATTTCTTTTCTAATTTACAACCATGTGATCCATTTGTTTACATCTGAAAATGAGTCCCCAGACTCACTATCAAATGAAAATATGGGTACCACATGTACACCACATTTACACTGCTTATTTTTTGTGATTTTGCAGAAGACTATGAAAAATATTGACTAGTAAGCAGAAGACCCACCAGGAGGGTAAGAGAAAAGACAAGAAGGTAAATTCTTGGGGGTGTAACATGGAGTCATCATGTAATACCCCTAATTTCAGAAGGATAGTCCTAGTATTTAATTTATTGTTTTAATTGAATTTTTAATTATTAAAATTGTTTAGTTGCTTGTGTGTTGGACTTAATTGATTATTTGATTGTTAATCGATTACATGCTTGTTTGTCTTGTGTTGTTTAAATTACTTATGGATTGGTTTATTTAAATGGTGTTTTATTTTCTTTTATTATTATGGTTTTAATGGAATTATTTTAATTGGTTATTTAAATTGTATTTTGTATTTTTTAACTTAATTATATTCTAGCATTTTAATTATTTATGTGGCTTTGTGATTTAAATGTAATTTAGCTGCTTCATTATTAGGGTTTTATGTTATACATTGTAGTTGGGTTAGAGCCGACTTGTTGTTGGTTTAGGATATAATGTAGGGCTTAGATTAAAACCTATAAATACATAAGCATACATCTGCCAAGGGTTACAAAACAAACCCTATTCACCCTATTCACGAATACTGTGAAACGGAGAGTTACAGAGAGGAATACAGAGAGCAACATAGAGGGAACTTTGAGGGTTTAATAGAAAGGCTCGAGGAGGAAGAAGTGGGTTGCTTCTAGGTTAGCCAAGAGTAACAGAGGCGTGGAACAAAGTTGGAAGTTCAGAGACGTGGATTAGAGTTTCAAATCTGAAACTCAAAGGCAAGTTTCTGTTCTTGCTCTTTCCCTTTAATTCGTGTTCTGTGCATGCCTAGCTAGACTCCAGGGGTTTAAATACATGTTAAAACTGATTTAATCATGCATGCTTAACTGGATTAAAACAGAGGGTATATGTTTTTAGTTTCAGCTTCTTATGAAGAATGGTTGTGGAAGTTTTGATGCATAATTGTTGTTTAAGATATATCTTTACATGTTAAAACACTTATAATAATTTAGTATGGACGTATGGGACGTAGGTTGAAGCTTAGAGGCCTTAACAATGGAGTTATGGGGCTTACAGGGTTTGAACGGACGAAGAAGACGGCTTCAGCATCAACTTAGCCGACTCAGTTGGGAACTGAGTCGACTAAGTTGGCAACTTAGCCTGCTCAGTTGACAATTGAGCCGACTAAGTTGGGCCGCGACTTGGATTTTAGTTTTAATTGCCCAGAATTGTGTTGGAACCTATTTTGATTAATCTAAATGGGTTAAATGGACTTTGGAGGGTTCTAGGAAGCATAATACACTTCTTATATTAAAGGAATTGGGCAATATGGATATATAAATAATTTTTATAAATTATTTAAGGGATAGTTTGTTGTTTAATTGTTTAACAGTTGTATTAAATTGTTCTAAATGATGTATATTATTGTTTTAGTCCTTTAATATTATAGGTAAATAATGATTCATAAATGGATTAAGTTATGGCCAGTGTACAGTTAGGGGAGGATCTTACATGTTGAGCTTTGCAAATGCTAATTAGTTTACACTTTAGAACTTGGAGGAATATTTTATATAAATTAATTTTAATTAATCATATTTGGATAGGATTATAAGTAACATGGATTACCTGAATTTAACCATGCTTGTGTTGGATCAAATTAATATTCACTTTGCTATTCAACTGCATCAGTTTATGGATATTTTAGAGGATGTGAACGCTTATACTTGTTTAGCTATTTACATTATTGGAATTGGATTTTTAGTCTCTCTAATGACTGCCTAGTATTGATATACATGTGTTAATTTATATTTATGCATGTTTTAAAGGATGGTTGTTGGATGTATATAGTAGTGTCGTTTATTTAACTATACTATCTGGAGGATTGTATGTACCGGTATGGGACGGTAACATACTAGGTATGGACTAGTTCAAACATTGTGTTCTACCTAACTTGGATTGAGTTATGGACTAACCATAAAGGTTAAGTACATCTCATATTTGAGTCATATCAATTGTGAATTGAATGACCTACTGTGACGACCCTGGTTTTTAGGCCAGCGTCTCCTATGATGAACTGTAAGGATGATCCGATAACGGATCCGAATGCGAAAGTGAAAACAGAAAACAAGACTCTAATAAGTCAAAGTGACCTTCCATGAGGTCGTGGAACTCAACAAGAACTGATGCGGAAGCAAAAGATCGAAAATATGACAAATAAGCCCCCAGGGGCAAAATAGTCATTTCTGAAAACTGTAGATTCAGGTGCCACCGAGCACACCGCTGGAAGGCCAATGAAAAACTAATCAAGATGGACTCAAGAATTGCATGATTCAGAGTCCGGACGAAGGAGAAATGGCATGGCGAAGAAAAACGAGCACTTAAGGCAAAAAGGGTAAATTGGTAATTATCCAGGAAGAATCGGGTGCAACCGAGCACACCGTTGGAAAGACAGTGAAAAATTAGTCAAGTTCAAAAAAAAATTCACTTGAATCGGAGTCCGGACGAAGGAGAAAAGCCCAAAAGAAGAATTGACGTCGTGGCGGCCCGACGAGGGGGCCATGACAACCCCCCATGCACGCCCATGCGCACACCCATGCACGCCGCATGCGCGTTGGGCGCACACATGGCTGCCAGCAGCCCAAAAGCCGCTATGTGTTTTTTTTTCAAAAAAAAAAAGACAGAACAAAGGCTGAATTTACAGGCCTAGATGAATTTTTTTGCAAAAACACAAAGAAGAAACTCCCATCAAAATTGAGTTTTCTACATGACGCGCGAGAGAATTAAAAAAAAAAAAGATGCAATGTAGAATGCCCGAAATGCCCCTCCATGAAATCTGGTCATAGAGGTCCAAAAAGCTGCTATTTTGAAAACTGAGAACTGAATTTCGTAAGCAATTTCCGATATCAAGACGACATTTTCTGAAAAAAACACGGAAAAGAAACCCCCCCCCCCCCCTAAAATCATGTTTCCTATTCAACCATGTTGAAAGAAGAAAATAAAACCACCGTGAAAAATCTATAATGCCCCTAGATCAGAATATGCAAAATAAGTGCGAAATGAATTCACAAGAGACTCAAAACACAAATGATAAGGTTTTGCCCGGAAACTGTAATGACCCGGATTTTTTGGATAAATTTTTTCTGTTGTCTTTTCCCTTCTGAGTTTGGTTTCTTGTCACTTAGTGTCATCTCGAGTGCTTAGAAATGGTTTTCGAGACTCTTTTCCATGGATTGACAACTTCCTTTGAGAACCGAGTCAATTCTGCATTTTCACTTTTCGGACACTATGCGTCTTTCGTCCTTTTCCTTGTTTCGTCTTTTTCCCTATTCTGTTTTTTCCCCGTTTGTCGCTTGTTTGGCAAAACTTCACTTTTCGTGCTCGGAGTTAGTTTTTGACTTCACGTGTCTTCATCTTGAGTGGTTTCCTCGAAATACGTATCTTTACTTTCGCAAGAAAGTACTCTGGTTGCTCTCGGTGCCCATAAGGGCATAAGTGCAAAGTTCTTTGGAAACATTTCCCTTTCTTGGGGTATTTTTTGTAAATATCTTTTGAAGATATTTTATTTCAGGGGTATCTAAGAAAATATCTTTTGGAAGATATTTTCATTATGGGGCAATTTTGCAGTTTTCACTTTTTGGAGGGGCCATTGTGCAATTAATGAAAGTTATTGCTCAATGCCTTGTTTTGAGCCTGAATCCTCGTATGGCATTCATTTTCACATTTTGTCGAGTCGTGGACTCTTAGATTTTCCTCCTGGTCGATGTTTTCCAGTTTCAGGGTTTCTGGCGCCTAGTTTATGCCAAACTTGTTTGGCGCATAACTCTCTGGTCGGGACTCAGTTTTTGACGTTGTTTTTTCTGTTGTTCATATTTTCTCATTTTGAATCTTTTTTGTTCACAGAGTTTTTCCGTTTGAGCGCGTTTGCTCAAAATCCACTTTTCCGGACCCGGCGGGGCCCTTTCGGGGCACTTTTTGAGACTTACTATAAATATGGGACTTAAGAACAAAAAAATCAGATTTCTTCTTCTTCTTCCTCTCCCATGGCCAGCCAAGCTCCCTCCCATGGCTGCCACTTTCTCTCTCCTCCTTTGATCCACTTTTCTTTGATGAAAAGTCTCCGGTCTTAACGTTTAATGCTTGCATTGACGCCATGCACCTTTCCCCCTTATTAGAAACCATTTCTGACCAAATTTTGAATTTAGGATTGAGGTCAAGTTTGAATTTTCATGGGGCTTCTTGCGGGTTCATGTAGATCGTGTTGTCCTCGAAAAAACCTAGAAGTTTCGTCGGATTCGGAGCCGTTTCATTTTGGTGGGGATTTGAGATTTCATCTCAAATGGAGGTAGGGAATGTTTTAGGATTGTGTGTGTGTTGTATTGAGTGTTTTTCATGATTATACAACTCATATGTATGCCTTTTATCAAATCTAGAAAGTTAGTATTATTTATTTCTTTGTGTAAGATTTAAATTTCAAGGATGTGTATAGCTTAGATTTGAATTGTGGCATGATGATAAATTAAGCTTTAAGATATTTGATAACATATATTAAATAGGGATTATTTGAATAAGAGTTGAGCTTTTTATTTAATATTTTTCTTTTGTGAAAGATAAATTTTCATGGCCGTACCGTGCATGAAATGAACTTGTAGTATGCTTTTAAATTAAGTCTAAGCATGTTTGTTAACATACTTTAATTTGAGAGCATTTGGATAAGTATGAAAATCTAGAGACTTTAATTAAAATGATCAATTAAAATCTATTTAATGGTTCCTTTAGCTTAATTAAGTTTTGACTTGATATTTGAGATGACTAGGACTTGTATACTAGTATATGTTAATATGGGACCATTTTATATTGTTTTAGAATATAGAGATTTGATTATCATGATTTAATTAAATTCCATTTTGTTATTCAATTGGCTTAATCAAGTTTTGGAATTGGTATATGCAATGACCATGCTATGCCGTTTAACATGTGTAATTTGAGGCCATTTGGTTGAGAATTGCAACTTAGAGGAATTAATTAGTTGCTTCATTAAATTCCGTTTTTATTGCATTATGGATTTAAATCATGTGTTTGACGTTGATTGTATATCTAAAGCATGATTCTAGACTTGTAATGAATTTATGAGAATACGTTTCAATATTGGATTATCTTGTTATAGCGTGTAACGAATCGCACACTGAAGATTCGACATGTGATGTTATTATAGCGCGTAACGAATCGCGCTTTGAAGATTCGACATTTGTCATCCTATAGTAGTTGTGGATTTAGAGCATATATTGTGTGGTTACAAACTACTTGTGCATGGGATGTGGTTTCGTATATATATAAGTTGTTAACTTATTTATTTTGGAGTCACTTGGGACATGGTTACTATGATATGGCTAAAGTTCGGCTTTAGTGCGGGAGGTATGAGTTCTCCCCAATTGAGATAGTGCGCACTTAGGGTGGTTTTCCCTGCGGGTTAGTGCCCGGAACAACCATTGATCTCGTCGGAATTCCAAGCCTAGATGTCCAAGTCTTCCATTATTTATTTTCTCATTCAATTCCAAGTTAGCAATCATGTTTATGTTGTGACTTGTGGTTTTGGTTATCGGCGATTTTGATGTTGTTAAGTACATCCATGCTTTATGATCTTTGTAGATTTTGATACTGCCAAGTACATCCATGTTTTATGATTTTATATAAATCATTTTAATGTTGTTAAGTACATTCATGTTCATGATTTTTAATAAATCATTGTGAGCTTTTAATGTTGTTAAGTACATTCTTGTTTTATGATTTTAATGAATCATTATAAGCTTTTGATGTTGTCAAGTACATTCATGTTGTGTTGTTCAAATGTAAAGTAGGAATGATCCTATAGATTCATTTGGAACATAGACGTTAGGTAGTATGATCACTTATGTCGTTTTCGTTCTTTAGATTTCAAATTGATGACTTTGAGAATCTATGTTTGTTGCTTTATGTAAGCATGCTCCTATGTTGTTGCTTTGTGTAAGCATGACCCTATGTTGCTAAAATTGCATGAATAAGGTGATTGATGCTAGAAATGATCTTAGGTAGCTAGGATGCTCCTTGAGTCTCACCTTTGACATAGACGTTAGGTGGAATGAACCACAATAATTAATCATGCAAACTTGTAAAACGTAGGTCGATGCATGCTCATTTCCTACGAGTAGCTTTATGTTACTCACTCCTATGATACTGGGGCATATTTCAGGTACAGGATTCAAGGTTAGAGATTCTCAACATGCTTGGATGATTTGGGAACTTGAAGGGTTCAATTCTTGTGAAGGTTGGCTTGAAAAGCCATTTGTAACCTTATATGTCAAATGTATATATTTGCTTCTAGACTTGTAGTGTGTGCCAAAGCACACTTTTTGATTCTCATTTTATGTATATGACATGAGGCCAATGGCCAAACTCCTTTTGAAATTACATTTATGTCATGGATGTTAATTTTTGCTTTCAATGAGAACATATGGAAAACCATGCGTTCTAGTATGCTATTTTGCACCGGAGCATGCATTGTGTATGAACTTCTTCCATTAGCATTCAATTAGCATGCATGAAGTGTGGCAAAGGGCCAAACGGCATTTCGAAATCATTTCATGATTTTAGTTTTCAAGTTTTCATTCCAAACTTCATTTTTTGGCATTCTGGCCGTTGGGGGGGGGGGTCATATTTTGCTTCGGCCATATTTTTGAGTCACGGACCATTGTAGCACATCTTATTAGGTAAGTTACGTTTGCGTGTATGGTTGTTTCGGGGCAAAGCTTCTTCTTTGGTGAAATGAGCCTCCTACGGACTCATTTTTCACTTTTGTTGCATATTCTGACCTAAGGGTATTTTGGAAATTTTCTTTGGGAAATAAATTCTGTTCTTTATATGGTCACTTAGAAAATGTGATTTTTGGGGGGGTTTCTTTTTCGTGTTTTTCCAGAAAATGCCATCTTGGTATTGGAAATCGCATCCAAAGTTCCGTTCTCAGTTTTTAAATTTAGTAACTTTTTGAACCCGCTGGACCAGTTTTCATGGAGGGGCATTTTGGGCATTTCAAATTACGTATTTTTTTATTTTCCTTGCGTGTCATGTAGAAAACTTGATTTTGAGAGGGGTTTTTTCTTTGAGTTTTTCCAGAAAATGTCATCTAAGTCCTCAAATTTCCTTTTTTTCTAGAAAAACCCCTGCTACCAGAATTTCTTGCTGCCCATTCTGCCTCCTTCACATGTAAACGGTTACGAGAAGTTTGGTAACCGGTTACATGTGCTTGGGCAGTGTTTTGGTCGAATTTTTTTGTCTCCTAACCGGTTAGGAAGGCTTGGTAACCGGTTAGATGATCTAGGGTTTGCACTTTTTGACCGTTTTGCCCCTTCTTCTTCCGTAAGCCATATCTTCTTCATCCGGACTCCGAATCAAGTGATTCTTGAGTCTAAATTCATTAATTTTTTGTTGTCTTTCCAATGGTGTGCTCAGTGGCACCCACTTTTAAGCTAGAAATGATGAATTTTACCCTAGGTTCAATCTTGTTCATTTTTGAAACGTTGCTTCCCCATTTAATTCCTTTGGGTTCCGTGACCTCGTTGATGGTCATAATGGTGTCTTAGAGCCATGATGTATCTCTAGAGAATGTTGTTTTGTCTTTTGCTTCGGCATTTCGGATCCATCATCGGGTCATCTTTCAGTTCATCACTGACGCACCGGGTTGAAAAACTTGGGCCGTCACAGAAACGACCATGCACGCAAACGTAACTTACCTATTTGGACGTGCTACAATGGTCCATGACTTAAAAATACCACCGATACAAAATCCGACCCCCCAACGGGCAAAAAGGCAAAAATGGAACTTGGAATGAAAACTCAGAATCCAAAAATACAAAATGGGATCAAATGACCATTTGGCCCTTGGCCACACTTCATACAAGATTAATAAGACCCTATAAAAGAATGAAAATGGAATTCCCACACCCGATGCAACCATGGTGAAGCAATGACTTGCGATTTTTCAAGGTTTTCATAACATTTTATGAAGTTAAAAAGTTATATAGAATACAATATACATGTCATTGGCCTCCGGCCTTATCTCATACATATCAAATACATTGAAAGGAGTGTACTTAAGTACACATTACATACATGGAATCAAATATACATATTTTGACATATAAGTCTACAAAATGACATTTCATGCTAACATTTGCATGAAATGGAAACTTGAAAGCTACACGACATCCAAGGAATGTTAGGCGTCACGAACCAAGTCTTCGTACCTGAAATATGCCCTAGTATCATAGGGGTGAGTAACAAAAAGCTACTCGTAGGAGATGAGCATGCTTCGACCTAGCATTTTATAAATTTATTACCTTAAGGTGAAACATGTTAAAGGGGTTCATACCACCTAACGTCTATATCTAAATGAGACTCAGGGAGCATCTTAAGCTACCTTAGAGTGTTTTTAGCATAAATCACATCATCTATGCCATTTAAACAATATGGAAGCACGTTATACAAAGCAACAAGATATAGGTTCTCAAAGGTATTAACTTGCAATCTCGAATACTGAAACAACTAAAGTGATCATGTCACCTAACGTCTATGTTCTAAATAAGTCTAAGGAATCATCCTAGGCCATTCTGAACAATCAAAACGCAAATTACAACTTTAATGCAGTCTAACCACATAAAAGCATATTATACAAGGCAACAAAATATAATTTCTTAAAGCTATCAGCTTGGAATCTAAAGCACGAAAACAACAGAAGTGGGTCATGCCACCTAACGTCTAAGTTATAAATGAATCAATAGGATCAATCCTAAGCTTTATTAAAACGTCAAAACACGATTTTTAATATCGATGTAATTTAACCAACATTGGAATTTCCAATACAACGCATAAAGCACAATTTTGCAAAGTTAACATCCTGTAACTTAACATGGAACGACAATTAAGAAACAACAAGTTACAACATCATCTAGTTATCAACTTGAAAATGAAATGCGAAATCAAACAAAGTGGATACTCGGACGTCACGCCGGATCAGATCGACAACATAGTTACTTTAGGATTACTAGCCCATGGGTAACCTCCCTATGTGTGCACTAGACTATATAGAGGGACTATCCCCCGTACTAGAACCACGTCCTAGCCATAGTCAAACAACGACATCCCCAAGTTTCTAAAATCAACAAGTTGTGCAACAATGCATATATCAACAGGAATATGCAAGATAATCAACTATCTACTAAGCACAACCAAATTTGAAAACCTCTACAATACATTCTCTAAATCCACAACTAATATGATATGATGAATGTCGAATCTTCAGTGTACGATTCGTTACACGCTATGCATGAAAGATGTTAAATACGAAATGTGCAAATCATTACATAAGGCAACAATATATTCAATAAGGAAAACATATTCTCATGAGTACAACATAGCAACTACATTATCCAATGTTCAAAACATAACCAAATGAATATACAATAAGTCTAAGTCCATGATTTGAATATAGAAACCACTTCTAAAACACAACTAGATCATGGAGCAAATTGATAGAATTTAAATAGATAAACACAATTAAATTCTCTAGATTTCCGATTCAATTTCAATTAACCTCAATTTAATACATGTTAAAGGACATGGTAAAGTCATCACCTATATCCATTCTAAAACTCAATTAGGTTGTTAGAACAACAAACTAGAACTTTAATTAAATCATACTGATTTAAATCCCAGGGTTCTAAAACAACTTCTAATAGTCCCAATTTAATATATACTAGTAAACAAGTCATGGCCAATACAAATATCAAGTTAAAACCTTAATTAAGCTAATGGGACCACAAAATAGATTTTAATTAATTCTTTTAATTAAAATCTCTTGATTTTCAAACTTAACCAAATGCTCTCAAATTAACCTATGTTGGAAAACATGCCAAGAACTAATGTAATATCACATTACAAGTTTATTTCATTCAATTTAAGACCATGTGAATTAAACTTTCACTAAAGTTAAATATAAATTAAAAGTTGCAATTCTCATGCAATTAATCCCAATTTAATATATGTAAACAACTATACCTAAGCTTAATTTTCTAGCATGCCACAATACAATTCCAAGTTGTATATCACCATGAGGATTAAATCTTAAACATGGAATCTAATTAAATAAAAGGTTTCAAAACCTAACCGAATATTATAAATCAAATATATGTGAAGCTATATGGCATGTAAATCAAGAATATCAAGTCGGAATTCAAATAGAGTGAATAGTACACTCGGGGCAAATTAATTAATCAAATTAATTAATAATTACTAATTTTCAAAACACCTCCAATCACTTTCAAATTCAATTATGTTGGAGAGCATGCTAAGGCCTAATTTAATATGCTAACACATATTGATTTTAAGCTAGTTAAGGCCATGTGAATTAATCTTTCACCTAAGATAAATATTAAATAAAATCTTTAATACTTATTCAAATGTTCCAATTTTTAATACACGACAATGAGCATATCAAGGGGCAATATAAAATTATGCTACATGTTTAAACCAAGTCATGAGCAACCGGGAAAATTAGATCCCGTACAAGAAAAATAAATAATAAAATTTCTAGATTTTATATTTAATCATGCAAACAAGTAGTATAAGCATCACAAGCATGCTATATAACAAGAATTTAAATCTAGAACATCTCCTACCTCAATTTGAGATGAAATCTCAAAGGCCCACCAAAATAAAAGTGCTCCGAATTTGACGATACCGGGAGGTTTTGTCGGGGACTACACCAGGAACAAGAATCCGCAAGAAGCCCCATGAAAATCTCAACTTGACTCCAAACCCGAACTCAAAAAATCATCAGAAATTGATTCTAATAAGGGCATAAGATGCGCGGCGTCAAGACAAACATTAAACGTTAAGGCCAAAGACTTTTCACTTGAGGAAAGTGGCCGGAAAATGAAGAACAAAGGTGGCAGCCCCTTGGCAGCCATGGCTGCCGGCCAAGAGAGAGGAGAGAGAGAAGAAAATTCTAATTTTTCTCTTTAAGTCCCCTATTTATAGAAAAACCCTAAAAGTGCCCCGAAAGGGCCCCGCCAGGTCTGGAAAAGTGGATTTTGAGCAGACGCACTCAAACGGCAAAACTCCATGAACAAAAAAGATTCAAAATAAGAAAATATGAACAACGGAAGAAACAACATCAAAAATTGCCCTAAACAAGTTCGGCGGCAACGAGGTCCAGAAACTCTGAAACTGGAGAAAAACGACCAGAACGGAATTCTAAGAGTCCACGACTTGACGAAATGTGAAAATAAATCCCGTATGAGGATCCAGGCTCCAGACGAGACATTTTGCAATAACTTTCATTAATTGCACAATGACCCCTACAAAAAGGGTTAACTGCGAAACTGCCCCAGAATGAAAATATCTTCCAAAAGATATTTTCTTAAATACCCCTGAAATGAAATATCTTCAAAAGATATTTATGAAAAACACCCCAAAAAATGAAAAAGATTCTGAAGAATTGTGCATCCATGCCCCTGTGGGCACCGGGAGCAACCAGAGTACTTTCTTGCAAAAGTAAAGATACGTATTTCGAGAAAACCACTCAAGATGAAGGCATGTGAAGTCAAAAACCAACTCCGAGCATAAGAAGTGAGGTTGTGCCAAAAACTGACAAACGGAGATAAGACAGAATAAGGAAAAGGACGAAATAGTGCATAGTGTCGAAAAACGAAAAATATAAAAATGACTCGGTCATCAAAGGAAGTTGTCAATCCACGAGAAAAGAGTCTCAAAAACCAATTCCGAGCACTCAAGATGATACTAAGTGACACGAAACAGAGCTCAAAAAAGAAAATTAAACGAAAAAAATTCATTCGTAAAATTTCAGGAAAAAGGAAAGGAAGGCAAATGACCGGGTCGTTACACATACTATGGTTTCAGGATGGATTTGTTATACATATATCAGACCACTACACAGATGGATGGTATTTTGTATTAGGAGGAGTACGGACTTTATATATATATTATATATGTGCCATGGTATGAGCTTGAGTCTCAGGACCATGGTTAGGGCGCGTATATCGCCTAGGATGGATAACTGGACATAGGTGTTGTTCCCTGGTAGGTCTAGGTAGTCATGCCCACCTTAGGGTGCGTATTCGCATATTGCCTTCTATTCAGGCTGAGACAGACCTATTGGACTAGCGAGTGTCCTATAGTGTGTACTGTATATACATATATGGATTACTCTAGATATTGTTGAGTCTATCTAGGATGTATCTGCGTATCGAATTCCTGTTTGGATTGTAGTAGAATAGGACTTGCATGTGAGCCTGACCCACTCTTTTATTTTTCAGCTGTTCGTCAGTTCCAGGGTTAGAGCTTGGACGTGCAAAGCAGATACAGACACTCATTCCTCCGACTAAGTAGGAATACTCTCTATATTTAGCTTTAGATTTTACTTTAGTTGTTTTAGTTTCGGTTTGGGATTTTAATAAGGGGTTCACTGGATGGATTCCCGAGTTGTATGGATTGGAGGTTTTGGGAAGTTGGATTTTATTAGTATGATTTAAGGATTTTATTATTTAGTATTCGTTCATCATGATTATTTATTTCTTTAATTCATTATTTTGTATTCCGTGTTCGTTTTAACATATTAATTGTTTGGTATTCTCTCGGGTTCGGGCTTGGGCCTGATTAACCCGTGTCTCGGATCCGAGGGGTATCACAGTTGGTATCAGAGCACTCCAAGTTCAAGTGTCTCTAGGATTCTATCGTTTAAGACTTCCGCGTAGTGTACTCTATTGATTAGAGCTTAAGTTTAGGATTCGTTGAATTCCTTTACGGATCGTTTAGAAGGTACTGATGTCAAGTTTATTCTGTAATTTTAGAATGTTTGGCACTAGGAAGAGGATGGGGTCCACGATGAAAGCAAAGATGGGCCCAAGGCCGAGGAAGGCTACTCCGACAATTCCTTTGCGAAGGCCGACCAAGAAGGCAGAATTGGAAACCAAGGAATTTGTTCCAATAGGTGTTGCTTCAGAGTACAAGACAAGAAAGGTTTCGGGTGTGCGAAATTGGCCACCATACTGTGGACCTAACACAACTTCGGTGGTGCTCGAAGCTGAACCAAGCGAAGAGGAAGACCCTGAAGAAGATCGGGATGAAGAAGATACCGGAGCATCCAAGATGGAGGGCACCGGAGTGCAAGGATGACCGCTCTTTTAAGAGTACTTTTAAATACTTGTAGTAGTGGAGGTATTAGTAAAAGTGTAGTACGGATTTAATCGCGTGCACTAGGATTATGTTAAAGAATATTTTACAATTATTCGTTTAACAATTTATGGTTTAGAAAAGTTTTTAATAAAGTGAACTAGTGGTTTTGGTTATAATTACTGTGTTTTGTGATAGCATTTTTGAGATATATACACATATGGTTTTATTAGACTATATTGGATTGTGTATGATGCGATGATAAAGGAATATCACAGTGGAGTCATTTGGTTTTAATAGGCAAACAGATAGTTGTTAACTGACTTAATAGGTGACAATAAAAGAAGGACAATATTTGCCTACTCACTTTTCTACTGACTTAATAGGTGATATAATAAAATTATGATAAATATTTTAAAATTTATAAAATATAAAATATAAAAAAAATTTGAACCAGAACATATTTGATCCATTTTAATCGGGTTAACCAAATCTTTCTCTTCTTATATATCTATACACACTTGCACATATATATGGACAAAATTACCTTTTAAAGTAGAGAGAAATTACCATTTAAGCTTCCTAAAATAACACCTTCCAAAAACAAGATCTTCCTAAAACAATACATTGTTTTTATTCTTTGGAATCGAAAGATCAAAATTTGGGTTCCACAATAGTTATACAAATATAAATACATATATATCTATACACACACTTGCACATATATATGTACAAAATTACCTTTTAAAGTAGAGAAAAATTAGGATTCAAGCTTCCTAAAATAATACCTTCCAAAAATAAGATCTTCCTAAAACAATACATTGTTTTTGTTCTTCAGAATTGAAAGATAAAAATTTGAATTCCACCATAGCTGTACAAATATAAATACATACACACACACACACACACACACGCACACACACACACATATATATATATATATATATAAACAAAAGTCATGTCATTAAAATACCCATTCACCTCCACTTCCAAAGTAATCCTCATTCCAACAATCCTAAGTTGGACGAGAGAAGGGTAAAAATGTTTTTTTCTTTTTTAAGCACAAACAGGAAGCATTTTATGATTCTAGCAATTGTTCTTCATATCAATCACATATTCTCCATTTTGAGAAGGTAGAGAGCAAAACCAACCCCTCAAAATACTATTGCTAGATCTCAATTCAATTTTTTTTTTTTTTTTTGTAATGCCCAGATATATATTCTTATACTTATAGGGATAGTGGTCAATGATGTATATAGTGTACTGGAACCTTCAATTTTATAAGATCAGATGGTGTACTATCGAACAATGGCACAAGTAGAAAATTATGTTATATCATATGATTCATATCAGAGATGAGGTAAAAGATGTTGCTAATCCAATTTAAAATGTCAAACCAGTTCTGATTCTATTTTTGTTATATTAATATTTTATAAATTTTAGGGCACTTTGTTATAATTTTACTATGCCACCTACCTAGTCAATAAAGATTTCCTGCGTAGGCAAGTATTGTCCATAAAAGAAGCATTTCCTTGTGGCTATATGCACAGCCATGTTACCATAAAATCAGGATAAATTATGTGGTTCCACCTTACAAATAAGGTCAACAAAAGAATACCTGTGAATGGCATTTCCTTGTGAGCTATATGCATAGCCGTGTTACCCTTCTTGTCACGTTCATTCACTATTGAATGATCAGCAAGCAATAAATTCTCTACAACTACCGTATCTTGACCTTTTACAGCCATATGGAGTGCAGTCTGGCCCTTCTTATCTTTGATGGAAACAATTTATGGATCTCTGCCTATAAGGCTCTGTTTGGTTAGATGAAAATAATCAAGAAAAGAAAAGAAAGTGAAAGTGAAAGTGAATGAAAAGAAAAGAGATTTTCTAGCATGCATTTGGTTAGCATAAAAATTTATCTAAGAAAATTGTAGAAAAATATTAGTTTGGCAGTTTGGATAGCACGAAAGTGAAAAGAAAGTGATTATGCATACCAAAACTATCCATATGTAGTAAAATGATGGATTATTTATTTCAAATATATAATTGTTTATATTCATTTCTATTATTTATATTTAGAATAAGGCAATACTACTGTTTGGGAGAAAAATCAAATATTTCACCATATAAATATATATATATACACACACACACACACACATGGATTATGAGTGGCTAGAATTATAACATAAAACAAACAATTAAAAAAACAAATTATCATTCATATTATGTATATATAATATTATAATTTGCTTTGCAAACTTACCTTAGAATAGAAGTTGTTTTGGAGAGAACTTACCTTAGAATAGAAGTTTTTTCAGAAGAACTTTGCATAATTAAGTTATTGGGTAAAATAGGAACTGGCGTTTCTTTCACAGCGGAAAATTTTTGAGGAAAAATACTCAATTCAGGAAACTAAATTTTCCATTAGGTTTCTATTTTTATCTATCCAAACTCTTAAAAAAAATTTAAAATTTTCTTTTTTCCTTTTTTTTAACTGTTTCCACCTAATCAAACAATGCCTAAGCGCTTTACTATTCGAAGAAGGCCGTATCTGGCAACCGTGTGCAACGAAGTTTTCCCATTTTTCCTCACTATCCGTATTAAGCCAGCATCTGCATCTAATATGGTATTCATGACATCCACATGGTCCTAGACTGTAGTAGAATAAAGGGGCTAGTGTTTGAGGAGTCACATGACCTACAAAGCTCAGGCCACAAACCCAAAAGTTCCTTCACAATACCTAATATAAAAGTTAATGTTAAATCCAAATTGTTTATCGCAGTTCATTTTAAGGTTTTATAAAAATTTATATATTTAATATATATCATAACTTATGTTTAATATAACTAATTTACATCAAACGTGTGCCTAATATTACAAGCCAAGTTTAAGGCTCTTGTTATCATGGCAAAAATATAATGTTTTAGTCTAGTCACATTAGTCATCACTACTAAGTCCTATAGAAACTTTTGAAACGCATAATTTCGAGTTAAAAGCTAGAGTGTGAGATATATATATTTTGTAATTGGCTAATTTTGTAATTAAAAGCCCGATCGAGTTATAAAATTTTGATTCAGAATTTCAAGATTGAATATCGAAAGTAGATTTGAAGAAATTCAAGTGTTCATACTTTAATACACTCTGGGATGATGAGAACAATGATTTAGAAAGGTATAAGAGTGTGTGAGAACATTTAGGAAGTTTTGGAAGGTTGAAACACAACTTCTAGGAAGTTTTTACATTCTGCCCAACTTGAACAGGTTCAATATTTGAGGTATTGTGCAGATTTTCAAAACTGGCCATCTTAAACTGGTTCAACAACCCTGAACCGGTTCAAGAATTAAAAGGATTCTTCAAATTTTACACTAGCCATCTTGAACTGATTCCACTTTCCTAAACCGGTTTAAGGTCTTCAGACAACTTTGGTAACTTTAGTTTCCTGATTTGTTTTGATTCCTATTTGGTATAGACTTCCTTCCAAAATCCTATGCATGAATTTGACTTAATTTCCAAGTATTCTTAGGTCTTCCAAACTTCTGTATAATCTCTCTTTCATCCAAAATTGAGGTAAGGCTTTTAGGAAAAAAAATTCATTATTTAGAGAGAGCCTTTTGAGAGATATTTTTTAGAACATCAAATTTGATTTTTCTGATTTTATTTTTGAGAGCACACACATAAACACCAGAGGTATAAAGGCACCGCCCTCCAAAAAATGTGAGCACCGGAACCCACATAACACCATTTCTAAACATCCATCAAGCCTCTCATAGAATAAGACATAATTCACTAAACGCCAAACAAACCAAGAAGACGGCTCCAATAGTCACGAGGGACGGAATAATGCAGAAGAAGATGATCAAATGACTCTCATTTCCCTCACATGCAACTCTCGCTTCTCTTGCACATGCAACAACAATTAACAAGGTTTTGTCTTCTCCTCCTCAAGTTTTCAAGCCTCAGAATCTGTCCCCAAACCACTGTACAATCCAAGAAGGACACCTTAAAAGGGGCGTTAGATTGCCAAACTGCCTTCTAAGGAGAACCATGCCTCAGAAAATTCTAAAGCCATCCAAACAAAGAAGACAAATCAAACCTACCCCGAGAAAAAGGTACCCAAAAATTAAGTGTTGGCCATCCACCATCAACCTCTAACAACCTAAGCACATCCTCTAACTCCCAATCCTGAGTGTCTTAAGAATCGCACATCCCAAGAAAACCTCCTGCTATCAAAACGACATCAAAGCATGCCTATTCACTATAATCTTGAAGAGCCTATGGAAAGAAAGAGCCAAAGGATGATCCCCACGCCCCCAAAATGGGTATTGCTACCATTTTGCATCCTGAATCTTATACGTTGGTAAAATTCATTCCAAGCTTTCAAAAACAAATTTTCAGACACCACCACCTTCTCATATCCTGATCGTAATAGAGCACTATCCTCTTATCTGCTCCTCAAACTAGCAAGAGACGACCCTCCTCCAAAGCCTCTGGCGCTCAACACTGAATTTCCAAAGCCACTTCTCCTATAGAGCCTGTTGAAAGGCTCCAACCTCATAATCCCCAATCCACCCCCTAACTAAATCAGTCTACGCACATTTTCCCAACAAACAAGATGACA
Source organism: Cornus florida (assembly GCF_030987335.1). NCBI lineage: Eukaryota > Viridiplantae > Streptophyta > Magnoliopsida > Cornales > Cornaceae > Cornus > Cornus florida. The sequence continues at coordinate 27,461,664 of NW_026775574.1, forward strand.
TTTGAATTCCTCTGCTAGGTCCCCCCAAAGAAAGTACCTCTAAAGTCTTTCAATCCTTCTAGCAACTGAGCAAGGAATCTGAATAAGGATAGAAAATATGTGAGGAGACTCAACTAAGTACTAACAAAATGGTCTCAACCACCGGATTCCAAACTTCCACTCTCCTCGATGAAGACACTTTTGGAAAACCTAAATTAGAGATGGTAAAAAGACTAACCCCATGCCTAAGAACAACAAGAGATGAAATATCATGAACCTTGTGATGACCCAGTCATTTTCCTACCTTTTCTTTTTCTCAGATTTTTATGGATATTTTTTTTCCGTTGATATTTTCTTTTCTGAGTTTGGTTTTCTGTCACTTGGTGTCATCTTGAGTGCTCAGGAATGGTTTCTGAGACTCTTTCCTTTAGATTGACAACTTCCTTAAAGGACCGCGTCATTTTCACATTTTCATTTTTTGACACTATTCACTTTTCGTCTTTTTCTCCATTTGTCACTTTGTTGGCATAACCTCACTTTTCATATTTAGAGTTGAGTTTTGACTTAGTGAGTTTTCATTTCAATTGTTTTCCTCGAAGCGAGTAGCTTTACTTTTGGAGAAAATCTCACCGATAGTTTCCTTTTCCCATAGGGGCGTGGATGAAAGGATTCTTCATAAACATTCATGTTTCTTGGAGTGTTTTTCATAAATATCTTTTAAAAATATTTATTTTAGGGGTTTCTAAGAAAATATCTTTCGGAAGATATTTTCATTCTGTCCAAATTTTGCAGTTAACACTTTTTGTAAGGGCCATTGTGCAATTAATGAAAGTTATTGCAAAATGCCTCATTTTGTGCCGGATCCTTGTACGGGATTCATTTTCACTTTTCATTGAGTCGTGTACTCTTAGAATTGTTTTTTGGACATTTACCCTAGTTTTAGGGTTTCTGACCCTACTTGCCGCCGAACTTGTTCGGGGCATATATTTCTGTTTGGGACTCGATTTTTGATGTTATTTCATTTGTTGTTCATTTCATCTCATTTTAGTTCTTTTTCATTCACGGTGTTTTGTCCTTTGAGCGCGTCTGATCAAATTTCACTTTTCCAAACCCGGCGGGTCCCGTTCGGGGCACTTTTAAGGTTTTTCTATAAATAGGTTAACTTAAGATGAAGAATTAAATTTCTTCATCTCTTTCCCCTCTTTTGGCCGGCAGCCGTGGCAGCTAAGGGGCTGCCACCCTTCTTTTTCTTTTTCCGGCCTCTTCCCTCGTGATAAATACCATAGTGCCTTAGTGTTTATTGTAGGCCTTGGTGAGATCTTCCTTTCCCCCTTATTAGAATCCGTTTTTAACCATTTTTGAGTTCAAGTTTTGAGTTCGGGTTTGGATTTTGGTGGTACCTCCTTGGTGTTTAATGATGAGCGCTGAAAAGTGTGCATTTAAACCCCTTAAGCTTAAGTATTCTAGGACCTTTATCTATCTTATTTTCCAGTTTTAGACAAATTTCAAGTTATTTCCCTTTTCAGGCACTTATCCCCAAAATAAGTTAATTCAGCTGAATTAGAGCATAAAAAATGCAATCTCAAGCTCAATGGAAGAAAGAAGCAAAATAGAAGTAAGTTGGTGAAAGGAAGCCTTTTTGATCGATCGGACCAAGCTCAGATCGATCTCACATTGATCATTCCAACAATGCCAAGATGGATCGAACCTTTTGTCATTTTCCTCAGTAAAATACCTTCTTCGATCGATCCAACATTTCTTCGATCGATCGAACATCTTTAATCTTATCCTCACCTACCACTTTTGTCCTCTTCCCAAAAATATCTGAGCCTTGTCTTTATTCCAAAAGGTGCCACCAAGGTTTGATCGATCGAATCAACCTTGAGATCGATCGAACCTCCTCAAGTGCGTGAAAAAGTTGATTTCAAGCCAAATTAGATGTGTGCTTATAGTGCAATCATTTGGAGGTCCTAGTGCACGAGGGCTGACCATTGGGTGTGACATTTGAGCTTCCTATATAAGGATTTTGGCTATCTTGAGTAAAAAAGGTTGATTAGTTAGAGAGACTTGGCTAGAGATTAGGGAGAGAATACACAAATTGGGAAAGTTTTTCCTCTCTTCTAGGGTTTCCATCAAGGAGGAAGAAGATCACTTCTAGTATGGAGATAGCCCTTGAGGGTTGGAGGACAACATCTATGAATGGTCAAACATCTTCTTGGGGCTAGAGTTAGCTCTAAGCATGCCTCCTAAACTTTGATGTTTTGTAATTAATGGGGATTAGTGTTGTAAATCTTGTTTTGACCTTTGATATATATAAATCTTATTTCTACCATGATTTGTGTAGTTTAATACTTTCAATTGATCATTTAATTCTATCCATATGTCTATGTATGCTAGAATGGATGTTCATGTGTTTATCTCTAGATTTTGATACATTAATGCATGTCTATGTGTGTTGATATTATGAATCTAGTGATGGTCAAGACATAGTGCTTAAATGGAATACTCTTATGATTTATTTGATGGTTCATACTCATTTCTTGATGGATTGTGCCACAACCTTAGTTTAATTAGTTTAATTTTCATGTCACTAGCTTAGTTGCAATGTAGATGCCTTACTTTTTTAGATAGGTGGACAATCCATTCTTGTTGTTTGATGTTCCATGCTTATGAATGCAAGTAGTATATTTTTCTAATTTGATGATGTGCATTGATTATGGGCTTATGGAAGGATTAATGGCTTAATTTGATATGTTGAGTTATTTACTAGATTGACTAGACAATGTATGCTTACTTGGCTATCCATGCTAATGTTTCAATCAATGATACACACTCTCACTTACAACATAATTTTCCCCTTAATCAATCAAAAATTGAATGTCTAGAAAGGTGTTGCTTAGTGGTGAACTCTAGGTCCCAAGACCTCTCTCTTATTCTCTACATCTTACTTACTTTAGTTGCTTTACATTGCTTTCATTTAGTTTAAATTGTAGTCTAATTAACCAATCAAACTACCTTTTGATCACTTGACCTACTAATCCGACACTGTTTCCAAGCAAAAAATATGTTTCTAATCCTTTGGGATGATCCCTAGCTATATTATTAGTTAGAGGTAGTAGTGGTATTCTATAAATTCAAACTTGGCCACACTACACCAATTTGGTGCACACGACCTAAGCCACACCATTTAATGTTCACCTTGTTATCCCTGACAAAACCTAGGAGTATTGTTGGATTCAGGGCAGTTTCCATTTTGTGGCTTTTGAGATTTTCATCTCAAATGGAGGTAGGAGATGTTATAGGTTTATATTTTTGTTGTCTTGCATGCTATTGCTACTTATACAACTTGTATGCATGCTTTTGTTCATAATCTAGAATTTAATTTAATTATTTTCTTTGTGTAAGATTTAATTCACATGGTTGTATATGTGATGGAATTAAATTGTGGCATCCTATTAAATTAGGCCTTGATATGTTTATTAACATATATTAAATTGAGAACATTTGAGTAAGTATTGAGACTTTTATCTAATAATGTTCTTTTAAGAAAATTTAATTCACATGGTTGTAACTAGCATGAAATCAACTTGTAATGTGCTATTAAAATAGGCCTTAGTATGTTCTTTAACCTATGTTAACTTGAGGACATTTGAAGTCGTTTTAAAATCTAGAGGAAATTAATTAATTAGATTGATTAATTTTATTTTAAATGTTTCATTCACTTTATTAGATTTTTAACTTGATATTATTGATGACCATGCTATGTTCTTTAACATACATTAATTTGAGGCTATTTGGAATTGATTTGAAATCTAGTGAATTTAATTATTTTTATTTAATTAAATTTTGTCTAATTATTTCATGGATTTAATTATGTTGTAGAAGTTGTTTCTATATATAAATCATGGATTTGGACTTGTTGTGTATTCACTTAGTGGTGCCTTAAGCATTGAATAACATTGTTGTTAAATTTATATTCATGAGAACATGTTTCTAATATTGAATATATTATTGTCTTGTGTAATGAATTACACACTTTGTATTTGACATTATATATGCCATTTTAGAATTGAAACTCTAAGGCATGGATTGTGTGGTTTCAACCTACTTATGCATGGAAGGTGGTTTCGTGCATCATTTAATTGCATATAAGTTTTGAACTTACTTGTTGATTTTGGATTCACTTGGGACATTGTTACAAATGACATGGCTAGAGTTTGGCTCTAGTGCGGGAGATACGAGTTCTCCCCATTTTATAGTGCGCACTAGGGTGGTATTCCCAGCAGGTTAATGCCCGGAATAACCGTTTAGGTCTTGGTTTTACTCCGAGATTTGATATCCAAGTCTTCCACTATTTGATTTCGCATTCAATTCCAAGTTGACAACCAATGTTTAATTCTGACTTGTAATTTTGGTTACTGGCGATTTAATGTTATTAAGTACATTTATGCATTATGATTTTTAATGAATCATCGTAGTTTTAATGTTGTTAAGTACATTTATACATTATGGTTTTTAATGAATCATCGCAGTTTTAACGTTATTAAGTACATTTATGCTAAAATATTCAAATGTAGCTTAGGAATGATCCTATAGATTCATTTGGAACATAAATGTTAGGTGGTATGACCCGCTTTTGTTGTTTTCGCATTTTAGATTTCAAGTTGATATCTTTGATAATCTATATATTGTTGCGTTGTATCGTATGCTCTTATACTGTTTAATTGCATAAAAATGTGGTTTATGTTAGAAATGTTTTATGGTAGCTTAGAATGCTCCTTGGGTCTCATTCTTGACATAAACGCTAGGTGAAATGAACCACAATGACTAAATTATGCAAACTTGTAAAACGTTAGGTCTTTGCATGCTCATCTCCTACAAGTAGCTTTATGTTACTCACCCCAAAGTTATCGGGGACATTTTTCAAGTACAAGATTCAAGATTTGGGGATTTGCATTTGCCTTGAGTCATTTTAATGATTTGAAGTTCTTCTAAATGTAATTTTGTTCACATGCAAGTGTTAACATGTTTAAGTTTTGCTTATAAGGTTGTAATACATAGCTAGGTTCAGCATGCCGTTTTTGCCTTATGTATGTAAAGTGTACATAGATACACTATTTGGAACCTATTTGGTACGTATGATTTGTGGCCAATGGCCAATTATCCTTAGTTTACATTTAAGTTCATGTGGTATTATGTTTTTGCCTTATAATGAAATTTTGTGAACTTTGAGAGTTTGACATGTCAAATTTTATAAATGGATTGTAATAAGGCCAAAGGCCATTGTAGCATGTTTAAAATGTCATATTACAGTTGCGTATATGTTCACATCATCACATAATAGCATATAATTTAAATTGACTATGCCATGGGGGATTCAAGTGAGGCTTGAGAAGCCCTTTATCATTTTTAGGTTTTGTAGAGTTTTCTGCAGAATTTCGAGCCATTTCAGTTGACCGAAGCATCATTTCGGCCGACCGATGGCTATTTGATCAGTTGTATTTCAAATTCCAGTAGCCTCCATTCATTCTAAGCCATAACCAGTCGACCGGTTTGCATTTTGGCCGACCGAAGTGCTCGTTCTTTTCTGGCCTATTTCGGTCGACCGAAGCATCATTTCGAACGACCTAAATGAGGTAGCTTTGTGGGTTTTGCTTGGTTGGTTGCCTAGATAGGTTAACCTTATTTGTTTGTTCCCATATGACCTTATTGATCTTGTTTGAGCCATTTAATGGCATACGTAGTCTAGTTTGAACTAGATCTTATTCCTTGGTTATCATTGGTTCCATAGGGTACCATTTGACCTTTTCATTCTAGCTTCCGCTTCTGGTTATTTCTATGAGTTCCGTGACTTCATGGAAGGTCACATTAGTGTCTTGGTGATGATTTATATCTCTATAGACTTTGGTTTTATCATTCGCTTCCGCATTTCGGATCTGTTACCGAGTCAATTTTCGGGTCATCACTGACACATCGGGTTGCAAAACTTGGGCCGTCACAAACCTCCCCTACAGGAATCAAAGCACTCTTCTCAACATTCACTTTGAATCCAAAAATTATCTGAAAGCAATTAAACTCATATCACAAGTATCTCAAACATCAATATCACAAAACACCAGAGTATCATCTGCCAAGAGCAGATTAGAAATCTCCAACTGATGAGTGAGTAAAAATGCCACTTTAAAACCCTTGCTGAAATTCATGATGATTTTAAAAAGGAAGGGTGAAAGAGGATCACCCTGACAAAGACGCCGCGAACTACTGAAGAAACCAGTTCATAAGAATCAAGAATCTCGTAATACAAATACAAATACTCAATCCACCTCCATTATCTCTCCCCAAAACCCATCATCTCTAACGAGTAAAGAAAGAAGCTCCAACTAGCATGATCGCAAGCTTTCTCCACTTCAAGCTCCATTGCATAGCCTAGCATATAATCACTCATAGGAAATAAGAGCAGAATAAAGGATTTGTCATCCACCAATAAAGGTATTCTATGATTTTGGAATTACTTCATCCGAGACCTCCCTTAATCTTGTGGCTAAAGCTTTAGCTATTAGTTTATAGATACAACCCACCAAACTAATAGGTTTAAAATCCTTAACATTTGAGGCTCCACCCTTTTTAAGAATGAGGGCAATAAAAGATGTGTTCAAGGATTTGTCGAAATGCTCCTTGGAGTGAAGCATGAAAAGTACCGATCACCTCGTACTAGACGACATCCGAATTCTCTAGTAAAAACCTCATAAATGTTGCAATATGAATTAAACCAGTGACAGTAACATAGTGTAGAGCATTATGAGAAAAAGCCTTACACCATTCTATAGTAAACAAACTATCAAGATGAACCATGATATTATAACTTCCATTTCTCTTATTTGACTAGGTGAAATAATCCCCCTTGAACGACAACGGGTACTAAGCTTTATTCTTAGATGTTATAAACAAGTCCACTAAGTTTCTCCGACAATGTCTTAATTAATATATGTTAGGACAATATAAAAGAATGAATCATGGAAATCCAATGGAATTAAACAAAATAGTCATATAAACAAACCACTGTCTAGATGAGCCATGATATTATGACTTCCATTTCTCTTATTTGACTAGGTGAAAGAATCCCCGATGAATGTCAACGAGTACCAAGCTTCATTCTCATATATTGTAAATAACTCCACCGAGTTGATCCGATAATGTCTTAGTTAATGTATGTTTGGACAACGGAAGTGTAGGATTCATGGAAATCCAATTGAAGTAAAGAAATAGTCATACAAACAAATGATATAATGTGGTTTGGCCAAAACCGGCACGGATGAGAAAGAGATTACACTATGATTTGTAAAGATATTACAATAGTAAAGTACCAACACTATGTACATGCCTTTTCACACGTAACACTACACGGGCATGTCCCCTAGTTACCCTTGCCATCTGCAAAAACCCGTAACTTTCTTGTTACGGCTCCAACCCAATAACAATTCAAACACCTTCACGTGGGCGCTTGGTATGACACCAGATCAAGGATTGTGCCCTCTTTGACACCACTAGCCACGCGTCATGCACTTGTGGTCTCACCCAAAAGCTTTAGTTATTAAGTGGTGCTAACACCCATCCTTATATGTCCAAGACCCTCCCCATTCGGTTCCAATGTTGGATAGGAATGTATCACATTAAGGGTAATAAGAATAATCTGACTCGAACTTCTAATAAACAAGCATATGCAATAAGTACAATACTAATATTAGTAATCTCCATAAACATAATGTTGCCATATATTCCATTATGATTCGTGCTCCCGCTCTTGCACCCGCTCCTGCTCTACGTGACTTGGTGCAGGATTATGTTGTTGTTATGTGCAATTAGTTATTTTGCACTAAAGTCATATATTTCTCTAGTTTCTTATAGAAGTCACTTCTTATTTATATTTATTGGTAGGATCCTAATTTGTTTCCTTATGTTTTCACAATTATCGTATTATAATGCTGCATTTGGTGTGCAGGAATGAAATGATAATAACCATTCTAGTGTTTAGTTGGACCAATTTAAAATTTAGAATGAAATGAATTTCAAATTAAAATCTCTAAAATACTCCTCTTATTGATAAATAAATTAAATTAACAAAAGAACATTCTTTTATAATTTTTTTAAAGATATGGCGGCAGTGGTGGATGGCGGTGGCGATGGAGGATGAGGCAGTGGTGGTGGTGAAGATGATGGAAAGAGATAGTGGTGTAGGTGGTGGTAGTGGAAAGTGGTAGTAGAGGTGACGGTGGTGGTGGTAGAATGCAATGGAGGTGGAGGTGGAGGTGGAGGAGGCGGTAGCGAGGTGGTGGTGAAAGGTGGTGGTGGTGGGGGGAAGGCGGTAGTGAAAGTTGGTGGCAACGGTGGTGGTAGTGGTGGAAGGCGATGGCAGTGGCTGAAGGCAATGGTAGTGGTGGGTGATGGTAGTGCAAGGCAGTTGTGGTGGTGAAACTCGGTGGCGGCGGTTGAAGGTGGGGTGGTGATATGATAATAGACTTTATAGTATAGCTGACGATAGACATGCCTACGTAGTTGACTGTTATCAGCTTGATAACAATGGGATTATGTGGGATGTGCGCTTTAGGCCTTTTTTCAGGATTGGAAGATGGACAAGGTATGTACCTTTCTGAATATGTTGTTTCAGCAAGAAGAAGTTGGCAGAGATAGTGATGACATTTTGTGGGTTCCTTCCACCCATGGAAGATTTGGTGTCTGGTCCATATTTCTATACCTTTCCAGCATCATTGGTCCTGTTTGCCCATAAAAAAACATATGGCGCTCCAAGGCTCCTCTTAAAGTAGCATTATTTGTTTGGACTGCTGTCTAGGGTAATATTTTGACGCTGGACAATTTGAGGAAGAGAGACAATACTATCGTTAATTGGTGTTATCTATGTAAACAAGAGGGTGAGCCTGTGGGATGATTGTTAGAACCTCATCTTCAGCTTATTTGGCATGCATTGGGTAATGCCTCAGTCTTTTAAAGGACTGATTAAAGCGTGGAGAGGATGCTTAGTGAGAAGTCACCCTCAAGATTATTGGAGAATAGTTCCACACTGTGTTTGGTGGTGCATATGGAAAGAGAGGAAAAACAGAATTTTCAAAGGAAAGGGATCACCTTTGGTGACCTTGAAACTTCATATTCTTCGCTCTATTTTTTGTTATGTGAAAGGAAGCACTTTTAGTTGATCTTTTGCACTCTATAGGTCCTTAAGTTCAGTTTCTGTTTTTGTATTAAGGACGCGTTCTCCTTTTGAACGTTTTTCTAATTGATTATTACATATAAAAAAATTATAAAAAAATAAAAAAAGGTGGGGTGGTGCAGGTGGTGGTGGAAGGCAGTGGAGGCATCGGTTGCGGTGGAATGTGGAAGGCGGTGGAGGTGGAAGTGGCGACAATGGTGGAAACGGCGATGGTGTTGTGGTGATGGAAGGCGACAATAGTGGTGGCTGTGGCAGTGATGGTGGTAGTAGTCATGGAAGGCGGTAATGGTGTAGGTGGCGGTGGTAGTGTCAATGGTGACGGGTGGTGTAAATAACGGTGGTGGTGGTGGAAGGCGGTGGCATTGGTGGAAATCCGTGGTGGTGGTGGCGATAATGGAGGTGGTAGTGGTGGAAGGCGGTGGTGGTGGCGATGGTGTGGTGGTTGAAGGCAGCAACAATGGTGGCAATGGCAGTGATGGTGATGGAAGGCAATGGAGGTAACGGTGGTAAAATGCGGAGGTGGTTGTGGTGGAAGGTGGCGGTGGTGGTGGTGGTGGAAGGCAGTGGTGTTGGTTTTTGGACTTGGAACATAAGGGTTTTTTTTGGCCATTCCATAGGTTTAGTTGTGGAATGAATTTTCATTCCAATTGAATGACCATTTCCACTTTAAATTGTATACCAAACAAATGAATGGTTGGAATGGACATTCCATTCCTGCACATCAATTGCAACATAAGGGTATGAACCGATCTTGGACTTATACATTGTGATCTTGTATGCTTGGGCTCAAGCATTTGCAGTACAACTTGTTGGGTAATAGGTTGTTGTTGGGAACCAACATTTAGGGTCTGTTTAGTTGGACATACATGAAAGGATTAAAGAAAGTAGATGATCTTTCCCAAACATAATTTAAGATTAATACCATCTTTTGGTTTATTTTTTCTCATTAATCAATTAATCAATCAAACACGACGAAGGGTTAACAATGCCTCTTATTTTGTTTCTGCTATTTTCTCTTATAACTAATTTTTTCTTTTCTTTTATCTCATAACTAGTTTTATTTTCTCTCTTTGTCTCACTCTTACTATACCAAACATAGCCAGAGTGTTGGAATGGTAGTGTAGATGGCAATACTATAGTCCCCTACGATCTCACCGTATCTACTACCTCCTCACCTCCAACAACGAGAACACCACCATGTCAAAATAGAGGTAAAAGGGGGCATTAGGAGAGGGTTTGAAGGCATTGACACCCAATGTGCCAACATTATTGTGAGGGGAATGACCACAGACTTCAGTCTAAAGTCCATGCTTAATAATATGTCTTATCTGATTAGATTTCCTTGAAGGGAAAGGAGATAATGAGTAGTTCTTGAAGTTGACAACTCACTGGGGATAGTCTACTCAACTTTACCAAGGGAACCGAAAATGACAATGAATATGTATTTTTTGCTCTCTCCTACCTCCTTTTCCATACTTATGAACACGTAGACCTCTTTTTGGCTCAGTAAGACACCTGCCTCCATTTCATTTGAGAGGACCAAGGATGAGGCATGTCTCTGCTCTTTGAAGGAGCTTGAAATAAATCTCTCGAAGTATTAGAAGGACAAAGATTCTCTCCCTCTCCCTTTACTTTTTCTTATTCTATTCTTTTTTGGTAGGTAAGTAAGATATATATCTAATACTTTTTTAAAAAAAATGGTAAACAGCTCCAAAGCTTATTTATTATTTAATGACCATGCTACTCTTACATCTTTCAATTTTGTCCCCTTATTTTAAATCTTACAAGATTATTCTACTTATATTTTTTTATTGTTATAAGGTTCCTTACTTAAAACTGAATTTTAAATCATACAAGCCTTTTATTTTTTTCTAGTCTTAAATTTCCTTTTTATTATTATTTAATTCACACATATTACATTCTTTTTTTGCGCGTACCCTTTAAACAATACATTAAATACTGTAATAGATTTAAACAATACAACGCTCTTCTGCATCTGATTTTGTTTTATCTCAAATTTCCTTTTCTCTTTTGTTGTAATTTTTAAAATTCTTTTGTATGGGTTGTCTATACCAACATATTGTACAGGTACAATCAACCAAAAAGGAAAAAAAAAAAAAAAAATGGAAGATATATATTCAAGGGAGAGAAGGCTTTTATTTGGGCACTTAAGTTCTCCATTCTTAGTTCCTTATGGGTTAATGGGTATTATTGTAAATTTTTTTTTAGGGATTTTGTGGATAGCTTGAGGGTATAGAGTTTTCTTTTTGTGTTTTTTGGCTTTTGTTTATGAGATATGCTTCCCGCTTGAGTATGCTTCTCACATGCATGGGTGCGCTTTGAATGAAATTTTCTTTTTTAAAAAGAAAATGAAAAAATTCATATCGTGATGACTGTCCATAAAAATTGAGTTACGATGAAAAGCAAGAGAGCATAGGGTATAAGTCCGCAAGATGTATTCCACAAATACTTTTGAGTTATGAAATTGACATTATACCTTGACTTAGCCATAAACTTTAATTAAACTTGAATGTTGAATGTTGTCTAAACTTGACCATGGAGCACCAACTTTTGGACTTCATCCACATGTGAGGTTTGGTGTGTTCTACTTATTTTGCCCTAAGGTACCACCCTTTAAGTAGGCCGATAGTGCTAGAGGAGATGCAACTGATACCACTTGGAGACACGGGTCATGTAGTACATCAACATGTAATGTTATGTTAATGATATTATGTTGGCGCCCATTTTGTAAAAGCTTGTGGACCTTCAGGATTTGGTATTAAATACATGGTAGTTAATATTCAATCTTGATGCGATTGGGCAGTAGTAGTTTTTGGACTGGTACTGAAAGCCATCTTTTGACCAAAATACATTATATATATATATATATTTCAGGCATCCTGAATTTTGCTGAAAGATGTTAGCGGAGCCCAAGATAAGGTACCCTCTCAAGATGGAGGCCGCTCCAGCGGGAACAGAGGCCGCTCTGGCGGCAACAGTAGCTCGAAAATAGTATTTTTCTACAGGCATAAACTACTAGACTGTGCAAACCTTCTATGGAATTCTACCTTAAAGATTGTTTGTTGAGATAGGTTAACAGGGTTTGTGTGAGACTAGAATATCTTAAAAGTGGCTTGAAAATTTATAATCCCTTCATCCCAAAATAAGTGTCGATCACAGTTTCCAAAGTCGACAGAGGGAGTATTAATTATAGATATGAATGCTAGCAGCTTAATGTCGACTGCTTATGTGTAGTATGTCTTTTTTTTTGGTTTTAAATATCTATTAAATTATGAATGAGAATGCTAGCAGCTTGTGGTTGACAGCTTATGGTGACTAGTAGTATAACATTCTTTTTGTGAACGTGTATGAGTTTGTGTTAGAAATTCCAATAGACTTGCAATTGGATTGATAGATTTGCATATCATGAAATTAGAATCCTAATGCAATTTCAACACAACCAAATATAACCATAGAGTACTAGACACAAAATCCAAGCTCCATGCATGTAGGATTTGGAATTCTAACTTCTTAAATTTAAATAACTGATTTGGTGCTCCCCAAATATAGCCCATTTTCAACATTTGGTTACAAGTATGTATCTCTTTGCTGGTACTCATTGCCTGTATACAAGCACTCACCTAGTGAGTTCAGCCTCTAGGTGAGTGCAGCCTCGTCGCTAAACTAAGTGAGCGGATCATTGATGCTCTTAACTGAATTGTGCATGACATAGATCACCAATATTCAAGCAAGATGAAGAAGTATGAACTAAAGTGCAATATAGTTTAATATTTTGACACTAAACTTCTCATCTTTTCCTTTTCTTTTTATCATTTTAGTGGTATTATTCATCTAAAATAAATGCTACTAAAGTGCATATAGTTCAATACTTTCAAACTAGACTCCTCTTCTTTTCTTGTTTTATTGGAAAAACCAAAAGTACAAAACAACGCCACAATTCAATTTAGTCTAGATGGTATATATTGCTTACTTTAGGCCCGAGTCTATACGGTTTTGCTTTTGGGTTTTACTTAAAAGTAGCTCATACTGTTTATAGATAGAACCACCTACATATATAACATTTTCCCTTTTTCACATCCAAACAATGTTGGATCGTGTACCTGTAGCCTTGTCAGCATTGTAGATCATTGCTCAAAATGATATTAAGACTTAGTTGTTAGATGTACTTCTCCATTTGAAAATATTAAGACCATTGATGGCCTGAAGGGTTGGAAACGAGGGCATTAAAAACATAAACTTTGGATGAGATTTTGAATTAAGAATTTTTTGCGGATCAATAGACAAGCACATTCCTCTCCGCAAGGAGATAAACGTGGTATATTTACTTTCTCAAATCCGTTTCCGGTTGAATGAGAAATTAGCTCCAAAGTAAGGAGTTTGATAAGCCTAAATGGGTTTACAAAATGTGGAAAATATTTGTCCCACATCGGAAAAATATTAAAACCAAAAGGCACCATGAGGCCTATAAACCCCCCCTGAGTTCAATCCAAAGCACTCCAATTCAGAATCATTTTCTCTAATTCTGAATTCTCTCCATCCTCTCTCTTCTTCTATAAGTGTCTATGGGTGCGAGCCCTTGTCTTTGGGTTCGAGCCTTAGTCAGTCACTCCGAGTCCGAGTTCGAGTCAGAGAGTATTACATCGAGCCGGTTTGCCTATTTCTTTGGTTTGTAGTGTTACTACAAAAGGAAGTAAAAGTCATTGTATCTTGAGAAATAGACGCCACTGAAACCGTTAGTACCATTGCGGGGCGAATTACTTATAATATATAGTTTTAATATAATAAAATAAAACTATAAGATAAAAGAACCTGATTAGAAGTCGAGACTAGAATTTGATTCTATATCCTTAAGACAAATTCGCCCCGCTATTTTAATCACCCAGTCATTTTCCTCCCTTTCATTTTTCTCAAATTTTACGGATAAATTTTTTGCCGTTTAATTTTTTTTTTCCGAGTTCTATTTCTCAACGCTTAGTGTCGTCTCGAGTGCTCAGAAATGATTTCCGAGACTCTTTTCCTTGGATTGGCAACTTCCTTTAAGGACCGAATCATTTTCACATTTTCACTTTTTGGACACTATTCATTTTTTGTCCTTTTCCCTATTTTGTCTTTTCCCCGTTTGTCACTTTTTGACACAACCTCACTTTCCATTCTCGGAGTTGGTTTTTGACTTCATGTATCTTCATTCTAAGTGGTTTCCACGAAATACGTATCTTTACTTTTGTAGTAAAGTATTTTGGTTACTCCCGGTGTCCATAGGGAAATGAATGCATAGTTTTTCAGAATCTTTTTCTTTTCTTGGGCTGTTTTTCATAAATATCTTTTGAAGATATTTTATTTAAGGGGTTTTTAAGAAAATATTTTCATTCTGGGTCATTAGTGCAATTTTTACTTTTTGGAGGGGCCATTGTGCAATTAATGAAAGTTATTGCAAAAATGCCTCATTTTGAGCATGGATCCTCGTACGGGATTCGTTTTCACTTTTTGTCAAGTCGTGTACTCTTAGAATTGCCTTCTGGTCATTTTCCCCCAGTTTTAGGGTTTCTGACCCTAGTTATCGCCGAACTTGTTTGAGACATATCTCTCTATTCGGGACTCAATTTTTGACGTCGCTTCTTTCTTTGTTCATATTTTCTCATTTTGGTTCTTTTTCATTCATGGAGTTTTGCCATTTAAGCACGTTTGAGTGAATTTCATTTTTCCAGACCCGGCGGGCCACTTTTAGGGTTTTACAATAAATAGGGGGTTATAAAATTAAAAAGTTATCTTTCCCTCTCTTCATGCATGACCAGCAGCTGCCATGGCAGGCCAAGGGGGGCAGCCACTCTTCTTCTCTCATTTTAAGCTTCTTCCTATTGTTAAAAAGTCGTAATGCCTTTGTGTTTTATGTTTGTCTTGACTTCGCGTATCTTTCCCCCTTATTAGAACCCATTTTAGACCAATTTTTTAGTTCGGGTTTGAGATCAATTTAGGATTTTGGTAGGTCCTCTTTGGAGTTTCATGTTCACGGCATTGTCCCCTACAAAACCCCGAAGTATTGTCGGATTCGGAGCCGTTTCATTTTGGTGGCTTTTGAGATTTTCATCTCAAATTAAGGTAGGGGATGTCTTAGGCTTTTATTTATGTTGAATTGATGATTTTATAAGCTTATACCACTTGTATGCATGTTTTGTATTAATCCTAGAATTTAATTTAATTATTTTCTTTGTATAGGATTTAATTCTCAAGGATGTGTATAACTTAGAAATAAAGTATAACGTGCTAGTAAATTTGGCTTTGGTATGGTTGTTGACATATATTAAATTTGGGTCATTTGAATAAGAATTGCAACTTTTATTTAATATTTTTCTTTTGTGAAAGATTAATTCCCAAGACCGTACCTTGCATGAAATTAACTTGTGATAGGCTATTAAATTAAGTCTTGGCATACACTTTAACATACTTTAATTTTAGAGCATTTGGATGAGTATGAAAATCTAGAGATTTTAATTAAAAGAATTAATTAAAATTGATTTAAGGGTTCCATTGGCTTAATTGAGTTTTAAGCTTGATATTTGAAATGACTAGGACTTGTTTACTAGCATATATTAATTTGAGACCATTTGAAGTTGCTTTAGAAGTTAGAGATTTAATTATCATGATTTAATTAAATTCTACTTTGTTGTTCCATTGGCTTAATTAAGATTTTGAATGGATGTATGTAATGACCATGCAATGTTGTTTAACATGTGTTAATTAGGGATCATTTGATTGAGATTTGAATTTTAGAGAAATTAATTAGTTTATTTAATTAATTTTCGTTTCTATAGCGTTAATGATTTAATCATGTGTTTGACATTGGTTATATGTTTAAATCATGATTTTGGACTTGTATTAGATTCATAAGTTTATGATTTCAATGTTGAGATATATTGTTATAGCGTATAACGAATCGCACACTGAAGATTCGACATTTGTCATGCCTTAATAGTTGTGGACTTAGAGCATGTATTGTATGTGTTTCCAATTCGGTTGTGCATGGTAGATAGTTGATTATCTTGTATATACATGTTGATATATATGTTATTGCATAACTTGTTAAATTTGGAAACTTGGGGATATCATTGTTTGACTACGTCTAGGACATGGTTCTAGTACAAGGGATTGTCCCTCCGCAATCTAGTGCGCACATAAGAAGGTTACCCATGGGCTAGTAACCCTAAAGTAACTATAGTGTCGGTCTGATCCGACGTGACGTCCAAGTATCCACTTTGTTTGATTTCACATTTCATTTCAAGTTGATAACTAGATGATATCGTAACTTGTTGTTCTTTAATTAATATCCTGTTTTGAGTTTCAAGATGTTAACTTAGTTAGAGGAATCATACTTTATGCGTTGTATTGGAAGTTCCAATGTTGGTTAAATTGCATCAATATTGTGATTTGTGTTTCTATGTTCAAATGTAACTTAGGAATGATCCTACAAACTCATTAGAATATAGACGTTAGGTGGCATAATCCACTTTAGTTGTTTTCGTGTTTTAGATTTCAAGTTAAAGACTTTGAGAACCTATATCTTGATATTTTGTATAATATGTTTCCATGATTATTTGACTTGTATGAACAACATGATTACGCTAGAAATGGTCTAAGGTAGCTTTGGATGATTCCTTAGACTCATTGAAACATAGACGCTAGGTGGTATGGCCCACTTTAGTTGTTTTCGTATCTTAAGTTGTAAATTGATACTTTTGAGAACCTATATCTTGTTGCTTTGTATAACATGTTTCTATGTTGTTTAAATTGCATGAATGATGTGATTTATGCTAGAAATGATCTAATGTAACTTAGGATATTCCCTGAGTCTCATCTTTACATAGACGTTAGGTGGCATGAGCCCATTTGACTTGTTTCACCTTAAGGTGATAATTTTGTAAAATGCTAGGTCTATGCATGCTCATTTCCTACGAGTAGCTTTATGTTACTCACCCCGAAGTTACTGGAGATTTGTTTAAGGTACGAAGGCTTGGTTAGTGATGTTCATCATTCCTTGGATGACATATAGTTTTTGAATTTCCATTCATGCAAATGTTAGCATGAAAGGTCATTTTGTAGCCTTGTATATCAAAACTTGTATCTTTGATTTCATAAATGTAAAATGTACATAAGTACACTCTTTTCAATGTATTAAACATGTATAAAATGAGGCCGGAGGCCAATGACATGTATCTTGTATTTTATGCACTTTCGTTTTCAAGGTTTACTATGGAAATATGGAAAATGTTAAGTCTTTGCTTCACCATGTTTACATCGGGTGTGGGAATTCCATTTTTATTTTTTCATAGGGTCTCATTAATCATGTATGAAGTGTGGCTAAGGGTTAAACGGTAATTTGAAGCCATTTCATAATTTTGAATTTCAAATTTTTCATTTAATTAGCATTTTCGCCTTTTTAACCGTTGGGGGGTCGGATTTTGCATCGGCAGTATTTTTAAGCTATGGACCACTGTAGCACGTCCTAATAGGTAAGTTATATTTGTGTGCATGATCATTTTCAAGAAAAACCTCATCCTTGGTGATTTGAGCCTCCTATGGACTCATTTTACATTTTTATTACATAATCTAATTTTAGGGCATTTTGAGATTTTCCTTAGATAAATGAATTCCGGTCTTCATATAGTCACTTAGAAAACGTGATTTTAAGGGGGGGTTTCTTCTTTGTGTTTTTCCAGAAAATGTCATCTTGGTACCGGAAATCCCTCGCAAATTTTAGCTTTCTGTTTTACATTTTAGCAGCTTTTAACCCTCATGACCTGATTTCATGGAGGAGCATTTTGGGCATTTCACAGCGAGTTTTTTTCATTTTCTCCCACACTATTGCGTAGAAAATTTGATTTCGGGAGGGGTTTCTTCTTTGTGTTTTTCCAGAAAAATTCGTTTGGCAGCCCGTTTTTGATCTCAAATGTGGACAGTCACTGTAGCAACTTTTGCCCACTTGTCCAGTTCTGATCTAGTGGCATTTTGGGGATTTCGCAGTGTCTTTTCGTTTCCTTCCGTGTGGTCAGGTAGAAAACTCGATTTTATGGGGGGATTTCTTCTTTGTGTTTTTCCAAAAAAATTCGTTTCGGACCTCGTTTCGGCTCTCAGTTCTGGCTGAATTGTTTTCTTTCCTAGCATGTCATGGTGTTTGTCGGTGTGCTCGTGGACTGCTCGTGGGGTGCTCGTCTCGACGTCGTGACATCGACTTTTGTTTTCACTCGTTCTCCTTCGTCCAGACTCCAAATCAAGTGAAATGTTTTTTGAACTTGACTAATTTTTTGCTGTCTTTCCAACAGTGTGCTCAATTGCACCCGAATCTTCTTGGATAATTACTAATTTACCCTTTTATCCTTAAGTGCTCTTTTTTCTTCGTCATGCCATTTCTCCTTCGTTCGAACTCTAAATCATGTGATTCTTGAGTCCATCTTGATTAGTTTTTCGTTATCTTTCCAGAGGTATGCTCGGTGGCACCCGAATCTATAGTTTCAAAAAATTACCATTTTGCTCCTAGGGGCTTATTTGTCATATTTTTGATCTTTTGCTTCCGCATCAGTTCTCATTGAGTTCCACGACCTCATGGAAGGTCACTTTGACTTCTTAGAGTCTTGTTTTCTATTTTTGCTTTTGCATTTCGGATTCGTTACCGGATCATCCTTTCAGTTCATCACTGATGCACTAGCTTAAAAACCAGGGCCGCCACAGGTGGTATCAGA
Source organism: Cornus florida (assembly GCF_030987335.1). Lineage (NCBI taxonomy): Eukaryota > Viridiplantae > Streptophyta > Magnoliopsida > Cornales > Cornaceae > Cornus > Cornus florida. The sequence continues at coordinate 27,480,618 of NW_026775574.1, forward strand.
GCTCCTAGGTTTGAATACCTTGGACGACGGGTTTTGGGTGCATATCACATTTTTGTTGCTATGTTATACGTGTGTATATGCTATTTGTTAACATGTTTCGGTATTATAACATGTTTTATGTGTTTCTTGATAACACGTTTGATATTATGACATGTCTCTATGCTTATATGCTTTTGTGTTTAAAAACATCCTTGTTTGACATGTACGCTTATTTACTTAAGTGTTTAATTGTTTAAACAGCTTTCTTTGATTGCTTTAGCATGACCGTATGTTGCATACCCTGTCATGCTTTGTGTTTGGTACATTCATAGTGTGAGTTGCATTCGATCATAATAACTCGTGTTATTATTGATCTCGTTTCCTTTCCACGCATATAGCGTCATAGTTTTGACTCACGGAGAGTCTTCTTTTAAGGGCTTAAGTGAGCGTAGGGTTGTTGTATCCGTCTGGCGAGATGAGACGTAGGCCACGGAGGCACCGTTTCGTCTCATTTTCTTTCATCTTTTTGTGATGTGGTCATGGTGGCATTACAGGTGCCGGTGTCATCTCTTAGGACTTCATAGTGGTCTTGACATCATGATGTCATTGAGGTCCTTGTTTCTAGCGTCATGGGATGATGAGTCAGGACTGACTCGAATCCTTTCTTATAGAGTTGGGAAGTTGCCTTGTGAGCCTCAGGGCGAGGTTCTCGTGTCTTGTCTTCTTAGGGCGATGGTTTTGGGATTTGGATGGGTGTGTTGACCTAGGATCCTTCTTGTGTTACCTTGGTTAGCTCTTGTGGGCTACGGTTGGGATGTGAGTGGTTTCGTGTAATTAATTGCGTTGGTGCAATTAATTACTCTCCCTTGTCATTGGAGACTTGGGGGGGCGTTGTGTTAGGGTTTTGGTAGAATCCTGTAGAGTTCTCATCGAACTCGTTGGCATCTTGGATTAGGGATTTTCTTGTTGGTGTCTCGTAACTGTTAGCATTGGGGCTATCCATTTCGTTGTTGTCTTATTTCTTGTGGTGTTGGGATTCCATCGGGGTATGAGCTGGTCTTGGGAATGACTTGCTGACCCTATATTTAGGAGACCTTGGTGGTCATTTGAGGGATGGTTCCTTTCCTCGTAATGAGAGATTGGACTCATCCAGGTTTGGTTGTACGTTTTCTGCGTGGTGTCTTTTGAGAGGTATTCCATTCATTTCTTTGATTTTACGAACTTGCCATTTCTATGATCACTTGTACATGTTTATGAGCCCCATTGTTTTCGGGCATGCCTTAGAAACATGTTTAGGATTTATGACTATGTGATAGTTATATGAGGATGTATATGATACGTTGCTTATACAGTATCTGCTTACCATGTTTATGTCGTTGGTGGGGTATAGCGCGTCGCTATTTGTTTGACCCCTATATGATAGGTGGTTTATTTGGTTTACCTTATGTGTACTGTGTGTTTAGTACTATGATATTATTTGATTTACGTCATTTAATTTTTACGAGTATGCACTATGTGAGTATTTGATTTATGTTTCATCTTTCATACACTTATATTGGGTTTTGTGACCTTGGTTGTTGGGATAGAGATGTGTGAGCTACATTGTAGACTTGCATTTTGAGGTTTTAGCTGTCCACTATAGGGATTTTGACCCAGCGTTTTGTCTTCTGTATATAGCCTTACGGTAGGTCTACTTCAGATCGATGCATAAGTTTTTGGTTTTGTGGGTCCGATCCATTGGCTTGAGGGCATAGACTTGTCAGGCTATGGGTTCGTGACTGGTGTTGTTGTTGTAGCATTTTTAGATATGGGGGTCGCTGCTACTCTAGCGTTAGGTATTTAAGGCCTTAAGCATAACGGTACCAATGACATTGTTGTTAGAGTTTTGGGATTAGCTACCCCAACTCTCGCAGATTCTTGGTTTCCGTGGTGCTTTTGGCAATGATCATTTTCGACATTGATGTCATTTGTATCGAAAATTTTCTTTCTGGGTTGATCTGTTGGGGGCATATTATAAACCAATACCTTATACTATCATGCTACCTTACTGATGGATAAGTGTGAGCGGGTTCTGGTTATTTTTCGTACTGCCATGACATTCTTAGCCATCTGTTTTGATCCGACTTATCGTTGTCTTAGGATTCTTTCGGTTATTAACATTGAGTTAATATACCGATTCGTTCAGGGAGTTGTCTCTCAGTTCTTGGTTTTCATTTTCCTTCAGATGATCTTCAGGCTTTTGGAGTTGCCCTTTAGCACCTTATGGTCTGTTCTGTGGTTTGACCTTTCATTCAGTCTTAGTTCTGTCCTCCTCGGATGTTCCTATTTTGGGGACGAAATTCCTCTAAGGAGGGTAGGTTGTAACGACCCGGTCATTTTCCTCCCTTTCCTTTTTCTCAAATTTTACGGATAAATTTTTATTCGTTTAATTTTCTTTTTCGAGTTCTGTTTCTCGACGCTTAGTGTCATCTCGAGTACTCAAAAATGGTATCCAAAACTCTTTTCCTTGGATTGACAACTTCCTTTAAGGACCGAGTCATTTTCACATTCACTTTTTGGATACTATTCACTTTTCGTCCTTTTCCCTATTTTATCTTTTCCCCGTTTGTCACTTTTTGGAAAAACCTCACTTTCCATGCTCGGAGTTGGTTTTTGACTTCACGTATCTTCATTCTAAGTGGTTTCCACGAAATACATATCTTTACTTTTGCAGTAAAGTACTCTGGTTGCTCCTGGTGTCCATAGGGGTACGGATGCATAGTTTTTCAGAATCTTTTTCTTTTCTTGGGGTGTTTTTCATAAATATCTTTTGAAGATATTTTATTTTAGGGATTTTTAAGAAAATATTTTTGGAAGATATTTTCATTCTGGGTCATTAGTGTAGTTTTCACTTTTTGGAGGGACTATTGTGCAATTAATGAAAGTTACTGTAAAAATGTCTCGTTTTGAGCCTGGATCCTCGTACGAGATTCGTTTTCACTTTTCGTCGAGTCTTGTACTCTTAAAATTTCCTTCTAGTCATTTTCCCCCAGTTTCAGATTTCTGGCCCCGGTTATCGCCGAACTTGTTCGAGGCATATATCTCTGCTTAGGACTCAATTTTTGACATCGTTTCTTTGTTGTTCATCTTTTCTCATTTCGGTTCTTTTTCATTCATAGAGTTTTGCCGTTTGAGCGCGTCTGCGCAAATTCCACTTTTCCGGACCTGGCGGGGCACTGTTAGGGTTTTACTATAAATAGGGGGTTATAAAATAAAAAGTTATCGTCCCCTCTCTTCATGCATGACCAGTAGCTGTCATGGCAGCCCAAGGAGGGCTGCCACTCTTCTTCTCCCATTTTAAGCTTATTCCCTTTTGTTAAAAAGTCGTAGTGCCTTTGTGTTTTGTGTTTGTCTTGACTACGCTCATCTTTCCCCCATATTAGAACCCGTATTTGGCCAATTTTTGAGTTCGGGTTTGAGGTCAAGTTAGGATTTTGGTAGGTCCTCCTTGGAATTTAATGTTCACGGCGTTGTCCCCGACAAAATCCAGAAGTATTGTTGGATTTGAAACCGTTTCATTTTAGTGGCTTTTGAGATTTTCATCTCAAAGTGAAGTAGGGGATGTCTTAGGCTTTTATTTACGTTGTAATGATAATTTTATAAGTTTATACCACTTATGCATGTTTTGTATTAATCCTAGAATTTAATTTAATTATTTTCCTTGTATAAGATTTAATTCTCAAGAATGTGTATAACTTAGAATTAAAGTATAGCATGCTAGTAAATTTGGCATTTGGTATGGTTGTTGACATATATTAAATTTGGGTTATTTGAATAAGAATTGCAACTTTTATTTAATATTTTTCATTTGTGAAAGATTCATTTCCATAGCCGTACCTTGCATGAAATTAACATGTGATAGGCTATTAAATTAAGTCTTGGTATAATCTTTAACATACTTTAATTTTGGAGCATTTGGATGAGTATGAAAATCTAGAGATTTTAATTAAAAGAATTAATTAAAATTGATTTAAAGGTTCCATTGGCTTAATTGAGTTTTAAACTTGATATTTGAAATGAACAGGACCTGTTTACTAGCATATACTAATTTGGGACCATTTGAAGTTGCTTTAGAAGTTAGAGATTTAATTATCATGATTTAATTAAATTCTACTTTGTTGTTCCATTGGCTTAATTAAGATTTTGAATAGATGTATGCAATGACCATGCAATGTTGTTTAACATGTGTTAATTATGGATCATTTGATTGAGATTTGAAATTTAGATAAATTAATTAGTTTATTTAATTAATTTCTGTTTCTATAGTGTTAATGATTTAATCATGTGTTTGACATTGGTTATATGTTTAAATCAAGATTTTGGACTTGTATTAGATTCATGAGTTTATGATTTCAATGTTGAGATATATTGTTATAGCGTGTAACGAATCGCACACTGAAGATTCGACATTTGTCACGCCTTAGTAGTTGTGGACTTAGAGCATGTATTGTATGTGTTTCCAAATTCGGTTGTGCATGGTAGATAGTTGATTATCTTGTATATACATGTTGATATATACGTTGTTGCATAACTTGTTGATTTTGAAAACTTGGGGATGTCATTGTTTGACTACGGCTAGGACATGGTTCTAGTACGGGGGATTGTCCCTCTATTGTGATTTGTGTTTCTATGTTTAAATGTAACTTAGGAATGATCCTACAAATTCATTAGAACATAGACATTAGGTGGCATAATCCACTTTAGTTGTTTTCGTGTTTTAGATTTCAAGTTGAAGACTTTGAGAATCTATATCTTGATATTTTGTATAATATGTTTTCATGATTATTTAAGTTGCATGAACGATGTGATTATGCTAGAAACAGCCTAAGGTAGCTTAGGATGATTCCTTAGACTCATTGAAAGATAGACGCTAAGTGGCATGACCCACTTTAGTTGTTTTCGTATCTTAAGTTGCAAGTTGATACTTTTGAGAACCTATATCTTGTTGCTTTGTATAACATGCTTCTATGTTATTTAAATTGCATGAATGATGTGATTTATACTAGAAATGATCTAAGGTAGCTTAAGATGTTCCCTGAGTCTCATCTTTACATAGACGTTAGGTGGCATGAGCCCATTTGACTTGTTTCACCTTAAGGTGATAATTTTGTAAAATGTTAGGTCTATGCATACTCATTTCCTACAAGTAGCTTTATGTTACTCACTCCGAAGTTACTAGGAATTTGTTTCTGGTACGAAGGCTTGGTTCGTGATACTCATCATTCCTTGGATGACATGTAGTATGAGGCCGGAGGCCAATGACATGTATCTTATATTTTATGCACTTTCGTTTTCAAGGTTTATTATGGAAATAATGAAAAATGTTAAGTCTCTACTTCACTATGTTTGCATCGGGTGTGGGAATTCCATTTTTATTTTTCCGCAGGGTCTTATTAATCATGTATGAAGTGTGGCCAAGGGTTAAATGGTAATTTCAAGCCATTTCATAATTTTAAATTTCAAAATTTTCATTTCATTTGCATTTTAGCTTTTTTGGCCGTTGGGGGGGTCAGATTTTGCATCGGCGGTATTTTTAAGCCATGGACCACTATAGGACGTCCTAATAGGTAAGTTACGTCTGTGTGCATGATCGTTTTCAAGAAAAACCTCATCCTTAGTGATTTGAGCCTCCTATGGACTCATTTTACATTTTTATTACATAATCTGATTTTAGAGCATTTTGGAGTTTTCCTTTCAAGAAATGAATTCCCGTCTTCACATGTTCATTTAGCAAACGTGATTTTAGGGGGAATTTCTTCTTTGTGTTTTTCCAGAAAATGTCATCTTAGTACCGGAAATCCCTTACAAATTTCAGCTTTCTGTTTTACATTTTAGCAGCTTTTTAACCGTCATAACCTGATTTCATGGAGGGGCATTTTGGGCATTTTACAATGAGTTTTTTTCATTTTCTCCCACGATGCCAGGTAGAAAATTTGATTTCGGGGGGGTTTCTTCTTCGTGTTTTTCCAGAAAAATTCGTTTGGTAACCCATTTTTTATCTCAAATGTGGACAGTCACTGTAGCAGCTTTTTGCCCTCTTGTCCAGTTCTGATCTAAGGGCATTTTAGGGATTTCTCAGTGTGTCTTTTTCATTTCCTTTCGCGAAGTTGGGTAGAAAACTCGATTTTAGGGGGGGGGTTTCTACTTCGTGTTTTTCCAAAAAAAATTCGTTTCGGTCCTCGTTTCGGCTCTCAGTTCTGGTTGAATTGTTATCTTCCCTACCATGTCATGGTGCATGTCATGGTGCTTGTCGGTGTGCTTGTGGGGTGCTCGTCTCAACGTCGACTTTTGTTTTCCCTCGTTTTCCTTCGTCCGGACTCCAAATCGAGGGAACTTTTTTTTTTAAACTTGACTAATATTTCGCTGTCTTTCCAACGGTGTGCTCGGTTGCACCCGGATCTTCCTGGATAATTACCAGTTTACCCTTTTGCCTTAAGTGCTCATTTTTCTTTGCCATGTCGTTTCTCCTTCGTCCGGACTCCGAATCATGCGATTTTTGAGTCCATCTTGATTAGTTTTTCGTTGTTTTTCCAAAAGTGTGCTCGGTGGCACCCGAATCCATAGTTTAAAAAATTACCATTTTGCCCCTAGGGGCTTATTTGTCATATTTTCGATCTTTTGCTTCCGCATCAGTTCTCAATAAGTTCCACGACCTCATGGAAGGTCACTTTGACTTCTTAAAGTCTTATTTTCTATTTTTACTTTCGTATTTCGGATCTGTTACCGGATCATCCTTTCGGTTTATCACTGACGCACTGGCCTAAAAACCAGGGCCGCTACAGCTATGGTGCTAACGGTCTCAGTGATGTCAATCTCCCATAATACAACGACTTTTACTTCCTTTAGTAGTAGCATTGCAAACCAAAGGAATAGGCAAACCAGCTCGGTGTAGTACTCTCTGACTCGAACTTGGACTCGGAGTGACTGACAACGGCTCGAACCCAAAGATAAGGGCTCGCACCCACATACACTTATAGAAGAAGAGAGAGGAATGAGAGAATTCAGAATTAGAGAAAAAGATTCTGAATTGGAGTGCTTTGGAATGAACCCAATGAAAGGTTTATATAGGCCTCATGGTGCCTTTTGGTTTTAATATTTTTCCGATGTGGGATAAATATTTTCCACATTTTGTAAACCCATTTAGGCTTATCAAACACCTTACTTTGGAGCTAATTTCTCATTCACCCGAAAACGGATTTAAGAAAGTAAAAATATCACGTTCATCTCCTTGCGGAGAGTAACGCTCTCGTTTATAGATCCACAAAAAATTATTAGCGAAATCTATTTATTTATTGGAATACATAAAGTGGGGTCAAATCACCTAAATCTAAGGTGGAGAGAAGAGCAAGAAGATTAACACGTTTCATTTATTGTACTTTTTGATTATCTGCTTTATATAATGAGTTCAATTTTAATAATATAAGTTGTATTTGGCAGTGGTGCAATGTTGACCTCCATTTTGTACTCCTTGTGTAGTTGCAATGTACTGATGAGTGCTGAAAAGTACAATTTTAAACCCCTTAAGCTTGAGTATTCTAGGACCTTTATCTATCTTATTTACCCGTTTTAGTACTTATTTGTGTTTTTGTCTATTTCAGGTCAATAATGTTAAAATGGGCTAAAAATGGTTTCTTAAAGCCTTTTTGAAATCAAACTAAGTCTTCTTGAGGATCCGGAGCAAAAGGAGGCTGATTTGGAGCAAAAAGAGGCTGATCCTGAAAAGCTGCCAAGTCTGATCGATCCAACTTTTTCTCTGATCGATCCAAATTTTTCTTTGATCGATCCAACTTTTTCTCTGATCGATCGAACATTGCTGGCAGTGAGCTGTCTTATTCCATGTGCGCCCAAAAGTCCACCAATCACATAGTACGGGATTAGATATTTTTGGGGCTATATTCCTGACTTAGTGGCTAAGAAAAGGACCTTCTATATAAAGGGAAGTGACCCATTTGTAAATGAGCTTTTTATCATTTTATTTTTTACTTTGTATTTTTTATTTCTCTCTCTAGCAAAGTTAGAGATTAGGGTTAGAAGAATAGAGGGAAGTGAAGGCTCATCTCAAGAACACATCTCTAGACCCACTCTCTCTCCATCTTTAGAGCTTCAAAGAAGAAGAAGAAGAAGATGGAGCCATGGTTGGAGCTTGATTCCATGACCACATCTTCCTCCTCCATGATTGGCTAGATCTACACTTAGGGCTTGGATGAGCCCTAAGTCTTGTGTAATCTAAACCCTTGTATTTCTATTTTTGGGGATTTATATATATTGTTGTGATTTATGTTCTAGCCTTGTGAATTTCATGAATCTTGGTATATTTCTATGATTTCTATGGTTTAATTCTTCCTATTAATTCTCTAGTTTATTTACATGTCTATGTGTGATTAAATTAGAAATTATGTCTCACATGATTCATATGGTTTAATTCTTTCTATTGATTCTCTATTTTAATTACATGTTGTCTTATGTGTGATTATTTGGGGAATTGATCTCTACACTAGATTCTCTATGTTAGTTGCATGTCTATGCGTGATTAATTAAGAATTTAGTGATGGCTAAGCATGGGTTTTCATTAAATGGGTTTGTCAATTAATTAGATAGTTTATACTTATGCTTGATGGGTTGTTCTACAATTTAATTCATGCTTGTAGGTAGGTAGACAATCTATGATTGCTTAGATATTCCATGGCTTATTATTGCAAATTCCATGATTCTCTAGATTGATGTGTGCTACAATTATTGCTACTTAGATGGGTCATGCTTAAACTAGATGGGTTGTGCTACAATTAGTTTAGGTAAGACAATTCATGCTTAAATTAGATGGTCCATGCTTAATATTGCAATTAGTAGTCGCATTTTGTTCATAACAATGTTTTCCCCATTAATGGAAAGCAAGTGGTTAATTACATGAGCTTAGTGGTAATTCCAACACCCTAAGACCTCTCTTCATATATCTTAAATCCCTATCTCTAACTAGTTTACTTTGCTTGCATTTTAATTTCATTGCACCTTAGTTTAATCAAACCAATCTCTATCTTTTGCAATCTTGTGATACGCTAGAGTTGAAGTTAAATTCCAACACGTATAATCTCTTGGGATAATCCCTTCTCACTCATACTACATAGTATAGGTATTAAGCGGTTTATAAATTTAAAATATGATGCCCACTTGACACTAATTTCCAAACTCAAAGTGTTGTGCATTATTTTGTGCACACGCTCGGGCATGTACATTCATCATCAAGAATAAAAATAGTATAGTTTTCTGACTTGTGTTAAAGAAATGCTTATCAGGCTCTCCTAATTGAATAAGTTATACAAGGGAGGTAAAAATAGTATAAGTTGTACATAACCTAACTATATCAATTACTTGTAGATTGTGTCGATCTGTAAATTATTTTATCTTGTCATTAATTTATTTATTTATTAAACAAAAATTGACTTATTAGCTAATCACTTTGAACTCTCAATAGTTTACAAACTCTTAATGGACACTTAATTTGGCTTTATGTGTAGTTGAGTAGTTATGAAAGTTATTAAGTTGAGTAATGATGAAAGTTAATTTACGTGTAGTACCACAAGATATACCATAGTTGAGAAGTGAACATAACTTTAGTGATTTTGTTCTTCAAGGATTTGTACTTAGTTTGAGCATTAAACCAATCCACTTGTTGTAATGGTTGTTTAATATTATTACTCTAATCTATCCTCTCTTTTTTTTTTTTTTTTTTTGTGCTCGTTAGAACAAAGAGTGATTTATCTCCAACTCTTGATACTCATAATTGTCTGTCTTGGGTTTGGTATATTGATAAGCGCTAAAAAGTGCGTATTTAAATCCCTTAATCTTGATTGTTCTAAGACCTTTATCTATCTTATTTTTCCATTTTAGTCTAATTTCGTGTTATTCTCCTTTTCAGGCACTTATCTCCAAAACATGTTAAATCAACTGAATTAGAGCACTGAAAGAAGCAATCTAAAGTCTAGTTGAAGAAAGGAGCAAAGCGGAAACAAAGTGGTGAAAATTCCTTCTCCAATCGATCGAACTAAGCCATGATCGATCGCACTGCGATCGTTCCAACCATGCCATGATAGATCGAACCCCTTGTCCTTATCTTCAGGAAAATTTTACATTCGATCAATCCAACCTTTCCTTTGATCGATCGAACCTTTTAATCTTATCCACACCAACCACTTTTGTCCTTTTCCCATAAACATCTCAGTCTTTGTCCTTATCCAAATAAATGCGCCGCCTTACTCGATTGATCAGAACGACTATATAATCGATCAAAATGCCTTAAATTACGTGCAAAATAGATGTCATGCTGAATTAAAGGTGTGCTCGTGGTGCAATCATTTGGAGGTCCTAGTGCATGAGGTGTGACCATTGGGTGTGACATTTTAGCTACCTATATAAGGAATTTGGCTATTTTTAGCATAGAGGTTGGTTAGTTAGAGAATTGGCTAGAGATTAGAGATAAAAATTACATTTTAGGAAGAGTTCTTCATTCTTCTAGGGTTTTTACCAAAAACAACCAAGGAGGAAAATGAATTCAACCATAGACAAAGCCCTTGAAGATTGAGTGACACCAAACATGAGTGGCTAGACAATTCTCTTGGGGCTAGAGATAGCCCTAAGCATGTTTCCTAGACTTTGATGATTGTAATTAATGGGGATTTGTGTTGTAACTATTGTTTTGACCTCTTTTATATATAAATCTTGTTTCTATATGATTGTGTAGTTTAATACTTCCAAATGATCTTTTAATTCTATTCATATGTTTATGTATGTTGGAATGAATAGTCATGTGTTTTACACTTGATTCTTTACATTTGATGTATGTCTATGTGTGTTAATTGATGAGTCTAGTATTGGTCAAGACATGGTGCTTAATGGATTACTCTTGTGGTTTATTTGATGATTCATACTTATTTCTTGATGGATTGTGCCACCTTCTTAGTTTAATTAATTTAATTTTCATGTCATTAGCATAGTTGTAGTTTAATTGCCTTAATTTCCTAGATAGGTGGACATTCCATTCTTATTGTTTGATGATCCATGCTTATGAGTACAAGTAGTATATTTCTCTAGATTCTTGAGTGTGCATGATTGTGGGCTTATGGAAGGATTAATGGCTTAATTTGATATGTTGCGCTATCCACTTGATTGTTTAGACAATGTATATTTACTCCATCCAAGTTTAACAATCCAATCAATTGCATACACCTTGTTTACAACCCATAATCCTCCTAATTTATCAAATGTTGAATGTCTAGGTGAGCAATGCTTAGTGGTGAATTCTATGTCCTAAGAACCGTCTCTCATTCTCTACATCTCACTTATTTTACTTGTTTTACATTACACTTTAGTTTACATTGTAGTATAATTAAACCAACAAAACCATCTTTGATCATTCGACCTACTAATCCAACATTAATTCTGGAATACCTTCTCTTTCCCTTGGAACGATCCCCATTCAGTCTTGCTACTTTAGTAATTAGTAGTGGTAGTGGCATTTTACAAATTTTAGCTTAGCCACATCTTTTATCGCACATTGGTGATGACACACCATATATAAATTGTGTCCTGAGGTGACGTGGATGTTCAACTTGTCAAAATCAGCGCATATTGGTTGAAAAACAACATAAGATGATTGATATTTGGGTAATATGTATATGTCAAGTTATGTTTAAATGGTTACATGTAACATAAGCACAAAAATCAGAATCGAAATTTGATTTTTTGTCCTTTAGAAAAGAGGAAATGTTTGGCTGCTGTTACATTTTTGTTTCGCAACATTTGATCTTTTAAAGCATGTGATTAAAATGGGCCAAGTGAATGTTTTGGGAAATCAAGGTATACCTTAATTTTACTTTCATGCACTCTATGTTTGGGGCTATTATATATAATTGTTTTGAAAAAGAAAAAAAGCGGAATGGACGAAATTAATTTTTTTCTGAAATTTAAAATTTATAGAGTTCTGCCTCTCTCCCGGCTATATAAGGCCCTCGTCGTGTGGTTTAGAAACTTCAACTTTCAACTAAGAACTAAAAAGAATAGAAAGAGAAGTTTGGAAGAATGAAAGGAGATGGAAGAGACAAGAAGAAAAGTGTTTTTTCATCCTTTTTATTACTTTGAGTGGAAGAGAGAAATGAATGACAAATTTATTATTCGGTTAAATTTAAGAAAGGAAATCATTTGATAAATAATACATGGATTTAGATTATTATTTCATTTACAAAAAAATCACATCCATTTTTGTGCCAATCGTTGCACAGCCTTGGGTAGATTATTATTTTTCATATTAAATTAATGTTCGAGGATTAATTGAATGATGTTTATGCCATCACGTAGACAAACTGTTGATTCTTGGATTTAAGCTTTACAACATATAACGCACTCAAGGATATATAACATAGAATTGACATCTTCAACCTGAAATTCTTGATGAGTAATTCTTTGGACCTTTGTTACTCTGAGCTAAATTTCTTGATTTGAACCTTTTGCTTATCACACTTCACAGCTAACCTTTCACACTCTTCAAGAATTTCTTCCACCTCAGTATCACTATCTTTGTCTTACTCAGTTTGAGCCTGAGAATCTTCAAGAAGTGCCATAAACAAATACTCATCATCTTGTCTCTTATCAGGTTTTTCTTCTTTAGGACTTGTGTCCTAGTCTAAAACAAGAGCCTTTCTTCCAAATCTACCTCTGTTGTTGAAATTATCTGTCTTTTTCTGAGCTTGACCTTTGGGGTTTTGATAGTTAGCTCCATGTTGACCTGTTTTATCACAACCATTGCAGGTTTGGTTTTGTGCTCGTGTCTTCTTCTTGAATCTAAATTTTCTGAACTTTTTAGCTAGGTAAGACACTTCATCTTCTTCAAGATCATCTTTAGACTTCTGTTCATTTTCTTCAACAACCTCTTTGGCCTTTATAGTAGCTTCTCTTCTATGTTGAGTGGGAACTCCAATTCTCATTTCATAGGTCAGTGAGTGAGGCTTAAAGATCATCGATCTTTATTTGAGACAAGTTTTTATCTTCAAGAATGGTAACCTTAGCATTGAACTTTGAAGTTAAAGATCTCAAGATCTTCTTGCAGACTTCAGAGTCCTTCACATCTTCACCAAAATAGCCAGACTAAACCCATGGATATCAATACTAGTGCTTCAGAATTTAGAGCCTTGGTGCAAGAACTCACTCGCTAGGATGCCGATATGCCGGACCCAGAGCTGAGATTCTCAAAATTTTGAAACATTCTAGGCGAATTTTTAAATGTGATACCCTTTGTACATAGGGTTTCGCACAAATAAAAAATTTAAATGAGTGAGAAATTTACATTAAAATTAGAATATAAACACATAAAATATATTAAGGTTGAAAACATACAAAACAAAAATCGGTCTTGGTGCTTTATAAAGAGCACAATCCAATTTACATTAAAAAATTTAAAAATATTCAACACCACTCAATCACAGAAATTAAAATTCAACTTCATATCAAAATAAATGTATTGTCTTACATTTTGAGAAGCAAAATTATAAATTAAAGTACTCCAATCACTATCATAATTTTGTTGTTTGAACTAGTCTGAATTAAAATTTTGACTGTTGATTACATCCATGAGTTAAAAATTTGGTTATTTAAACTGGGCTTAACTATCATGCATGCACGTGAGCCCAACTAATATTATAATAAAATAAATCAGTTTCTTGCTTTTTTTTTTTTTTTTTTTTTTAAAGGAAAGGAATAGAAACAAATTATTTTTCCCATACAAATTATTGTATTACATATATAAATTGATATTATAATTAAGTACGTGTTTATTGTCATAATTTTTTTTGAAAGTTATTTATTATCATAAATTTAAATGATATATGGTTATGTATTGTATTTTAATTATAAATATTATGGTCTAAAATGGATATTTTTTAATTGATTAAAGGGTTAAAGTGCCAAAAAGAAGATGGGAAGATTATACTATCTGAGATAGTTACTTGAGTTTATTGTCATAATTTTGTGGACTTAACCCTTGATCAAAATAATAGTTACCTGAGTTTGGTGGACTTAATCCTTGATCAAAAGACTATAGTGATAATTGGAAGTCATAGGCGCTTTGGTCCTGTCCGACCCCGCTAAGTATTCGCAACGGTGTCGATGACCATCAAACAGTCCTGATGATGCAATGAATGTTAGGGAGGATGATCATCACCATGCACTAGATCATATGGACCCGGCCGGTAATGAAGTGCTTAAGTGGTCCGACATTCCACTTGGGCCATATGATGATTTTTTTTTACGTATGCTTGAGAATTTCACAAGAAGCTTATTGGCTAGATATGAAGAACGGACGGACATAAGACATAGGTTC